>NC_135265.1:51247533-51902533 GCF_051311805.1 Agelaius phoeniceus | reverse complement strand
GACTCTAGTCTTGGAAATTTCTCCTAAATTAACGAACTTCAATGTCATCTGTTTTCACACTGGTTTAAATGAAAACCATAGAGTATTTTCTCACCCCTCCCACTTCTCTACCCCGAATAGCCAAACTGCCAAAGATTTCTGCACCCTGAAATATGAAACAATGCTTTGTCTCTTCTCCTCTGAATTAGGAGCCACCTCACCCATGTAATTTCTCTATGCCTGACAGGTGATTGGGTTGTTAAAAATCTCCTGTTGGCTTTGTCCACCATTTTTAAAATGGAGGTCATAATGCTGTTTTTTCCCTACACGTTGTCTTGTCAGCCCCCTTACATAATCACTTCCAAGTACGAAACCCTTCTTGAAGCCTAATCAAAGTGGGCTGGCTCCCACTTGTAGCCAGCTGATGTAAACTGACGCATGCAGGTGTTACTGTGGATAACCGTAGTCTGTTTCAAAGATTACTAAAGTTTTGTCTTAAATTTTCAGTCTTGCAATTGCTGTGGCTTCAACATATGCCAGGGGTAAGAGCTGAGCTCACAGATTGAAAATGTGATTATTTGGTTTCTGTCTGAGACTGAAAGCAAGCAGGGTCCTTCCTGCTTGTCCCTTTTTCTTTCAATATTAGGGCTTTAATGTTGCTCTTAATATTGGACATAGGAAACAGTGAATATTTGACAGTGTGCAAAAACACATAAATGTTCCACTTTGCTTACTTTTTTTTGACAGTTTCTCAGTATCCTACGAAATGTAAATTGGCACCTTTCAGAGAAGCTGATTTGGACTCTGTCAAATTGAGATTCTGACCCATTAATTGACAGTAAACTGCACCTTAATCTGTTTGAAAAATGTATATACTTGATTTAGGAAATCTGCATATGGAGAGATTGCTACTAGTAGCAGTTTTTGATTAGTTGATTTTAGAAAACTGGTATCCCTGAATTCTGGCAGAGTGCACTTGGAATCCTAAAATGGGGGTGGTTGGTGGTGTTTTAGGTAAAGCATTTTGTTTCTTAGAAGTAGAAGGTTGTGCAAAGACACATTACCAGACACTGTGGCTTTACTGATAAGCAAAGAGTGCTGTTAACCTGATTCCAGTGACTGTCCACGTGCAGTATGAAGTAGGGCAGTGCTTACATCCAAGGGGACTTCAGTTTGAGTGTAGATTAGTCTTAAAAATGCAACTTGCAATTAATAGCAAGAAAATATCATAAGAATTAACAAAGTTTTAGTTCCTAGTTGAGTTCTTAGTTAGAGATGAGCAATGTGCATCAATAATGACAGTTGTGAATGCATTTTATCTACAGTGTTTGAGCTACTGGGCAACTCTTCATGCTATACAACTGGAAGTAAGACCCAGAGCAGCTTTTAGAATGAGATCTTAATTAATTTGATTTGAAAGATCTTATTTCCAAATGACATGCAAAAATTATTCACGGCCTAGTAGGATTCTCTGACAATTGTTACTGTATGTTTATTATTACTTACTAAGGAGGGGATTGTTTGAGATATTGTTTTAATACCTTTGCATCTGTATATTGACATGCTGAGCTTTAAACAAACAGGCAATGGAGGATATTTTTTGGGTTTTTTTTTTTGATACCTCTCTGTTCTACAAAGTCATAAAACCTTAAAATAAGGCAGAGTTTCGAGTTCTCCAAAAGTGGAAGTTTAATAGCTTCTGAGGACAAAAGCTATGGTAGCATTTAATCTTTCACCTTTTCCCTCCCTCTCCTCTGTAAAGGAGCTGTAAGAATCATCTTGTCCTCTCCCCACCCCTGCTGTGACCTTCTGCTTCAGTTCCTTTGCCTGTGAGCCACTGACTCAGTGTCATACAACAAAGCCATTTGTATCACCTCTGATTTCAAGTCCTTAACTACCTTATTTTCATTGTTAAATAGTCTGAGGCATCTACATCTCAGATTAAGCCTCTCCCAAACCCTCAGGAACTGGGCTAGCAAAGAAACAAAGTGCAAGGCAGCCAGCCTCATCAGTGCAGGTTAATGCAGGCCTGCAAATGCACTTTTAGTTTTTCTGAGGAAGCTGCTGTTTGTTGGATGTCAAAGCAGATAAATCTGATTTTTTTTTTTTTAGTTACAGCTTTCCAAGAAAAGCACAATGCTTCACCAGGAGAAAGTGAATGGTGAGGTCTTAAAAAAAAATTCTGTCTCTCTCCTTAAATATCTGTAACATATTGGGAATCAGGATTAGGTTGAAAACTTGGATCATTCCAAATTTTGAAACAATTAAAATGAGTAACAGATTTGAGCATTGACCTGTAGGAGGGTGCTGCCAGCTAGAAGCTACTTGATTCAGGATGTGCCAGCTGTCCTATTAGGCTACTTCCTCAGTTAGACTGAGGCTGACTGGGATACTGGTTTCCCTTTACACAGTGTAAAGGTCAGTCTTTCTTGTTGGCATACAAATCATTGAATTGTAAGGAGGAAGACTAAGTGTTTAAATAGTTATATTTTACTTAATACTAATCTACTTACACTATCTGAAATGCTGGGGTAACTGCAAATAAAATGTGAGCCAGACTGAGAAAGAATAGCAGACAAGTTATGATAAATCCCAAAGACCCTGTCCACAAACTGGACATAGAAGGAATTAATAACTGAACCAAAATAAGAATGACTACCTGAGTTTCTAATAACTTCCTGAGGCTATTTAATTGGTTTAAAAATGTGAGATTTAAGAATAAATGTAAACTAAACATTTAAAAAATGTTAAATGTTAAAACATTCAGAAAGCTGTTAGCACTTTCTTTTCCCCCTGAAATGTAGGGAAGTTCTCTTGAGAGGTGAACTAAATGCAAAAAGGACAAGTTCAGGAATACGAAAATAGTTGTTAAACAGCAGTCTGTACAGGTGCTGTTTAAGGGGAAGCAGATCCCAACAGCATCCTCCTCAAAGGGAAAGGAAAACTGGTCCTGAGGAATTTATATGAGTGAGCATATGAAAATTCTCCTGGATAACTTCTTGCACTGAGGTTTGACCAGACCAATTTTTTGTTCCCATATCTGGGTATGTCTTCTGGGAGGCCTTGAATCGTGTACATTAAGCTTGCTGTTTCATCATAGCCCATGGACAAATCCATGGCTGGTCTCACAGTGAGAATAGCAAAGACAAGCTGATGATCATAAACTGTAGAAGGAACCCAAACAATAAAGAAAAGATAAAAATTTCAGGAGTCTACTGCCTCGAACTAATGTAATTTTTTATATTTTTTAGTATCATGCTAGAGTTGGCTTTCGGTGACAAAATTTTCCTAACATCATGTTCTACCAGAGTTGTGTTTGTTCTGTAAGGCATCAGAAAGACTGTTTTCTTTCTCCTGACAAGAATTTGCAGTGTCATTTCCCAAATGTGTCTCAGTGCTCAGCAAGAGTAAACTGGAAGGATTGAATATTTTACAGAAGTACAAAATTCTGCTGAAGCCTGTTGTTTCATTGTCTTCCAGAGAAAGATGGGTTTGAGTTTCTCTTGATTAAAAATCATTTATTAGTTTTAAAGCTCTTCAGATAAGATGGGTATGCATTACGATCATCCTTGGCTTAGCAGAAAGCATGGATTCCCTGTTTGGTTCAGGAATCATAAATCACATGAGCTTTCATTTTGTTTAATATAATGCTGTCTCTTGATCTGAAATGTGAGCTATAGAAGAGTTGATCAAATTGGAAAGTAAGCCTCAGATTATTTCGATGAACTTATTCCTAGAGATCTAGGAGTATTTTACACAGTAACATTCAGCTTGCAGACAGCTATTTTTGTCTCCCTACGTGATGGCACACACACCTGTTGTAGTTCTGCTGCATGGCAGAAGGAGAAGGCTCAAAGAACAAATAGTGATTGGCCTCCAACATTTTTTTGTCTAAGAATAGGTCTGCTATGAAAGCTGAAGATGTGGGATGAGCTCATGGCCACAGGCAGTTGATACCCAAGCTGAAAGATTGGTGATTTCAAAACCGTCTCCTTGCCATTTTCTCCTCTGATCCAGCTCACAGGGTGCTGCATGGGGGCACTGTGGTAGCTGTCAGAGAGTAATTTCAGCACTCTCTGCAACACCTTAAGTGGTCTTCTGTTCATAGCTTGGTGTGGAGTCTGTTAGTGAGAGTTTTAATGGGCTATTTACTGGGCAGCAAGGTTTTCTTATGTAATCAACTAAGCAGATATGAAGTTTTTATTAAAAATGCTGCAAGGTCCTTTCAAAATAAAGCCCAGCAAATTGCCAGTAAAACTGTTACCTGTGGATCTGTGAAGGAATTTATTTGATCCAGAGCTACTTAGAATAATTTCCCTTCCTTTTTAAAGGATACCTTGAATGGTCAGATGCATTATGTAAATGAATAAATTATCCATCCTGTATGGCTATAAAACTATTCTAGTGGAGCCCTCAGAAAAATTGAAGCGCATCAGTGCCTCCTGTTTTAGGCCTCCTATGTAGAAATAGCACATGATGGTTATGTATCAATGGCCCTCCAGTAGTAGTTACACAGTGATTTTCAGCAAGAGAGCTCTAACAGTTCAAGAGATGCAGTAATCTAAAAATAAATCAGCCTCTCCTAAAGTGCCCACAGTAGCACATCATAATCAAAGTTGATTACATTTGCACCCTGCATCAAATGGATGTATCAGAGTGCACCAAATCACAGAGACCTAATGGTTCACACCTGGCAGATAGCTATTTGACATTTCACACATTAATGTATGTGTTCCTGAGGCATGAGATTCATAATGCCAAGCTCCACTGTAGTGTATTAAAGAGCTATCCCAGCTAAGGCACATCACCCTGGCCATTGACTTCTTTTATTCTAACAGAATCTTCTTCTGTCATACATCATAATACTTTGTTCTGTCTGTAAAGTGTTTGCTTCCCTATAAAGACAGCAATGTGACCTTTTATCTTTGCTCTTTCCTGTACCATACTGACCAGAATGACCTCCTTTCCAGTTGGCTCAAGTCTGTAGATTTAGTGACAGCCTAAACATCATTCTTTCTGTCTAGGTATATACACACACCATGGTCAAAACTTTGCAGTTGGGTTTTCTCCTCTTCCTCTTTTTAGAAAGGGTGTCCATGTGTGAATGTGTATTACTGTTCCTGCATGCAAGTGGTGAGATCTAGTCTTCTAATTTTTTTGTCTGTACCTGCAATTCTGCCAATACATCTGTTGTCTTCTATCATGTGTTTCTTATGCATGTTGCAAAAAACAGATGGTAAACTGGCTTAGCCCACAATCTCAGTCTTGTTTAAAACCAATTGTTGTGGCCAATCTTTTTTTTTTCCATTATGTTTTTTTTCTCATAATGCTTCATGTTCTTTGTGATTTTAACCTTTCTACTGATTTTTTAATGTTTAACCATCGATAAAATGGCCATAGCCAGTTGATTAGGAGAAATATGAGAAATCTTATAATTATGTGGGATGCATGGCCATTATAGATTTGAAAAAGTTTTGAAATTAGTAAAGTAAAAAAATACCCTATTGAAGCTCAATCAACACTACTTCAGTTGCCTAAAATGGACTTAATGTAAATGTCTTCAGATTAAAGTTTTAGGGGTTTTATTGGTAGGGGTTCTCTCTACCATCATGTACCCTAAAATCTGTTATCTTGAGATGTTTGCAGGATGCTTTGGAGACCACCCTTAATATCTTTTCTACTCTCCTGTGGATTATGGCATAGTTTTCTGTATCTGTTTCAAATGCTTAGGACTAGTTTGCCATGACAGTATCATTCCAAGGCTTTTGTGCTGCTAATCTATGTTCAGATTCATCAGGAGCATAGTCCAAACACGTGTAAAAATCTTTGTCACATTTACTTTTGGCTAGCAAATACTACAACAAAAATCATAGATATGTCTAGCTGTTACCAGAGGATCTTTTCTTGATCTTTCTAGAGATATTGCTTTGATGTAAAAGAGAAATTTTGCACAAAAGTTTGGGCCTTGCATGACAAAGTTATGTGTGCAATCAAGGAGCTCAAATTCAACTGACTCATGGGTAGTTACTGATAGGTAATTTGGGGATGGTGCACAGATTTCTTGCAAAGGATTAGTCTCTTCATTAGAATTCATCACAGTGATTTCCTGGCCCATATTCGATTGACAAAGCACATACAAAGACCTTCTAAAGCTTTTGTAGGAAAGAAACCATGTCCTTAGGCCAAATTCCTTGTCAGTAGTCTTGAATTTTAGCATGCAAGCAATTATCATGTTCAGTCCACAGAGGTGGCAAACCAGTCTTGCAAATACTATTGTACAAAAGCATCAGGAATTTGTAAAACTGTTGGTTTATTTTTTTCTTTACTTCTTCAAGGAAAGGGCAGCAGCTACATTTCTGGTATGGGATTGTTTTGTTGGGGTTTTTTTAAGTATCAGCATGCCCAGGAATTTTACATATTCATGTTCCAAGAGTATCACCAAACTCCTGATGTTAACCTCCAAAGTCTGGTCAGAACACCAGGATTTCACTGCAGTAGTGAATAGCTAATAGCACAATGATGGATATGCATGAAAACCAAACTTAAAGGTAACAAGAAGCATAAGGAGATAAAAGGCCAATTTACTTCAGGCAGCCCTGCTGAGCAGATATTTTCTTTTTTTGCATTTCTACTTTCCAGTTACTGATGATGTGGGAACATATATTACTATGGGACAATTTTGTTTGCTTCTGCTTCCTTGCAAGCAAGGAAAAACTATACCACAGGTAAAAGGAAATAACTATTCATTCTTAATTTGAATTTGTACTCTCAGCACTGAGTTTTTCAAATTTATTTTATGCTTAATCTCTGACAGGAAAAACAAGATTGATTCCTTTGAAGAATTTCCATAGCCACAGAACTTACGTGGTTTAACTTTTAGTATTCAACTAGGGCATCCCTGGTTGTGCTGTCTCCAAAAGAGAGTGGAGTACTAGCATTCTCTGGATCTCATAGTTTAAAAAGCTGACATACTAAAAGAGGGCAAAAGCAGGCATGTAAGCTTTTTTTTCTTTATTTTTTTAAATTGCTGTTCAAATCTAGTATATGGAGGAAATAAATTTTAATAAATACTCCTTGTGAGGATAGTGGGGTGCCTGTAGAGACCATGGGAAGATCAGGGTGTGCAGAGCAGAGCTTGTAGAATTTAGTCTTAGGGATAGCTGTTAATACAGGTTGTATAAAAACATTCACATTCTTCCTTACCCCACTTCCAAACCAATACTGGAATTAGTTATTAACATAAAATAGCTATACCTTTAAGTGACATTATTTTTGATTCAAACTTTATCCAAATAATGACTGAGGAATGATCCATGGTGAAAAGATTACCACTATAGTAAATTCTTTGATAAAATATGTTAGATTCTCTAGTAAAAAGATATATCTTCAATATAAAGAAACATCGTATCATAAATGACAAAAGCTCTTTCAAACACCACCTGGGGGCACTGGTAAAAAAGTAGACATAGCATTCTAAAATGTGCTTTAGTGGGGTTGGTGGTATGGGTCAGAGTTGACTTGTTGCTCTTGGATATCTTTTCAAACCCTAATTATTCTATGATTCTATGTTCAAAACTCTAAGCTGCGATATACATAGATATAGATACACCATCTGTTGGTATTTTTATTTCTGTTAGTATTTGAAGGTAAAATAGGGTCATGCTTTAAATGAAACTACATATACTGGCACAGAAAATGTTTGCCAAAACCAAGAGTTTTGGGTAGGATTTGTAGGATTGATAATTAACAGAAACAATTCTAAATTAGGAAATGTTCTCTCTATTACAGCAAGATCTTCTTAAAGGAAAAAGTGATTCTTAGTACCTACCAGTTGTTTCCAAAAGGAAATAAAAGATAAAGTATTTAGTAACATGATCCAAATTCCAATGGAAATAATTAATTGTTAAATGAAAAACACCTCAGAAGATTGTTTAAGGGAATGTATGAAATAATTAAAGTTTGGTTTGATTTGCTTTTCTTGAGGAAAAAGCTGCTGCTATAAGTATTGATTGAAGGAATGATTACTTGGAAAGCAAACGGGTTTGTTTTTTTTTAAAGGAAACAATGTTAATCTCTTTAATCTACAAGGAATGAAGCAATGAACTCCTAAATAAGCACTAAACTGCTGGAAAGTCACTCTTAATTATTCTTCTCCAAGAATTTCTAATTCTAACTACTCTTTGTAGTTCTAGAATAATGCACATTACTTTTTCCTTTACTTCGACTATCTGTAGTTTAATCTCTCAAACTGTAATACTCTGGGACCCTTTAAGCAGTCCTTCATTAAAACAATTCTTAGTAGTCTTTTAATTCTCGAAATATAGGTAGTTGAGATGACAGAAATCTGATTTTAAAGAAATTCTAATTGATCGCTGTGGTTTTGAAAAAGCAGATGGGATCCATAGTCATTGTAGTTTCGGCTAATTAAGTTGTAGATGTTGTGTAGTATTATCTGCAACATATGCAGAGCTTTCTGTGACCAATACTGTTCCTTGAACAATTATTTTGTCTAGAATCCAGAGCCTTTTAAGCTTTTTCTCTTTTCACTAGACAATGATGAGTGTAGAACATATTGCTCATTTTAGGGTGTCTTTAAAGAACGACCGTAACGTGTTAGAGTTACGACCTGAAAGCACCACAAATGTGTTTAGAGAAGAGTATTCTCATCCAGACATATTGCACCTTAATAAGGTGATTTCAAATGGAAATTCCTCATATCAAGAGTCCTTATGTAGCATGTGGCGGGCTTAGATGAGAAAGCACATGACCACAAGGAAAATTATATTTAAAAACTACATAATTCATCTTCCCTTTAAGAGTTGTTGTGATAATGTACTTTATTATTTGGAGATGTTCCACTACAGATGTTCACAGAACCCACTGCATTTTGAGAAAACCCTTCTTAAGGAACATGTCCTGGCACAATAATGGTGTGTATGTAGGAAAGAGCAGAATGAGCTCCTCTGAAACAGTTGTGTTGCTCCAAAGAGGGTGCAAGCTTGAGCCAAGGGCTTCATTTAGACTATGATACAACTGTCATGGGTTCCTTCATAAACCTTTCCTCTGAAAGGAAGCAAAATATTATCCCTACCTGGAAATATTTAGAAGCAAAAGACTTCTTTATAGTACTTCAAGGTTAATATACCTTTATTTATATTGATATTGACTTAAATGACTTCTTCATGTTTATAGTGTGTTTCTTCTCTCAATAGCTGCTTGCATGTTAAGAGATCACTAAGTGTTTTAGATACAATTGCAGAGAGTATTGTCAACTTGTAGTTAAAAGTCAGACTCTTGAAAAATCCAATAATTTCAGAAGTGTAACTGAATACTGGATCATTTTCCTGGATATGACAATATGGGAAGAGCTGAGGGAACTGTACTTGATCTTAAATGCAAATGCTTTTTGTTTGGTTTTGGGGGTGTTTTTTTGGTTTTTTTTTTTTCCTTTAATTCAAACAAGATTAAATATATTTTATATAGTCTAATATTTGAACTGGGAACTTAAGAAATAAAGTATGTAACTGTTCATTTAAAAACAAACTGATACTTAACTTGATACAAGTTAAGTAACAACTCAGAAGTTAAGTCTAGATGGACTTAAAAGCTTAAAAAATTAGACATGCCACTGGAATTTTTTTATTAGATTGTACTCAAGGCTTCAGAGTTTGTTTGCCTCATAGCTGATTTCTTTCCAGAGGTGTTAGACTTGTGCTATAAATTTTACATCAGTGTTGCTTCACACCTGCACTGCTGATTTACTTTAACTCTGCATCGTTCTTTGAAACCTATTAAAGAGTAAGAGTGAGTAAACAGAGCTAAAACCGACACTGCCTTTTGCCCTCTTTTGCATTGCTGCTCCCCTTTTGCTGCCCTGACTTCTGTTCAAGGGTCTTCAAGTCTAATCAGGTGTAAAGGACTGATAGCTCTTGCTCTATTACTTTTTGGTGTCTAGTGTTTCTTTCATCCAAAAAGAACTGTAACTGAATGTATGAAAATATAAAAAAATCTAGCCTATTTGTCTTAGACCTCATAAGAGAGATTAAAAATTGTCAGCCAAGCTTCCCTAGTAGTAAGAGTTTAAGGTAGGATTTGGCCAGTTCATAAAACTTCCTCATGCATCCAGTTTTGGTGTGAGCTGAAGCAAACAGCATTTAGGTGTCTGTTGATGGTATTAAAGCTGTATAAACCATCCAGGAGTCTTACTGTCCTTCAGTTGTTTGGGCTAGCAGTAGCCACAAGTCGACTACCAGGGAAAGCACCGTGGCTGTGGACATTCTAACTAACTTTCATGGGAGGCAAAGGGGCGTGACAAAGTTGTTTACTCAGTCTTTGGTACCTGTGTGATTGATGAAGCCCTTTATATTTTGAAAATGAAATGTGTATTTGTGCATTTGGAACTTCTGCCTTGTTCCTTCCTCTTTTCACCCTTCCTGTTCTATCAATGCAATGAGGAGTTTGGTCTTTGAATTAGCAGTCCATGATTTTTTTTTCGATGGAGAAACTTATTTTCCTGTGTCTATTTTTTTGATATTGTTTCAGGCAGTTTGCAGACTAGCATTCATTCTTTTTTGGTTACAGTAGGGTTTTGAAGATTTTATTTCTTTAAAATAGAAATATATAAAAGACCAAGACACAGTTTTAGGATCTAGAATCCAAGTGTGCCAGTACCATGCCTCAGTCCAGCTCTTTTCTTTCCTGATATACTGTTGCATCTTCAAATGAGGTTTCTATGATGCCTTATTATTTGCAGTCTGCAAACTGCAAATAAATGTGAATGGAGAGCAATTAATCAACATCATAATCTGATCACACATGTATCATCCATTCCATACAACAAAAGGCTGTCTTTCAAGTTAAAATTACTTTCCGTATCAGCTAATTTGGCTGTGGCAGTGTTCCACTGTTTTTAAAATGCTGTAACTAGCATTACTCCTAATTTCTGAACATGACAGCTAATGGCTGGCAAGAATAATGGTGAGTTGTACATCTTTCTTAATAGAAATGCAATTAATACTCAAGGGCAAGGTTTCTTTAGAACATTAGAGAAAATAATGAGTGGCAGCTGTGTAGCGCACATTTCATGTTTTCTCTTTCCGAAGAAGGATAGGATTTCTTTTTCTGGCACTTATTTGGAAAAGAAAAGCTCTTCAATGAATCTTGAAAGAGAATATGCAAAAGATTATTGCATTCAAGACATAACCAACTAGATAAGAAATGTAGCTCAATGTGAATTAACTGCAAGTGGTAGAAGGCTCACTGATAGCACCTTGACTTTGTACAATTATAGTATTATACTTTCTTAAATAATTATAATATATATAACAATACTTATTATTATAATAATTATATAAGTATAATAACTATATATGTTGTATTATACAATATTATGTTTCAAAATATTATATAGTATTATATATAATATTGTTATACAATGTATTATATTTATGAATATAATATAGTATGTTTAATTTAATTAATAAAACCACAGTTTTATAAAATTGGAGGTTCTTGTTAGGATTGGATGGAAAGGCTGGGTTCTGTGAATGGCTTCTGTAGTCAACATTCCACAAATACACACATTGCTGTTGCCTAAAACAGTACATAGAATAAATATTGTTGCATGAAGCACTGTATGAAACCAAGAAATTAGAAGTGCATAAGCATGTACTTAACTACATTCAAGAAAAAAAGGTAGAAATGTTTTAACTTAGGAGGCTCGCTATTTGTTTTACAAGCTGTATTAAAAAAAGTTTTCTTTTTTTTTAAATTAATACAAATGTTTGAAGAACACATTGACAGTTTGAGAAATTGAGGAAGACAGTGTATAGGTAAAAGGTGAAGAAAATGAATGGTAGTGCTGAAATTGGAGATTTCCTAGATGAAAAGGAAAATAAAAAGGTTCTGTGGTCAGAATAAAAGGGACATGTCACAGTATAACTTTACTACTTCTCTTTGACATCCCTCTTTAAGTACTAAACTGCAGTGGGTGTTCATACAGCAATTTCCCTAATCACTAGCCTATTTGAAATATTTTTCTCCCTGCCTTTGCTTCAAAGTCCTAGGAGGTTTTCTTTGCGTTTGCCCTCTCTTTTCTGGGGGTACTCCCCTGCTTCAGAACTTGCACTTGGTCCTGTTTGCTTTATCATCTTTTCGCATTGGAGCTCCTTAAGACCACATTATACATAAAAATGAACAAAAGCATTTCCAGTACTGAGACTTCTGTTACTCTATCATTTGCTTTCCTCCTCTGGACAAAGTTGCTCAGCTATTCAGTCTTTCTAATATTTTCCTTGTACATGTTTCTTCTTTGATGATTGTCTCTGTAGCTTGTGCTTTGGACTAGCTCTTTTCAACATAAACAGAGATTAAATGACCAAGAGTTTTTTCAATGTGTTTTGGAGTTCTGTAATATATATTATTTACTTTCTGTGGCTGAAAATCAGGCTAACAGGAAGGACAAGGAAGGTTTGTCGCATCCTTTATTTATCTGTATTATTTCAGAGCCATATGGTCTAAGAAAATACCTGGTTATATTTTTCAGCTTATCCAGAACAATAAGAAGATCCCAACAGTCATTACCTCTTAGAGTTGCTATCATAGACCTAATAATTGACAACAAGGGCTTTGCATGACTGATGTACAACTAAGCATAGCAAAATATGTTTAGTGCCAGTTGCTTCTGAGAACCGTTATTTTTATTATTATTATTTGAAGTAGCAATTATAATCTCAATTATTCCAGGTAAACTGGTTTAAGAGTGTCCCTGCTAGAGGGTAGATGGTTATTCAGCTTGGCACTGTATCCTCTGTCAATGAGAAAATATTCAAGCAATATTGCTTGTTGTGTTTGAGTTTGTGAGGTCCCCAGGATGAGGTGAGAGATGAGGAATCTGACTCCATGTCCTCAGAAGTCTGATATATTATTTTATGATATTATATTATATTATATTAAAAGAATAAGATACTAAAACTATACTAAAGAAAGAGAAAGGATACAGACAGAAGGCTTGACAAGAATGAATAATAAAAACTTGTGACTGACTCCTCAGAGTCCAACACAGCTGGACTGTGATTGGTCATTAATTAAAAACAATTCACATGAAGCCAATCAAACATGCACCTGTTGGTAAACAATGTCCAGACCACATTCCAAAGCAGCCAAATACAGGAGAAGCGAATCAGATAATTATTATTTGCATTTTTCTCCGAGGCTTCTCAACTTCCCAGGAGAAGAAATCCTGGAGAAGGGATTTTTCAGAAAATGTCACGGTGACAACTGCTTCCCTCTCTTAGAGTAAAGACACATATGTGCATGAAATAAATGCAAAAGGAAACAACCAGAGATCTCAGCATTCTTTTTTTTTTTTTTTCAAAATGGTATCTCTTCTTCACACTTCCACTCATTCTCTGTTTAGATCCTGCATCAGCATGTTGTTGATCTTAAAGCATTTTACAGGCATTCCACATGTGTAGGGATCATAAATGCCACTTATCCATGTGGAACAGACTCACACTGAAAAAGCACTTAAGGTCATTCTTCAATCTCAGATAATCTAGTCTTTGCTGCCAAAATGAGCAACGTGTATGCTCCTGGGTGCTGTGCAAGGCCTTTCCCCCAGGCCTCCATATCTGGGAGTTTTTTATGGGTAGAAAAAAAGAGGGTTTCATTTTCCATACTATCATATTTTCCATACTATCATGTGAAGCTGGGAGCCTGATGTATTGGCCAAAGGAAAAACTCCTCAGACAGACCTGCACATGGAGAGGTGTGGTGGTTTGACAGGAAATGTGTTTTTTGGGATGCTGTGTTTTGGGCCAATGGATATTCAGGCCTTAATATTGGCATTTAACCTGGCCATTAGGACATTGGACGTGCCTCTGAGAACATGGGGTTAAAAGCAGAGCTCTCCCCTGGGAGGGTCCTCTTGGATTTCCAGCGGGAAAGAGTTCAGGTCTCTCCCCCGGCCCAGCTGCTGGCTGGGCAGGGGGAGGGGAAAAGCCATGTGGCCGGGAGAGGTGGGCCTGAGCCCCGGGGTGGAAGGGTGGAAGAGAGAAAGAGAGAGAGATATACCGGGATCCATCGGGCAGCCCCCCCTGAGAGACACAGAGAGAGAGAGAGAAAGAGCCGCTGCCTGGGACTGTGACCTTGAAGCTTGATAAACGTGGGCCTGTGCCGGCAGCACGGCTGGGACGGAGAAGAGGGGGGGGGGGGTGCAGCCGGCTGCTTGTAGGAGCTTTTAACCCCTTTTTGGAGAATGAGAACTTTACAGATCATTGACCTCTCCTAGAAGATAGAGTGGAAGATGAGGAAGGAAATGTGCAAGTGTGAGAGAGGTCTGGGCGAGTGAGAAATAGTGGAAGAGTAGAGAAGAATCCTAGTGGGAAGAGATGATGGAGTGGCTTTTGCTGGACTCTTTTTGTATAGCCATAGACAGAACCATGTTCCTTGTGACACAGAGACTGCATTCTAGGGGGAGGCAATGGCCACAGAACCAAGAGGGTTCAGTGTTGATGCCCCTCGGCCCCAGGGGGTGAAAAAATATGGGGGGGGAAAGGTGTCCCAAAGGAGAGATTGTGGGGACAGGTGTCCCAAAGGAGAGACTGTGCCTTTTTTGGATCGGGACAGAGCATCCTTAAAAAGACAACCCTAGAAGCAGCTCTGGTCTGTGTTCAGTGGTGAGAGCACTGGACAGGAAAAGGAAGAGGTCACGATGGCAGATGTACTCCGGGCGGTGCCACGAGTGACACGGAAACACACGAGGCTTCGACTGTGTTTCCAGGGGAAGCCCATGGTACAAGAAGGACTCCTCTCCTCTTGATGAACTGAGGATTGATTGTTTGAAGAGTGGTGCTGGACTAAGAGTTGGTGATTTGGGGAATAGATGCATTGTATTGGAAATTTGGTGGGGGGAGGAGGAAATGTATTTGTAAGGTTTTCATTTTCCCTGTGTGTGTTCCTTTTATCTATAGTTGTAGTGTAGTTAATAAAGTTCTGTTTTCTTTTCTTTCCTAAGTAGGAGCCTGCTTTGCTTATTCCTGGTCACATCTCACAGCAGAAACCAGGGAGAAGGTATCTTCATGGGGGCACTGGCATTGTGCCAGTGTCAAACCATGACAAGAGGTCTGATAGGAACTTAGATCTGGGAACCAAGTCCTTTCCCACTGCTCTGTAATGAGATACTTAGAAATAGATAGCCTTTGTAATTATTTCAGAACATAGAAGGATCTTCAGAGTTTCTGTGAAAAAAGTGAGATTTCTCACCACCTCAGTTTTTCACCCCAAATGACTTAGCAGTAAGTTTGAGACAAATTTCAAATAGTCTTTTGGTGCCACGCTTATTCTTTTGGGTATCAAGCACCTTTAAGCCTTTATGTTCTTGTTGAAAAATAAATAAGTAGAATATATAATAGAGTTACTACTCAGATATTTATGCTCTAGGAAGTTGAATGTTGTCCAACTGGATTAATTTTTGTGCTGCAGACATGGTGTCAATTCAAGGGGTAGAAGCTAAACCCAAACAAAACAGAACAAAGCAAATATTTTTGAAATTTTCCCAGTCTGTGGCTATGCATTCTGTAAGTTCACATGTTCATTCACATGAATGTAGTAGTGGGGGACAGTGTTTCTTGTCCCCTAATTTGTTTGCATAATGTTTTATTTGCTCAGAATGTGGATGGAACAAGGTCAAGAGCTCAGTCTGGTCTTCAGACAGTCCTGTTAGTAGAATTGTAGTGATTTAAGTTAAATATTTCTTAGTTATACATATGTTGATGTGAACAGACCAGCATTTATTTCCAGGAAGCTGAGAGATAAATTTAGTATCCTGTGTAAGAATTTCTGCAGTAATATAGCAGAATTTTAGGAAAATAGGTGTTTTGGGGAAAAAAAAAGGAGAGCGAAGGAAATTAATTTTTATAAAATGTACCACGTACAGTGAGCTGTAACAGCCTTTTGGATTTTCAATGTATTTTAAAAGTGGTTTAAATTCTGATTTTATCCTTAACAAGAAGTGAAGACATGGCAGTATGACACACCTTGCTACTAATTTGGTGTTGTGAAATATTTATGTTCCTTAAGAATCTTACCCTAGAAATTGTTCCCATTCTTATAATACCGATTCAAAGGCTACACTAAGAGAGGTCTTAAATCCTGTTGTGCTCACCATATGTGTTTACAAAAGTTTCTAAGAATGGTGACACTGAAAAATAAAAATTTACAAATTATCTCTGCTCTTTAGTGGATGAACATGTTTAGTGCCTTTATTTGCTTTGACACTAAGGGATATTAAATTAAAAGAGAAATGGAGAAGGGGAGGAAAGCAGTAGTATATTTCCAGTATAAATAATTTCTGTAGTAATCTACTACAGAAAATAATTTTCTGTAGTAGAAAAAATGCATTTATACTAGGAAGTTAATGGTATAAACTTTTTCATTTAGGTTATTAAAGTAATTTTATTCTACACTTAAGTAGTCAAGATTTGACTTCTGTGGCATCATTGAGTAGAGCATGTTAAGTCTTTTGAGGACTCTTTGATCTGTCTGTAGTTTCCCAGATACGTATAATTCCTCTTGATACACAGGTTCTCCTTAATCCTGTTCTTCAGAATGATTCTGATAGGTCACTCACACTCTATTTCACAAGGAGGACATCTGAAGTAAAAGCCAGATAGTTGTCATATCTCAAAATTGAGGGTTCAGTTTTATACTTGGACCTTAGAGAGTCCTTGATCTTGCCATCTTCCTACAATTATTACAGAAGTTATGTCTGTATGTTTTTCACTGTTGGGTAAAATAAACTCTTGTGGCAAGCTTTTTCTTAGTTTATAATTCATTGGAACATGTAGGTGAAGTTGGATGAAACTTTGTCTTTCAGAGGAGCAGAAGGCCAGTGCCTGCCGCAGAAGCTGCCCAGGGCAAACTCTGTGGAGCTGCAGTGCCAGTTCTTATCCATGGCACCAGTGGCTATGGTACAGACCTGGCACTGCTGTTCTGGGATGCAGAAAAGGGCATGAAATTACTGTTATTTTTTATTTTACAGAGCAACATGCACAAAGCTGAGACGTATTGAAGACTGAGGCACTCTGTTCTGCTGACAGATACTCCACAGAGTATTGCAGTAGCAAACAGCAGTCATTTATTAGTAGTTTTGAAGAAATAATTTGCAATAAAACCCTATTTCTTCAGGAAAACATACATAGCATCTTTTTTTTGGTCAAGACACAGTTTAAATAAGTAATAGTTTAACATAGCTTATGAATGTTAGCACTTGAGTCAAGAGCTATATTTTTAAATGATCGAGTTTTTCCCTAATTCACAGGAAATAAGAAGAGATGCTCCTAAATGTTGTCAGAAAGCTTTTAGAATATGCTATTTATCATGTGCATGAAAATGAAAATTGGTTTTATGAAATAGTGTAGACAAAAATAAAAGGCATACATTAACTTGTCTTCTGATATATTGGCTATATTATTATACTATGCAGCTTTAGTACTTGACCTTACATGTCACTAATATAATACACATTTTATGATACAGTTACACTGAATGCTCTTTGTGAATACTGCACTACATCCCAAGGTTAGGATAAAGATAAGATGCATTAAAACAATATCTCCGACACTATTAATAAAGAAAATCAATCATTCTACCGCTTCCTGTTCCCTTGCTTGCAATTTCAAGATCAGCAGCTTCCAATAATTATTTTTCCAGCTCTACTGGTATGGTTGCTGCACAGAAACTCTTCTGGGCTTGTTTCCCATGAAAGGCTTTGACAACATTACTGATGAAACAGTAATGGTCTTTTTTATCTGAACATACTGCCGTGCTAAATACATGAAAGGATTGTGATTGGGGGTTTGTTTTTGTTTTGTGGTGTATATACATATGTTCTGTTACTATTTGCATTACTAGACTCAGCTGCTTTGACTTCATTGATGATGCAGTTTCTTTGAAGTGAGTGCTGCCAGGTGTATTCATCTGAGATGTACACTAAATGTTGCTGGGTTTTAATTGCAGCAGAGAAGGGCAAGGCAATAGAAGTAACCATCCAAATGGTGGAAGAAAAATAATGTAAGAATATAAGAAATTGAAACAAACGAATGAGAAGTTGTACAAAATTCAGAAAGAGGATACTATGAACTAAAACTAGCTGCTATTTAAACAGGATAGCTATAGCTGTTGATGAAGAAATACTGTTTCAAAGGAGGAAAATTTGGCTGCTGTTCAGTAAAAGAATGGGAAAAATTCTGGAAAGCATCTTTTGTCATTTTGCTAAAGTTAGGCTCAGAAAGACACGTGAAAACCAAAATTTAAAAAGTTAATTCTGCGCTTATTCCCCTTGTACAGGAGAATGGTGTCATGCAATGGGAGGTTGTCCTTGTAAAAGAGAGATCAGAAGCACAGTAGCCATCAAATGTGGTAAAAGCTTTCAAACCAGATAGGATAAATCTAGAGATATTATATGGCCCCGCTCATGCTGGAGTTTCTAGACATGACAATTTAAATAAAGTATTAGAGACATCCTGTAAGTACACAGCAGAAAGTCCAGGGGGAATGAATGGCCTCAAACTGATCTGATGTAGCCACATAATTCAGTCATATCTTTGCTGACCTGAAGAGATGTGGCAGTGCAAAATAAAAGTTACTTCCAAAACTATCATTTGCAGTTGGCCTTTCTGAGAAATGTGTTGTGCAAGGACAAAATGCTGTTACAAATCTACTTCTAGAGGTATTGCTGGAATGAATAAACTGGAATTCCAACTATTCACCAATAATAACACACAAAGAGCTGCCAGGAAAATGTGGTCTGGGCAAAACAGAAAAAAAACAATCTCTGGAAATATCTCAAAATTTTCCAGCAGTAATAAGAAACCTGAGGCAAAGTGTAGGGTGACCCTGAGGATGTTGATGTCTTGAGCTTTACCATATGTCATACAATAAAGGTAGAACAATATGCTTATAAATATATATTAGCATGTATGGCTGCATGCACATTGCATCCATTTATTAAATCATTTAGTTTTGTATACTGCAAGCCACTTCTTGCATCACCACTTTTCTATCAGATGGAGATCATCCATCATGCAACAATCTTGTTTTTAAACATTTACCTCTGTGGTTTTACCTGCTGATTTGTGACACCACTGCTTCAGTCACTATTCTGCTGCAGCAGTTATCTTGGGGTGAATCTTTATTTTGTTTTACAGCTGATGAAATGTATTTAGAGAGCTTGTTAGCAAAGACCATAACTGAGCCAAAGTCACATCTTCATTCAGGTTTTTTGTAGCTTCCAGCCCTAAAATCTTTGTGTGCCTTTATTTCTGCTTGCTTAACTCTGAATTCCAGCTTCAGTCACCCACACTAGGTGTAAATGAAAGCAGAGGGCATTTTGGTTTTTTTTTACTATCAAGTTGAACTCCAGCCATTGCACTGTAAGTGCTAATTGGCTAGTTGTCCTTATTGCATTGTGCAATAAACTTTAAGCAAACTGTAAGTTCACACAAAATGTAGTCCAAACCAAAAACTGTCAAAATATGTTAAAATGTCTTTTTTCAATGTTTTTGCAGAAATATTCTGAAGAGGCTGAAATATTGTATAGGCATCAGGTTTATAAATATTTATCTAAAAGAACAACTATATTGCAACTTTTTATTGCCATGAAGATTAACAAGCAATTCAGATTTCTTGCCACATTATGAAATGTTAAAAAAGGATGAAGATATTCTCTATTCTATCCTTCTGTATTGCAATGATTTCTTTTACTTTATCACTACATACAAAAAGCCAAATTGAGCAGAAAATTGATGGGTTTTCTTTTGGTGGGATTTTAAGGATTAAACAGAAAGTAGAACTTTTTCAGTTTTGGATTGGCATGTAAGTGACAATGTAATAAATTACAGGATGAAGAAAATTTCAGTGAAGCCTTAGTGCACTGTCTGTTGAATTTTTGTTTCAGGTGCTCCTGTGAGAACAGTCTCACCTAGAAACATTTGTACTCATTTAGAATTTCTGTTAAATAACTTGATACTTTCAAAAGTATTTCATACACTGAATATGTTTTTCATAAAAAAAAAGATCATTGTCTTTGCTTTTTCAATATATTAAAGTAGAAGCCCATTAAGGGAACACTTATACTTACATGAATACTTATACATATATGAAGGGATAGTCTACATTATTCTGCTCTATTTTGTGGATGAAGTACAATATTCCTGAGTCCATTCTGCAAGTACTAAATGTATCTAGAGAGAGGAAATTACTCTGAAAATATTTGTGAGTAACTGCATTTGTTCATTGAAATCACATTGTACTCAATGAAGAAAGAAAATCTGTAATTGAAACAAAAAACAACAAAATATGTCAGAAAGAAGGGAATATGCTGGACTTGTAATTGTACAAGTGAGTCAATATTTCATCACCCAGAAAGTTGCAAATAAAGCGTCTCTTCACCTAGCATGTAGCTTTCTCCTTTTTGATATCCCAGCACATTTTATACTTGCAAGTGCTGGGATGGTGTTGCAATGTTTTTTCATGCTGATGACAGCAAATACTCAATTCTGCCATTTTCCCGCATGGTTTAGGCCTACAATCTGGTAAAAGATTTAAGTGGGTACAGATTTTTTCCAGCTTTAGTAGACTGCTTGCTAAGTAGTTATGAAAATATTTTGTTCTGCTGTACTGGCTCAAAACCTTTGTGCTGAACAAGTTTCAGTTGAATTGCATGAAGGCTTTTTCATAAAGTAATATTGCTGTTAATCAAGAGTGAGAAACTGAGTTTTGAATGTTTTTTGGATTTTTTTTTTAGCTCAGTGACGTTAATACAAGCCTATGCTGACATATGGTATTTTTACTTCAGAAGAGTTTCTTACATGCCCTTAAAAGTATCTTTTTAAAAATATCTCCTTTGAAAATTTTATGTTTCTCCACTCTCATAAACTCTGAAAACAGAGAAACTTTCTTTAAAAGTATCAAAAATTACTCCTTACAGAACTTGTATATTCCCATTAATGTTTCAGACCTTATGCCTTCTACATTGATTTGACTACTTTGCTTTCTGTAAATGAATTGAAGAAGATAGAAGCCATATTCTTAAAAATAAACAATAATTAAAAAAAAAAAGGTTTTAAGGGAAGGTACATTCAAGAAACAGGTTCGTGTAACACACCACAACTTTACTTAGGGATGCAGCATGACCCCAGACATCTATTGAAAATCAAATTAATTTCAGTAAGTTTATTAAGCTATGTGACACTGGCCCACAGCAACCTTCATGAAAGCTTAATCTTGATTGCTGCCAGTGAAGTCAAGAACAGGGGAACAGTGTTGCCTTCAATGATGCTAGGTCAGGCTTTTAAAGCAGAAGTGATCTTGCCAGATGTACAAATCAGGAAGCTTTCGAGTGTAATAATGTCTTTGTTTTATGGCACTTTTATCTTCTAAGTCACAGACTGCATTGAAGCATGATGTGCTGAGTCAGGGCAAGAAAATAGATAACAACTTCAGATACATAAATAATCATTCTGATTAGGAAGATTTTTCTGCTGAAATTATTTATAGCGAGATGGACCTGGCTAGGGTGTAAGGGCATACGAGATTGCAGTGGCATGGAAGGAAGAAGGGGAGCTGAAGAGCTTGGAAGCAGGTGGGCCCCCAGAATTGCAGCCTTTCTCATGAGGAACTTTGCCTTCCTGCCACCCCAAAGTGAACCCCGATGCATCAGGCTCTTTAGTGTCCTATAGATATAAATGCTCACCACACTAATGGTGGATTATGTACAGACTTCCATGCCCCACAGTTTCGCTGCAAAGCACTTCTGAGAAAAAAAGAGTAATGAGAGGGGTGCTGGTATTAATGGGATGCTGGGAACAAAAAGAACACCAAAAAATCCAGCCTAAGTTGGAGAAAGGTAAAACAGTCTTTGAGGGCTTTTATTCTCTCTCAAATTTCGTATTTACCAGATATGAATCTTGAACTGAGAAGATGGATGAACTTCTGGTCTTGTCTTGCTTGTTTGTATGTAAAAAGTTTGTGACATATTTTTGAGGGAGGGCTTTGAGACACACAGTGACTGCTGTTATCAACGTTGAACTGTGTATCCTAAGATTCAGGAGTGTTTTCATTTCTGTTTGTATCCCTGTGGCTGCTGTCAATATGTAAAATGCATCACTACCCTCAGGCTAAAGTCAGATATATGTCAACTCCAATGGGAGCTGCAAGCTTGTGGAATTACATTATGTTTGAGAAAAGAATAAGAAAATTGATATCCTTAATGGACACTAGCTATTTCCTGAAAGAGACAAACACTGTTTCACTCATGCCATATATTTTCAAAGGACCTTCTTGAATTTAACATCTAGTACTTTAAAAGGATTTTCTTTGATTACATATTAGAACCAACAAGATGTTATAGATGAAAATTTTTTAAATGGTGGATGATTTGAAATTATTAATTCTTTCATTTTTGAGGCACTCAAAGAAGCAAATTTTCAGAAATCACTAAATATACCATGAAAGACAAGATGTGTCACCTCAAGAACTGGAGAAGCAAAATCACCAGGCACCACTGAAAATCTTGAAAACTACCAGAAATATTAGTACAGCTGGAGATGGCAACTTAACACAGCACCAAGGTTTTGCAACCACTCACAGTCATGTAACAAAAGAATGACATTTGAAAAGCAAATTCTCTATTAAATGTAACATCCAAAACAGAAGATATCTTTGCTGTACATGACTTGATTTTTGAAAAATTCAACTACATGAATACTGAAGTGGATTATAAATTCCCTGAGGAAAAATTAATACAGTAGCAGCTCTTCCATAGCTTACATTCAGACTGATAAAATAGATTTTTTATTCTGTTTCTTTTTATTAGATTTTGAAATGACCCTCTTGAAATAATTTTATTTTACAGCGTCTGTGAATGACTCATTGCCCTTGCATGGCTCCCACAGCCAGGTTTGGCACTTAGAAACACACATGGTGTCTCCTGCATCTGTGTGTTTCAGGATAACAGAAAGTCTGCTCTGTTTGATAATGTCAGTGAGCCATATAACACTTCAGCAGACACTAACTCAAATCATGTATGACATCGCTATATAAATATTTGATATACACCAAATGGAAGTATGGAGAAGTTGCAGGGAAAAAATAAGACACAATGTCTTTCTCTACAATTTAAACAGGGAGGAAAAACAATCATAAGGAGCATTAAGTAGTGACAGATTAAGACTTCCATTATGAATTAAGTGTGTTCTACTCATGTTTCCAAGCAGGATGCACCTTGATGAGCTGGGCTAATTCAGAAGTGTGTTCAGCAGACTGAGAAGTGTGGCCATATTATTACAGGGGACTTCACAAATGATGAGATTATAGTTTACTGCTACAGCCTCTTGTTTCTTGTGTTCATGTGTTTTAGTATGCAGTAGAGTTTTCTTCTAAAAAGTATTGTTGGATATATTTGCAGAACATATTTTTCATAGAAGTTGTGGTACTATTACAAATAATATTCAGAATACTTTGTACAAGTGGTTGAAGTAAAAATTCACATAAATGGATTAAAAATCTATTAAGACAATTTAAAAATCCCATCCCTTGCCTCTTTTTCTGGTGATCTGCTGTATTTACAGCTAAGCCTAGAGATGAAGCATAGGTAAAATTCTTGGTTGTAGCTACTTTTAAAAATTATTTTGGAAAGAATGAAAAGAAAAAGTGGTAAAGGCAGAGGAACAGGGTGAGAAGAAAGAAAAAGTGTAATTCAAATAAGTCCATTTAAATTTAGGCATACATGAAAAACAATTTTTTTTCTGATTATGCAGAACATTTTGAGAATGTGAAACAAATATAAGGTACTATGAAAAATGCATGAGAAAATGGTGAGGTACTCATGAGACAGCACACACCTGAAAACATTACCTGTGAAGAGTTTGAGCTTTCCTCCTTTTCTTTTTAGTTTCATGTCACTTCTGGGACTAGTGCTCTGCTTCAAGTAAATGCTATTGAAATTCTACTGGTACTATAGCATTTTTAAGTGTAGCTGGCAGAAAATAATTGGTTATCCTGCTGCTGCTCCTAGTACAATCAGAGCTCCCATGCTGCTGTCTCTTGTCACCTGAGAGAAGACATAGCAAGAAAAGCACAGATATTGTTGTGATGGTGCTTCTCAGTTCATGTTCACAAAATTCATGGTTTTCTCATAAATGTAAAATATTTTGCAAAGACATGTACATGTTCTTAAGAAAAGTTCCCCTGAGGTCAGCACAGCTATGTGTGCATTTGTAGCTTAGCTGTTTGTATGATCAAATCCCACCCCTATTGAAAATCTGGTCCTCTAATAGTATTAACAATTAACAAGTATGGTATTTATGACAGAAGGGCTAACTTTTACCCAAACTTTCAGAAATGCAATGAAAACTGATTCTGTTATGGATTTCTGGAGTTAGGGTTCAGTTGGTTAAAAAAAAAATCAACCTAATTATAATAGTTGTAACTTAATAGTGTCATAGATTTACTTTCTGCTTCTGATGTAAGCTATGTTTAGAACTAATTTTGTAAGTCATTTGTATTTGCCTACATTTAGGGGATACTTTAAGAGAACCTACATTTTTTCATCAATGTGGACTACAAAAGTAGAGATAAAAGAAAAATTCAGCCTCGTGGCTATTCTAAATATTGGAATTTCATTGAAGATATCTTATTTACCTCAAAAACTATAGACATGAATTATTGAATAAATTAGTCTATCAAACAATATGTCTTCACAGATAAACTTTGACAAACTGCTTATCCACGTTGTGCCTGTTTTATTTTGAATATGCCAAACATAATAAATGTTGACAGGTGCAACTTTGTAGCATCACCTGTTCTGGAAACATATTTTGCCAGTCTTTACAGTAATTAAAATTTTCCATATGGAGCTGCAGATTCATTGAAATGTCCAAACCACTTTGTCCATTTGCTTTTCAAATTTTCCAGTCCTTTTTTCACACAGGTTAGAGAAGAGTTTTTCTATTCTTATGCAAATCCAGTCTGCAATGAAAAAGGCTGAAATATTGCTCCTACCAGATCTAGGAGCAATTGAAATGCTTAGCACAAGCCAACAGCAAGAAAACTCCTCTCAAACCCAAAAGAAAAACCCACTCTAAAATAACAGATAAATTAAGTGCAAAAATCAAACTGAGATTTTGCCCTTAGCTGGTTACTGGTGGTTTTTTGTATTTCTGTATGGAATGAGGCCTTCCCCATAATGGCTGGTACTCTTGTACAGACTGATGTTTGTGATCTTATTTTTTTCAATCTTAATTATTTGACAGTTTTGCATTATTCCTGATGCTTCTCAATCACCAGTGAAAATGCAGAAGCACCGACTGTTAGACAGTACTTTTTTTTTAACTTAAAATTCCTGTCTGTGAAATTTGCATTAACTAATCTTGTGATAAACCAGAAAACTTAATAGAAACAATATTGGCTATTTTAGTATTGGTGGTAGTAAAATCCTGTAACTCCTGATGCTATTTATAAAAATTTTTGGGTTTTAAATTTATTTCCTTTTTCTTAGTTTTTAGTACTCATTCACAATTAATTATTCTGTTCCTTTTCAAAATGTTGGTAGAATTTTGTAGGGATAAAAATAAAGTAGTGGCAAGTTAAAGGGATTCCACTGGCTGGGATTTGTTGATTACCTGGTTAAACATTTTCACTTTAAGATGCCCTTGTGTTCTGCTGCCACTGATAGCCTTTGAGACCAGTGCCATGTGCAATAAGTTATCTTGTTCTGGTTTTATCCTTCATAGATAAAATCAGTTCTGGAAAACAGCTAGTTTTGTCACTAAAGATAGAGTAAAGCAACACTTTTCTACTCATCCTTAATTTTCTCAGCGTTGGACCTTAGATCTAGGTTAAGATTTACAGACTGAAGGTCTTCATTAATTTTTTATTTTTTTAATGAAAATTATTTGTCAAATATTATGTTCTAATAATAGATTATGTCTACACTGTGGCTGTGAGAGAGGTTGGAGGGAGATTTGCCACGCAGTGCCACTGGCTAGCAAGTGTGAATTATTTCTCTTTGTGCATTAGTTCCTACAAAAAGGAAACAAAAATTCGGTCGACTGCTCTTCTTATAAACGTATAATAGAGAAAGTAGAAAATAGCTTCAGTAGAAGTGGAAATGTGGTATATATATTAAACAAGACAGTTTGAGCACTTCTAGATGGCAACAGAAATTCTCAATGAGAAAAAAAAAAACATGGTTGCTCTTTGTGGTTGTAAATATTACTCAGCACAGAAATCCCAAGCTCAAAATCCAACCTGTTGCTAAATAAAGTGTTGTGGTTGTAAAGAGCATTAAGTATGTTTCAGTCTTAGACTGCAAGAGAGATCTCCATAATTTAAGATAGCCTGGGGGTACTAATGATGATAAAACCACAAAACATCTGTTAAACATTAAAAAGAAATTTTTCCTTCATTACAATCTGTAATCAGATTGCATATGTGAGTGCAGTAGGACAAAATGGCTGTAAGTGCATGCTCAGTAAATTCCCAAGTATCCTCCAAAGCCTACCACAGTCTGCTGCAGTCTATCTAGCCTATCTAGATTTACATCAAAGCCTCTGAGTCCAAAAGTGCAATAGGCTTGTTACAGCTCAAAGGACTGTTATAGCCTGTGAAGAGACCTGCTGTAGCCTTCTGGTTTAATCTTAGTGGTGCGAGTGGTAGATGGTGCATATGTGTAGAATTCACTACTCTAAAAAGTCCAAGGGGAGGAGGAAAGGTAATAAATATAATGTATATTGGTACATTTTCCTAACCTTTTATTTATTGTTCTCTTGGAGCAACTCAAGGACTATTGTCTTATACTAACGTTATAACGGTATAAAAACTTGGTTAGTACCAAATTCTGACACAGATCCATTAAAGCATTTTAAAACATTAATCAAAAATGATAATTGATCTCTCTTAAATTTTCTATTTTAGTGTTGAGAAGATTATTATCCTTTTTCCCTCCCTGGTTCTCATTATCTTTGTGTTTCCATAATTAATAGAAAAGCTTGTGCATAACAGCCAACATTGACATAACTGTTCTACTGCAGAATGTATTTTTGGTTGTATTTATTTGAACTTTGGAATATTACCCATGCAATTCCTGATTCTGCTATTTTAACTAGTTGGGTTTTTAAAATAATTTTCCATTTTTATATTTAGTGCTTATTCAGATTGTATTCTTCACATTATTTTCTCTTTTGAGGAAATTTTGCAGGACAATGTTGTAGGAAAAGCAGCTGAATTAATGGAATGCAAAGGTATCTCCTGGTCTTTGTGGGAACTCTAAGGACCCCAGTATAACAGATTTGCATGCCTACAGTTGAGTGTATATGGGAAGTTTCCTGAGAGGACCTTTTGAGTAATCTGTGTGCAATTCCAAACAAAAGTTAAGTTCTTCCAGTACCTACAAATTACAAGGGGAAAAGGAGAGAATGTTAATTGATCAAGTAAAATTACTTGAAATCCATAAATTATAAGAACTTCTGGGTTATGTGTATTTGAAAGAAGTGCAAACAGAATGAAATTTCATACTTGAGCTATATCAGCTACAATGTGGAACCATATGTTGGTAAATACTTAAAAAAACTTTAGCTTTTACCAGAATTTATCTAGAAACATTTAAAATAATTATTGAACTAAGGTGCATAAATGATGCATATATATTTCCATTTATTTATTTAAATGTGTGATAAAAAGAAAAAAAGCAAACAAACCAACAACTAAATTAAGAGATCCAGTCATATGGTGCCTTGAAAAGGTATTCTAATCACGGCACCTACATATGAGGTAATGGAAGACATTTAGAATCCTATTCTTCACATGGTCAGATGGCAGAGTACATAAATAGGCAGAAGAGTTATGCTGTCTCCAAATCACAAATAGAACAGATCCATCTGATAAAATATTTCTGTCAATTAGAATGCAAGAGAGGAAAGAGGAATTATCCTGATTCTGCAGGATGATGAGCAGGACTGTTCTCTGCATCTGCTGACCCCCACTGACATTACATGGATTTGTGGATGAGTTATTTTTCCTTCCTGTGCTTGCAAAAACTCTTCTTCTACTTACAGGAATATTGGAGGGAAAAAAATATAACAATAAGAACTGAGAAATAAAATGAAAGAAATGGATGTTTGGAATTTACTTTAAATTTTATTATTGTTGGTGTTGACAGTGATCCTTGAGGGAATAGATGAGTACCTGTTTTCCCTATTAAATATACTATTTGAAATTTCCTTCAGCTTTTCTTCCCTATTGAGACTTGCTCCAAGAAGATGTGTTTAAAACAGCAGCAATAAAAATAAAACCAAAATATATAAGGAATACAGAAGATTACAGCTTCATAAGTTTAAGCACTGAATTTAAATATTTCCTCAGTATTTTGATGCAAGAACATTTGCTGTTGGTGGAAATTTTAATTCAGCTAGATTTTCAGTGGGCTGTTTATTTTCCTTCTTCAGACTGCAATGAGTCATTGTAAGGGTGCATTGTTGACCAAGTTTAAAACAAAATAGAAATTTGCAAAAGCCCTCGGTCAAAATCTGAACATCATTTTCTCTGTGTTTGGAGAAATTATAGATTTTGCTTTTCAAAGTTTAATCACAGCTTTTGCAAACAATCAGTGTGTAACTTACTGAGGTTTTTTGGTCATGCTTTCTTCTCTTGTGCCAAAAATGTTTCAAAACTCTGTTGTATTTAATGAGCAACAGACTCTACAGCTTGGTGGTTAGGGCTTAAGCTGAGGAAGATATGATTTTAGGAATAAATAGCATGAGATGACCAGGTCTGCCTGATCCCATGTGAAATACAGACTTGATCTTATGCTCCTGTAGCCCTGAGCACTATCCTAAACATCTGCTTATATTGAAAAGGTGAAAGCTCATCTTTCAATTTGAAAAACATTTTTCAAAATAATGCTGCCAAATGGGATTGGGGAAATTTTTTTCTGCTGAAACTTTTTTATTTAAAAAATAAGTAGAAAGTTTGTGAGATTTGTTGTAGAAAAGAGTTGCTCGATTTCAGGCATTTATACTGAAAACCAGTGCAGGAAAATGGTCTGTACAGACCCTCAAGTATGCTGTCAATCAGAAAGACCTGTTAGGTCATGCAGTCATCCTTTATGGGGCCACAAGAGGGCTATAACATAGAAAATGGAAATTATATTTCATAGAGAAAAGTTCTTGAGAGAATAAAACTGTTACATTAAAAAAAAAACCTTTTGGGGGAGCCAGCAGGAAATAGTTAAACATGTTTTCTGTATGAATCTGGCTAAACTGTTAGTCTTGCAGAAATCCCATAGCATATTTAGTTGTTTCACTCATCTAGTTCAAGCAACAAGATCAATATTAGGTATGCTTTTATGTACCTACCTAAGAAGAATTCTGGAAATTTTTTGGTCTTTATGGAATACACATAGAATTCATGTGCTAGCTTTTTTGGGATCTTTCTGAAAATAAAGAAAATGAATGAGCAACTGAAATACAATCAGTCAACTCACTATTTTCTCATGTGATCATTGTAGACATGGAGAACCTGGTGTCTTTTTTATCTTGTGGACATTTCTTCCTCCTCTGTTGAATGAAATATTTGCTTTATATATGATGAATATGATCATTAAATGCCCTAGTCTCTGCATTTTCCTTATCCACCTCTAAAGAAATCTGAAGGGATTGTGAAGGGAGTAAGAAAACTTAAAAAAACAGTGGAGATCTTGGAGGAACCCATGGTTCCCAGGAAGGCAGAGCTGTACTTAACTTCTCTGGGGAGAAGATGTAGGCAAGAATGCTGAAGGCAAGCAAAACTGTTGACAAGAGAGAAACCCAGGAATACAGTAGACTTGTATAACCTTTACCAAACTAATATCAGCTCACATCAGTAGTTATTGTTAAAAAAAAAAGGTGCCTAGTTGATGGCAAAATTCTGTTGTTAGAACTCTGTAGAAATATCATCTCTTAATGAAATTGCAGTGGTTATGTTGTAGATCTTCAGATCCTGACATAAATTCTTGTTATGCATTTGGAAGGTTTTTGGCTGCCTTCAGGTCTGGAATTCAGTTTTCAGCTAGATTCTGATTCAGTTGCCCTAGGAATCACAAAGCCTTATATGAAGTAGGGATAGGAGATTTGGCAGAGCGCTGCTGTGACACAGAATCAGCTACACTGTGCTTACTGACTGTAGAGTTAGCTGAAGTAAATGGAAGTGAGCTCATTTCCTCTCTGGAAGCAACTTGGGACCTTACTACAGACTTCTTTAAAATTCTGGATGAGGCAATTAATATGTGAAACTTCAAAATATCAAATCTAGGCTGCTAGAGCTATCTTAGCCTTTTCATTGTTTTTTTTTGTGGTTTTTTTTTTTCAGTATGGCACAAAAAGCAATATGAATACCCCCTGAGTCTAATCATTCAGGTCCTTGGAGGGCTTCTCAGGGCACTGCTTTATGAAGCAAAGCCTTACTTTCCTGAAGCTGAAAATAAGATGCTCCCTTTTCTGGCAAATCAGTCTGGCAAAAGCATTGCATAAAGGCTCTGTGTTTACTAGTTTGAGTTAATCTTTAAATATAATTTTATTTGGTGGCAAATCTCACAAGCAGCAAAATTAGAACTTGGTGTTTTAGTAAAAATTCCTAGATGAGGAAGAAAACCTCTTAGGGAACAGGTATGCATCCTTCACGCTTGTAGTGCTAATCTGCATTTGACATAAAGAAGCAAGCTTACTCGGCTTTTTTTACATATGAATGCTCTGTCTTCAAAATAATCAACTGGAAAAATGGAAACAACTCATTTTAACTGTTGTGTTAAAGCACTCTCATTTGAATTGAAACCAAATAGCCTCTTGCAAAGCTGCGTCTCATTTTCATGCTATTATGCAAATAAACACTGGAGATGAATCACAGATATTACTTAATCCATTTTCTGGAACTGTGTTTAGCTCACACAAGTCAAAGCAGTTCAGGATCCTGCAAGGCTACTCTCAGTAACAAGTAGTGCCAGTACTCAAGTTCGGCAAACGTGGCCCAGGGCCTCTGTGAGGAAACCACAGCTTTTAGCAATTAATGGAATTAGCCTTGCCAAGTTGCTTTCAGTATCACAAACAACCATGTTTTTACTTCATGATCAAGGTAAATAACTTCCTATATTCAGATAAGTATTGGATGTATTTAAAACTTGCCTTTTTGGATACCTTATATAAAAGCTTTTTTTTCTTAGCACCTTAGTGGAATCTCTCCTCAGGTCATTGAAAAGACAGCTACTTTTCTCTCACCTGGCAAACACAGCAGTTTACTTTTACTCTGAATCTCAGATTCTCAGATATCAAACACATCCTCCCTGTGCAAGTTAGTTCAAAAATAGGATAGGTAGGGCTTTCAAGGCTTAACAAACTTGCCTTGGTCCATATGGTATGTCATCCTTTGACGTTTGCATGTAATTCTTTGGATAAGGTTCTTGCCACACAATTTTTTGCAGGATTGTGTTAGGATTTTTTTCTTTTTAAATTATGAATGACATGCATTCATGTACAAATTGGTAACAGAGCACAGAGATTGCCAATGAAATATTAACTGGAAAGCAAAAGCTGAAATTTCCTTCCCCCCATGGTCGTAAGGGCATTGTTACCTATGTAACCTCTGCTAAATTTCCCATCTGTACCAACTGTTTTTTATGGATTTAAGCTGCAGTCAAACAAAATCAGTTCAGGATTCAGCTGTTAGAAATAATAATAATAATAATAATAATAATAATAATAATAATAATAATAATAATAATAATAATAATAATAATAATAATAATAATGCTGCCACGTGTAGTAGTAGCAATGGGGTGTGAATCCACTGCTTTTTACACAGCTTTCAAAGGAGTCTGGGATTAAAAAATGAATAGTAAATCCGAACTGATTCAATTCAGGTGTGAAGAACAAAAGCAACTGAGGTACTTTCAATCATGAAATGTGGTCTCAGTTTATGCACAGAATTTAAAAGCTTTCTTTTCAAAGTAGGAAGTTCTTTTGAATTCTCATCATATTGTTTTTACAATATCTTATATCTTTGTTTTTTCTTTTATCTTCTGAAGCTTCTTTACTACCAGAACAGGGTAGTCTCCATTTTTTTCACATGTCTAATTGTAGGATATTAAATCTTTCTGTTTTCAGTATAAAAATGAAGAAGTTAAGGAGAGAACATTTCCCTCTAATTCAGACAAAGCTGAAGTTTTGGTTGTTCAATACTTCACAGAAAATTATGAGAATTTGTGATTGAGCTCTGCATTTCTAAGGAATGCTGAATTCGAGTTTTGTGAAAAGGACAATTTCTTGCTCTTTAGATAACATCAGTTAGTTTTTAATGCCTAGGAAGAAAGAGTTTAAGTAACAGAGTTTACCACAATGAGTTTAACACAATGTAGGTGAGCAGGTTTCCATTTCCAAATTTTTCAGGAGTGGTCTAGTAATATTAAAATGAACTTGTATCTTTTTCAGTAATTGACACTCTTACTTCCAACAAAATTAATTACTTCTTAGGGATCTCTGTTTAAGTTTTATGTCAGGATAATAAATGCTGTGTTTCAGTATTTATAAAAGCTTCAAATTAATACTTTCTTGTTTCCAAATCTAAATGGCAGCACTTAATACATAAATAGGCAAATAAATGCAAATTAAAGAAATCAATATAAAAGCAGAGTTGAGAAAAATTCATATAGGAAAATAGAAAAGAGCACAATATCTAAATAAACTATTTTCCTAGAATTTAATGTGTTTAAGGACATAAAAATCTTATTTAGCAATTACAGAAATGATCAAATGAATGAAGAAATGTGTTTAAGCTATGGAAATCTCAGCATCCAAATTGCACTGCTTTTATTGGGATGTCTTCATTTTAAATAATTTTTTCTTTTGGATTGCCAAATGAAATAAATATCTCCATTCAAAAGACCCCAGAAAACTACTTCCCATTGATCAATGTCTTTTCTTTTAAGCTGAAGAATTCTCTGAAGAACATTGTCTTCACAAAGCTAAGAAAGGAGCTAGGAGGGATATCACATACCTCAATTGAAGATGGATACACAGAAAAACATTTCTGCATGGAAAGATTTTATAGGACACAGTCTGGCATTCTTGTCATTTTTAATGATGCAGCCCAAAGATAAAATACAGTCGCTTTACTGTGTGTTAGATATGGCAGTCTCATCACAAGGATGAAATCCTGTGGGAAATCTGTGGATGTCACTGAATCCAGGATATCAGTTAGGATGCATTTTCTCAATTGTGTAAGAGTTAAATGGCCTTCAAATATATTTGCATTTTTTTCTTAAGCATTGCTATAAGTTCAAAATATGAGTACATGAAAATGAAGAACTTGTCTATAGAAAATGATCATGTTCTCTATTAGTACATTAGTAATTAACATATATGAAACCATAGACGAGTAGAACAATTATACATTCACAAGGAATGTCACAAAGAACATTATAAAAAGACTGTAAAATCAATTGAATTATAACTGTATGAGCACTTTAAAGAAAAATATAAATAAATAGATGCAGCACTAAGAAATAACACATGTAACTGGGAACAGACTAATTGACTGAAAGAAGAGCACTAAAATTCAGTGGTTAAAAGGATACAATAATATTTTTAATGTTTTGACCAAATAGTGAAAGATGAACTAGAGAAATCACAATCACACAACATTGAAAAATTAATACAACTTTGATTTGAGTTTTAGAAAAAAAAGGTGCTGTAGATAAAAATGTCAGATAGAAGAAAATCATTGAGCTATAGTCAGTATAACAGCTGAACTGAAAAATGGAGTCACAGAATCAGAAAAATCTCACAATTCTAATTCAGATTAGAAGGGACCCCCAATCATCTCTTCCAATCTCCTACTTCAGGCAAGGGCAATGTCAAAGTCAAAGACATTTGTTCAGGGTCTTGTCCCATTGAATTTTGAAATATTCAATATTCAGACCAATTTTTCAAAACTTGTCTGAACACAGATTCACTGTGTTAAATCTTTCTGGGAAAAGAGTTCCAGTTTCTTCACCCTCATTGTGAGATATTTTTTCCCCTGTGCCCAGGCAAAATTTCTCTTACAACAGCTAGCGACTATTGACTCTTGTACTCTGATGATTTTTTGTGATATCTACATATAACTAAGTACCAAACATTTGATCAATAGTACAGCATTCCTACCTCCATTAAGACATTCCAGATAATTTTTCTTATTTTTTTCAGTTACAAATCTTTACATTTTTGCTATGTTTCTCTTTTCTTTGGATTTTAAAAGCCAGATGACATGCACTGGGTTGTTGTTGTTGGAGGGTTGAGAGGGCACTTGTTTTGGAGTTTTGGAGGGTGAGAGGGCACTTGAAAAGGGAATCAGATTTATTCAAACTAGGATTATTTTTCCCCCACTGCATGATATCAGCCTGTCCTAGAGATCACAAATTTTGCAGCATTGATTTATGTTTCTAGAATATCTAGTCTCCAGAAGAGAGGCATTTCCTCACCAGTGAACCTACATTTCACTTGGTGCCTTTTCTTATGGGAAAGGAAAAAATAAAAAAAATAGATTGTTTTATGACTTTTGTTCTAAATCAGTGTGCCATCTGCAGTAAATAATCTGGCCCACCTGAATAGTATGTGAAGCATATTTCTGCAATCACTGGAATTTTTATTCAGAACGTGCTACACGTTTGATTACACGGTTGGCAATCTGTCTCTGCATGCGTGGCACAGATCAGGACAACAGCCTCCTCCATTTTTTCCTAACCTTCTGTCTCTGCTTTTTTGTAGTGCTGCTCTGTTCACTGCTAATGTGTCTTTTGATCTTCCCAGCACTGTCACAGTTGAAGTTGCCTTTCTTCCACACAAGTATTTGAAAACCTGTCAAAGAGCTGAGGTTTTCATTATATGCTTTTCATCATTACTCTCTCTACTCCGAACAAGTTTATTTCAAAGGCTTTGCAAAAAATGACAAGAAACGTGACAATTTATTTCCTTGTCCTTTCCTTGGATTAGAAATGCCACAAAATATTTAGAATGCATTTATTTGTATTAAAAAGTGTGATGCACTTTGCTTTTCCAAGGAAAAGACAATGAGAGAATGAGAAATATTAATTTAGACTTTTATGGTGATTGAGGGGTTTTGAGACCGAGGCATTTGAGTAGAAAATCAATATATTTGTAGTTCACAAATACAAATGTGTTAATTGCATTTTGGAGATGAATTGCTGTGAATAACATGAAACAACCAAGAATAAAGAAAACACTTTTGATGCAGTAGCTATAGTACAGGTAATCCTTTGTAGTCAGCCTTGGAAAATTCCATTTTCTTTTGCTCTGAATCACAATTTAATGTGGTACTTATCATGAGGCTATTAAAGATATTAGTGCCATATAAGCCATAGTTTCTTTTTTCATTTACTGTTACTGCATTTGGTACAGATCAAGAGATTTTTACTTAATGTTTCCCCTCAAAAAATAAACATGCAGTATAAACTGAGAAGTACCATGATTTGGAAGGGGCCTTTCCATTAAAATATTGATCTCACAACTTATGATTTAAAGATTCTTCAAGCAATAAAAAAGCTAAATCAGTTTGGAGAATTTCTAAATCAAATTGCAGCAGCCTTAAAGATATAAAAAGAAATATTTTTTATTTTTTAATAATGCTAGCTGTTTTGTAGTTACAAAAAATTCTGTTACAAAAAGTTGAAGTATGTTTTGTGTGTATGCAAGTGAGCATGATTTTAAAGGATGAATTTTTAAGCCTGATTACAAAAAATGGGAACTGTTTCATATAATATTCCCCAATATTTTTAAAACTCTCTCTCAGAATTTCTGCAAGAGAAGACTAAATAGGAGAAACCAATGTGAGTTTTGGACTTTGGAGAGTATTTTTTTGTGTCTTGGAAAGGAGCTTCATAAATACTGTGCATTAGGAAGACTGCTTCAAGTTAACTTCTATATAATGCACAGCAAACCCCATTCCTCCTGAGCCTTCTGAATTACTTGTTGATACTTTGCATTCACCTGTATCCTTTCAGATAAAGGAATTATATGGATCTAACCCAGCTGCAGATCTGGGGACATATATAAAGCAGCTATAGCCCACTGGACCATTATTGGAATAAAGATGCTCCTTAAAGGACTGAAGTATAAAACAAATAAAATCTGGTTGTATTTTTACCAAAAGATCTTTAACCTGAATTTTAGAAAATTGAAGTGGATAAACATCTGCTGGAAAAAAACCTTCAGTGTTAATTTACGACAGAAATATCAAGCAGTAAAAAGTAGATGTAATAAAAACACTGAGAGAATGTCACTCTAACTCACAGAGAATTTGCACATTCTCATTAACCAGCATCTTGAAATAAGGCATATTTAATTATTATGAGCTTCTAAGTACAGATATAAAATATTGACCTTCTCTATAAAGGACATCGGTCATTTTTACTGGATTTCGAACACCTGTAGCAATTTAAAACTTGAAGTGATTTCATCTTTGAGTTGCTTCTGGTAGGTAGGAGAAAAGTGAGAGGGTGAAATGGAAGTCAGAGCCCACCAACACCTGGAATTAGCCAATATCAGAATGTGATCAATACATTTCATATAAATATTCCCCAATTTAGAAAAAAATAGTTAGTCCCCCACCTGAGGGCTGGTTGCATTTATTCTTGGAGTTGTACTCTAATGTAGTATACAGCTAGTTAGTGCCAAAACATCAATAAAAGAAAATGAGTTTATTTGGCATATAAAGCATCATGAATTTTACAGGCACAAAGCAATTATGTGGGGTTCTTTCATATTAAGTACATGTCTGACATTTATGCACTGATCTTTTTTGATTCAAAGAAACATAATATACAGTGCTATTAGAAGGCTGGTATTTTCCATATTTTATGGAGCCATTTGAGAAATGAAACATAATGTAGCAAGTCTTAACATTTTACTATGATTTTATTTGGCTCTTCTTCTATATTTTGCAATCTTGCCCATAGAAGAAAAGAAAAAAATAGAAAAAGAAAATAGAAAAAAAGAATTAAATTATTTTAAGCTAGAGAAAAGAGAGAAAAGAAAAAAGAGAAAACATAAAAAAGAAAACAGAAAAAAGAGAAAAGAAAAAAAGAAAAAAGAAAGAAGAAAAGTTTAGGAGTCCAGATTGCAGATTACACGTTGTGAGAATATTCTCTGGTCATAGAAAATTAATCATAATTATGGAAAGCCTAAAAAAAAGCACTTTCAATGGCTATTGATTTTTGCTTTTTACATACTATGGGTATACCTTTATTTCCCCATTGCTGTGTTTAAAGAAAAAGCATAATTACAATTATTTTATATTCCTTAATCTGTTTGAAGATGCAACGAAATCCATTTTTTTTAAACAAGAATGGTTCACTGTTAACACACATTCTGTCCTATTTATTGCCCTAAATCATCCTGAATTACATCAATTCACATGATGAATTTGGCAGTGCTGTTTATACCAAGCCTTATTTTTTTTACTTACAAGTGTAAATCAGGAACAATGTCCTCCAAGTTGAAAGAGAAGGAGTGGAAAGTGTGTTCTTGATTTCAGAAATACATTTTACAGCAAGTGGAATGCAGAAGGAGCACATTCAGTCTTACTCTTTTTAGGAACTCTCTGCAACTGTCAACTTTTTACTGACTGAAGAGAGAAATAAGACTTCTGAAAAGACTATTAATTATCTTTTCTAAGACTAAGAATTTGTAGAAATCACATCACTCTTCCTCAAGAAACATTTCAATTGTCAGAAAGCACAATCTATTTGATGAAGACACAACTCATTTGAAAGAGATTAGGGGAGAACGAGAAAATATTTATATCATGTATCAGTTTCTCATATGTCTAGAAGGTTCTAGATCATGTTCTGTCTTTGTCTTTCATTCCAGACTGACTTTTAAAAAAAAATCAGTATAGTTGTTAAAATTCACTTGAATTCATTCATGTACATGTTAGATTTAGAAAATCCCTCTCAGCTATGCTGAAACCTGCTATAAAACCCACACCTTTTGTAGTTTTTAAGGCTGCAGAAGGAAATCTGCTGCTGAACCAACCCTTCAACAAGCCAGGAACAAGGCCAAAACCCGAAAATGTGCAGCAATTTTCAGAAGCTGGGGAGGTTGATTATGGTTCAGATACACCCTGTTCAGGGCAGTGGTTTATTTTGCTGTGCTAGGGACATATGGTAGCTCTGGGTAAATTGATCCAGCCTGAGATCCTGAAAGAGGGAGCCCTTCTTTCTTTTTCTTGCCAGCCAGGTCATTAGATTCAAAGCAGAGTGTCTGAACAGTGAATTTTAGTGGATTCTACTGAAAATAAACTAGAAGAAAAATAATTTACTTATTTCAAGTAGGCAAAACAGACCTTGTTCCTAGAAACCTGCAATTTTAGAAGACAAAATACTGAATAATATTTTCTCTGTAGAGGAGCATCTTGAGACAAATATTAGCGAATAGTCTCTTTGGAGATACACTTTACTTTAGCTGCCATTCCTACCTACATTTCAAATGCATGGGCAATCTTAGTTCCTCTGGGACTATTGCAGAAGAAAGGTTATGCACTACAAATTGCAGAATTGAGCAAAGAATACATGTAAATCTGTATTTGAGTAAAAATAATTTAATGCAGTAATATTTATATGATAGTAACATTAAAATAAAACAAATATAGTAGAGTATTTCCACACAACTTTTTCATAGGCCCTTCTCTCTTAATATATGAATTTATTTGCTTTCTCTGAGTGCTACGTGCATTGTGTGAGTGTAACTCAGATTTAATGCATGTTCTCTTGCTGTTCCACTTGCTTGCATATCTAACATATGATTACAAAACATAGTCTCCTGATTTCAGCAAGATGAAATCCCAGTTACAAAAGCCCAAGATAATTGGGGAGTATCATTAATCCTTCTACATTACAGTATTCACTGTTGAGATCACTGATCTTGTACAATAATTGAAGCAAATTAGAAAAAAAAAAATTGCAGAAAAGCTTTTGCTAGTAAAAATGGAATTCTACTAGATGGACTAACTACATTAATTAGTGAGTTTTTGAAAATGATGCTCTATATTTTCTTTAAAAATATTATTTTAACTGACTAGGTATTCACTTTGTAAATGTCACAGATTATTTATTAGTGGAGAAAATAAGACAGAATTTCAACCTCAGCTGTTGAGTTTCAACATTGAATGTACAGTAAGAGCTGCTGTTAAACCTGCCATGAGAGAGAAATTAATGCATTTCTGTAATGTCAATAAGCTAGTCTAGAAGATTAAAATCAGAACTTGCTAAGTCACAAATAAAATTTCTCTCCCTATTTCTCTCAGATTTCAAGCATTCACATTTATGCAAAGGAGTGAATTTTTTGTGCATCTGCTCTCCTTCAAGAAATATTTAAACTGACAGACTACTATCAAAAATGCAGAGGTTCAGACTTGGGTACAAGAGTTTTAAACATTTTTCTCCTCTCTTGTGAATAACAGATAAGGTCTTCAAAAAATGTTACCTTACAAAAAAAAAAAAAAGAATTAGCTCTTCTGTGATTGTTATGGCTAAAGTGAATTGATGTGAATTTCATTTTTTAAAGTAATATCCTAATTTGCTTTATCTTTACAGTACTATGATATATCTGATGAGGGTAACTACTTTTTTTCTTTTTCGCATGAAGGCTGTTGCAAAAAATCTCCTCCTTTTCCACTCTATATTACATGTCTTGCATGTCTTACCTCATCTAATTATACTAATTCTTGCTGCACAGTCTTGGAAAGTTTGCTGCCTTTTGGCAGTTCTGAAGCACAGCAGGTGCTCTGGCCAGTATCTCTCATATCCAACCCTTCATCCTTTCTCTCTAGATACTATATAAAAATTATATTTTTAAATACTAGCATTTCAGATATGGAAATTCTAGATTAATAAGGTGAAGAGCAATGAATATTTTTTGCAGTCAGTGGATCTTTTTATTTTAAAGAAGAGATACATGTGGAACAAAAGAGAGAGGCTTATAAGAAAGATGCAGAAAGACTTCTTTTTTCCCTAAGGTGCCAACAGGAAAAGGGACAGCCATCTTCTACTGGAAGAAAGTAGATTTAGATTGAATTTTAGGAAGAAATTTTACTATGAGGGTGGTGAAACACTTGATTGGGTTGCCCAGAAAAGTTGTAGAATGGTCAGTGGAATCTGATGCATTGGAAGGTGCCCATGGCAGAGGGGCTGCAAACAGATGGCCTCTAACAGTCTCTACTAATCCAAGCCATTCAGTCGTACTGTGTACTGAATAACAAGAAGTCAGTTAGGAGTTAGCCACTTTTAACCATGGCTTAAAGATCTTCCATGAATAGAAAACTGAACTGTAAATATATGTTTTCCTACATGCATATATTTTTCATCAATATATCAAGAGCATCTGTATTCTTATTCTGATGTCAGGATTAAAAAAAATTTAGGTTTCTGGGTTTTCACTGGTAGTCTGATATTCTACAAGTTCTGTTAGCTGTGATGCTTACATTACCATTATAATTAAAAAATAAATGGTTTCCTTTTATTCCTTTTCTGCGCAGATTAACAACTAGTATATTTTTCTAAGTAAATATTTTTACTATCACATCTTCTTACATGATCAACACAATTTATAGTACAAATTTTTATAAAGTAGAGAGGATTTCAAACAAAACATCCTTTAAACAAACTATACCTGTAGTAAAAGCCTTTTGTGTCTCACTCCTTGTGCAAAAGCCTGAAAGCCAACATGTTTGGCTGTTGGAAAGTGTAAGTGGAATTGTACAAAATTGACAAACTCACTTTCAAAAGGAAAAAAAATATGGCTGAAAGCCGTATCAGTGCAGCAATCCAACCAATTGTCTATTCAGCAATATTTTATATTTATTATTTCTTTAGATTGGATTGGTATTTGCTTTCTCTTTACCATCACCATGCAGTAATTTTAGGACTGGGAAGCCCCATGGTCGAAGTTGTTAAATTGCAACACAACACAGATGAGGAGCTTATAAAATAAACTGCAGCTATTTTACTAATTAAATTAGAGCTGGGGAAGTTGTTAATGCACTGTCCTGTGACCATCCACACTGTTTATTTGTTAGCCTGTTTCCCAGCATGGTTTTGATTCCTATCAGCTACCAATTTCTCGGACAGTGCCCAGACACTGTTAAGGGAAAACAGGAGACAGGAAAAATTGTTGCAGCCATCCCTTATTGCAGGCAAAGAGAATTTAGGCTTATGGATGTGAATACCCTTTGTCCTTTTGCTGGGTCTGTCCTAGAAGGTAGTGTCTGTGAAACACTGTGAAATGGCGTATCAAAATGTCAAAATTGAGGAAGAAAGCTAGTGACAAAGATAGTTAAAACTGTTGTCTCTTTAGACAGGACTCCTATCACTCCACCACCTTTGCCTTCTCTATTGTAATTCCTCTAGATTCATTCTTGCTGAAGCACACTAAGAAATGCTGCAGGGTTAGGTGAGCAATAGTGGTGAATATCATCACCCTTTGTTAACTTATATAGTGATTTTTATGGAACTTACGTTGCCTTAGAAACATTTTGAGCTCTTGAAAGTCTTGAAGACTGGGAAGATACTTTTGATTTACGGCTATGTTTTCCTTCTGTATGTTGAGAAATAAATAAAAAACATATGAATTTATTTTTACCCATAACTCAATGAAATGTACAATTTCACCCCACTGACATAATTTAAAGCATAATGCACTGAATAACATGATTAATGTGGTCAGGCAAAATTCAGCATTTTGCAATTTTTGTCATTATTATTTCCAGTCATGAGTCTACACTAGCATTTGTCTTAATTATTTTTCTGATATATTGGATTAGCTTTGAACAGAAGTCTTTGAAAAGGAGAGATCTCTTGAGGGTTGAAAATATTGCATCAAACTCCTTGCTCCAAGAACTATAATTTCATGGCCTTGAGAATATAAAACTGTTGTATAAGGAAAGTTTGTTGTTGTTAATAATAATAATAATAATAATAATAATAATAATAATAATAATAATAATAATAATAATAATAATAACAAGAACAACAATAAAGCCAGGGACTACTAGGATTGCCAGCATTTTAGCATTCTACTGCAGAGGTGTAGAGAACTTTGAATCAGAATTTATGTAAGAAAAATCTTATACAATTTGCTCAGACTAAAACAGAAACTTTTAGATGGTGTTAAATAAGACAGCAAAACCAAATTTTGAGCTCAATTTTCATTACACCATATTTTAAAAATTTATATCTCAGTGGATTTGCACTGAGAGAAAGTCATGACTGTGTGTTTAGACTCAGACAACCTGCCTTAATTTACTGTCTGGTCTGGAAATTTGTGTTCTGGTTATTTTGAATCAATTTACTTGGAAATACATAGATGAGAAATTAATTCCTCGAGCACTGTTTCCTAACATCACCACAGAAATTAAAGCTGCTGACAAAGCTAGCTTTTGTCACCAGATATAAAACAAAACCAAGATTTGGTGCAAGCACTTCTGTGTATCATCTACACTGACTAATGCATATTCATTTTTTCCAGATAACCTTCTTTATCAATTTCCTGAAATTCTGTCTAAACCTACCTTATGCAATTTTAAGCAATTTTATGGTCTGTTGCTGGAGTGTATTAGCAGCTGTCTGGCACATTCTATTTGTGACTGCTTGGAGTCTGCCTCAGTGCCTGCAGAGATGTTTACTGGCAGTGATCCTATCATCAACAACATTCCATTAAAACTGATTTTCGATGTGCAATGGTTTTTCTATTTCTTTTGTTCACCATTTCCAGAAAGAAGGTTCTCTAATGTTGCAACTATAAAAAAGATTTATGTTTCCAAAAGATTTCTATCAAGAGACAAACTAAACTTTTATTTTAGATGAGCCAAATTCAAACTTTCAGGGTTTCAATATGCAACAAATTAGACAATATTCTTGAGAAGTCCAGGAATTAAATTTCATCTAAACATACAAAACTTGTTTTTTCATGGTTAGATAGGTTTCATTTTCATTTTGGTAGCTGTTAAAATAAATATTTCTTTATGAATTTCGATTCAAAAATCGCAAGCCCGTGTGAAGATGTATTTGAGCTAGCACATTGAATTAGCAATGAAATAGCTTCATGGAGAACTTTAGATATAAATTTCAGTTTTATTTATTGGAAAGCATCTACTGAATGCTGTGCAAAGCAATCTCCAGAGTAAGAATATTTTCCTCACAGTCACAATTTAGCAAAAAAATTCAGGTGATGATAATTTTGCTCCTGGTACACTACAACTCTGCTATTTCTCTTTTATTGCATTTCACCATTGAACAATTTCAAATGGTAAGACTTGAAAAATCCCTACAAAACTGTTTTTTTTTCATGGATTCCTTCCTTTCAATATTCAATCAGCATAAAGAAGAATGTAGTCTTTTAAATGTGCTCTTCTTTTTAATAATATTTAATATCCTTAGCAATACATTTTCCAGGTAGTGTTCACTCTTAATACCATCACAGCTTTTCATAATGGGTATCTGGGAAGCAACTCTTAGTCAAGATGATGTCACTCTCTAGATCTCAGGAAGTGCATTTACATCTAATTGATGGGATTAATTAAATCAGATCCTTACAGGAACTTCCACAATTGTTAGCCACAAATAACTGAATAGATAACAAAACTGACTGTATTAAATAATTGCACCTTCCCCTTTTAAAGGAAGATAAAGTCAGAATGATCTGAGATAGCTCTTGGCTCTTCCCAAGATGGAGCTCATAAAATCAACTCAAGTATGTTCAATATTCTGCTGTAATTTGCATAATTGCTTTGGATTCATCTCAGAGAATAGCTTGGAAAAGTGATTCAGCCCTGTCATCCACAGGCAGGTATCACAGGCTTATTAATCCTTCCCTTAAGTGGTGGGAAAAGGGCAAGAGTAGTGTGGGCACAAGCGCTTTCCATCTGGCTTTAATGTTCACATCAAAGACTGCCTTGTCTTGGGGATCAGGAGGAAATCATATACAATGCTTCAGATGCCAGATACTTTCTAAGCTTAGTCTTAGTCATCTGTTCAAAGTTTGGTAAAAATGGAGGGGAAAAGAAGGAGGAACCTAATGCCCTTGACAAAGGCAGTCTTGGTTCTCTTTAGTTGTGTTTAAACTGTTTTGCAACTGTTCTTTTAGGCAGTACTGGCCTATTGTAGCCCCTAGTATCCTGACTGCTGGATATTAATCTTTGGATTGGTACAGTCTTTCTTGTCATTAGCCTCACCTGTCTCTTTATTCCAAATTTCACAATGACATAAAAGCAATGGTGACAGCTGTCCTGGGGAGAGAAGTTCCTTCCTACATTCTCCTACTTAATTTTAATCCCCCCTTTGCAAAAGCAGATTGCTGTTCCATTGCTTGTGCTCATCAGGATGAAAGAAGAGCACTGGGAGTCGTAGGGAGACACTGTCTGCAGACGGCTCCAAGCCTGCAGCATGACAGGTTTGGGCTTCATTTGCATTGTCTGAAGGTCTGTACCTCTCCTGACTTCAAAAGCATCAAAATGAAGGGTATTTTACAGAATTATGTATTAGAGTACCTCAGGTCCTCCACCTGTAGTGTACTACTGAATTTTGACTGGAGCTCCTTTAAAAACATACACATTATTGTATTTACAAGGCCTGGCTTTGACAGTTTTATTTTTGCCAGGGAAGTAAAGAAACTTATAATAGGTGGTGTCTACTTTCTTTTTTTTTAATTAATTTTTCAAGAAATTCAGAAAAATCAGTTAGAGTTGTTAATGTTTCTAATTTTATTGCCAGACATCTATCCTGGAAATCTGTCTCACTAACAAAAAGCCAAACCCAAACAAGAACCCTTACTTTTGATTCACTAGTAAGTTTCAGATATAATTATGTAAACTAGTCTTTCTAAATGACACCTCGTTAACTTAAACTGTTTAAGAGTGAAATTTAATTAAATCTTACTGCTTGCAGAATTGAATAATTGTTACCTAAGACATATTTTATTTCAGGATTTATGTGCATCTTCTTAGTTAGCAATGGATCATATTTTGATCCATATTTTACTTTAGCTTCAGTTATTTTTATTTAGTTAGAAAATTAAACCACTGATAAAAATAGTCAAACACTAACTATATAGTGTGTATATATCTGTTTTCCAACCCTGATGATTCTATATATAGTTAGGAGATTTTGAATTTCATCAAAAGTCTGACCAACAGAATTACAAGGGAAACCTGGATAATAGAAAGGGATGACATGACTAACTAGACAACTGGAGCACATCTAAGAATTTATTTCCTATTGTAGTGTTGTGCCACATCTGGGAAATAAATGTGTTGCAGAATATTTAATTCATCTCTTCCCATTAAAACATGGACCTAGACAGCAGGGCAGCACATTTTACACCTGCAGTAATTGCTTCATTGTGAAGTGCCAAAGCAGTGGAAATGAGAAAACTTTTTGTGGAATGAAACAATCTAGCAGACTGATTCTCTGAGGAGGCATATTCTGTAAATTGAAATGTTCACTGACAGCAGATTTATGCTTGAACTCAGCAGGTTTTTCAAAGGCCTTGTGTTGTATCAGTATTGGGTGGATTAGAAATGGTCATCTTGGTTTTCTTTAGAGTTTGATAGGTAGGTCTGTAAATAAGAAAGGTAACTTGAGCAAACCTCTATTTGTGGAAATTACCTGGTGAGGTTTCTGCAAATTGCTGATACCTCTCAGTGTTGAGACAGTGGGAACTGAGGTTCATAATATTTTTGGAGATTCACATCATAAGTAACATAACCTCTAAAATGAATATATTTTTTGAATATGTCAAATATATTTGACTTTATAGACAGAGCATAGTATTGCACTTACCTAAAGTGAGTAAAAGCCCTGATCTTATTCTTGTTCCTGGAGAATTTCTTCAGCTAAGTGCTCATCAGTTGGGATGCTAGATATGTTTTGATGCATAAGAAGTTTTATTTCTGGTTATCTTCGTATGCCTGCATTATCTGGTTGTCTCAACCAGCAGAAACAGCTTAACTTTAGTAAAGTGAATGTAAATTTCAATGAAGGCAGTGATTAAAGTGGGCATTTGCAATATTGAGAAGTCTTTTTACGGACACTTCCAATGATCCTAAGTACTCTGACTTGTGATTTAGGCAGCATTGTATAAAGGGTACTTGTTCACTTCTGGAAAGTGAGAACAGTTCATGAGGTCTTACAGAAGCAGGCTTTCAATCAGATCACCTTTTATTTCCACCTTGTTTCAAGCATTTCCTCTAAGTTATTTTAAGGCTCATTGCTCTGTCCTGGTGAGGATTTGCTCCGAGTGTTCACCTAAGCATGTCATTATACCAAATAGAGTGCAAAGGAGAGCTGACTCTTATTTCTGTCCATTTGTCCAATGGAATAAGTATCTAAAGAGCCCAATACCAATAGTCTGGAAATAGACTAGGTAGGAGAAAATGGGATCCAGACTCCCTTTGTATGAACTCCCACACACACACACACGCGCACGTGTCTATGTATATATATATCTATATATATAAGCTGGATATGTTACACTGCAGGTAAACCCAGTTCTACTTCATTGCTTCTATCAAGAGGTCTAATTACGCAAGTAAGAAACTGGCAGAAGAAGTTGTTACAGTGCATTTCAAAGGCTCCATTTGCCCATTACTTTGTTTTGTAGTCAAATGCAGTAACACTGTATTAAATCTTATTTAGCAGACCTGCCACCAATTTGTAAAGCTCTCATTGCACAGGAGTAAGAATGCAGATTCTTTTTCACTTCCAACCATCAGTGCAGTCCATTAAGAATCCATGGGTTGAGTTATTGTCTCAGCTTCCTTGTCAATTCAGATGTGTGGAACACATGAGACTGGTTCAGTTTTACTAACAAGGTATGTAAGCCTAGGTTGACATGGTACTATTTAGATTTGGCCCCTGTGGCTTCTTTCCTTCTCCAGCTGCAGGTAATTCTGCAATAGTCATGATGGTCAGAAGTTGTTTGGTTTCGTATATGAAAACCACACATTTTTCAATGCCCCGAGAAAAAATGCAACTTTTTGTTGGAAAGACCAAAAATCATGACACAAAAGAAATCAGGGATGTTGTCTGAGTAAGAGATCCTTCTGCCAGTATTAAGCTGTGTAGGGGAATACACCCCAATATTCCTTGGAAGGGACTCATACCTCACAGGACAGAGAAAAACCAAAACTCTAGTATTGTTTTGTTCATCTGGCCTGTGGGGAAACTCTTCCCCTCAAACCTAGCATACAATCCTGTATAAGCAGGATACACAGCAGCTGAGCATCCAAGAGGCTTTTATTTCATAGCCTATTACCTATTTTAGTGTTAATTACTGATATTTGTAAATTTTACATCTACTTAAAAAGCTTGAGAAGTAATTTGTATTATGTTGAAGGATAGTCCTTCTCTGAACTCATTTTAGAAGTCAATACTTTATTTGAGATAATGAATAGTTCTCTCTAGACTCTGCTGGTGTTTGTTTTTTTTACTCATTCAACATTTTCTTTGTTAATAATTTTAATACCTCTGCTAAAACAAATTAGGTCTTTCTCTAGATCTACACTTCACCAGTTACACAAAAGAAAAATTGCATAATCTTCTCAGTGTTTGATTAAAAAGTAGCTTAAACTATTCATGTTGGTATCCCACCATATCCTAAGAATGTAGATTATTAGGATGCTTTCATGAATCTTTATGGATGTTTTTCAAGTAGTCCTCCTAGAGCAAAAAATATTAAAAAAATTGCTGGGAAATAACTTTTGATCGGTTTTAGTTTTCATTTATTACTTCTTAAGAAATTAATCTTTGGGGCTTTGAAACAAACACAAAGGCTCTTTCCTGTGGTTTGAGACACCCTGAGTTTTATTGATCCTGCATTAGTGTAGCTGAATGTTTCAAATCTTACTATCTTCATTTTCCAAACATTTCCATCTAACAGAAGGAAGTTTTGAGGGATGGTGCATATCAGCGTGGTACAGAGCAGTGCCATGGAAAGGTTACTGAGCTAGCTTGGGTACTGGAAATATATTTGCATTAACACAGCTTCTCACTTGAGCCAACAGCTCAACATAAAAGTAGTCTGTAAACAGTGTGGGCTTTATCAGCCCTACTGTTTGCCTCAGAGTCTGTTTATTTCCTCAAGTCTCATGTTGGGTCTTTAGACAACTGCAGGCAAATGAAGCTGCTCAGTCATTCCATTCTGAGTCATTGTCTCCTATTTGGCACCTAGCCCAGGTGCCACTGTTGTTGTTTTGTTCATCCTTAAGACAGAGCCTGCAGATGTTATCAAATGAAACAGAGCAGCAAAAGATGTCTCACACATTATTTGTGAGGCTTAGTTATTCCAGTTAAGATTTGGGGCATGACCTTTCCAGTGCTTTGTAAAATGTATTTGTATGATGCTGTGAAATTTGAAAGTTGCATCTCACAGTAAGTAATGAGGTCACCCAGCAATGAACAGGTCTGAGCCCACTGTCTTTCATATGGCACTGGTGTTTCTAAGTGCAAAGAGCTGCTGCTGACATGTGAAAATGTGCAGCTCATAAATTCATGACTCTTTCAGGTGGTGATGGCAGATAAGGCTGATAGTATGTGCTCCAGTGTGACTGAAATTGAGGTAAAAGTAACTAGCTAAATAAAACTCCTGTACTTTTATTTAAAAGTTTTGATAATCTATTTATTACTGTTAAAAAAATATGCACTGTCTTTTAATTGTATTCTATTAGAAAAATACATTTTTTATAAGCTATAAATGAGCTGAACTTTAAAGCCAGGATGACATTTTGTATCCATGTATCTATACATTTAAGAATGTGTATATATTTATAAACATATACACTATAGATAAAAGATCACTTCTGCAAAAACAGTATAAAGTACATTCAAATGCTTGACTCTTTATACAGGTTTTGCTTAAGATGTTGATATTCCAATCCCAAATCTTGTTTTGTATCTCACTGTAGTCAGGAAATTTCTATATCAAATAAATTAAAAAATTATAAATACTGAGTGTAGTGTAATGGCTAAGGATACCAGCCTGGGTGTGATCTGAGAGATTCTGAAAATGTCTGCAGCCCTAAAAGGATGATGTTTTCTGTGGCAGAGGCCAGTGAGAGTCTCCAGGACTTCAATCTGCTGCTTGTTTTATATCTGAAGGCTGATATCTGAGCTTTGTGCTTAATCGCTTCCACTCCGAGGTGATTTTTCATTGGAAACTTGCAGACCAGTTGGGATCACTCAAGTGGTTTGCTACTGCAGGGCAGTTTTGTGCATGGAGGTTGATGATGTTTGCAAACAAACAGCAGTAATGTCAGTGTCAGTGCTCCCAAAATCTGTCCCTTTTCAGAAGGTGATAAAACTGTGTGACTTCTCACCATATTCAAACAGAGGTTTGTATGCTTGTAGCTGGGGGATTGTGCTGGAGTTCAGGATGTAGTTGTTGTCAGCTGTTTCCAAGGGGTCACTCCATGCTGTAGCCATCTGTGAGGACACCCAGAAAAGGCATTTGGTAGTTTGAGTGAAGAAGGATACAGCCTTGATGGGACTGAAGGTGGTATACAGCCCTTTTGAGTGCTGCAAGTATCAGTCCCAGCAGAACACTGTGATTTAGCTGATTAATGAAATTTGTATTCCTGCTATTGGCTGCTTCTCCAGCTGGGTTGGAAAGGGCAGAAAAAGGCTTATTTGGAAATGCCCACCTGGCTATGGTAGAATTTCCAGAGCAAGCCAGAGGTATCATTAACAGTACAGGTTAATGCCTGAGGGAGTAAAGGCAAAGAGTGTTTTGAGCTACTTTGGGCAGACCTTTGTCCTTAAAACAAAAGTGAAGTACAAGTGATTTAATATAAGATTTAGTTTTTCAAATGAAATAAAATAAGATGGATTCCCCCCCATAAATACTGTGGTAGAAGATACACTCCTATTTTAATTAAATAAAGTAAATTTCAATGAATGAAAGGATAAAAATGTTCAAGCAAAGTCTATGTTGTAAAGTATCTAAAATGTTAGGTTAAAAGTAGTGTTAAAAATGCAAGGTCCAGCAATCAGTAGTTGTAAGCTAGTACATTTTAAAAGATCTATGAAAGCAACAAATATTTTTTGAAGTAAGGTCTGACTTTATTTTAGCTAAGCCTTCTTAAACAGAAAAAAGAATTCAAGAAATAATGGGTTGAAACATTATGCTCAGAGAGCTGTCTAGTTACAAGTTTCAGCAGTCAGGGAACAGCCTGGAGAGCCAAACACAGCCACCTCTCATTAGCTTTTCCCTCAGTGCAGTTAGTCTAGCAATGTTAGCATTTTAATGCTGGTTCATCAGTGAGAATATAAGGTCTTAAAGGGAAATAATGCAGGCAACACAACCAGCCCATCTGCAACAGTGGTTTATTAACTGTGTTTTTCTAGTGGCTTCTTTTTTCATTCAGAAATGCTTTCTGAATACTCTAAAACTTTCTTTATTCTTGATTTTGTTTTAAATGTGCTCAGTAGTAATCTCGCTACACATATATACAGCAGAAATATCTTATATTTCAGGTAGTGGCTTCTTTGAATAAAGAACAAAGACTTTTTCAGATGAAATAGACTACTGAAAAATTTAGGATGGCAGCCTGCATCTTAAACAGTCTATTTTATGCACCAAAAGGAGAAAGTTCCTATAGGTAGTTTAGACTCTTTTCATTTGGTTTCAATTTTACTATTCTGAGAAGCTTTTAGAGACATGGACATGAGATTAGACATCAGAATGTGCTGGAATTTGGGAAAAAAATCACTTTATTCTTTACCTTTATTTTACAGTTTATCCCTAAGGTGATAAATTTTACTGGTAGCGTGGGAAATACCAAGGCCATGTGGCCTTTGATGTGACTTTGTGCAGGTGTTCTTACATAAGCAAACCACTTTCTTTCTAACTTAGAGCGCACATTGCTAATGTATTACCTCCTAATGCATTCATAACTTTTATTCTTTATATAATCCATATAGGTTCAAGCTTTAATTTTTGCTTAAGGCATACTTCATATGTGTATTTGCTAGATTTATTCAAATAATTTTTAAATTATTTTTTTTCATATTCTTTTCTTTGAAAGTGGTTTTCTCTAAAAATTGGTAAGGTTAAATGTTAATGGTCTGTTTGTTCATAGAAAAATAGCCTTTTATACGTTTTATGTAGAAGTCAGCTGTTGACTGGACAACATTAAGATTGCCATTTCTAGGTATTTACAAACTAGAAAACAAATTATATTAAGTGCTTCTTCTGTTTTAAAAACAGATTGTTAGCAATTTAAAAAGCATGTGAGTACCATGGAGACTGTCCTCTGATCAACATTATTATTTCAGACGACAGTTTCAATGAAAAATGCATAAATTCAGAAAATGTAGTACTCCTTTGAAACCACATTACCAAATCAACATTCTGTTGAACAGCAAGTTATACATTTCAATGCATTTATGTTCTTGAAAAAGTAATGTTTACTAAGAGGGGAAAGGTTTTGGGAGGTAGTCTGTTTTTTCTCCTTTTTGAATGTTTTTTTTTTGTGTTTTTCTTTTATAATTAGACTATGGAGTTTAAATAATTGTGGAAGACAGCTCTAAAAAATTCACACTGTCTTAGAAATGGTTAGTACACTGAGAAAGGCTTTAAAAATTTTCCCTTGATGCTGAGGTCAGATTGCCAACTGTTATACCTTTCTATGTGTTGCGCCTCTTTTATAGCCTGGTCCCTATTTCTTGTACTTTGAAGTTGCATTGCTCCTCTACCACAATAAGGTATTGTTATGGAGAAATATTGTGAGAGAAACCTCATGAAGAAAGCAAAATACTTTAAAGGCTTTGGATGGAAAAAATGAGGATTTCTTATTGGTTTGTCTTGCTTGCATTTTTTCTATAGCTTTCTGTAGCCTCTTGCTTTCATTTTTCCTGGATTTGTTGCCTTGCGCAATCCATGAGTTTAAATATCTGCAAGAGAGAGGACTAAGGGAATTCCTGGCAGACTTCTTTGGTGATGTCCAGCATCTGTAGTATTTGAAGAGGGAAAAAGCATCTCCCTGGAAATGCTGTAGAGCAGACCAAGACTGAAGCTACAGATTGGCTCTGTGAGATGGTTTGCCTGGTTAATTCAGGCTTTTTTCTATTCACAAACTTGTATTGAGACATTTTCATCCTCATTGACTTTCCCATCTGAGTGCAGCTGGGTTCTTCTCTCTCATCCTTTTAATGAAAATGTAAACAAGGCTGCTAAAGAGCCCAGTGAGAAGGTACGGGCTCAGCTCCTTTCAGGGTACTGGTGATATTCTAGTCTATATCTCCACTTCTTTCTGTGGGAAAACTAAGAGGAACTGAAGTACTCTGGCAAGCAGTGGCTCTGATGTGTTTTATATGCTCTGTGTTACACAATAGTGATAACACTCTCTTCTGTGAGAAGAGTTGACCTTGTTTTTTAATGCCAAAAGAAGTCAGTGCTAATCAGAAAGCCAGCAGGTTTGAAATCTTGCATGACAATAGAATATTAAAATAACTGTTCAACCACTTTCTTCCCTTTTTTTCCCTTATGGTCAGAATAGTTATTATGATAAATTCAGAGAGAGTTTTCACACTGACATTTAATTAAAATGAAATTACCTACCATTGTTATGGGTTACACAGAAGCTATTATTTATGTTTATATTATTCTAATACCTTATTAGACTAGGTTTGCATTTGCATCAGTAAGCTAGCATGACTTGAATTATTTCTTTCTGTACTCCTTAAGTAGCAGCAAGAGCAAGCTGCAATATTAAAGACCTACATAAAAAGATATTTCAGTCTTCCTGGGAAAGGCAGGGACAGTGTTCAGCCAGAGGTTTCTTTTTTCCACTGTTCTCCATTTATATTTTGTTCTGTTCACTATGGCTACTCATCACAGAAACCAGCAGGATGGTGAAAGACTCTTGTTGACAGTTGGTTAGATTAATTCCCTGTGTATTAGCTGAAAAGATCATCTTTTAATGTGGCAAGACTTCTGTGTATTAATAGTTTTATTCTATAAATAAAGTATATGCTATACTTTAATAAACTATTAAAGTATAGCATAATACTGTAAGATCACTTAGAAGCAGCATTTTTCAAATGTATCATACTCTTTTTTTTTTGAAGTAACAGAAATAACTGAGGGAGGGAGGTGATGAAGGGGTTATATCTATGGCTAATAATGAATTTTTTAAAGAGCAAAATAATCTCATAGGCATTTTAATTCCACACAGAGTCTAAGTTTATAGGTCTTGGTAAGAGTAATGGTTGTGTCAATCTAAGAGTGCACAATCAGCTGTTCCACTTCCAAAACAGCTGCTCCACAATGTTCTGCCACTTCCCACCTGGATCCCTCTGCTAATTGGGGAGCTCCCACTGTTCCTGATCCTTTCCCTCCATTTCCTAGAGTTACTGTGAAGCTGTTTAATAAGGGCTCATGCTTGCAAGGAGAGAAGCTACAATGACTTTCCCTAGAAACATCCTGCTCAGACTACTTTCTAATTTTCCTTGGACCTCTATATTAACGCTCTGCCTTTTGACCATGTGCTATGGGTATGAGCCTTGGCAGTACTAGGAGCAGCATTGGTGGGCACTGCTCCATAAGGGAAGGAAAACTGGGAGCCAGCTGTGACACCAAGGCAAACAAGGACAGTGATCCAAAGTTAAAGGGCAGTCCTATAAAGAGAGCAAGTGATGGCAATCAGCTTCAGCCAAAAGCCCAGACTGACAGGCAAGTCTGGATCTTCTGATATAAGACTAAGATCAAACCATGAAGCAAAGCCAGAACAAGAATAATAACCTTTTTTTATCCCCTAATCTATGGATAAATAACTGCTTTATGTTCTAGAGATGGAGTGTCCATTTGTTAGCCAAATTCTGCAGGCAGCTGGACAGAGCAGGAGGAAGGAGCAGCACATGCCTGCAGCTCTGGGCTTGAGGGCAGGGACTACAATACAGGCAGCCACTGGGAGACATTTTCAGAGGGAGAGAGAAGACTAAGAATTATTCCTACTTCAGCAGGAGACTGCAAAAGAAGGAACAATTTCTCACAGCTTTAGTATATCTTTTGCAGCGAAGATGGCTCTCCTCAGTACAGCGTACCAATAATGTTTTTCTCACCCAGCAGTGCCCCACCAATTTGGATGAAATCCGGCAGGCTACAGCAGTCAAACCTTGCATGGCTGTGTAGTGAATTACGGCATATATCCACTTAAGTCATTGGCATAACAATATATTTGGAGTTTAATTGGGCATGACGTGAATGTAGATGAGCTGTCACATTGACTAGGTATGTTGCCTCACAATCAAGTGAATTCTCTTTAAAGAAAGAGACTAATTAATGAAAAATAGTCATTCTTACTGCATTTCTAGTAGCTGAAGTAACAACATGAAACTGATATTTTAATTCTATAAAATCCCTGTAAATAACTAACTAGGTTTTGAAGTACATGAACGAGAGGTCTTTAATTGCCTGGGTTGAACAGGGAAGTGACAGATTTATTTATGGGGGTGGAAAATTTCAAATGTGCTTATTTAGGTAAACCTAGCTTTCAGATAATTCTGACATCTGGATGGTTTTTTGACCATTGAGAAACTCAATATAAAACAAATAAGAAAATTAATGATAACCTATATATGAACTAAACCTGCCCTTTAGATTGAAGCAGGAAAGTTTTCCTAAAAGTTGAAAGAAGCATAGCTTTGGATTATGGATGGAAAAGAAGTAGCCTATAATAGATAAATGAAGGGTGAGAGATTATAGACAAATCTTCCAATTTTTATGGAAGCCACAGCTAGAGTTGCTTTGGCTTTAAACATCAAATACAAGCACAGATGAATTGGCAATTATATGCTTTAACTGCAAGCACAGAAGAGACAAGCAAGTAAGAACATTTAATTGGCATATTCTTGGTAATAATGCATTAAGATAAACTGTAGAACAATGAAGCTTAACATTGCTTATTGCTCAAATGCTTGCCCAAACCTAGACAGCCATTTAGTAAGTGATATGTTTAAAAAGCCAAAATACAGAGCCAAAAAATGATTTAAAAGCTTCCATATGCAAATGAAAAGCTCTTTCCTGTTATATTTTCCTCCACAGAGTTGTATATTAGCATTTTGGTAGCATACTTATGTGTAGCTTTATATTTCTTCAATTTGCAACTGTGGTATTTGCAGAGTAAGTAGCACTACCTAGGTTCATTAATGCAGCATTTATACTCTGCAACTCTTCATGTAAATACTGTGTTTCAAGGCAGCATTATGAATATTTCATGTGCTTTTGTGAGGTATTTTTCTTCAGGAGGGAGACCTTTATTGTTAATATGCTGCTTATCTAAAATGATTGGTTCAAAAATATTTCAATTGTATTTTTTCTTCCTTTGACAAGCTTGCTTCTATTGCAATATCCTTTAATTATAAGATTTTGTAAATTACAATATGATGTCATCTTAATCTTATTTATTTGCTTATTGTACCCTCTGAATTAGGAAACCTTGAAGACAAATAGAAAGCGCTTTCTGCTCCAGAGTATTGCTATTTGCACAGCTCGCACCAATGGAGAAAATTGCTGATGCTATAGCAGCTTTAGCAGCCTCTTATTTGGAACAATGGGCAGTTCAAACATTTAACATTCATTTTATTTCTGGGGAAACTTCAGAAAGGTATTCCCTATTTCAAATGTAAAGATATCTATAAAACCTGCTAGCTTTGAAATACACCTTGGAAGTACTTCAAGGTATTTTCTTTGACTAAAATTACCCAGGGCATTTAAAATCAGTGGGGGGAAGCTGTTTCCCCAGTGTTGTTCCTGTGCTCACGTTCGGCTCAGCTGGAGGCTGCAGTCTGGTTGCCAGGAGGTAAATCCTGGATTTTGCTGTGCCAATGTAACAGTTGAATTTCAGTCAATATTTTTAACTTGGTCTAGAAATAATCTCTGTTAAAGAATTGGTTTTATTTTGAGTGTTTGTTCTGCCTTGATAAGTTTTTTCTGGTTTAGTCTGCTAAGCCTGTACTGTCCCCTGTATATAAAAGTCCTGAGCCCAACCGTGGTATACTGTGGGCATGCCATAGACCTGAAAAGCATGCAACTTTTCCCATTATACTGCACCTAGAAGGAATTGGTAGTATCAGAGTCAAATATTTAACTGACAGGCACAGATACTATTTCTCTAATGCTAGCTAATTTAGAGGGTAGGTAAACAAGCACAAAGGAGTTGCTACCTATTACTGTTCAGCCAGTCCCTTGGTCAACTCTTCAGCACTTTGCCCTTATTTCAGCCAACAAAGAAAAATGTCCATGGCCATGCCTTAGATGAACTCATATATTATTCAGTAAGTAGCCAGAAGGCTCAGGAGTACAAGACATTTGTCAGTTAAAAATACTGTATTGGGGAAGTAAGGATGTGTGATCTTTTTCGTAGAATATATTTCTCAAGCCTGAACTGGGCAAAGACCTGAGCTTTGGTATCACTGCTTCCTGAGAATGAGACCTAATTTGTTTCAGTAGTGTCAAGTAATTTAGGTCTTTGTTGGAGTCTAAATATATAATGGAAGAAATTTAGACAAAGTGATGCTCGTATTAAAGCATTATTTTATTGTAGTCCTCAAAAAAAATCTGCTATTGGAAATGGTGTTTGCAGTAATGAGGATATTTCAGTTGTCTCTTTATAGAAATTATTTCAAAAGAGTAATCAGAAGGTTATCTTAGAAAAAAAGAAACAAAATAAAACCTAAACAAACTTTTTCCAAGATTTGGAAACAAAATGTAACTTAAAAAAGAAAGAAAGTATTCAACAGATGTCTACCTTTCACTCTTCATGTCTCAAGTATCTGTTCTCTTTAATTCCCTTGTAATTAATTCTTCAGCATATGGACAATAGCTTTTATTTGCCTAAACAAAAGTAAGAGAGAAGCATGATATTTTTCACAGAGAAAAAGTAAGAACGTCCCTATTTGGAAGAAATATTCACAATCTAAACCTTGTCATGTTTTAACTTTCCAAAAAGTGATTACTGGAGAGTTCAGAAGGAAGAAGGTATTCCTGTGTGCTAATGAATGTGACACCTTCCAGTGTGGATGGAGGGAAAGCTTTGACTCCATATTTTGTCTCCTGGTGGTTCAGAATAACCTGTCCAGATAAGCTCTAGCTGCTCTCAAGCAGCAGTCCAGTGAGGACTCCCCTGGGTCAGTATGGGGCCTGCGGAAAATAGGCCATATTTTCCAGGTTTGAGTTAAACTATTCAAGATAGGAAGCATGAATAATTTCTCCATGATATATCTCCCTCAAGAAAATTATACTTCAGTTAAAAGGCCCTAAATACATCTTGCACTCTAGCACTAAAAATTTATTTCTTCAAGAGTCCTTTGGGAGTATGGTAGTATTTCTGAGATCCTTGAAGTACCTATTTACATTTGAGTTCAAAAAGCCTTTGTAAGACTTGGCAAACAGCCTCCTTTTACAGAATGTTGAAGGGAACTTTTACAAACAAGTGGAAAGGGAGGGCAGGAGTGGGAGAAAATATTTTCATCTCTATAGAGCACCAGATATTACCACTGCAGTGTAGTTTGTATGAAATCAATCTTTGCAATGAGTATTGTGCCTGCCTGTGGCAGTGTATCTCTGTTCACTGGATTTAGTAATCTGGATCTCAGTTCCAAAGCTTGTTCACTACCAGGGAAAGAAGTTATTACAGTCAGGTTATTCATTAGACTAATTTAAATATTAACACAACTATCACAATGTCTCATCCAGTTTATTCTAAAAAGGGAGCATATGCACATTTTCCTGTCTTTGTTTGCTGATTTCCCCAAAACAAGCAGCTAATATTAAAAAATTAATTGAGGTAAAATGGTAAGAATAAAAAGCCAATGCCTTAAGTAAATTTTAAATTAAAAACCATATGCCAACCTAAATCGAAGGAGAATAATTTAGATTGGATATTAGGAATTCTTTACTAAGAGGGTGTTGAAGCACAAGAACAGGTTGCCCAGAGAAGTTGTAGATGCCTCAACTATGGCAATGTTCAAGGTCAGGCTGGACAAGGATCTTGCTCTGAGCAAGTTGGTCTGCTGGGAGGTGCTCTTGCCTCTTGCAGGGGGCTGAAACTCAATGATCTTTAAGGTCCCTTCCAACCCAAACCATTCTATGATGCTACGATTCTATGCTTTTTACCATTTAATTTTTTTTCTGCGTATAATAAAGACGCTGAAAATTTTTAATTACAGAAGAAATCTCATTAGGAGTGAAGGAGAAAATAGAGGTTATTTTTGCTAGTCAGGGCTGGGTAGGGTTTTTCCTACAAAAATTTTCTTGTGCAAGTGTAATTTAATGCGTACACAATCTTTCTTGTTTTATGAAGGAAGGCAATATGGTTGTCTGTTTGCATGATGTTTATTGTGGAGCACAAACACAACTTAGACATAAGCTCAAATGCAAACACATTGCTAAATTGGTCCTAGCTTTAAAAAAAAATTGTATTACAGAAAAGAAAAAAGGCTTAAGGTGGGCTTAACTCCGACAGTGGCCAAAACTCTTCCAGGCTTTTGCTCACTGCTCTCTCCTGGGGAATGGGCTTTTGTTTCATTTTGTTTTGTTTTGTTTTATTTTGTTTTGTGTTATTTTGAAGAAATGTCTCTCCCAGCTTGTCTGGAGCCATTTTTTCCCAAGCTTTAATCATATATAGCAAAATCTCCCTGGGTAAGCAGAGGAATGTGTCACTACTTGTTAATTTTTTTTTATTAAGAGGACATCTTTTCTCCTTTACAAGCTTACCTAAGTAATGAAATGCATTTAGCAAAAGAAATTTGGATAATGCACTATAGTGAAGCTTGATCATGCAAACACCCTATGGAGAGTTTTTGACCACCTTGTACACAGCAAATTTATGAAATACACAGCCAGGTTTTAAGTGAATGTAGTTTTTAAAGACTTATGTGCACGCTCTTCTGCCTTGACCTGAAATTGCATGATTAAGTTAGTATCAAGGATTTTTCCTCCTCTGAGCAACCTTATTTCTCCCTAATTGGAGAGGAAATCTGAATATTAATTTTCACTTGTAAAGTTGCAAAGCAATCTTTGAGACCACATTTAATTGCATTTTTTATTTCTAAATTTCTGTTTACAACAGACTTTCTGTGTATTTTAACCCAAATCTCTTATGCAATTCTAATAAATTAATCTAGTTAATATCTCATGTAGACACTATCAGCAGTCTCCAGCATTCAGTGTTATAAAACTTCTAAAAAATTATTTGGTGAAAATAATAATTAATTCTCCTCTTTCTTGTATAACTTGTGAAATAAAACGGGACATGTATTTTTCCTAAAATAACCACGGTAAGAAACTGGTGGATGAAAGATTTAATTCTTTAGAAATACAAACACATGAAAAAGAAATATGCATGTTTTTATTTTTAAAGAAGTAACATTTTCATCTTGAATATGTTTTTGGTAATATGTGGCTTTCTGCACATTTATATATATATGAACATATTTATGAACATATAAATATGTATTTTCCTCCTAATTTTATAAATTATTTCCCTGCTTGTCACAAGGACCCTGAAGTGGTACAGATGATACTATATTCCACTTTTTATGCTGAATTAGAAAATTAATTAACTCCTTTGCTAAGGCTTGAGTTCAAGAAACATTGGATTTTGTCTTATCAAAATCCCAGTCACAAGGACAAGTGACTGTGATTTCCATGCAAATATTTCAATTTTCAAGTCATTGAAGAATTAAGAAGAGGTTTTTTTCAGATATGAGGATCTTTCAAAGTTATCAGTAAGAAGCACATTATTGTTTTTGTGAGCAGGGTTTGTGAAACCTGCATAACCAATTCATATCCTCTATCCTAATCATTTCTATAGGCACAGCATAATCCAGCCCACTTGACTTTGTTGTCCTTGCAGCATTTGGAGATCTGAAATGAAAAAGTCAGACAATTGGCTAAATCAGACAGGAAAGAGATAAGGGTTACAAAAAGACAGGGCAAAATCTTAACCTATATATGGGCAGTGAGCTGTTTGCTGCTTTTGTGATTTGATACCATTAATTACAATGCAAGCAAAGGTTAGTTATTGTGTAACACCTGCAAATGCTCAAGAGCGGGAAACAATTTTTTAGAGATCTTTGGAAGCCCTTTGAATAGCCTTATATTACATGTAACAGTGAAACACACAGTTAAATGGTGCATTAGATTCTATGGAACCAGAGATTGAGGCTGATTTTCTGGATTCTGTTTTCACATGCAGTTTGCCTTGTTAACAGCATGTGAATATACGGTCATGAGAATTTCTTCGTAAATGATGCTATTAGCATCTTATTTACTTGAATGACTGCATATCTATTAAATAAGAGAAAGGATATATAGATCCAGAGGTGTTTGAATTGGAAAGATATGTAGTAGTCCAGGCACAATGGCTATAGAAGCAATTGATTACAAAAATACCAAATATCTGATGCTTTATATACACACCTCTAATCTGAAAAAGTGTGGAATAAACAACTTACTTCTGACTACTTTGTAATTCAAAAGTTTATCTGAAAATGTACTTATTAAAGACGTTATATTTGTGCAAATATTCTGTAGTGGAGTTACAAGGCATAAATATGAGCAAGTTATAAAATCATCAAAATACTGTATACCTTAAGAGATGGGGTTTCGTTTGTTTTTTTGTTTTTCTCTAATTTTTTTAAGTACTTTTGCTGTTAGTGCAACATGCCTTTGTTTTGGGGTTGTTTATCTTCTTCTCTGTAGTCTTTTTTCATCCAGGATCGCAACGAATCTGGATGGCATACAGAGATAGAAAATTCATTGCAACAACTCTCAAGCCATGTAAGAACAGCCACACAGAACACAGAATATAGAAGCAGAGCTTTGCTTTTGGTTGCTAATGGAGAGCATTCAATATTTAAGAAACAATTTATAGTGTTTTGCATAAATCCTTAACACAGCACTTCTGGTACAGAAAGAGCATCATGTATGTGGACTAATCAAATATTTGTCACCAAGGTTGAAGTTATAACGATGAAAAAAGTGTCAGAGAGTGAACAGCTTTGCTAATAGGAATAGTGATTGTAGTTGACCACATACCTTCTGACTGAAAATGCCAATGTCCAGAAAATAATCAAATACATTTTTAACTTGCCAACTGCAAAATTTATTCTTGTAATATCTGGAGTATTTGCTGCCATGAGTTCTATGTCTAGAAATAATATAGAAACCTGAGGGAAATCTATACAGCAGATAGAGTATACCACAAATACTATGGATGTAATAAATTGGAATACAGTATGCCAGGTTTTAAGCACCTCATATTATTTAATTGCCTATGACAGAAGGTGTTTAATATTCTTGGAGATGCAAATGGCATATCCTATATGATATGATAATGATATATATCTATAGTTCAGTACATAGGAATTTCTCCATTTCACTTCAAAAATTATTTTATTTCTGTTTTCTATTTGGCAGAAATGAGAATAAAAGGACTAAAACTTCCTTTCTGTTCTTAATTTCTTTCTTGCTAAGATTGCAAAAGGATAATATTTAGTACGAATTTTAGTGGTCTTTGTCCTGACAGCATTTGCTCATTAGAAAATAGGATTAAATTGATTTAATAATTGACAAACAGCTGTCAATTGGTAATGATTTGCCATCTGTATTTAATGGTGAACTTGATGGAAAGCTAGTGGTAGAAATATTAATGCCCTTTTAAAAATCTCCTGGACCACCTATTTATTTTAGTGTATTACTTTTTTGTATGCACAATAAAAATGTCCAATGTTATGAAGTATGACGAGCTCACATACACTCTTTTACATATGTTTATCTTGTAAACAAAATAATTACAATAATACTGCACTGGGAAAGTGAGTGTGTGTATATATATATTTTCCAGACCTGTACTAATGAGAATTATTTTATGCCGCTATGGAAATTTAGACAATTATTTATGCCCTATTCAGGGGCTGTAATTTTTTTCCTTAATAATATCTTTGCAATTATGTTACCTACAAAGCAACCAAAAATTTAAATAAACAAAAGGCCCCTTGTGTGTGTGGGTCAGTTATAACCCATGTAATATGTAGCCTATCCACTCTATTCCTTGCTAACTAATGACAAGGCTGTAAGCAGGCTTTGCTTTTAGAAGGTCAGTTTTTATGCTTGCATAAACCCTGACAAGCTACATTTCTCATGTCTGTTTTAATATGAATGGATGAGCCATTTACTGGTCTCTTACCCAGTGGTGAATGCCCATTTCCTTAGCTCTGAAAAAGGCTGTTGTGATCAATCTTCTCATTACCCTTTTTTTTTTCTAAAAAAATTATAGGTAGTATTACCTAATTACCTAACATTACTTGAAATTACCCAAAGAGGAACTATCTGTTCCATGTATATCCTCCTGTAAAATCTCAAAAAAATTTTACCAGCATTTCCTCTCCTTAGTACTACTTGTCCATTTCATTTGCTGCCAAGATAACCAGGCAGACTTGCTTGTTTCCAAGTCTAGTAGTGGATAATTTTAGATAAAAAGGCCAATTATTCCCATTATATATCCTACAAAACAATAATATCATTATATTTGTGATACTGAAACTTTGTGATACTGAAAAATTTCCAGAGAATTTTTGGAAATGTATGTACTCTGACATGAATGAAGTTCAGTGTCTTCCTTTTAACTTTGCACCAATAAATCAGTGTTATAGAAGATAATTAAAGCCAACTGTTTAAAAAAAATCTAATCAATTATTAGTAGACATACCTGAGACCTTTTAGGGTGATTTAAAATATTTCAGAAGACACATGAAACTGGATAACATTTTATTTTAGCTATTTTTCCATTAATATGCTGGGAACCTTCAGCTTTACCAAAGTTAATGGCCTTGAAATACAAATCTCAAAATACAAATTTGCCAGTTTTTTAATATAAACTCAAGGTGGAAGTGGCAATGAAAAGTTACATTAATGACTTAAAGACCTATTGTATAACCTGGATAGTGGTAACTTTTTCCTGAAGCAATGTGGTTTGTCAATATGAGTGCACATCAAAAAAGAAGCACAGATCATAGCTGTGTGTTGTTAACTGAAACTGGATTAAGCTGAGAAAAGTCTAACAATCCTTAATTGGTACTGCTTTGTGTATTAAACTACAAGAGACACTGTGCATGGAGAGACTGCTAAGCAGAGATGAGCCTTGAATTAAGTGCCATTCTTTTCTTCCCCAAAGTAGGTTCCTCCACTTACTTAGCTCACCTATCTTCTAGAGCAGTCTTGCTCTGTTAGATGGGGAATCAAGCAATTCCCATTGTTAAGAAAACACATTTTCAGTTGGTCACCCTGTGAGCAACCTTATCGGGTGAGTACAAATTCACCTGATATTCTCTGAATATTTATGGGTTTATGTTTTTTTCTGCCAGAGAAAGGTGACAGAGTGGAGTCTTTTTAATAAGACCTTTCATCATTGAGTGGACAAAGAATAAGTCTTCCTCATCACTTAAACCACGCTTTTTCTGTACACTTTGTTCACCTAATGGCTTGATGAATATTTTTGATCAATAATTAGTCAGAAAAAGAAAAATGTGTGAAGTAAAAATTGAGGGTTGTCATTCAGTTTAGCACCTGATTTCCTCTGAGGTGATTTGGGTTTATAATATGGCGACAAGGTGATCATGTAGGAGACAGTTTGGCTGAGAACCAGGTTTTCCAGGCATCAGACAAGTTTGGAGTCAGAAGAGATTAAGATAGCAGCACACTCAAGAAGTTGCCTTTACTTATTAATGATCTCCAGTTTAAAGAAACTTCGATAAAAAAATTGTCAGTTTAGGACTATACCTTCCCCCTCAATAAACTAAGTTAAATTCTGTAGTTTGTTGTTGTTTATTTTATTTCTTTAATAAAAATGAAAGATATGCTAGAAATTCCATGGTGGTTTTGAATCACAGTGTCAGTGTAATTTTAACTAAGGAAAAGTAGCCATTTGAGACATACCTGAGGACAAAATTGTAACTGCCTTTTTTTCTTGGTGATTTTAATGGATGAAAGATTGAAGAAACACCACCTTATAAAATTTAAACTAATAATGCTGAGTTTATTATGATAACAATCTAAATTCATGTAGTAGTTTGCATGAGGCAAGATGAATGGTTATCTTGAAGGTGATTTGTCGCATGTATCTTATGTGTTTTATGTCATGCAGTAACTATTTTTTTTTCTTTTCTCTCACAAGTCCAGAAAATGCAATTCTGATTATTAGTCCTTGAGTTTCTATGTTGATGATAGATAAGAAGAAAGAATCAAAATAGTGGTAGTCAATGTTTTTTAATCTGTTGTAATCAAATAGATGTAGTTGAGTTTTGCCAAATTACAGCTGTTACAGCAATTCATATTTGAAGGGAAATTAAATCTAAAGGTGTATCTTTCAAAAATGAATTTTTAAGTCATTTTAAGAACCACCAGCAAAGATTTTGGCAAAAGCATGTTTAATACAAAATCAAAAACATAACTAGGTTTGTAGGCAAAGTTCCCTCTACTATTTATTAAGTGGTTAAAGCACACAGAGGAAAAAAAGGCAAACCAAAATCAACTCAGAAATTACCTATTTAGAGTGGGTGGGATGTGGGGAGGGAAAGGAAAGAGTAGGAAAGGGTAAGAATAAAAAGGAATAAGGAAGACCCTCCTGTTGAGTTACAAGGTTCAGAGTAGACTCTCTTGAAAAACTGAGCACCAGACTTGACTGACAGGTTTGGCCTAAAGATTTAACAGCACTTAACTGATAGCTTAGGTTAAACATTTTAACAAAGGATTCATATTGAATTTACTATAGCACAACAGTAACTCACTCACTGGTCTAGCTTACTTAAAATTTAAAGTACTTAGGATCCAGGAGAGCAACATTTATGTCACATTTGCTATAGCATATTCATAACTACTACGCACACAGACCTGAAGGAGTATGTAAAGGTGCACCTGTGAAAAATTCCCCTTAAATTCAGTGAAATATTGACATCAGAGGTCTTTGCATCTTCTCAATGGACAAAGAGTTGAGGAGGAGTAGTACCAGCCCAGGGTCTGTTGTTATCATTTACCAGTCCTCAGTACAGCAAACTCCATACTTCCTTGGCTGTGAGAGGTATCCCACTCAGAGTGAGTTTGCTGGTCACAGCCTGGTGAGGTGCAGGAAAGACCAAAGGGTCTCACTTTGGACCACTGTTTTCAGGGTTTCAAGAGAGTGGGCTTTAATGGTAACATTTTTTTCATCCTGGCCACAATTCAGGGCAGTAACTGTCTCTGAAAGTTTGATAACAAAAATGCTTTTCCACTTGGGATGTTTTTCAGACAAGAAAAATAAGTTTCCAAGGTTGTTCACTAAAAAACAGGAGCTTGGTAGACAGCACTAGTTCCTGGGAACAGACAGTGTTTCTGATAAGCTCAAAAAAAAAGCTTAGCCCAGCTGCTGCTCATTAAAGCTGAGGCCTAACAAGAATTTCTCAGCTCACAGTGTGGCTCAAGGAGTGAGGGGGATGCACCACCACAGTAATGAAACATAGGAAATGGATAATGATTGTGGCATTAATATTGAATTTTTTTTTTCAACGTTGTTAAAAATTGTCTCAAAAGCCCATGAAGATTAAACAAGCTCACTCTCATGGCAAAAGATTTAGTAGCTTTGTCAACTTAATTTTTCATATATGTATAGTTAAAATTTAACAACTAGTTTTTTCTTCTGAGTGAATCTGTTTAGCAGGTGGATAGTAAGATGTCTTTTATAGTTCTTTTTTCTCCTTACCATGAAAAGAATGAATGCATCAGACAATTGCCAGAAGCAAGACATTTGAAAGAAAGCCTTCATGCATCTGACTCATTAAGTTGAAACTTTTCCATCTGCATTCACTTTGTTAGCTCACAGAAATGTTTAATCAAGAATTAGAAAGACTGATGATAACTTTGTGTTTTTTGTTTAGGTTGCTTTTTATAGAGACATAATTCCAAATGAGATGCATTTCTCATGTCAGTGATAATGAGCCTATAAACCACTTGGTATCTTTCTAAAGTGCAGGTGCCAAGTGTGATAGTGACATGATGATATCTAGGAATGCCTGTAAATATATAAAAGTACCAATCTGTGCATTTGTGGGAATGTGAGTATCAGTCATGCACAAGGACACAAGGTTCCTAATAGAAGATGAATTCTACTTATATTTTGATTTTTTCCAAATAAACCTTGTGTTCTGGATCATTTTGTGTAAGCTAGGTTTGGTGTACCTAAAAGAGAATCTTTTCTGTTGTTATGAAAAGATATTTATGAAACATAACTATTAGGTAGATCCCATAATTATCTCCACAGAGATCATTTCAGAAGTAGCATTATTGTTAAATACTTCTGATTAGCATCACCAGTGTCGATTTTTAAAGTAGATTTATAAGTCTAAGTGGTGGTAGGTGAGGATTCCTGTCCTGATGAAGAGTAAAGCTTCTCTCCTCATTACCTGGGAAACATGTAGAAGGATATGGGAGAAAAGTAGCAGAAATTACAGAATCATTTTGTAAACTAAATGCTTGTTCCAGTACTTTTAGATAAGACAACTTAAATGAGACAGTAGATTGCCTTATATTAACTGTAAATTATGTTCAAGTATTTTAAAATGACTGAATACTGTTAATGTCTCCAAAAGTGGCAATCATCACTAGCTAGGTTTAGCTATCTTCATTGATTAGAATGAACTTCAATGCACACTATTTTTATGCCTGCTTGCACTGTTCTTCAAACAGTGATAATTTTTATTAAATTAAACATTTTAAATGTTCCCATCTTCTTTTGTCTTCATAAATTTCAAAAAATTGTCACCAAAAAATTATAACACGCTTCTTACTGAGTATAAACTGCATCTTTCCCAAAACCATTTTTTTTTTAAATGTACAACTCAAGATGAATTTATTTAAAGTTTTGTGTCAGAAAGGATCCCACACTACTTAGAAAACAGGCTAAATGTTGGTCTAATTAAAACAACATGTTTCCTTCCCCACAGAAATGGCTCATAGTAACTCTTCCCAGACTTTGACTTAAATATTTTGAGGTAAATTAAATGACAAAGTTTTGATTTTCACATGCAAATGAAAGAGAATTTTTGTAATTTATTTTTTTTTTAGTCATCTTACTGGCCTGGTTTATTATTAGCACCTGAAATGTGTTTATGATGTGGAGGTGGGTTTTTTCCCTTCCAAAGGTGCTGTTCTATAAAAAGGACTTAGGTGTTGGCTGGGACTCTTTTTCTGTAGTCTTATAGGTTCATTAAACTCCCTTATTTCCGAGTAAAAGAACATGCAGTAGCTATACTACAGAGATTTTTCTGCAACTAAGACCTTCTAGGGGATGGGGTAATTTATAATATTCTAGAGGAAGAATGTTTCTTCCTCTAAATCAACCTTTTTCTGCTAACTAGCAGTTGTATACGCAATGTATGTTTCTGAAGTTATTATATTGTTTGAACAAGGTAAATAACAAAGGATGTTTAATATTTGAAGTTGCTATGTTTTTGAATAGTAGATTTTATAACAAAATATTGGTTTCAGAATGATAGCTTAAATTATTAGGATTATGCATGTAGAAGTTCTGTGCCTAACCCTCTAATAAAAGAGGGAAATAATTGGCTCTTGCAGATGGATCTGGTTAGATTGAAGTATGGGAAAATCATCAATGCCATGAAACTGAGGATGATAATATGCCAGATTCTGTATCTGGGATGAAGTAATGCTGGACAAAAATCTGAGCTGGGAGAAGAGAGGCTGGAGAGCAGCACTGCAAAAAGGTTCTGGGGGTTCTAGTTGACAGGAAACTCAAAAGGAATCAGTAGTGCTGACCCAGAGGGTGGTCAAACCATAAACACATTTCCTGGAGATGGGGTTAATAATTCTATTCTAAACAGAAAAATATTCTATTCTATTCTATTCTATTCTATTCCTTATAGTCCCACTGAAAAGATCTGAAGTGCACTAAGGTTGATCAAGCAAATTGCATTAATACATTGAATAAATCAGATTTTGTTCATTTGTTTATTTATTTATCTAATTTATTTTCTTGAGCTTTGATAGTGTCAAAATTCAACCTTGTCTAAATGCTTCTTTATTGATAATTTATTCTTATTTCCTGTAATTCTTTGAATAATACAACATGTCATATGTTGAAAATGGAGTATCAAGCTAGAGAGACCACTTCTGGTAGGAGCTTAATTAAGTTTGTGTAGTAATTGTGGAGTGTTCCTAAAATTCTGTGCTTCACAGGGAATTAGCTTGTGGTTAAACTGAACTAGCTTTTACCCCATCCTCCTAGTTGCTAGACTTTATTAAAAGAAGCTGAAATCTAATTAAATCCACACATATAAATTATCAAAGTCCTTTATTGTAATGGCTTTCACAAAGATGATTTAATTGCATGTGGGAAAATACTGGGCATCCCAACATCTTCTATTCTATTCATTTTTATCCCATGCATTAAATAAGTGTAACAGGGGACCACAGCATGCTAAAATTAGTCCATGCTGACATTTACCTTTCTTGGCCTTTAGAAAATTCTAGGTGTCTAATGTCATAGAAGTTAGTATCACTAATAAAACAACTCTAAATCATATTTTGTTTACACTAATTACTTTTTTTTCCCTAAGAGCACTTGCAACATTAATGTGTCAACAAGATTGCAGCACTTTGTATTTCCCCTGCTCTGCCATCTGTACTGGTTCCTTCTTTAAGAGAAGAAACAGGTATACAGGATGTCCGTATTCCCCACATATGTCTTCGTTTGGAATACTTCAAACATTTTACCTGGAATCTTAAGCCTTGTGTGGACTTACAGAAAAGTTAAAATCTGGTCTAGCATACCCACTAAAGAGCAAAGACTCCCAAACAGTGCTATATGACAGATTACTGTTATTTTTAGTTCAACTGAACCATGCTTTTGAGCCCAGATGTCTTTCACAGAAGAGAATATTGCACTTCTTTCATGTCCTTTGTTCAGTGATTTGAATTTTCAAGGGGGGGGTATAGAAATCAGGTTTAAAATCCACCTTTTTGTGCCTTAGAAATAAGCTCAAAACTGCCTCAATATTTCTTCAGAGACTTATCTTAGGAGACTTTGAAGACTAATGAGTCTTCTACAGAGTAGGCACTTTTGGAATTTCTAAGTAACTGTTCTGCTGGAGTGTAGGGGGATAGAATATAAGAAAATAAAGATAATGTGGAAAGTAATCCTACTCCTAAGGAGTTGCAGCTGGGCCAATTATCAAAGATTAGGAACAGAGCTGACTTTAACAGGCCATAGCTGTGACCAATGAGAAGAAGAGTGCTATAAAAGAGTGGGGTGGCTGGTTGAGAGGGGAACTGGAGTCAGGTGGTTACTTTATGAAGAAGAAAGAGTCAGTGCTCTGAGGAGATGCCCATGAGAAACACCAAGAAGGTATGAAACTTTTGGGATAAGGAGACAACAGTATGGAACCCCTGCAATAAGTTGATAACACTGGAGTTTTTGTGCTTTAAAAGCTAATTGGATATTTCTTCAAGGAGGAATGAGGTTGATTTCTCCCAGTTTTGGGTGATTTAAACTGCAAGCCAAAAATAACAACCCAATCAGCCTTTTATTTCTCTCTGTCTCTCTCCTTCTTGTCCCATCCTCCAAAATACTCTGACTCAGGGATTTAAGAAGATATGAATTTCTTGTCTGGTTTACATTAGCAGGGTAAAGTCACTTTTGAAAGATTTGCAGAATAACTTTCTATAAATATTGAATCAGTCAAAACCGGAAATGTTTTTATTTGATTTTTTTTCCATATTTGGTGACAATTATTTATTCAAACTGGCTAAAATAATGAATAAGTTTGATTGTCCCAGATTTTGCTAATACTTGTACTAATATCCAACCCACCGGTATTCTGAGTTTTTGAAATAACTTAGTAAATTATAGAGGCTATTCCACTAGCCTCTATATGAAAAGCTACTAAGTGTAACATTTTTAGGTTTAAAAGCTACTAAGTGTAACATTTTTAGGTTTAATGACAGAAAATGGATGTGGTAATCTTCAACATAGAAAGGTGACCTAAGATCTTTGCTGTCTGGGTTATGTAGGTCAGTTATCCCTGTAGGCAAGTGCATTGAGAATTTCCTTGGAGGGAGATCTGGAATTATAGATTTTAGACAAGGAGGGTTCTCCTGAAGAGAAATTCTCCATTACATTTGTTTTGTAAGTGAGGTTTTCTTTTATTTTAATTGAGCCAACAGTATACAAGTGGCATTCTTTTAGCTGAGCTCCAGTAAATTATCAGTAATTAAAATTGTTACAGCAATGCCTTTGAGGCTGGAGGTTGAAGAGCCTGACATCCCAGAACCTGGCAGAATAGAGATAATCTGATCTTTTATTAAACATCTGCTGCTGGGAGTTGTCCAGTTTTACCTACATTAGCTGTCAAGATGTTCTGGACAGCAGGACTATTGCAGATTTGACTCAACAATAAATTTTAGTCAATTGCCCAGTAGCTATTAGTTCCTCAAAAAACTTTCCTGGTGTTGGTGCAAAGACCAAGTGATATTTGTGCTTTTTGGTTTCCTTGACTTGTTTTGGCAAAGTTGTTTTCTCATCAATCCATAAAAAAAAAGAAAATTAACCTAACCCTCTTGTATAGAGGGTTAGGTTTTACTTAGCTTTTACTTTTAACCAGATAATTGATATCTGTCTTACTTAAAGTGCAAGACTGAGAGGAAAACAAGGGTTAAGTTATTTCATCATCTACAAAAAAAGGGGAGTGTGACTCATAAGCCCCAGTTTCTAATCTTTAAGCTGCATTTAATAGTTTTCAGTTTCAAAGAAAGTTAGAGACTTGATTTGTGGTAGCATGTGTAAAATACTGAAAAATTCTCCAATATGATTATAATTATTTCTATGCCACTGAAATTCCTTAGACTCTATGTGTATGTTAACAATGTGTGTGTCATACTTGATGTGTATGTGCCATGTTCGTACACTCTAGTGTTTAATCTGTATAGTAAAAATCAGAGCCTGACAATTCATATCTATTTTGTCTGGATTCCTTCCAGCTTTTCAACACCAGCAAAGTATTCCTGTCCCCTGAAAATGTGCATATCCCCTAATAGAGGATAGTAATGTTCATGAGGAGCACACTTTGCTATGTCCTGCATGTGACCTATGTGCTGTCACTCTGATCTATCTAGGGATCGCTCTGATTCCTACATACTGGAATCAGACAAAAAAAAAAAGGTGGAAATTAATCAGAATCCTGATTTTAAAAACAAATTTTTTAATGAAAAAAGCAAACAGGTAAACTACCCTCTCAAAAGATATTGTAACTCAAATCATCTTGCCAGTGTGGAAAAGCCAAAATGCTGATTTTAGCTCTGCTGTCATCTTCCACACTGAGTCTTCTGGGTACAGCAGTGTGCGAGCACTCTTGATACCTGAGTTCAGTGTTGCATGGAAATAGCCCAGGTTTTAAGTGATGCCTGAATAGAGACGAAATTTGGATGCAGGCCCTGGAAAGTCTTGCTGATAGATGGATGTTAAACACTCAGGCATACACCCATTGAATTCAAAATTAGGACGTTTATAGAATATATACCTGTGTACTTGCTAATGTTTTCTGGACCAATGGGACTTGGGGACAGGTGCTAGACATACTGCAGCAGCTGGTCAGAGGGCTGTTATCTATTTTTTCTGTAAAGGCAGAGCCATCTGATTACCAGAGCTATGCACAGCCTGCCATGGTAAATCCTGTAACAGACCAGCAAAGGAAAATATTTTATGTGCTTTCTGACAGGAAATGAGGTTTTTGATGTTCAGGCACAAGGTGGGTATCACTGGAAATATTTGATCCATTCAGAGATAAGATAAACAGATCAAAATAAGTGGAAAATGTAAGCTTGTTTAATTAGGTCAGCACTAAGCACTGTGAAGATGGGCTTCTGAATCAGTTTGTGGTTATGGATATTGAAACAAAAGTGGGGAAGAATCTGCTGGCTTTGATTTCCAATGTAGGTATAAAAAAATACATGATTTTTCTATCCTTCTGTGAGGTTTATTATAAGGTAAAAAACAGGCAGCCAGGATGCCCAGTGCAACCTAATAGGAATAAATTTGAATATCGTGCTGAGAATTAGGGTCTTGATTTCCCTGCATCTCAATTTGCACTTAGAAATTAAAAGGAAGCTTTCAAGAATATTTCTTTTGACACACAATTTTAAATCGTAGGAAGACAAATGTTTATATCAAGTGAAAAAATGACTAAAATGGAAAGAAAAAATGTATCATAATCTTAAACAGATTATCTTCTTCCTTTAAGCATTATAGAATATGTACAAAAATAGGTTTGTTTAATAGATTTATGTCTAATTAGCAGAGCAGGAGGAGGTAATACAATAAAGCCAGACAGTAGAAGGAAATGTTGTTTAGCAGCAGGGGTTCAGGTATTAGGAAGTCAAATTCGTACATAAAGCTTCAATTTGGATCTATGAAATATTTCAGAATACCATGTTTTACATCCTTTTGCATGATTTAATCATCCTGCTCTTGGGAATTGAACGTCTTTCAAACACATCACAGGAAACAAGCTAAATAACTCTGAATGATGATGATGATGATAACCTGTCTACCTAATGTGTAAAACTAATGCAGAAAATGCCTATTATAATGCAAGGGAAATCAACCAAATCACAGTATCCTTTCAGCAGCTCTCTTTATAGGATTTATGGAGGTAGTTTAAAATATGTCTTTAAGAGGTGTTTTCCCATAGGTTTGAAACAGTCTTTAAAAGGCACAATCTTTTCTGCAAACTCAGAAGCCTGGAATATATGGAAAGCAGCCATCTGGTTTATTTTAAAAAGTAGCCATGAGTGTTTCTAGCTAACCAGCAGTAGCTATAACATAAGCTGTATGAACACCGCAGTTGTTAGGCAAAAGATGTGAAATCCCTTCAGAATTTTCTTTCCTGTTTTGGGCTCTGAGTTTCACTGAATGTGTTTTGTGACTCAGGATGCGGCAGTCTCTAGGAAGTCTGTACTGCTGTCTTTCCAGTAGCCTTGCTCTGGCTGTGTGGGGTAGCTAAGCTGCCATATTTCCATGTCTTCTAACCCACTGACAAGGAGAAAGGCCTGCTCTAGAGACCAACATTGTCCCAATAAACCAGAATTCAATAAACAAATTTCACTTCTAAAACCCCATTTTTTTCTAGCAGTTTCTCGTTTTAACTTGCCAAAAACTAGTTTTTAATATGCCATGTCCCATATTAATTAAGGTGAAATTTTGTTTATTCTCCTTTATAGGGCAGGAAATAGTTCTCCCACATTCTTCTAGTTATTTCTGCATGTTTGAGAATTTTCTTTTGCTCTCAACCTGTACTCAGGTCTTGTGCCTGTCTGTCATTCCTCTTCTGTCCTTTTAGCTACTTTTTGTTGTTTACATTTCTAGATGCCTTGAAGTGCATGGTCATGAGCTTACCTGTGATAATTACTGCTTACATTATGTATAAAAACTTCTTTTCTAGACAGAACCTATGATTATATAGCATTAGCATGTACAGGCCTCAGGGAAATCACAGCCTCTTTGTGATATGCTCTGGAGTGCACACTAACATACTGTGTTTGCCTTCAAACATTTAACTGAATCCTATGATCTTAAAAAAGATACAACTAGCATAATTATAGAATGGATTTCAAAGCACTGCTTGTGGTGGAAAGAGTTAGGTAAACACCAAATGCTTTGTAGTGCCTAGGGTGAAAAAAAAAAAAGAGTATATACAAGGGAAGGGAAAAGGGAATAAAGAAAAAATCCTGACTGTAGAGATCTGGAACTCCTGTAGCACAATTCAAGCATTGCTAATGGGTGTAGGAAGGGCATGTAATAGGTAACTCTGCTAGCAGCTGTACTAATGGGAATTTCTCTAGGAGGCCAAGGTAAGCTTCTCTGTACCTTTGGAGGGCAGTAGCTACATGTCAGCAATGCCATCAAATTGACTAACCTGTATTCAGTATTTTTCATGGAATACAGTTCTTGTGGAATAATTGTTTTCCAATTAGACACTCAGAACTAGTCTAGCTGGAGCAAATTGTGCAGATTTGGTAAGTGGTCCATAACTCTGCAAGTCACAAGTGGTTCCCATTTCTCCTCTCAGGCTGGCTGGGACACTGAACATAACAACCATAACGGGCTCTTATCCTGAACATAAAATAACACTGACAACTACAACTTGCTCAATACCATCAAGGAATCTTCTGAGAAACCTACAACAAAAAAGGAGTTTTATATTCATGGCAGTCAATGACATGGACGTCAGTCAGTATTACTGGGTTTTGATTTATTGTTTGAAGCATATGATGAGTGATAATATTTGAAATTGAAAAAGCCACAGTAGAGAGAAAATGTGCTTTAGATTTTATTGCAGAGAATAAATGAAGTTATATCTATTTAAAATATAAAAGTAGATATGAGTTTATAGAGAGAAAGTGGTTGGAACACTCATTGTACATATTCCTTAGGTGGTATTTTTTAAAATTTAATAAGAATCCTAATACTGATTTACTGGAGCAATATTAAAACCTAACAAGAAATATGTCTCTTATTCACATAATTTTTCTTTAGTGAGATGCAACATCTGTCCACCTTTCAAGTTGCCCATGTGAATATGTCCTTTTTATGTGTTTTGCAGTGTCAAAGTTGTACAAAAAACAGCAGCTCTTTGTGCATTTGCAAGTATTTGTTGAAGTTATCTAAAGTAATTAACATCCTTTGGATAGTAAATTTTCATATGTAACAAAAGCTGATGAGATATGTGAGTTATCAAGTATTCACAAAAGTCATTGTGAGTGATGTACAGTCTTTGAAAGCTTTCTTTTGTGAGAAATTTCCATGTAATAAAAATTGAGAAAGTATAATACGATAGTTGCTTCAATAAAGTTGCATGAGTACTCAAAATGTGTTGAATTGCAAATTCAATGTTCAAAAGTTTATTGTTAACACAACAACTAAAAATGAAATATTTATATGAGTCTGCACTCACGCCTGAGTGTATATGTGTAAGAAATCTTATAAAAATATCTGTGGAATGAAAGTATTGAAAACAGAAGTCATACCAATTTAAAAAATAAATTTCAGCTTTGGTTTTTGTGTTCTTTAAGGAACAAATTCTAAGAAGTTCCTCTATTACTTTAGAAATAAAAAAATTGACTTCTTTTGAAATGGTTCATCTTGATTAGTATCTTGAATGCTTTGCTGAAACTGCTGCATTATTCCCTTCCTTTATTATTACCTAGAATGGCACTTTACAATGGAAAGCTCTCAGACTTAAACAAAAACTGGTTAATTCTATATTAGGCCAGTTAGTTGAAGAAGTATAGTGGTGAATGAAGAATACATTCATCAAGTAAGAGTTCCTGCAGATATGAGTAGTGTCTTAATATAATGTGCTAAATTAGCTCTCCATTGTTTAATCTGAATCCTCTGCAGCTCCTTGCCCTGTGGTGTTGCACAGTTTTCATGAAATGCTTTCCTAACATACCTGAGTTTAAACTCCAGCTGACCTGATGAGGGTCATTGGATGAAGATGCCAAATGGGTCTTACATGTAGCTGGCACCCAGCTGCCTTCATTTGAGGAGAAAAAATAAATCTAGCATCTGGACTGCATAAACTGACACCTGCCCTTGTAAATGACCAGGTCTGTGAGTTTTGGAATAGGAATGAAATATGAAAACTCTAGGGCTGGAAAAGGCATTATTAAATTTCTTCCTTGACAGAGATACAAGAACATGGGCGTGTCCATTTCAGTGGGAGGGTCCAGCGCACAAGTTGAATATGAGCTCATGTTTGGCACAAAAGAGGAGCCATGGTTGTTTTAGATCTGATGTCTTAGTATGTGTTCATTTATGGTCACGACTAAAACTGCTATCCTGCTTTGGCGAAACTATGCAATTGCAGTAATTGCACTGAAGGGCCATAGAATAAACATGGATGGGAAGAAGATAATTATCTGGAAATGAAACTGTTCATTTTGCTTTAATTTAGCAGGGAGGGACTGATGCTGCAGGGATATTAACTTCCTGATGGGCAAGGATTTAATACAGTACCACGCTTTTATTACATCTGCTAATATCAAGTATCTTGAATAAGTTGAATGTACAAGAGGATGTAATTAGGAAGGAATGATATGATTGTTCTTGCAAAATGCCAGATTTGAGATTAATACAGGACTTTCACCTAAGTGTTACTTTAGGCCTTCTAATGCCTTTACATAAATCACTTCCTATATTATATTATAAATTAAAGATGAAAAGAAACAGAATCAAGAAAGGCCAGCCACAGTGTCAGTTTCATGGAAGGTGCCAGAATGGCAAATTACAGAGTGATAGCTTTGTGGGAAGAGAGATTGGGCTAAACAGTTATCGTATTTTGAAAAATAAGACAAGTAGAATGCACGTACACAATAATGGACTCCACTGACAAGATAAATGGTGGCACCTATTTAGTACTTATTGCATAAAGACAAGGAAATAATCACAGAAATTGAAAGGCAGTACATTTTAAAACTGAGGAAAAGAACTAATCATCCAACATATGAGATTTATGGAGCTTTCTGTCCCGAGATAGCACTGAGGCTAAGAGCCCAGCTGAGTTTTTAAAATCTGTTGAAGGTCTGGAAATGTATATTAAATGAAAGAGAAAGAGCTGCTGGAAGAATTTATCTTTTCTGTTGCTGTTCAGCAAGTGATCTTTCTCCTTTGTAGTGGCTGAGCTGCATATATACAGAGTTAATAATACATCTCTGTCAAAAGGACAACAAGTAGTTTTGCTCAGTTTAGATCTATATGGCAAGGTTATTAATAAGCACTTCAAAGTTGCTTATGTTTGTTTTGTTGGCTCTTTATCTTTATATTGTCCTGTCTTTTTTAGCAGTGTCACTTATGTCAGGTTGAGTCAACCAAATCTAATTTAATTTATCTGCTGAAGTGATTATGCAACCCTACAGTCCTAAGTAGAATCAATTATCTGTCAAAACACAGTGCATCATTAACAATATTAATGGTGAGCGTTCACCAAGATCTTCTGTGCTTGTCTGCTTGGATGTGTGTCACAGACAGCATCAATATCAACCAGCTCACAGGTCAGGGCATCTGATTTCCCACACTGCTGGATCATCAGAGTGGCCACAGGCATGGGCCACCCAGCACTGCCAGCAAGGAGACTGGAGGCCACCAAAGTATTCTGTCTGGTAGTGTCAGGGGTGTAGACACCAGCTATGCTGCGCCTCAGTGAAAGAGAATAGTCCCTGGTGAACTTTCATTCCTCATAAAGGCATTGTCCCAACTCCTCAGGGCCAAAAGAGCAAGTAATACACTGCCCACATGCTAATGTGGGTATTTTGAATTGCCTTTAGGTAAGAGATAACTAAACTTAGTAGGAAAGAAAATGTAGGTCCAGTGGCAGATGATTTTGAGATCAGTTTAGAGGCTGTGTTACATATAGGGCTTTTGTTTTGGCAAGGTCACACTAACTTATTCGATGTCTGTAAAACAAGGCTGCCAATAACTGAAGTTTTAGAGGAGTTTCAAGGATAAATAAATGTCTCAAATAGTGATGACAATGAAAAAAGGCTTTTCACTTCTTTTCAAAAACCTCAGTGTTTTTTTAGTCACAGAGCAATAGACTTTGTGGGCTGTTATATGCATGCATTGCCAAAACACCCACATCTATAAGTAAATATAAGTGCATTGTGACTTATTTTCCCATGCTTTCTCCCACAGAATTGTTTCTGTTTAATAATAATTGGTGTGTGGGAGAAAAAAAAATCTTACAACAGCACTTCTCAATTGAAATTGCCTGCTAGATACTGAAGAGGAGAATGCTGTAACATGAACTGTTCAAAGGTCATCCATTGAAATAGCCAAGCATAAATCTGTTTCCTTTTCATTGTTGTCCATTTCTATCGTTTAAGTTAGAGTGGGGTTATTTTATTAGACCTCTGGAGTTGTCTTCTTTTCTAAAATCATTTGGATATTTAAAAGGCTGACTTGCAAGAGAAAGAATAGAGGTGTAGTTTGTTTTTCCTTTACATTATTTTTTCACCCATTTTCAATATACCTTTCAGCTGATCTATATGCTTTCTTATTTTCAAACAATTTCAGCAGTGTACATTATTCTGCTTTTTTGTAGTTCTTTTTAGAAAATCTCTGTGGGGAGTTGCTCTGCACCTATACTCTTATGTAAGAAAAAAAAAAATCTCCATATCTCCACCTATCACATTCTCCGAAAAGTATTACCTAGGATGATGATCCCATTATGTCACAGTCACAGAGGTCATTGTAAAAACTATCTATCTAAAAGAAGTGCTATTGTCCTGAACACTGAGCAATTACAAATCAGAGAGTTCTTGAGCTTCCTTCTGGAGAAGGAAAGAAAAAGTGGTGCTATTGGAACTAAAGAGGAGAAAGGATCAAAAGCAATCCATGCATGTGAGGTTTCTTAACAGTGTGAAAGGTAATAGTGTGTATAGCTCTAAGAATAGTAGGCTAAAATGCATGCATTTGAAATTGTTTCTCTAAGAATCACGTTAGTACCAATAAAATTGGAAGAATCTTGGGATTTGAATGCTATAAAAACTGATTGGAGACATTTGTTTTTCCTAGAGACTGCTTCTTTTCATTGTGTGCATGTTGTATAGTTGTGCCGGTTGAAAAGGATTTTAAAAAATTGCATAGTATCACATTATATACACAACTGTATATCCACTACATGCTTGCAAAAATATTATAGAATGAACAAAGCATTGCAGATTCAGAACCCATGAAAGACTGAGGAAACAGCTAGGTGAAACTTGGACAAACAGTGAAATTTTGTCAGCTTAAGTCTGTGTAAAGTTTGTGCAATGTACTATATGGTTTCTTGAAAGAACAGGTGCTGTGTCAGTAGATTAATTTTGTTTTCTCGTTTTTAATAGTTTTTAGGTGTGAGAAGAAAACTACTTCTTTCAAAAGTTGTAATGTTGCATCATGTTAGGAGCTATAAGTAACACTGTAATCTGTCTGACAGAGTGCAACAGTTACAAATAACGGCTTAAACAAAAAAAAAAACCTAACTGAGACGTAAATGTTCTTGGGCATATATGATTGTCCTGGAGACATTTGATTACTTTTAAAAAAACGCAGAATAAAACCACTTGCTCAGAAATTCCCTAATTGTTTGGATGTGCTGCAAGTAGGAGAATTTACAATACAATACTGTATGTAAAATAAGTAAAATGCCTAAATAGATAAATAGAAGTGTGTTGGTTTATGGTCACACATAACTACATCCTGAAATACATTGAGGTCTTGAGTAGTCGTTAGGATGCTTAAATGCACTACTTCTATAAAATTTTCTATACTTTAGAATAAGACACCCATCTGATGATAAAATTGTAACCTCTGGAACTTTGAACACTCAGATTCCATAAAACAGATTTATGTTTCCAGGGAGAAGCTCTTAGTGTAGGCCTTGTTTTCAAGCCTGATTTTGTTGAAACATAAAGGAGACATCACCGGATGTCAAACAGACTCTCAGGTTTCATAGCTCCAATGCCAGCTGGATGTTTCTGTACTCCCTTTGAACTACAGAGATAAAGGATAAGGAAGATCTGATCTTTCAGATCCTGAGGAGCTGTTATGCAGTGCTTAGGACCAGATTCACAACAGCATAAAAAGTGTGAATCCTAATAAAATGAGAGGCTTTTCAATGCCTTTGTGATTTCAGGAAAGAAAAGGCAGGACAAAGAGTTGTAAGTTAGAAGAACTGTCATGCTTGGCCATAATTCAGAAACAGAGTTTGAGCAGTATGGAACAACAGCTCACCTGGAAACAGATGTCTATGATTTCTCATAATGAATTTCTGTGTGCAGAAGAGACTGCATCTTCAAATGTACAAATCTATGAAGAAGTGCAGTGTGTTTAGTTGATTCTTATGAAAGAAAAGCCTTATTTGCATCTAGAAAGCAAAAAAAAAGCAATCCTGCTTCCCTGGCTCAAGAAACCTAAGACTGCATGCGGTATGTATTACTGATTTTTTGCATTGAGAACCAGGTATGAAGCCTTAAAAATGCATATTCTGAGCATTATGTAAAATATCAAGCACATTTGTAGGCATGAGAAAAAACTAATTTGCATATTCTAATGTTATAAACAACCACAGCTGTTTGGCTTCATTAATATATTGCCAGTAAAAAGTAGGTCAATAGACATTTGCTTTTTGTTCTCTGAGCGAGCTGTCAGAGCGATGGATGTGCATACATGGCAGGGGGCATTCATCATAGCCCTAATTTCCCCATAACTTATTGGGAAAACAAGTTCAGATGAGAAAAGTTGGAGATAGTGAAACACTATAACTTTTAGGATTTGGTGGAACATATGTCTCTGATATGGGCAATTGCAACTTTTACTCATGTCTCTGAGAGAAGCTGCTTTTTCAGTCAGGTCCAAGATGAACCTATATTTTCCTGAGAACAATGAGACAATGTGATTTATGTCAGGACAGATTTTTTTTTTTTCCTAATATCTCCTCATCTCCTAATCCTCCTCCTTTTTCCTAACATTCTCCTCTCTGTTCCAAGACAGTTGGCTTATGACCTGAGTTTGCAATCACATTTTCTTTTTTCTTGTTTTATTTTATTTTCAATAATTGTGGGATTTCACAGAGAATCTATTTGGGAATCTGTCTCTGGGACTTGTCACTAACTGCTGGTTTTAAATAACTCATGGTAAATTGCTGAACTTGGCTCAGGGATTTAATAGAAGCTGTTTCCCTGTACATATGCTCATTGCATGATCTCTCATATACCTCCCTCAATGAGAATATTAAAAATATGACAGTGGTTTTGTGAGGACATGCAGAGACTCACAGTTCAAAACTAGGGGAAAAAGAACCTGTTTCCTATAGGTAATCATGATTCCATATGTGTAAAGTATGTAAAATACATTAATTTAGGCATAAGAAAGAATTACACAAGTCCTGAACTGGGATTAATTAATAAATACATGAACATTAGAATAATGGCTTGGCTTTTCATCATCATTGCTAAACCTTCAAAGTAGAAGCATGCTCGTGTAAGTGAAGGACACTTACCATTGTTCGTCTTCAAAATTTGCTCTTTTTCAGTCCAAGAAGGCTTAAGGAGAAATATTTGAATAGCTAAAGACTGAAATTTTCGTCATACAAGCTCTCTTAAAAATAGCTCAGCTGCTATTATACAAACTATTTTAAAATTACTTAAATATTCATTACTTGAATATAATATTTATTCTGTATTGTAACTTGAAAGTAGAATTTTAAACCTCTGGGTATTCATGCATAGCTCTTCTCTCATTTCAAAGCCATAAATGCAGTGGAATAAAAATTTGAAGCACGTAGAAGAAAAAACAATATACGCACATGACATAAACATGAGAATCCTAACTGTTTCTCAGTTTCTCCCAGAGCTCAAAGGAAAATTCTTCTTGAAAGTGCTTCAGATTGTCAGTTTTTTTCATTAGGGAATTATCCACTAATATATAGGTGAGGGGTTTTTTTATTTACATGCTGTTTAGTCACTCTAAGATATATCGAGGCTTGTGTTAATACGTGATAACACACACCACATGTTGGAAGCACAGGGCTTCACCTTCCTTCTGACAACACTCACAAAGCGTATGTTATCTCTCACTAACACTTGCCTTCTTGTCTCTCACTGCTAAACTGAATCCCACAATCGATTGCACATCACATGTGACAGCCTTTGGGCTTCAGCCAGTCCTTTTTTGACAATTGGCTCTGGCTGTGAGGAAACAGTCTATTATTAACCCAACATTATATTAAAGGACTTATTTAGGAGCAAAATAGAATTGAGAGCAAGTTCTCCTAAATTCAGATATGCAGTTTGTAAGATTATGACTAGAACAAACCAGTGAAAATGTAAAATATGAAGCTATGCTAGGGATTCATCTTTAACGTGTCCTTGTGCAGGCAGGCTGGAGTGAATAGAACTGTCGCATTGCTGTCCTCTGGTATGGCTGAGAAGCCTTGGCACAACAGGGAGAGCTCTCCAGGCTGCAGATACGGCTCTTCTTTCTGTGAGGCTTCAAGCACACGGCTGACTGCCATCCAGCCAGCCTGCAGGTCTGATTTGGAGGCCTCCAATGCTTCCCTCTCAAGTGTGATCATAGTGAGGATGCCCTACTTCTTATAGGTGAAAATTTTGGAAGAACAGCCGAGAACATGAGGAGGCTGAGATTGGCTGGCTGTGAGGGATGTTTAGGCAGCAGACACAAAATGACTCTGAGGGCTCTCTTTTTGTCTCTACAAATCAGATAGCTAGAAGCCTCTTTTAAATTCCTTTGGCATATAAAAGTGAGCAAAATAAATGATTCATTCCTAAAGCTTTTGTTCATTCATGTACTGTTTTTAAAAATGTTTTTTAAGAAGTTGGGAAGTGCTCCAAGCCCCAGAAGAGAAGGGTAATGAAGAAGTTTGTTTTCCCCTTCAGAGATTAAATGGAACGTGCATGGTAACCCTTTTTTTTTCTTAAACAATGCTTCAGTATTGCAATTATTAAACAGAATTAAAAAAAATTAAAGGGTCAAGCTCATAACTGGGAAAAGCTGAATTAGTTTAGCAAAACTCAGCAGAGAGCTCCTCTGGTTTCAGATTAAATTTTATTCAAACAATCAAATTTTATGTCAAAATTCCTGTTATATGGGACAATTGTCCTTCCTAATTAAATCTGGACTAACACAACAAATATACTTTTCAAAAGTAGCTTAATAGTGATATAAAACTGACACACCATAACTAAGTCTTGATACAAGTATGGATTTGAATGCATAGAATTCATTCCTAGGGTCTGTAGGGATTTTAAATTACCCAATCACTGGCAAAATGTAGTGGTGGTAATGATTCTGAATCCCATGTGGTTTTATCTTTATTCTGCCTTTCTCTGAAGCATTTCATCTGAGTTATGCAACATTAATCCTGGTATATGACTCCTGCAACCAGTGACTGGAAACCTTAAAGGTATTTTATAAGCTAAGAAAAGAATGCATGAGAAACAGTGTGAACCTCCTTCTTCTGCAATCCTGAAATACTTATTGCCAGGCTAATACTGCTATGGCCAAAAAAGAAAAAAATATTTGGTTAGAATCATAGATGAAATTGATGGTTTAGTTATAACATCCCATCTGAAATATACAAAAAAGACAAATATAAATAATTTCCTTTAAGTTTCGATTTCACAAATCTTGTAGTAAAAGAAAGATTTTATCTGTGTACATGATTGTTTTGAAGTTGAAACAAGCTGACACATGGCTTTTGTAGGAGTAGTCTTAAGACTTTATGGGAAAGAGACTGGTTTTATCCTCTTCTTTGGACTGAAAAATATAAGTATTTTCCCCGAAGTTTATTTTGTGTTGCACACCTAAGTTGAGTGCTTACGTAGCAGTCTGTTGCACAATAACATCAGGGACAGAAGTGTTTCTGGTCCATGTGGATGGGGCCAACAATGGGGCAGAGTAGATCCTAATGTTTTTAGAAACCCTCCTGGAGCTAAAAGAATATAAAATAGTACAGGAAATAGATGCTGGATAACTGAATTCTCAACTTAACTCTCAACAAAGATTGTCAGATATAAGACTACCAAAAACAGTCAAATGCTCAGTCTTGTTGTTATTTTGAAACATTTATTCAAAACTAATTTTTCTGGATTTTTGGAATGATTAGCATTGTCACAAGGATTTTATAACTTACGCTAGGAATAGAGATGTACCTATAAAGCTACTGTCAATGACATCTTTCAATTTTTAAATATTTTTTGCATCATTGTTTGCTCACAGCAATTTTCTGTGTCAGGTTTTCATCCATGACAGTGACTTGCCAGTTTCCTTCTAAACACATCATCAAAAATGTGTACAGTTATTGAATGTTGTTGCCATTTTAGTTTACTTTATCTCAGTTGTCTGTCTACAAATAAACATTTCCTGTGAAAAAAGATTTCCACCTACTGAGTACTTGAGAAGTTTTTCATCTGTTAAGCCTGAAGCAAATGTACGAACTAAAAGGTCCGCCTGGAATTTTCCAAATATTGTTTTGCTTTCAGATATGGAAACAAAGCTACCTTCATAATAAGAAGAAAACAAAACAGTAAATATTAGAAGAGGTTAGAAGATAACATGGTCTCTGCCAAAAAACCCTCTTGGATCTTTTCCACATTTATCTAAATATTGCTATCTGTTAATATTGTCTGGTCTTCAATGATATGAGTCACTTAATGCGCCAACACGGTTTTTATCCTGTTGCTGTTTTATTTCTAAAGGACTCTTCTATATAGTTTCCCCAGGAGGTATAACATTACAGACATTGAAATCATATGGTTAAAATGTATTCCCTGGAGATGAGCTCATTTCCACACTTGAAGAAGCTGTGTGTTTAGACCAATATAGCCACCTCCCTGTAAAATTAAATTTCTTGTCTAGGCTACCTGGATAACAACATTATGGAAGAAAAAAAATATTAAAGTCTTAAACACTTTTGCAAGCATTAAGCTGACATATTAATTTAGGACATTAGTTGCCCCCCCTTTGTAATGATAACCCCCATTATATAAGCCTTTAAGTGACAAGAAAAACAAATGAACCACTCAGATGAGTGTAATGGCCCTTGTAGAGAAGAAAGCGAAACCTGGGACCTCATAGCTCTTTGCTCAGAGATATCTGATCATCCTTTGAACAGCCAGCTTTGAGACAGAAGAAAGAGAAGCCTTCATTAGAGTTTATTTCATTTCCATTCATCATCTGTCTTAATGGTGATAGGAACTAGTAATGATGGGCTGCTAAATCTTTGAAAATCTGTCATCTTTCCCCTTCTAGCTTGAAAGAAAAGGCTGTCTCACAAAATGTGCCCACTTTGTCTCCTGAGGTGAAAGATCTATTGACTGTTGCTAAAGTTGCAAGTGGAAAAGGCAGAAGAAGGAATGACAGGGACTGCAAGAGAAAGTCTCTTCTTCTTCCAGAGATTTTGTCTTCTTACTGTTCAGCTGAGAGAGGGCTTTTGCAGCAATTAATTTTAACTTCTTTCTTCCTCAACAGATTAGCCATCAGCTAATCATTATAAACTCTACTAGTTCCTTTTATTTCCTGATCCATTCTCCCACTTTTAGTGTGCAAATCTTATATTCAGGTACACCGAACTCACCAGTTGTATATTTTAGCATCAGACAGGGACCCTCATGAGGGCCAAAGGAACAGTAAACAATTGCAGTATTTATGGGTTTTTTTAGTCTGACTTAGCATATAGAGGTCCATCAGGCCTGCTTCCAGGATGAGCAGGAGCTATAAATTGGCAGACATTATTCCTACAAGATTACAATAGGATTCAGAAAAAAATATTAGTCAAAAATCTTAGTCAAAAATATTTGGGTTGGTAGGGGCCTCTGGAGGTCATAGCCCAAACTCCCACTCAGTGCCAGAAGAGCTTCCAAGCTAGAATGTCTTGCACAGAGCTGATTCTCTGAGATTTGAAAATTTCCAAGGATGGACTTTCCACAAACTCTGAGTGCCTTGTTCCAGAGTTGTTCCTCTCATTATTGCTATTATTTTCAAGCAGCAACTTCTTACTGTTTCTACTAATGTTTTTATTGTACTGCTCTGTGTTCTCTGCAACCACTCTTTAGGTAGTTGAAGGCTGCAATTGGATCTCTCCTTTAGCCTTCTTTAGGGTAAACAAAATCAATTATCTTTGTTGCTGCTCAACTACCATATGCTCCTGTCCTTAACCATTTTAGTTCTGCTCCACTGGACTCTGCAGTTTCTTGATGAGCTAGGAGACCTGAAATTGGATAACGGGTTCCAGATGCAGCCTTGTAGATGCCAAATAAAGGGAATTAATAACCCTCCATCGAGTTACTCGATATGCTTTTGCTGATGCAGTCCAATATGTGGTTAGCCTTTATCACTTGCAAGGGCACACTGCTCACCCTCAGCCTAGAACCCCCCCAGGCCCTTTTCTGCATAGCTGCTACCCACCCTACCAGTCTACATTCTATACTAGGTCATGGGTTTATTTCTATCACGGTGCCAAGGGTGCATTTGCCCTTGTCAGACTTCATGAGGTTCCTTCTAGAACCTTTTCCCAGTATGGCACATGAATGGCACATGAAACCTTCCAGTATATGAACAACTCTGCTAAACTGGGTGTCATCCAAAAACTTGCTTTTGAGTCTCCTGATGTAAGGTCATAGATGGAGGTGTAAAATAATATGGGACACTAGATTGTCTTGAAGGGTAATATTTATAGCCACACTGCATCCAATGTCTATCATGTCCCCCTGCTCCTTGAATGGAGATTGGAATAGAAAATCTTTTTAGGTCCCTTTCAACTGTCCTGGGTTGGCTATATGATGCTTTTATCCCCAGTCGTCCTGTTCTGTTAATGCTGAATAATAAGTTTTGCACCTTTAGGACTTGTTGCAGAGAGTGAAGAGGGGAGAGAAGAAGCGCGCAGTTTATTTTCAGACACTGCACTCACTCCTCCACATTCCTGCTCCTGGACTGTATGGTCTGCGGATGGACAGACAGTGGGACAGAGCTCTCCTTTGCTTTTAATTAATTTTAGCTAACTGAAGCAGAGAAGTTCCCTGGACTGTGCTTTTTTCCCTTTTCTTTGGACCTGTTTAAAGCTGCTCTGGCCTGAAGAGCAGCAGAGCACTGGCAGCTCACACCTGTGGCCCACCAGGCTGGGCCTGGGCTGCGGCATTTCCAGTGCTGGAGGGACTGATAAGAGACTGAGTGAGCTGAGCTGCAACCCAGGGATGACAAACTTTCTGAGTTTGTCATCTCTTTTAGAGCAGCAAGGGGTTTTATTGTTTAATATTGTTTAGGTTTTTTTGTTTAATAAACAGGTTTTTTTCCACTTTTCCCCAAGGAGGTATTTTCTCCCAGACCAGTTGGGGGAGGGGCCAATTGAATCTGCTTTTCTAGAGGAGCCCTTTGGGGTTTCTCTCCAAAATTTGCCCTGAACCAGGACACCAACACAAACTGTTCTGTGATTCTTTATCCACTGCTCTCCCCTGTGCAGAGTCTCAGTCATTTTAAAGCACCTGGTGTTTGAATATCTTGATATTGATAAGAGTTGGAATTTTTACCCACTGGCATAGCAGGAATAACTATAATTGGTTCTTTGGTTTGGCTGCGACAAACATGCTACACTGTTGAGATTGTTCTACAGTTCTCCTGTTCAAGAGGCATTTGAAAATATCAAGTATATTAGGGAACTTAAAACTGATTCTTGTACATTTTCTTGGTCACCTCCATAACTACATAGAAAAAGAGTGTGCTTGAAGAAAGGGGGTCACCACAAAACCAGTCACACTGTCACACCATGAAGAATTCAGTAGAGCTTCAGGGATATTAGAAAAAAGTACATTTCTTTTTTTTCAGCAAACTCTTTGATGCTTCTCCTGAAGAGTTCTTGAAACTGTAATTACCATACCCTGAATCTTTTTAATTTATGCTGATATTAAAGATGGAAGTGTCAAGAAAGAGTCTGGAAGGGGCACAGGGAAACAAAGAAGGAATTAGAGTGTCATGGCCCTACAAGAACATACTGGAGAAAAGTATTTCGTTTTATTAAAGAAGAGATGCTACAAGGAGGCTTTCAAGTGTTCCTCTTCATCAAAGGAAAGTTAAAAGGCCATGAATGACACAGAGGATTTTTTTCCCTAGTTTAAAAATCCTTTAGGCTCCTCAAAGGCTCCTTACAATTAAGACCTATTCTCCTTTCCACCACCGCCACCCTTTTGAAGTTATTTTGCTTGGTTTTGCTCTCTGCAATCTTTTTCTTTTTCCTTTAATCAGATATTCAGGTTACCATGCTATATAAGAAGTGCTTGGGCTTGTAGAAAATATGTCAAATTGTGTAATGGTGCAAAAACCGTTCTGCTGTTTCTAAAATGGCATGAATATGCCACGCTCAGCCTTCCAGCTACCCAGTGAATTGCAGTTAAGGACAAAATCTATTTAACTGTGTCATTATTTTAACGTTGTGCATATACACACTAATGAGCATGCAGAGCCAGTAGCTCCACAGTTTATGAGAGCTTTCTAGAGAGGTTGCCCTGTAATGACCTATGATATGGATTAGTTGTTCTGTTCATAGCTGCACTTTGGCTATCTGGCCTACTTTGTATTGTGCCTCTTCTCAAGTCCTTCTATCTCTGCAGTTCCTTACAGTTTACCTCCTGTTTGCCAAATCCAGAACCTGAAAATCAGGAAAATTGCTATTCCCTTCAGAAATTTATTCTATAAAATAATTTAATTTTTGTCTTCTTTTTTTTTTCCCAAAGAGCTCTTACTCTTTTTTTTTCCATTTTAAAAATTTTAAATACCTATTCAGTTTTTTTCTCTGATAAGTGGCCAACAGGCTAAAACTCCCCCAGCATGCTGTGTTTGCAAGCTACTTAATGAAGCTCTCAAGCCTTCCAGAAAACAGCAGTGTAATAGGATTTTGAGTTGGCTGGCTTTTTCCTCTCCTTTCTCTTGAAGCAGAAATATAAGGATGTCTACTGGAATAGAGCTGAAGCACGTGATGACAGCAGCTGTTTGCAAGGAGGAGGAGGAGCAATAAAATCCCTAAATATTCAGGTACTTTTCCAAAACATAAGCAGAATTTGAAAGAATGTCCTTTGCACAAAAAAAAAAAAAGAAAAAAAGAAATTAGGATGTTTTTAGTAACAAAGATTCAGAAACAAAGATTTTATGACCAACAATGAGCTTTTTAGTTCAAAACACAATAGATATACAGAATATAGAAGAACATCAAAAGCTCCCACAGTCCTTCATTTTATTTTTTTAATCATAACATATTGATATAATCTGCCTATAAATTTAAGATATCTTACACAATATACGGAGCTGCAGGAAAATGCAAACAAAGTTTAGAAATTCAGGAGTCATTATTAATGGATCCCTGAGTTACTTGGCTTTGCAAGCTGTTTATATGGTAACAAACAGAGCTGCTCTGACTAATTTGGTGTTGTGACTTCAGCAAAATAATGGTTATTTCATGGTTTTATTATGAATATGCAAGCTAATTTCCAAATGAAAGATTATCCATGAAGTAGTGCCATAAGCAGGTACATAATGCAAGTTATGCAGAGGCCTAGCCTGCGTTGCAATGACCAAACAATGTACGTGTGTGAAGGAACAGGAAAATATGGTCTCGAATTTTTACATGCCCTATTCCCCTTTACTTCAGGGAATTTTGAATAAACATCTGTCCTTGGATATAGGAAGGAATGGAAATTCTGAGTACATTTGTTATCCAAAGTTTCAAAACTATTTGCTGAAGCAAATTAGCTTTAGTTGTTAGGATTATTTGTCAAATATTGCATCTCTCAGCAGAACTGTCAGGCATATTTCCTGTGTAAGAATTTGTGTCCAATGAATAGGAATAAATTCTTTACTGTGGGGGTGGTGAGACACTGGAATAGGCTGCCCAGAGAGGTGGGGGATATCCCATCCCTAGTAGTGTTCAAGGATAGGTTGGATGGTGCTCTGAACAATTTGGTCCAGTAGAAAGTGTCCATGTCCTTGGAACTAGATAATCTTTATGGTCCCTTCCAAACAGAACTATTCTATGACTCAGATGTGATAATTTCCAGTATCACAACAGCATCATCTTGAATTGGTAATTTTATTTTCAAGTTCACTATTGCTATACTGTGTCCCTGAAAAGGGGACTGTATGTGTGTTTCTCTTTGGGTGGCAGGCAGATGCTTCAGAAAACTATGCAAGCTTTGTTTTTAGACAACATAGACAATGCAAAGATGAAACAATAAAGAACTTCTTAAGTCATTTTTACATGGTTTGTCTACTTTCACAGCAGGAGACAGCTTTTGACCTTGAAAGATAATTGCACAAATTCACTTCTATTATGATCCCTCCCCACCCTCCCAATAATTTAATAAGTATAGGAGCCTGATAAATAAAGCGTGTAATGTCAGTGTTATGAAAGTTTAATCATTGGTCATTACAGTAGAACAAAGTAATTTAATAATTGCGCTGTGAAGTACCATTACAGCATGTTAACTAAGTGCTGTTAAATGCTCAACATCTGAAGAAATGTGCAGTATCTCTCCAGAGCACAACAGTCACTGTGTCCATGCTGCAAAAGGAATGTCTCCAAAGGGTGTATGGGCCCCAGATTCTAATGCAGAGTTGCCAGCTCCATCAAGGCAAAGCAAGAGGATTGGTTTCCTGGACAGCTGGACTTTGGTTAGCTTTACAAATAACCTGGCAGCAGGTACATGCTATAAGCTTCTGGAGCAGATCCAGAGCTCTGGGTTTGCCTAATGTCCAGTACAAAGGCTATTTCTTTACTGTCCCTGATGTATTGCAAATTGTAGTGATATCCTCTCTTGTGCTATGCTGTGTTAGATTACAGACAGAGGAGTGGGCTAACCGGCCTTTGGTCACTCAGCAGCATTGTAGGCATCTGGTCACATCCTCCCAAAAGCTTGTGTAGGGCTGCAGATGTCATTCAGGAGGATCTTTATTATTAATTTGGTTGGGTTTTCCTAAGAAAGTGCAGAGCTAATCAAGAGAAACTGAAGTAGAGATTTTCAATGGAATTCTGAAAAAAGAGATTCAAGTATATCTAATGCAATTTTAGTTCCAAAATTTTCTGTGTCTGGTCTGTAAGCAAACCTGTTGTACGAATCCATAACCTGATGTCACTGTTGCTTATTATGTAAGTTTTGAAACCCTAACTCTGAATATTTTAAGTTTGCATCTGGATCTGATTTTTAGCTATTACACGTAATCCTACAGAATCAGGACCTAAGACCTTTGCAATTTAGTTTTAGCTTATATTTAAATGCACTGACCTGTTACACAAAATGGACAAAAAAATATGGTGATTGAAATATGCATAGGTCATATCCTGATAAACCTTATCCATAGAGAAACTGGGTATACGAGACCACACTGCAGAGATCAGTGAAAACATGTGATATATAGGCTAATAGGACTGAAAAGCAAACACCAGACTCATAGTAGACACTCTCTGCATTGTGGTTTATCAAAAATGTTCATTTTTTTCCCCCTTGATTATTTTTTTTCCAAGCAGCTGGTACCTAAATTATTTGTCAGTCTCATTAGCATTTTCATGCTAATACCACCTAACTGTACTAAGGCCCCTGTTAGAATTACAAAATAAGCAAATATATTTTTGAAAAAAGCAAAAATTCCTACAGTTGATTTTGACCATGGAGAGATTACCTTAAGCATCCCAGATCTTAATATTTTTTCTCACCCTTACATCTTTGAATGAAATCAGAATTTAATCTTTGCGGTTTTATCAAAAAAATGCTCCAAAAAACCAGAGTTTTAAAAAACAAACAAACAAACAAAAAATTCTGTAAAAGAAAGAATAGGATTAAAAGGATGAAAGACTATCTCTAGAAAGAGAATCTCATTCCCTCATTCATTTCTCCCAAAGCAACCTTTCTGACAAAAAAAGTTGAATGAGGCTATTTCTTCAAGAAAAACTTGTTCTGCTTTGAAGAGAGGTGAACTGGTCTACTTTCTTTAGCAAAGTCTTTATTAATTAACTGTGCTTAATAAACATTTGAAAAGCTAGAGTAAAAATGCATGTATTTCTGAGCAGTTAACCCATTGATATCTAGACAATGATGCCTAGAGCAGTAACAAAAAATATTTCAAGGCATTCTAAAATAATACATATTTGGACCCCATATTTGATTATTACTGGCTGTGAAGTTCAGATTCAGAGGGCTAAGCTTTCACATCCTTATACTGAATATTGCCTGTGAGGACGTTGGCAAAGTGTGGCTAGGAAGCAGTTATTCATCTTAGCTGTACAGCCATTAAATAAGAAGCAACAATTAGCTGATAAGCTACAAGAGAAAAAATTTTAAGGACTGAATATGCACTACTACGAACACTTTGGTGTACTGGTTTACATTTACTTTTACAATTTACTGGTTGCATCATTAAAATCGTAACAAAAATAATGAATGCAGTAAACTTCCAGTGATTTGTCTATTAAATATAAAGACTGGAGTAAGAATAAGGACCACATCAACACAGTGATATAACACGTCAGACAAACAAACAGGAGCCTCATATTAGCATTAAAATATATTAAATAATCATGTACGTTTTTTGACTGGCAGGTAAGAGTCATAAAACTTTGGGTGAGGTTGCTGTCTCTATGGATAAAAAGAAAGAAAAACAGGAGATCCTGAGTATATCTATACAAAGAAAAACAGGAGATCCTGAGTATATCTATACAACCAGAAATTTTTTCAGTACAGAATGGTTGCATGGGTAGTGCATTGAAGGTCTTTCATAAAGTGCTAGAATCAGGAAAATTCAATGTTGAACAGTAAATTAAACTCTAACCACATACCTACAGAAAAACTGTCATCAAGTACAGTTGATGCACAAGTAATCGAACTCGTCTGAACGATTCTCCCAGCCATAGTGCTTGTCATGCTCACCCTACCGTCCTTACGAATCCTCTACATAATAGGTAAAAGTCTTCCATGTAACCTTCTCATTATATATCATAGAATAAATAAAGGAAAACGTAATAGAAACACCCTGAATCTGAAAAAGAAAGTAGGGGAAAAATGATCAATTTCTGGCAAGTTTTGAAGTGTGCGGTTTTCAGTGGACCTGGCATAGGCTTAAGTGTCAAGTGGTTTTGTCATGGTCAGAACAGATGAAAGGTAAGAATTATTTGCTGGGGGGCAATAAAGTGTTTACATTAGAGTTATGTGATTCATCAAATTCATAGAAAGAAAAAGATGTGTAATTTTCTGACCATGAGATTTGGGCAGATTTGAATATTGTTTTAATGACAACAGTTTTCTTAGTTTCTGAAATGAATGCTAAATGTCTTGGAAACTACCTGCTGGAGTTCTCGCTCTACAGAAGTTCAGATTTCTGGTTGCTTAATTTTATTCCTTCGGTGTTTCCTGGAAGAAACATTACATCAGTATTCCCATACGCATTCCAGCCTCCATACCAAACTAAGATTTATTAACTTCTTTCCAGTAAAAATTTTGCACTTCTCTTTCTCTTGGGTTCTTTTTAAGGACAGAACTTAAAGAAGTGGCTGTGCCCTTCACAATTTAAAGTGTCCGTGACAATTTACCTGTTATCATACTCCTTAAGCAGTGGGTATGTAAGCCATAGGAGAGCAAGTATTTTGGGTTTAAGGGACTCTTTGATTCAATTTTTCTTCTGGATAATTAATTCTACTATGAATTGACCATTTATATTATAATCAATTACAATTGTACAGCTGATAAAATTATTATTGAATTTGTGATTTTGTTTGTGGCTTATGAGTAAGGGTTAATTAAAATTTTGTACTGCATGGATTTTTTAAAATTTTTTTGATACATAGTTCAGCCAGAAGCAGCAGCACTTAGGTGTTGAGGTGGAAAGACACTTTAGTTTTGAGGTGGAAAGATTTTGTGAGAACACTCAGTTTTGGTTTTGGTCACAGCTGGCATTTTTATGGGCCAGTGTGGATGTAGCTTAAATGAGAATGTGTGCTACAATAGCCTAAATAGTTAAGACAAACAATGCAGTAAATGTCACCTAGAATTATAACTCTCCAAATGTCCTAAAAAGATGAGTACATCCTGGACTCCCTGTGTTTTGCACCTTTCTGCCAACTCCATAATCTCCCCTTCACACATCTTTTATTATTGCAATTATGGGGGGTGTGTGTGAATAAAACAGTGCCAAGAGAGAAATTCAGCACGGGAGCAATGTCAACTACAGGAAGTTAATGGCAGATGCTTTGTTTACTCCTCCTCGCTTCCCTTTTACATCAGTATTGCTCCTATCCTTTCTTAAATGTGCTTCTAGGTATTGTTGGCAAAATAAAACTGTCACTCAAAAAGTATGGCACAGTCCCATGAAGTTTAATCACTGTTTTTTGGTTTGAGTTGTTTGCTTTTTTTTGGTGAGTGCATTGTCATCGTCATTGCACCCCCCCCCCCCCCCCAGTTGAAAGACTGAGCTGTGTCTCAGGAAAGTTAAGAAGTAAATTCCACTAGGTTATAATTAGCTCAGAGTATCACTTTTTGCAGTAGGGTTTATTCTTTGAATTGCCTGGAATTTAATTTGATGAGCACTGATTTGCAGACATTGTTAAATTCCTTGACACAGCTATTTCAAAGCTATTAGAGGCTCTGCTTTGCTTTCATTGGCATCAACACTACGCCTTCAAAAGCTCTATGATAAGTTCAAAACATTTGACAGTTGTTTATACTTTTATATAATTTTGAACTCATGTAAATTTCAAAACAGGATGCAAGGCACACAAACTTGTTCTTATTCTTCAGGAAAATTCTGTCCAGCTCTCAAATGATAGTGTCCCTTTCTCACAGGAGAAGCTCATTAGCAAACTGTAACTCCTGTAGTCTTGCATTTTGGGCTGTGAGTCATTCCAGCTCTGCTGTTCTGCCTCCTCCTCTCCCTTGTGTACAAAATGGGCATGCACTGTTAGTTTTACTGCAAAGTAATTTCTGCTGCCTTGAAAACCTCTTTAATTCAGCTTTAGGAATCTGAAACATAACTCTGAAGCACATTCAGTATCTGGAGTCCTATAGTCTGTCAGCGCTTCCTGGCCGCAATCTGGAATGTGCAGTTTTATTATGGCAAGAATTTCTTCATCATGGATTCTTTATATAATATGTGCACAACCTACAGTTAATGGTGTGGAAATGTTTTATTGCAACTTCCTCCTTTAAGTAGATGTGTTTCTAAATTATTTTGCCTAAAGCATCTGTTATACCTCCTGTATCTCATTCAGCATTGAATCCCCCTTTCATTCAGACTAAACACTATGAAGTATATAAAAAGAATCCCTTCTTGCTTAGTGCTTCCTTACCCTATTTTGTCAGACTTTTGCTGAGGAATACCTTGCGGTTACATTAGATGATTTAAACTCCATTGAGGGCAAAATAATGTGCAAATAGAAGAATTAATAGCACCTTTAACTGACAATACAGTGTATTGAAATTCGATAACAGACTAGCAGAGAGTTGAAAGAAAATTGAACTTAAATTACTTATAAACCAGAAAATCCTCTTGCTCCTTCAGCTGTGATCTTAACATGGTGTCTGGCAGAGAAGCTGATTGTGCAATTATGTCTTCAGTTTTTATCCTTTGAAATTCCTTCATCAGAGTTTACTTTTCTTGGTCTAATATTTTACTTCTTGCAAGCAGTCTTTTCCCTGAAGCTTCAAAATCTTCAGACAGTTTTAATTCTTTCCTATCTGACATGTAATCTACTTACTACTCTGATTGTAACACCAAATTAATGTGTGGTTTTACTTAGAAAAGCAAACATCTCTTTGTTGGGCTGAGTATCATTTTTTGTACTTGAAAGGCTTACTGGGAACTCCTCATTTCTGCAAAGGATAAATCTATCCTCTCTGTTGGTTCACTGAAAATTTAAGAGTGAAACAAGTTTTTTTTCCTGGACAATATGGTATTTTGCATTTTGTTTTACCTATAAACAGTTGTACTTACTAATATTAAATCGGTGAAAATTATTACTGGTTTTTAATCCCAGTGGGAATCAACCATTTTGACATTAAATGAGCTAGGAATTAATAGCCTTCACCCTGCTTTTCCTAAGTGTACTACAATAGTATGAGTAGGTCAAATACACAGCCAGGCTCCCACTAAAGTGCATTAAATGGCAATGATCATGTATATATAAATGACAAAATCTTAGCCTGGACTGGAAGGAGATTTTTATATCTTTGTTAAGAATAAAATAATAATTTGAAAGCTCAGAAAAGCATTTAGGCAATTGTTGCACTTTTTTTTCCTAGTGATCTGATACACCACTTTTCTTTCTGCTTGCTGTTTTATTTTTAGTATTTTGGAAAAACCTTCCATTTTGGGAGAACCAGGAAGATTATCATTTTGCCTGAGACAGCTAGAGTTGGAATGATAAATTAGTTTGGTAGCAAATCAGATCTGTTTTTTTATAAATCCTCTGACTTCTGTTATCAGAAGTTAACAAAAGATGTGCAACTTTTTATTTATTGGATAAGTCTTTTGGTCTGGTTCTCTATACCAGATAATATGATTTCTATTTTTGTGAATATTACAGAAAAATGCTACCATTACACAAAGGAACAAAAAAGACAAATTATTATTTGCAAAGGAAATTGGACTGGTGGCAAGTAATGGTTAGTCAGCAACAGGTGAGTGAGCAAGTTTTCATTGGGATTCCACTCTATGAACTAGGGTTTTTTTAATAAAAGGAAGTTAATTTTTCTAGATGTGTACAATGCAGAAGAAACTTCTATACTCCTGAAATTGGATCTTCCTCTCAGTGCTCTACAAAGCCAGTGTATGGTTATCTGAGTTGTTATATTTGTAAATTATAACCCAGAGCTAATGTTTGAAGAATGACAGGTGCCTTTGCAGCAAGAAGGAACAAATACTGGTTCAGTTTTTCAGAGCTGAGGGGGTTAAGGAAATCTGGTAATAAACTGTGATCCTGCTTTGTTTACTCCACTTATTTTGGACAGAGTTCAGTTATTCAGAACATTGACAAATGTGCTATGACCCACTTTGTTCAGTATGATACCATTTGCAATGAATCTGTCTTCATAGAAAACTCGTTTTGATTCCCAAGTCCCAAAAGTATTTTTGATCATTTATGTTGCATTAAACCAGGCAATACCAGTAACTGTACATTGAGAACCCAACCCTAAATTGCACATTATACAATGAGATAGAGTAGCTTTCAGATCATGATAGGCAAATTTTGCCTTCACAAGCATATACTGGGTTGGGTGCTTTCTGGGGATGAAAATTCTTTGAAGACAGATAATATCATAAGTGCACTTTAAAGGAAGAATGTGAAAAAATGCTCTGAAAAGGTGTAATTTATTTAAAAGGTTCCACCTGTAAAGGTTAATTATTGTGTGGATTTATATGATGGTATAACTTTATAAATATTCCCTATCTAAATCCTGATTCAAGCAGTCTGTAAATCTGCAAATTCAAACCTCTATCCTGAGTATCCAGAGTACTACTCAGTCCTACTGCTTTTCTCTCTTTATTTCTGGTTACCAGTCATGTTTGTATAAAACTTAGCAGTAAACTTTGACAGAGATCAACAAGAATTGGGCAGAAAAACTTCTGCTTTCATTTTAATCAGTTGCTATTACATCATGGTACTTAATTATATGTTTTAGTTCATCATTGGTTGATGTTCTTTTTGTTTTCTTATATCATACAGACTTATTACTTGATAGGCATAACTTGACTAGGTAGAATTTATGCTCTCTCGATCTCTTCAAAATATTTTGACATTTTCAATGATATATGAAATTACCAGATCATTCTCCTTTAATTTAAAGGATTAGAGTAATTTTAAACAATTATAAAGTTTGTACTGCATAAATATTAGCTATACTGTGGAGAAGATCAGATTTATTTTCCAATTAAATCTCTCTTTTCTTCATCTTATTATATAGGTGCTTTTAAAAACACTGACATAGATTTTTTTTGTCAGTTCATTTTGTTATTTGGGACTATTTTTTGTATTAAGAGCATTAGATATAGACTTAATATGGTGGGATTGTTAAATATTCAAAATCTACCTTAGAAGAAGTGATGCAATGATGATATTAAGTTCTACACAGGAATTAAATATTGTTTCTTTTTCTGTCAATCAGCTTAACTCTACTGGCTCCAGTAAAATTATGCTAACGTACAGTAGTTGAAGGTATGGCACATCATGCAAATCTCCTTTTAGTGGCAGTCTCATTTTCCATTATTTTCCACCCGCAGTATTTCACCTTACCTTGTCCTATGCTCTACACACCTCCTTCTTCCCATCCCTTTTTCCTATCCAAATAGAGTCACCAACTTCCCTCATATGCTCTTTTTATTATTCTTACCCCAAACCAAGTTTCTTCTGCCATGTTTCTTATTAATTACTGTTTTTATGAGGAACCTTTATTACACCACCTCCTTTTCCACCTTCTAATACTTTTGTAAACTTTGCTCCCCTATTTCTCTCACTAACAACTCTGCATTGTCACAGCCTATTTTTTAATGACCTATTTGATTGTTGTCCTGTTTGACAGTGTTTGATGGCTGTCTCTTGCAGAATTCGCAGTGTTTAGGGTCTTGAAAAAGAAAGCCATGTAACAATTTCTTTGTTTTGGGTTTATAGAGCAAGTTAGCATATGAGTGTTCTCAGATGCTAGACCATATAGACAACCTAAATTGATCCACACTCTATTGAATTTGCTCAGCATGGTAAATTCATAATTCATGGCCAGAGTAAATCAGACAAAATCTGTTTTATGTAGAAATTACGTGGAAAACTGAATGCTGATGTTCCTTTACTTTTTTCCCCTCTTTTCTTTTCTTATTTTTTTTCTGTATTTTAATGAGTTTAGGAACGTCCCAAAAGTAGTTGTTAGTTATTTCTATATATGTAATACTTTACTTAAAAGGGTTTATTTGAAGGTCAGTAAATGTACTACCTTCCAGTAAGAACTTAGGAATTTGTTCATTTGTTGTCTGAATTTCCCCCAAACCTGGGATAAGAGTACAAACAAAAAGGGAAGATATCTGTGCAATTATCCTCCTAGGCTTTGGAAATCTGTTCATCTATATTTCTGTTTAGTACTGTTTTGTTATGGTATTGTTATGAAGAAGATCAGAGAGCATAATTCCATACATTTTTTATTTCATGCTTTTCTGTGTCTTGATAGGTCCAAAATACTCTTACACTGGGACTGGTTGGCTTTTTTCTCCTATGTGCATACATATGCAATGCTCATATTTGAGAGAGGTTATTCTTTCACCCTGTATTATGTCTCTCCTTTAGCACTCCTGCCAGTGATTTCCTAAATAATTTATTTCTGCTTTATGTTCTCAAAACACTGTTGATTTCAAAAGATTCACAACTCAATCCACTCTAGCAGCATATTTGCATGGAGAAATGTTTTATTTTTCAAAAATACTTCAGCAATGAAATCTTTTGTTATTACAAGTTCTCTATAAATCAGTAAAATATTTTGAATTGTAAACATTTTATTTGGAAAATTAACTTAATCAATGAGGTTTTTTAACTATTGGAAGTTTAGATGTCAGGAAATGTGCTTATGCTTCATGAATGCCTTTAAACTCCTCCTTATAATAAAGTCTCCATGCTTACTGCATTTTCACTATGAAAATATATCACACAGTTTGTAGAAAGCAAATCAAAACCAGCTTTTTGCTCCTTCAGAAGTTTAGGGGTTTTTCTTATTAACTAGGGCCTCAAATTATCAATGTTTATGCAGATTTCTAAAGCTTCATCAAAGGTCCTTACAGCATAATGCAATTAAGTTTCACTTGATTAGGCAATTATAAATAAATGAGATTTTTTTCTGTGTGAACAATGAACACAGATAAACTGGTTTGTGGAACTAATATGATAAAAGGAATTCTGTGGGAGGATTGTCACATGTATTATGAAAACTTAGAAAATCCTTGGAATGTGGAACTTTAAACATTCTGTTCACCCTCTGGCGTCTATTGATTTTTTGATAAGATGTAAATTATGGCCCATTTTTTTCCCTCTATAAGTCAATTATTCACCATAAGTCATGGCTAGAAGATATTTGCATGTTAAATTCAGGCTTAGTTGTGGAAAAAATCTGTGCTTTGTACTTAGAAAACATTTTAATTAAACCAATGGCATTTTTGAATATGAAACAAGTAATAAATGCAGTTTGTTTGTTCAAGAGATTTCTGATGGATGACAATATTCTAAATTGGAACAGACTTACAGTTTCTTTAAAGTATTTTAAATCTTTCAATGCTTAATGCACAACAATGGTTTTCTAACTTTAAAGTAGACTCTGCAGAAAATAAAGTAGACTCCACACATTTGTATTCTTGGTGCTATTATTTCTAGTAGAGACAAATGTGTATGTAGAGCATGCAACCTAAAATAAGTGTCTGAATATGCAGGCCATATGTTTATCCTCCTTAATATGTTTTACAAGATGTGCATTTATTCCAAGGCATTCTAATCATTTGACACCAAATGTTGCACGCTGAGCAAGGCACAACTGAGCAGGAAGTCTAAAAAAGAAGAATGTTTATTAATATCTATATTTGATAGATATTAGAGGTAGCATGTAACCAGGTTTTGGTAATGAGGCATCAAATGCTTTCCTGATAGACATTAAAACTATGCTGATTAACACCTTATATGTTACTGACAATGATGCCCTTGTGACAACAGTAATGCTTTCCCTACAGCCTGTGAGCAAAATAAATACAATGGGATCATTTAGATGAAGCACATATTTAAAGATTTTGCCAGACTTTGGTCAGAGACTTTTTACTTCTAGAATCCAGCCTAACTCAACACAGGACTCATTTGCCTAAATTAGGGGTCAGATCTTTTGTGTGAATAGGAAAATGCTTTGAAAACTGAACTTGATTTTAATAGTATCAGTAGTATTTCATTCTAAATGAAATAATCTTCCTAATCTCTCTGATTTCAATTTGTTTTGACACTAACAAGAAATTTATCCTGACCAAAATAAGACATAGCTTTTAGCTTTTAGCTTAGTTTTTAAGGAAGTGAACATAAGAAGGTCCAACTCCATATCTGTCTACCACTAATTTGAGTGCAGTGACCCAGTTAAAACATTTGAAAATATCAAAGATAAGTAAGTCTTACTGAGTTCTGTTACAATGCATGGCTATATATATGACATATATAGAGATTATATGTTTGCATGTATATATATGTATATTTGTTCTCATCCAGGAATTTGTTGAACCCTTTTCTCTTCATCACATCTTTGACAATATGCTTTAAGTAGAAGGCTGCATATATAGACTTGATGCAGCATAATATGCAGTGATGTACAAATATACTAGAAAGAAAGAGAATTTCACTATTAGTTTCACAGAAAATATCATCTTTTTTTCCCCTGTTTAAAAAGAGGAATAAAATCCACTTCCCTGGATTTTTTTTTCTAAATGACCTTAATGTTTCCTTTAGCTAATATTAATGTATTAAACTAAGATTCAAAACTTTTAAATCTGAAAGCTGTTTATGAAATTAAATTTTTAATTTAAAAATGTTAGTAAGAAATATTTTGTTTCCAAAGTAGTCCAACAGTGATCCATGCTATTAAATTGTTTTTTCTCTTATGCCAAATCTCAACTATAGTCGCATTTTCCTGATGCATATTACTTTTTGATGAACTTGTATTATTCAGTAGAAAAGACATTTATTGGAAAAAACTTGGAGCGCCTATTCTGTATATATGAGATTCAAGTTCCTCTCATACTGACAGAAAATTGAGAGATAATTTCTTAGGGATGGATACACAGGGGAAAATGAAGAATCCAGGCAGGAATGCTGATATTTTGATTTTGATTATTTCATCAAAAACTTGGAACACAAAGCTCATTGTTTATGACAAATCACATTCTTTTTCTTACCTCAGGTTATAAAAATTTAATTACCCAAATATTCTTTCATTGATTTAATATGTTTCCCTATTGGCAAAGGGTTCAGCAGTGTATTTTCCAGCCCATTTCATAGTTCAATTTTGGATGGGTCTAGTGGCAGGATTTCATTTTTCTCTTCAGCTGCCGAATTGATCTTGCAATCTTAAAGGTTTCTTAATGGTCATTTAAAATGCAATTTGTTTCTTTACAGCTTTTTAAATGCAGTTTGAATAGCATTGTTATTCTTTTATTGTAAGGATAGGCAACATTTTATAACAAAAGGAACTAGCAATTTATAGCAATATATGTTCAGGCTTGATCAGTGGTCTCATCTTTCATCTGACTTGTTAACAGTAGTTATGGGCAATATTTGCATTTAAATATCTATCTATCTATCTATCTATCTATCATCTATCTATCTATATCTATCTTTCTTTAAATATATTTATAATGCCATGAACCCCTCAGAGATGATACAGCAACAACAAAAAGTAAGAACAAAAATGGCAAAATGAAAAGTTTTCATCTTCATAACTTCAGCAGTGTGAGGTTAATAACAAACAATTCCTTAAGTTATTATTTTATATGTATGTTTTAATTTATTGTCATTTTAGTCCTTATGTAACTTTTAAAATTCCCTCCTTAATTGCTCTTACCTTAACACTGCAAAAGCTGTTAGAAGGCTGTAAGAAAGAAGGTGGGGCAAAGTGAGAATAGGGCTATAATCGTGTTTGGAACTCTTTTAGCCTGTGTTTGAATACACTCCATTTGTTAAAAAAATCTCTTTTTTCCTAGCAAGTAAGATTAGAGTTCACACAACAGTCTTGAGTGAATAAGTCACAGAATAACTCATGATGACTTTCTTTCATTAGTTTAAAATCAAACAAATTTTTTTCAAAATTATTAAAGTTTTACACCAGTAAGAAGGCATCTTGTTTTTACTTTCTTCTACAATTACTGTTCTGGTGAGTACCTCCAACATTGCTGCCATGTTTCTATAGCACTTACAAGTCAGAAAGGGATCTGACAGCTGGAGAAGTAGAAATTCTGGTGGTATTGGTCTCTGTGTACAGGTAAAGGAAGGCTCCAATTCTAAGTTTCAAGGTGATCAGTGCTTCTCATTGGCGAGATTACACTAGGACGAGCTGCCTGTGGCCATTGGGAATCTCAGCAGATTCTAAACTTAGCACTTCTTATTTTGCACATGGAGTGCATCCACTGCATGTCCCAGTACCTCACTTATAACTGTTCTGGCATAAATCAGCAGGCATTGCAGACCTAAAACCTTCCCAAAGGGGTAGAAGACGTGCTGGAGCTCTCCCTACTACCTGGAGCAGAACCAAAAAGGAGTTCCAGATGGTAGGTTTTCAAATTGAGAACAGTCTGATTGCCTCTACATCAAAGGCCAGTGCAGCCCAAATTGAGGACAGAGTTCTCGTTTGCTACAACCTTCTAGGGCTCAGGCCTGTGTGTCTGCACTGCATCTTTACTGGCAACGAAATTCACACAGGTGCCAATCCTGCATGCCTGCCAGGCAGGCAAAGAGAGGAAATTAATGAAGTAATCTGCATCCACATTACAAGGGCAGTGCTCTGAATAGTGTCTTGGCATGTGACTTCAACCTCTGATCCATTAAATATTCAAACATTTTTTAATACACCAGTGGAGGCCTTAAGTGTATATCGCATGACAAATCTTCATCAAAAATAAGCCTTTATCACTAGTCACCAAATGAATTCTACTTATCTTTACCAAGTTTGACCACAATAGATTTCACTTTTATATTTGTTTACATTTGCCTACGTTTCACATGCTTTTTTGATGCTGAATCATCTTTACTTAAACTGAGACCAAACAACTGAACAGTGATTCATGCAGGATTTGAAGGCAAAGAAAGGGAAGGGAAAGGTCCTCCATGATTAAACTTCCTTGTTATATTGGTTTCTTGAAATGATATACTGGCATCATGATGTATGGCAACCCTCTTCCCCCAAAGCTATAATTATAAAATGTAGACTCTTTTAATGAATGCCATAAATTTTAGATCGAAAAGTCTTTCCAAATTTTCCTCTTTCAGTAGCAGTAGGGCATCCAAAAACCCATCAATTTTTATCTATATTAATATTTTTAGGAGGCATGTCCAGGGCTGAAATCTCTGAAAAACCAGATCCTAGGGTAATGAAAATCAATAGAGACCTGTTGATATGATAACATTAACGTGATAAGAATGTAAGTCTTACATTGAGGCAATAATTAGAGCTTTGCACACTTCTAATTTTTTTTCTGAATTGAGAAATACCTTTCTGGATGCATTCAGGTAAATCCAATTGCAGATAGAAATGAATTTAGCTTTTTTTCAGTAAAGATGATTAATTAATTTTTTTTGGGGGGGCTTGTTGATGAATGACAAATAACACACCTCTTATCTCAATCAATGTGTCTGCCTCCAGACTATTCTCTGGTTTAAAGAAGAGGAAGGAAAATTTCTGTGACAAGGTTCTTTGGTAGCATCTCCAAAAAAAAAGAAAAAAAACCAAAAAGCTTTGCCCAGCTTGATAGGCTGGCCTGCAGGGACTATAGGAGAAATAACAGTGTGTCTTGAACATCTCACAATGTAATTTGTCTTCTGCTAATCTTTCTTAAAGCAATGTCTTCAAATATTTAGTTGTATTTGAAGAGTTTAAAAAAAAATGATTTTTTTTTCTATCAGCAATAATAGCATCAGAGTATTCAAAATTATAATCAGTTCCATAGTAGAAATCATCAAATCTACTGCAATGATAACCCTAATATCAGTACATAAAATCTTACAATGTACTACCACATTTGTATCACAGTAGATTTACTTTGTATGTGATGGAAATGTTTAGCTATTAGAAAACTGTACAGATATATACATGGAACAAGTATCTAAAATATATTTCAACAGCATTCAACTAGTGGAGTTACCTTGACAGCTCTTCTTGCATAAACACAATGAGTTATGGGATTAAGACTTTTTCCCAAATTATCATAAGTGCAGTAGGAGTTTGAAATAACTTTCTGTGTTCTATCACTCTGATTTTACTTGAACTGAATATACCTTGAAAGAATGGTGATATGGGTGCAGTTTCATTACATCTTCATCAGAATTTCACCCCATCAAAACAACCTCAAGTGTGTGTACATATATATATATATATATATATACATTCTATTAGTCTTTTGAGAGATTCCTTGATGCAAGTTTAATCTTACCTTGCATATGTTTGAAGACAGGATCTTACTCCTCATACTTTCAGTATCTGTAGGGCAAAAGAAAGGTGTAAAATAAGAAGAATAGTTACATCACATTTACATTGCAGCTGCCAAAATACTGTGTTGGGAGGGTAAATGGCCCCTAATGGAGATGTGCATTGTCATAACCATGTTGGTACTACTATTTGCTATTTGAAAATTACCTCATTTATGTCTGTGATCAAATAATTTCTGCAGCTGTATTGCAGATACTCCTCATCCTAGATTTTTCCACAACTCCTGTTGCTGCTTTTTATGAGGCTGGGCAGGGTGTGGTCATAGTTTCATAGTATTTCACCTGGAGTATTTGTTCTTCATTGTCTTGGAAAGTTATAAAGTTAGGGTTTCCCTTTAGATGTTGACTATTAATGCAGTTGTCTAAATTGTTTTTGGTTGACTAGTAGTGTTAGAAGAAAAGAGAATTTATTGTGGAGGATGCTGTCTTGCTCTGAGAATGTCAAATATCTGCTTTTCTTGACAGAAATTATATGAGAGCAAAATTGAGAGATTTTTCCCTGGAGTGAATGACAGAATAATTGCTTGATAAATACTGGTTAGTTTGATATAGGTTTTTGTTTTGAGAATTGGTGGTTTAGATAGAGTAATTGGAGTAGCTCTTAACAGTTGTGACAACCTTCTTCTACCTATTAAAAAATCAAGAGCTTTTGTTATTATTATTTAATAGTACTTGAAATACACAGTCTTAGATTAAAAGATAAATAATCCAGGAATTATGTCAATGAATTTGCTTAAATGAGGCTTGTAATTTCCATCTTACTTCTATAATCTTTCCTTCTATAATGATGAAGATTCTGAACACTTCAAATCATTACAGTTCTGTCTTCATGCAAGTCAGGAAATAACTTGAAGTTATTTGTCAAGTGTCTAAGTACTTTAAAATCCTCTTGCTTGTGTTATTCTGTAAATTGGTTTTTGGTGCTATTTTTTAGAGTAGGAAGAGAGGTGAGGAGACAGAAATGCTTCATACTATTTTGACTTCGCAGGATTTAATTTCTAAAAGGATTTTAATCAAAGGATTTAAATATTTACATTGGATGTGTAACTATACTAACAAAATACTCTCACATAAATAGACTAGCTTATATAAAGGAATTCTCTATTTCCAGTTGTAGGCAATAGCAAAATGATCTTTGATCACTACGGCAGCACATTGAACAGTAGGATTGTAATATGTGTATTTATTTAAAGTCTAATAACAGTAATTTCTGTCACAAAATGATGTTTTCTATAAATGTTTAAATTTTTAATGAAACAAAGTCTCTGGTAAAATACTACATCTGTTCTTTAACAGTGTCTACACTAGAAAAATGCCTTCATCATTACTGGTAAAATGTGAATAAAAATATATGTGAAAATAGTCTTCTCTTTAAAGACAGGAAAAATGAGAAAATGTAATACATCATAGGCTTGAGAACAAGGGTTGAAATAATAAAATTGGGGCTTTTAAATTAGCATGTTCTAGATCATCCTTTATTTTCTGAAAACTATTTGATTGGGATGAGTTTGAGTCAGGAATATATGCTCATAGATGAGGAAATGAAATAAAAATGTAGAGAATCCACTTTAAGAACAAGGTCCCAACAAGCAAAATCTTTGTTCTATGCAAATGATTCTGTATTTGTTTATTTCTATGAGAAAGAAATATGAATTAAAATACCTACTAATGGATAAAAGAGTCAAAAGGGATGGACTGGAACTCTCATTAAATTCCACATGATGGGGAATCTCCTTAAGATTTGTCATTTCCCCTCAGCACATCTCAGTCTTCCTCCAGAAAATTGTCTTCCTGATCAGCACAAGCTAAAACAGTTATTTTGCAGAGGAGCTACAGCACCTTTGGTCTTTCTATTCTTGCATTGTGCCTCCTGGGATGGAGGTCATGCTGGAGACCTGGGAGTTCTTTCCTCGATGGGCAGCTGGTGCTGGGCTTACCTGGAGGGGGAGTGTGGCCCTTGTCACCCATGCAAAGAAGCAGTGAAGGGTGCATGCTGTGGCACAGAGAGCCACTGAGGTGGAGACCTGGAAGATATCTTGGAAGCAGTGCAGCACAGGAGAAGTCCCACTTAGTTTCTGGTTTTCTGTTAGAGGTTGAACTGTCAGTTTTATTTATATAACTTTTTTCTTCCACCCACTCAGGGAGCGAGCTATGCAGTAAAGCTGAGGCAGACCCTGCTCAAGGCTCTTGTCAGCTCTGCATGGTGTCTCAGCATCATTTAAAGGTTTGGCCTCCTCTGGACCATCCTATGTTTGTAACTGTCAGCCAGGACTGGAGCACCCATGGCATGTCCTGAGCCCTTGGACCTGCAAGGAGCTCCTCTGTGAAGGGCAGGAAGTGCCTTCTGGTGGGGTCAAAATGTCAGCCTGGCTCGGGCTACCCACTGTGCTGTGCCACAGCTGGCTGCAGCTCGTCTTGGCTAGGAAGCAGGACCTGGGAAAAAAAACCCACCACCAGCATGGGTACACATCTGTCCTTCATCTCTGCTGCATCGTCTTCCTAGCACAAGAGTCTTCCTCTTGTGGAAGAAGGAAGGGAGGGAGGAAGAGGAAGGTCCTCCCTCCTTGCATTTGGAGTCTGGCTGCAAGCAGAATCCCACTGGTTCTAATAATTTTGGTGGAACAGAGTTCAGGATTTAAGCCGTGGCCCAATTTAAAGATAAATTAAAGAGAGAGCTTAGATTTTGTGTAAACTTCTCAGGTTTTTCTCACTCTCTTTTCAAGAGAGTTGGTGGAGCTTAGTATATATTCCTGCCTTCAGGCCCAAGAGTTAATTGAAGATGCATAGATGGTTGCTCACAGTCCCAGCAGGAAGTCCCTCTGTTATCTAGTAATCATCCCAGCCAGTCTCTTCCAGAGGGTGGCTCAAAGCAGGATTTTAACTTAAATGTACCAAGAACCAGTCTTTCACTCCTGACTGATTAGTCATGTGATACTGCTATTGCAGACAATGCTTGCAGTAGAGTAGAAAGATTAAGCCAGGTAATGCTCAATTCTTTCTTCCGGAGAAAGAATTAATTTCTTCAAGGGAAAAAAAAGGAGTAATAGTAAAAATATAGTAATTCAAAAGTGCAATAAAAAAAAAACCCAAACAGTTAAGGCTGTGGTGAAAATTTTTAAAAATATTTTTTATTCCTTAATTCATTTTTAGATCCTTGTCACTGTTTAACATAAAAATTATTTAATTGATTTTGGGTAGTGAGATTTTCTGCAAAGAAAATGCTCTAAGACTAGGAGATTGACCCACTGCTCCCAATTAGAGGAACCTGACTCCAAAAGCTCTGTTCTTATTGGATGTATTTATTATTAATTTCTGGTTTACACTTATTCTTTATGAATATAATGTATCATCTCATCTCTGAAAAGCCTCTGTTAAATGAGACTTCCTAGTGTTATCAGAGGAGAAGAAAAACAACTTCTTCCTGTCTAATGGTAAAATTAAAAATTTATTATTAAAATAATTTGTTTCAAAGTGAACAAAATCTTCTAAAAATTGAAAGTTTGAAGGGAGAAGAAAAGCTTAAGATGTTAAAAAACTGGAGGAAAAATAATTTCACACTTTCATCTGAATTGTCACAGTATTTACAAAACTTTTTGGAAAGGGGATTAATTTATTTTTTCATATTATGACATTCTGGTAGAAATCATGTGTGTGTTGTAGAGCTAATCTATTTTCTAAAGTTTTGGTTGGAATTATGTTGAGCTGGTTAAAATACTTACCTGTTTCCAGTTTATGTTATTTCAAAGTTATGCGCAGAATTTATAATGAGGTATTGGGAATGGGATAGTATAACAAAACATTAAAAAAATTATGTGAGCCTCCAAGAGTCTTAGTTTTTGAAATTGAATATTGAAATTAGTGTCAAAAACCAAATTTTACTTGAAAAATTTTCTCAGTAGAATTTTAAACAAAATGGAAAGCATAATGAAAATCTAGGATCAAAATAGGAAACACTTTAGGGAAAACATTTCAACAATTTTTATTTCTCTTTGAAAAAAGAATTGCTTGAAGACACTTACTGGGAGAAATGAAGTGTAATTTTTGACCACTGGAGACGTGCTTTATTTACAGCTATAGAAAAGAACCTTGCATGTAGGTTTAATATGTTGCTGTTACAATTTTCTTCTTCACATTCTCTGGTCTTCCAGCCAAGAAGAACTAGGCATAGCTTCTTTTGAAGCCTGTACTGTAATACAGTAATAATATACTGTATTCTGAATAATACAGTATATTATTATAATATACTGTATATTATATATATACAGTATATTGTATATATATAATAATGTACTGTAATCTGAATGCCAAATAATAAGACAGAAACGTCTTCCCACAATAGAATATCATGCCAGAGTACAAAGAATAGATATTGAGCCTCATTGGCAATAATCACCTTAATCTGTTGACCCATCTCTGTTTGACAAAAAGACTGACTTTGACTCTCATTTATTCAAGGGTTTATTTAATTTGGCTCTGTCTACTTGTGTCATGGCAAGCCAAATTCCAAGATTGTTTGTTACATATTACTTGGTGCTCTAGGTGCCAGTAGACCAGTAAGGAGGGGCAACACCAAGGAATAAGGTGTAAAAAGAGGTGATAAACTGAGGAGAAAACAAAAGAACAAAGAAACTGTTAGTTTCACAAGTAGCCCAAAGGGTGTATGGTTCCAATTCCATAAAGCTAAAAATCTGTGAGGCTGGCTGGGATATTTGTGGTTTGGATAAAGAAGCATGTAAGAGATGAATCCAAGGAACTGCCTTGAACATTCCTCTAGGTTTCCTTCACAGGCACTGGCTCACTCAGGAGAGAACCACCTGCTCTGGCTCTCACCACTCCAGTGATTTTTTGTTTTCTTTTAACCACCTCAGTGAGTTCATGCCATTCATGCAGGGACAACAGAAAACTTTGAAAAGATTTAACATTTTCTGATGGTTCCTGCAAAGAACCCCTGCACAAATTTACACGAAGAAGCCGTATTTAGATTGTGTGGTGTTTTTTTAAAAGTTTTTGTCTTTCTATTACATTTGCCTCTTCTTCCATATTTTGACAACAAGACAAATAAGAGAAAACAGACAAAATGAAGGAATTACAAGGCCAGGCTTTTAAGGAAAGTGCTTACAAGGCATTAGGTGAGTCCTGGGTCATTTTCACTCGCCTGTGTGCCGTGAGATGTGGTTTCAGAAATCGTTGCAAAGGAAGCTGTTTCAGTGGAAAGTTTGGTGAACAAACTCCTCCTTCCCTCACCCTCAAGGTCCTGTCAGGGGCTGCTTTGCCTTCCTGAGGCTCCCACTGCTGCCTCGATTGCCCACTGGCACATGCTCAGCTGGACCTGAGCCCAGGTGATTGGCTGCAGAAAGTTTATTAGGTAGGAAATGGGGTAGTTTGGACCATGACATGTCTGTTTGGAGAGAAAATGAATGAAAGACAAAACAAATTGCATCTTTTGCATTAGTGTGAGACAAGAGGTAGCAGATTTTGTCCCAGTTTCTGAGCATATTTTTATGTTTACTTATAATATTTTAAACACATGTACAAATTATTCAGATGTAAATAGTGTATATGTAATGTGAAACTTTATTCTTTTGAAAAGTGGTATTTACGTTTTTAAAGTACTAGGGAACTTTGCTGGCCAAAGCCCTCAGGTTCTCTGTACCCATAAGTACATTAATCTATAAGTACAGAGACTGGTTTAATTTAATTTTGTAGATTTCTGGTATGATTTGGCTTTCTAAGAACCCATTTTCAAGTTCCTTTCTGCAACAGTGAGAAAGGGAAATTTAAAGATAAAATTGTCATGGCCCTTAAGAAAGTACAGTTCAGAACAGTAGAATAAATTATGGTGGAAGTGTGTAGTATGGGCTTCTGGTGGAGCACAATACTGCTGCTGGTCATATGTATATGTGTATGCCAGAATTTATAATTCAAGACTAAAAGCTCTCAAAATATATTTAGTTCATATTAGAATAACCCGGAAGATATGTCAGAATATGTCTTCCGATTTAAACCACCAAAATCTTAAGTTGTGACAAATGATCCTTTCCAACAGTGATGCTCTTCCTTTAACTAACAGAAAGCACATTTGTAAGAGAGAAATCATCCAAAGAAAATAATTAAAATATATGAAGAACTGGTTACACTTCATTACATATGATTTTGAGATGTTGCAGAGTTGGTAGTCAGCACATTAAACATTATGATCTTCAAATGTGTATGCAGTACTGAGTACAAACTGTGGAGGGGATAGCCCAAGTGTAAAATAATAATATCCAGGCAGATCCTGCAAATGCTGAGTTGTTTTTCCCCCCAGAAAGGAGGTTTAGTCAATAATTAAAATAAGCAATCCGTATTTGACTTAAGACTAAAAGAGTTAAAGGCATGTGCTTTTTTTTCACTTGTCTTGGCTTTGGCAGTCCAATTTAAGCATAAATGGAAGCATAAACATGCTGTCTTTGAGAGCTGCTTTTACCAAAGCACTTGACATGTAAATCCAGAACATAAATTTAGCCTAAAAATGGCAGTGCACAAAGATTACTGTTACATCTCCCTCTGTAGCCAGAAAGAATGTAGAAAAGATAACTTGTTTTAGAATGGACTATAAATCAAGCAGAGACTGGCACAAATTATTATAGTCTGATAAAAAAGATCTTGCACCTTAAACTGGTGCATAACAGTGTTAACTAATGCAGGCATAATATTTATTATTTTGAGGATATTGAAAATAGATGATAGGTAAATTTAATGACACACAGAATTTCCAATGAAAAGGTGCAAGCATGGATCTAAAGGAGTTTGCAAACTTACTTTGCCAAATTTACCTCTGTTTTCACTTGTGACTTGAGCTCTTTTGTAGAAAACTCTATTAATTCAGAATCTCCTCTAGCTCATAGTAGACAGCCATTTTACACTACATCACTTGAAATGATAGGAGTACTTGCAGAAGCTATAAAGGCAGGGGTAAGACAGACCCTGTGTGTTAGTGCTTCATGGGATGTGCAGTCCACCCCTGTCACTAGAATGTAGTTTGAAATTACTTCTGCAGGATTTCTGCATGCTGCACCATCAAGAGATTCAGACTCTTATATTGCATGTGTGTTCTCTCTTGCATGGCCATAAGTTCCTAGGTATGGGCTGGTGTAAAGGAGGTGAGTAGCAGACCGTTAATTTAAAAATAAAGAAAATATTCTTACCAATTCCCTGCTAACTCTTTAATTCTGTCCTGGTTAGCTCTAATTTTCTAGAAGTAGCAGCCTAGGAACTTGGAGTTATTCTTCCAATTCAGTAGAATGAGTTGAGTTCCTCACTGAGTGAGCTTATGTAAAAAAAAAAAAAAACTTGCTAAACACTTTAATTGGTTCCACGTCTTGGATTTTTTTTCCTTCCTTTGGAATTAAAATGCATTTAAACTCTCCAAATTATTTGGAAAATACTGTGCATTGTGAGCATGCAATTTTCTAAACTTTCCATCAGGGACCATCTTCTGATCGAGAAAAAGGGCAGTAAATAATATTTTAATAATTGCTTAGTATGAAATAATTGAAGGAATTATTGATTTGGGATTAGATCTCTGCATTAACTATCTACAAAATGGATAGCTTATCCAGTGATACTGCATAAGCTATTGCTTTTTTAAATAAGGCCACAGCAAGTTGGTCAAAAGCATTTAGAGGTTATGAACTAACCCATAGCAGAGTTAACTTAGAGCCAGTCACTCCTGTTCCTTCACAGAACTTCTCTTTATTCTCCACTTTTAGCTGTTTCTAGTGTGCACTTTAGCTTCAGCTGAATTCTTTAGACTTGAAGAGCCACTTCCTGCATTGGATCTCAAGGAAGGAGTCCACAGCCATAATGCATACTAGTAATTGTATTTTCTTTCTGTATTTGATTGAAAGTATTTTTTTGTGTGCACTGCTGTTAGTGAATTTTAATTTTATTCTGTACATTTTCATATGTAAAGTGTACAAGTGCAGATAGCTGTCTGGAACAACAGCTGTGAAAGGCAGAAACTCAAACATGAAATAACAACAATGAGTTTTTCCTGAAAATATTGTCTGAAGTCTTCAATATAAGAGAACACTTTAAAACTTGTATCATTAGTTAACATTAGATGTGGTTTTGTTCAGAATAGAACATTGAAAGTAGGTTAAATTAACAGTTGTATGTCAAATGTTTCTTTTCAAAGGCTCCATGAATTCTGTGTTCTTTAAGTTAAGGAATAAATTGTTTCCTCATCTCAACTTGAAATTCACATCATTTGATGGGGTTATATCTCACACCTGGGAACCACAACTTTGTAGCAGTCATCTGTCAGTCCATCTTGGAATACTTAGAGAAAGAATTATACTTTACTGTTTAGTAAATTGCCTGTGTCTTTGGATAGTGTACTTGCTTTTGGTTTGGCTTTATTTTGCTTTGTTTTGTTTTGTTTTCCCTGAGGAAGTAAGAGTGTTTAGAAGTCATTTTGATTATCCCTTCTACCATTAGGAAGCTGCTAGACAAGAAAAGAGTTTCAGCTCAACTTTTAGCTTATCCCTAGTGTCTTTTGAAAGACACAAGTGTAAAGAAAAGAAAAAAGACATTTTGCACTATTTGCATCCATTTTTTTAAATTACATATTAACCTTTTCTATTCTCTGAAACATTCCCTGATGTCTTGGATTAACATAAGAATAGGTTTTCTGAACTCACAATGAAGATAATGTAGTTCATATGGTCATTTCATTATTCATTATGTTCTAATATCTCATCAAATGAGGTCTGGGCTTTTTCCCAGTTCTCCTTGCTGCTGTCTACCTAAAACACACTTTCCCCCACAGGACAGTCACTTTGCATGGCATTTGTCTGCTATTGTCTTCACTTCAATTTACAGTTGACTGCAAAGATTATTTTTTATATATTCGTATGAAGGACACCATATAAACATAAATTGTGTTGAATTACATAATAAAAAGCCTATTAGTGTGAATAACCTCTTTCAAGGTTGTCATAATGTGTCCTTTTGAAGAAAATAGTTCAGTGCCGTGTTAACTGTGGTCATTCAAAATGTAATATACTTGAATTGGTTTCTTTTTGGGTGTGTAATGGGGTATTCTGAACTTTGTATCAAGGTCATTTTTGCACAATACCAATAACTAACACCACTGCTAATAAATTATCATTTATGTTGGCTTTAACCTAACTTGATGGGTAATTTTCTTTAAGAATATTCTTATAGCTGCTAAACTTCATTACTTATGAAAATACTGAAGATCATTCCACCATTTTTTTGGCATACTTTTTGTTATTCTGCCATTACCTGTCACTCTATTGCTCTGTATCCCAAAGTGGTGGAGATGAAAACCCATCTGAAACATCACTGAACCCACTTCTGCTCCTGTGACACTCCTGCCTGGTATGTAGAGAGTGAGCTACCGAAGCCTGGGTCAGTGACAGTGATGTAATTTTTTGCTTCTTTCTGAAGCAGGGAAAACAATGCTTTTCCCCTTGAAAAGCAAGCCACTGTTCCTGCCTACATCAGCAGCAATAGAATGAAGCTGAGTAGTGACAAGGTTGAACCCTGGTTTCCTAAGGAAGCAAAGCACGTGCAGACATTCGATCTCTCCAGTTGGAAATTTTTTAGGCAAATTGTGGAAACCCAAACTTAGTTGCAGTCTTTTTTCACAGAGAAACTTATTTACCCTGTGTATGTAATAAGTACCTCAAAAGTACAGGCCTGCAGTCTATTTTAGGTGTGCTACTCCTACACATATTCAGATTCACACAGAGCAATGCAATTATATGTTCTAAAAAACTGTTAGTATAATAAGAAAAATAATAATAGTACAATCTTTTTGTAAACTCCAAATCATGAATAGTTACCTTTAATGATATTCTGCACTCTACTTTTCATCATACTTGAATCTTCCACTCTTCTATAGGTGAGAAAACAGACTTGAGGTTACCCTGACATAATCAAATAACTTGGCTTCTTGCTTTGCTGTGTTCTGTTTAAAATGAAAAACACACTGTCTCCCTCATATAATGTGTAACTCTCCATTATTTTGTGTATATTGCTCACATAGCAATCATGTCCTTCTCTTAAATACATGTATGTGTAGTTCTATAGCTCTTTAGAGGTTTTTGGAACTGAAAACATGCTCTGGTGTGTTCTTTATCCCCTCATGCACTCAGGCTCTCAGTGTAAAGAGATGAGTCTGCAGAATGGAGATTAATGTTATTTTCATGCTGTGTACTGCGAGGATTGGCCTCCAGGAAATGGTCTTCCCAGGCTCACTTACTCCTGTGCATATAGATATTTGCATAGATTCCTAGAATTTTAGAACAGAAAAATTTGCATGAAATTCAATCAAATTCAATCAATCCTCAACCTTCTCCTTGAAATCTTTTTACATAACTTCTAGCTTTATAGCATGAACAATATCATACTCCAAAAAATTTATTCCAGCTGCCTAGGAAATCATCAATTTTTTTTCTGGATTTTAAATATCAAAGCTTCTTTTACTATAGTCTAAATAACTCTGAAAGCATTTTTTATGGATTTTCATGTATATGCAGATGAAATATGTCAGTAGAAATATGTCAGTAGAACTATTTGTTAAACACATAGTTGCAAATGGAAAAATAGCTAAAATCCACAATTTTTGTAGATTGTTTTAAATCCAGGAGAAACAAATAAAAGATGTGCTGTTTTTCTGAGGATTTAATTCTGAACTTTCTTGAAGAAAAAGGCAACAGAGAAATTTGGCTAAATGGCAGCAAGGTGAGGAGGTACCTTTCTCAGAGCAGGTAAAAAATCAGTGATGGTCTAGGATGTTCCCTACACCTTCAATGTGATACAAACTATTATGATTGATATAAATGAAATGGCATCAACACTTCCTCTCAAGCAGTGGATTACTGAAAGCAGCCATGATTTGTGTCTGTTCCCATTCTTTTCTAACTGAAAGTCTATTGTATTCTGTGTCTAAAAACTCAATCTGAATTAATTCCAACAAAGGCACCTCCTGCAGACTTTGGCAAACAACCCAATGTTTGACACCAACACCTCCACGTGAATTCCTGGAAGGTCTTGAAATATCCATCCTGTAAGGAATGTGAGCATATCATTGTCTTCACACTAGCAAGTCACCTTCCTTTAGTATCATAATGATTTGTTGACCATGAGGATTTCCCCATCTGTTCTATGCAGTATTTTGTTGTTACAATATTGTTGAAGAGTCCAAAGCTACCAAAACAATCAAAGTACAAAATCTGAGCACAAATCATCCAATTTGGATTTCTTCTTCTTTGCTGCAGTCCTTCTGTATCTGTGGTGCTGTGAAGAAACATCTTGCATCACATGATCAGTTTTACTTCCAAGATGTATATTTGACATGAAAAAAAGCTCTTGCAGACCTTTGAGAAACCTGCATCCTGTTTTGTAAGCAGCACCAACCCTCTCTTGCAATTGCTTTCATTTCTGCTGTTGCCTTTTGGGCAGCACTTGGACTGAATATGATAAATCAGTTCAGTAACCAAGACTTTTTTGAGGAAACATGGTGCAGAATACTTCCAGCTTCATGGTCACCACACTCAGCCATAAGGAAAAGAAGAGAGCCAAGCTAATAACTCAGAGAGCAGAAGAACCTTAGGGACCTCTTTCCTGGCACCTGCTTATCACACTTAAGGTTTTCCTACAGCAGTTCTATTCAGTGAGAAATTTAAAAGCTGGAAATAGGTTGTGCTCATGCTGAGTGATCAGAATTCCTGCTGCCTCTGCATGCTGTCATGAGACAATAATTTTGCATTTCTAAAACAACCAAAAACTCAAATATATTTTTAGAAGTAGTATGCCAGATCTTTTCTCTTTTTTTGATTATAATTTTATTTTATTTTTATCTTTTCCTCTCTGAACAGAGTAAGTATTTCACAGATTTCATTTGCATTGGAAGTTTTTATGCAGATAAGCAATTGTTTTAAGTTTTAGAAGGAGAACAGTTTTGTCAATTATTAACATTCCTACTTCCAATGAGATCTGTGTTTTTTTGTAGTAAATTTATGAATTGGTGTGGACAAACTGATATGCACCTAGTTACTGCTAAAGATGGTGAAGGTTGATTAGAATCAAATTTATGTCCAGATATTGGTGGCTCTGCCTACTTCTGCACTTGTTTGCCAGTTACTTTGAACCAGCAGCAAAAAGGACAGGGAGCTGGCACTGTACCTGCTGTGCAGCACATTGCACTTTCTGAGGGGGAAAGACTTCCTGGTGATTCATTTGCAGAATTTTGAGAACATGTCTGAGAATGTGACATTGTCTAAATGTTGGAAGGTCTTCTCTTTTGTAACCAAGCAGTTTTTCTGATCTGCCTCTTGAGAGTCATATCTCACTGACACTTAGAAAATTACGACTGATATCTAATTATGAGTATAAGATGTTGTTATATTCATTTAGTGAGACTGGAAATGTACAAGATATTTTTAATTATGAGTTCAGGAAAAATGAAGTCTCCTTGCACTGAATGTCTATACACAAACTGAATTAAGAGATCTATTATCACCTCTGTAATGTCCTACATAGAATTGCCTCTTGATAAGTTCTACTGAACATATTATTAATAAAATATCTAATTGAGATTTTAGATTACACTTCATTCTATAGAAATAAAAACCTGGTAAGTTAACAATGACTAAAACATCCCTTCAAAATTACTTCTCGGTGTTAAAACAAGAAAATATCTTTTTATCTTAGACTGCCTTATGCATAACACAGGATATAAACATTTTTTCTGATAATTGCTACATTAAATCTGGAAAATAGAGGCTATTCTTTACATAAATATCTCATTATTTTATAGGAAAAAGTCGTGTTACCCTTGCTGTTGTTGTTCTGAACTCTTCTGAATTGCCTGCTCATTCCACACCCCTTACTACTGGCTTAATTAATTCTTTGTCACCATCAATTCTTTTTTCCCTGTGGAATCATATGTATGGTTTTAACCTTAATATCCTGCTAATACTGATGTTTTAGCTTAGAAGATGACTGTTATAGTCTGTGGGAATGCTTATGTTATTAAAATGCATTTAATGAATGAAAATATTCAGACAGTGGCATCCAAAGAGAAGGATTGTGCAGAGAGGTTTTATGTGTTTCCTCACTTAAACATGTGAAGTTTAACATGTAACATGCTTTTGTTACATATATCATGATTTTACTTCCTTTTCAAGTGACAGATTTGTCCAGAAGTAGATCACAAAACAGGTATCAAAAGAGCTATTGCTATATTCACTTTGATCCTGCTGAGATTTTATGTAGTTCTGTACTTTATGGATTTTTCATTTTTTATCTTTTACTTTGTGTGATTCTTTTATGTGTTTGACTTCAAATGCAATACAAGTACCATGTCCTGGAGCATAGTTAATCTGCAGGTTCATTCATACACTGATTTACAAAGCCCTTATAATTTCTCATTTGCTGCTACACTTTTCCCAAACATACTCCCTACTGTCTTTGCATAGCTCTAGTATTGGGCATTTTAGGAAGACTTATCTTTCCTTGTTCTTTTTCTCTATATGTGGGACAATATGCATCACCTAAAAGGTACATTGATAAATACGGTATGAAAATTTTTAATGTTTTAGAGCTCTTCAGGTGAAACTTGCTGTGGGTTTCAGAAATGTTGTAAATGCTCTGTAACAGCTCCACTGTGATAATTGCTTCCTTTTTTCCCTCCCTGAATTTAAAGACTGAAGAAACTTTCACGGCTAGATATTTGTGATATTGATTGCTTTCATTGTGATATCATCTGAAAATTTCAAGTCTGCAATTGGTTTTATGGAATTAGGGAAGGCAACTCCACTAAGAGCAATGTAGCATATGCACGGTGCCAGAAACTTCACAGATGATGATGCTTGACACTGATATTTGTCAGGTGACATGAAGAAGTACTGGAAAAAACATAAGTATAGGAAAAGTATATGAGGCCATCATTTACCCCAGATTTTTTAAAATACATCAACTTTTAAATGAAATATGGAAATTATTTGAAATAGCATCTGTTAGTAATACCAGTTACCAGAGATGAGCGAGTTCTGCTTGACATATTTCATGCATGAGACACGTGCTTACAGAAAGGCCTCTCTCTCGGTTCTGAGATAAAAAATTTACTAAAATTAATTTTTAGTCTGCATCAATCTTTTATCAGCAACAAAATTAATTCAAAATTTTGTTACTTCCTAACACAGCAAATAAGTTACAATATTGGAAATACTTACAAAGTGTAGGAATTGCAGTCCATTGAAAGTGAAGATTAATTGAATTTCTATGTCAGTTTAATTCAATTTTTTGTGATCCCTTATAAATGCTAATGGGAGCTTCAATGAAACTTAAGAGAAGGAAAATAAAGCTTTTATTTCACTAATTTTCTGGTCCTTTTATTGTGGTTTTGTCTTTTATTGTCTTTTGCAAGGCTGGTAGGCCACCAAAGACCTAATGTGTTTGTATATTTATATGTTTTGTCTGATATCCAAGATGACAACTGAATGAGAGAAAAAAACCAGAGTGGGATAAGCAACACTTCTGCCACCCACACCTGTTCTGAATGGCAATTTATAGGAAGTTTTCCTGCTTAGTGACGAAAAAGGAATTGTCAGACAACATCACTTCCTACCAGCATTATTCAACTGAAGCAAGAGGGTGAAAAGCCACCCTAAATATTTATCAGGCTTGCTCAAATTCTTAGATGCAGTCACAACAGGAAGCTTGGAAATGCCTTCTTTCATAAATTGCCTAAGACGGTGCAACTTTCATTAACCAAGCTGAATCAGAATAAACTTTATTCTTTTATTTGGGTTAGACACTTGATGTCTTTTTTCCCACAACACCTAAAAACAAACTAGGAATAATTCTTGAATTTTGTGTCATATCCAAGAAGATTGTATGCTCTTTTAATCATCCTTGCTTTACGTTGAAGTAAACAGAAGCATACAGAGGTATTAAAGCCAGATTTTCAAGAACACAGATTTAATTCTGAGCAATCCTTCCTTTTTTTTTTATTAGTAGTATGGGATTATTCATCCCTAGATTTTTTCAATTTATTTTGCTTTAATTGTTTCAGTGCATTATAGTGAGCCTTGGGATGCAACAGAGAAGAGATTGAGAGGGGCCAAAATGGATAATAGCAGTTTTATTGTAAGAGCAGGTATTAGCTTTTTCACTTCTTTATTCAGAGCCCAACAGAGCTTTTTCCTGACTAAATCAGGGATTAGAAGTAAATAATAAATACTAAGATGTTTGTACAGGAAGAATTTAGGGAAATTATGTGATTAGACAGTTGAGAGAGTAGTGGAAACTCTGCAGGCAGCAGAGGTTATGACATGTCAATAGAGAATTTACATAGGTCAGGATCCTCATTTCAAGACTGTTAAAAACTGTTTATTCACTTATGTATTTATTAATTATTTATTTTATTTCATGTTTCTTTTTCTTGCAAGCACTTTTAATAACTAATATTTGGTCTAAAAACAAAACAGCTGTTTGGTCCCTGGTGTGTCACTGCATTTTTCCCAAGTACTAGAATTACATTCCAGTCTACCAAAGAAATTTTGATGATAAGTGAAAGAACTACAAGGGGAGTTGTGTTCAAGAGGGAGAAATTCCTGTGTCTGCATCCTAAGATACACAGAAGTGTGCAGCAGCCATTCAGACAGGGATCAAATTCAAGAAAGAAGGAGAATCAGAGCTAAGACAGCCAGAAATGCTGGATGTATGACTGGCAGAATAACTTCCTCTGGAAAGCCTTGCACAGAATTAAGCTGTTTAGTTCTCTCTTTGGGAACACCTACTCTTTTATTTTAATTCATCCACATTACACTGGTTATTCCATTTAACTCCAAAGTAGTTCACTAAAGTTTTTAATATGAATGCTTTTATAAAAACTATTTCTTATTTTTTTGCTGTAATCATAAGAGAGAGTGTTGCTAGCTTTTACCATAAGATATCATCAGTCATATCATCAGTCAAGTCACTTTTATTTCATCTGTCTCTTATTGGAGTTGAAGCTCTTGAGTTCAGGATATAACACCTAAAAAAATTTCTGAAATACATATCACATTTATGCATTAAACACATCTAATTTTTTTAGGTGATGTTTCCAAGCAACAGAAAATGCTGCTTTCATAATTTTTTCTTAGTGCACTGCTATGTTTGAATATTTTTATTCTGCATTCATTAAGTCAGTGTTGTATATCAGGAAGTCTGAATTCTGGCATGACAGCTTACTAACAGTAAATACAAATGAAGTCAGAAGGACTAGTTCAGAAAGATAATATTAATTGTGAGAATATCAGAGCTGTATAATCAATAGCCTGTTTGTATGCATTTCCAGCTTTTGTACTAATTACTTATATCTCCTAGAAAAGAGCAGAGAAAGCAAATAATTTAAACTTCCTCTTTATTATTTAAAAAATTCTTATGATAATGTCTATTCATTTGTCAGGGAAAACAGAGCAGGATGACAGATGTGTTTTCTTCTCAGATACTGAGCCTAAAATCAGAAAGCTACTTCTACAGTTTATTTTCAAGTTAGGTATATCCTTGCAAGGAAGAGAATATGGGAAAATTAGAATTCTCTATCTTGATATCCATGAGAGCCAAATCAGCTAGAAGTTTTGAGTGAAAGGAAGAAGAGGAGATTATGTCACATGAGACTGAAGGTTTTGATTACAGAGTGATCAAAACCCAGACTCATATCAGCACCATTTTATCCAGAGAACAGATTTGTGTGCATGGATGCAACATTGCGCTACAGGCATGGAATAGAAGCATGAGCTCTCATCTGTGACCATTTGCATTTCCTAATCAAGCAGATTTAACTTTTCAAAACAGAGAAATATTAATGAAAACAATAGTTTATATTATTGTTGAGTAAAGAAAAATAGATTGGAGGATAGATACAAATAGAAGTGGAGGATAAACTAGTAATGCTACTCTGTAAATGTGCCATTTATTTATTTATTTATTTATTTATTTATTTATTTTAGTAAAATCTCTGCTTCCATGAAATGCAGAAATGCAAGTTGCTCTGTTTGATTCTGCTCCTTCCCAATTGTGTATAGAGTTTGAGGGGTGATGCTCAGGATAGGTGGGATGATACCAAAGCTGCTGTTCTCAGCATTGGCAAGAAGAATTCTGTTAAGTTAGGAGTGTTTAAATTTGCTCTGATACAGTTGCCTCTGCCAAAATAAGCATTACCTAGCTTTAGTTTTATCACTGAGCTTGACCCAATGAGTTTTGGAAACACTGGCAAGATTTGTCTAGTGAAGGTGCGGGGAGATTGAGGAGAGAAGCAGGAAAATTGTGCAAAGTACAGAAGTCATAAAGTCTTGCTGCTGTGCATTAATGCAAATTTTTCCTAATTCCTTTTAAAACCAGCATGTCAAATTGGACATATGTTTAAAGAACTTAAGTTCAAATAATTAAATTATTTTTAAACGTACTGAACAGCAGAGATGGGAGAGATCAGAATGAGGCCTGTAAACCTCCCAAGCACTCTTCAGGATTTGAGTCTATGAACCTCATGCTGGCACCTATCCAAATTTATGCAATTCATCAATTTCTTCATGGCAATATGAAGAAACCTCTCAGGTAGTTTCTCAACATCATTCATGTTCCTAGCTGCAGTACAGATGTGTCTGAAGTGTCTAATATATGTACATGCACCTGCCCAAGAAAATAAAACTCATTATTGACCTCTTTGGGTCATGAATTCACTCTGGTGCTGGCAATACCGGCTGGAATATGTGAAATATCAATTCTTCCCATCTGCCAAACTCCAATACCTTCCCTTCCTCCTAAAACCAAACCAAGCCAATTCATGTGTGGAATTTTTTGTTTTGCTTTTTTATTTTTTTTTTCTCTTGATTACTAAAATTTTAGCTTCAAGATTGAATAAACTGTAATTTTTGTCCTAATACCTCATATTGATCTCTTGGATTATATTGAAAGCAGTAACAAGAAACTTCAATGATAATATCTGGGAAGGGGAAGAGCTTTGGGTTTGGGCATAACTGGGCAGGGAAAGGAGGAGAGGCAGTGGGTTGTTTTTTTTTTCCCATGAGTTTATCAAATGGAAGGGTTTCCTTGTGACAGAAGGCTACCAGTTTGAGTTAAATTACTTCTGCTTATATGTGGAAACTCTTTAGGTAAGAAGTTAGTTACAGTCTGTTAGCTTATTTGGCTTTGTAGTGGTAAAGTGGATTTTTTCTTTTCCTTGATTCATTCTTTTCATGTGAATTTCATGCTGCAAAAAAAAAAAAAAAATTACAAGCAGTCAACACAGACTGTCATTAACTCATTATGTCATTTTCTGAGACATAAGCACCCATATTCTCTTATGTTTCTTGTCTTGTTTAACCAGAGTGCACTAGGAGTGCAGGACAGTGAAAACACAGTGGTGGGTGCCCATTACTCTGTTACTGTGCCATCTCCTAACACTGCAGCCTGTGTGAAGTGCTGTGAAAAAAAAATTAATAAAAAAGGTTACACCAGCTTCAAGACTTGTTAGAGCTTGTCTTTTTGCTCTTTCTGATAACAGGTGGGAAAATATGACAGCTTCTTCATGGGAGCTTTAATGATTTCACTGCAGTGGAGAAAAATAGTTTTCAACAGTCAATGGGGGTGTTTATTTAAAATATCCCAAACTGTCACTTATTCAGTCACATAGCAAGGTTGTTGAGGATGAATTGACAGAGCTGTGAATCAAGATTTCCTGCCCACATGCTTTCCTCTCTTGTCAGCCTTGTCAAATTTCTCTTGCTGAAATCAAGGAACATTCAGTTCCTTTAAAGAAGTGATCCATTCTCTGTGAGCACAGTTCTTTTTTTCTTCCTGCCTCATAAATATTTAAAAACCATTAATCTTGTTTGTTACCTGACTGATAAGCACTGGGCAAAAAATCTGTCAATGCAATTTCATTACTGAAATTAGATCAGAGCTTTTTGAGTGTTGTTACAGTTACTGGGTAGAATTTTAAAATATATCCAAATGACTTTGGAACAGATTCATCATTTCCTCTCTTTAGTAGCACCGTTATTAATTCATACATTATACAGAGTGAATGCAATTAAAATTTACACTTCTTTTGTGATAAATTCCAATAGCAGTTATTTATGTTGCAGAATGATGCATGAAATATGACTCCAAGACATCATGTCATGGTTTGGGTTATTGTCATAGTCTGAGGCAATGGAGTACAGATTCTTCATCTTTACTTAGTCCTGTAAATAAAATACTTAACATGAATGTAATTACAAAAGAGATCAGTATGTGGTCCATGCAATAATTTGGTTTTTCTATGTTTGCTGCCATTATTGTGATGGATTGCTTTTTTTCCCCAATGAGCTATTCATTTTTGACAATGAATACTATGTAATCAGATAATCTCAGGAGGAAGCTGGAATCTGTTCAATAGCAAAGTTTATTTGGGCCTCTAGGAATTAAGAAATCAGGGATTTTCAGTCACTGTCTTAGACTTTTAACGTTGGTAGTTGATGATATGACTTTTTAAATTTCTGTAGTGGCTATTAAGAGGTCAGTCATGGTTTACACCCTGCTGACGAATCAGTACTATACAACTGCTCACACACCCACACCCACCCAGCAGCATGAAGAGAAGAATCAGTTAAAGGTAAAACTAGTGGATTGTGGTAAGGTCAGTTTAATGATTGAAACAAATATTCTAATATTTATAATAACAATAACAAGAAAAATGACAACCATAATAGAAAGGAGATAACAGGAAAGAAAGAAAGAAAGAAAGAAAGAAAGAAAGAAAGAAAGAAAGAAAGAAAGAAAGAAAGAAAGAAAGAAAGAAAGAAAGAAAGAAAGAAAGAAAGAAAGAAAGAAAGAAAGAAAGAAAGAAAGAAAGAAAGAAAGAAAGAAAGAAAGAAAGAAAGAAAGAAAGAAAGAAAGAAAGAAAGAAAGAAAGAAAAGAAAGAAAAGAAAAGAAAGCTCAAGAAAAACAAGGCTGAACAATGTCATTGCTCATCATCCACTGACTGGTGGCCAGCCTGTGCCTGAGCAGCATTTGGTGACTCCTGGCCAACTGCCCTCAGTTTACACACTCTTTTCCAGATTCTTTAGTTTTGTGTCCTTTTGGAAGAGTCAATTTCAGATTTTGACCCTGATTCTGTCTTATGAGTGTCTCTTTTCTCTTACATTTTTCAGACACAAGAACCTAAGAAACAGGAGTAATGTCCTTTAAACAATCAATTGAAAGATTGTAACTTTTTTCCTTAACTCTTCCCTCTGTCATGTTCTCTAAAAAGGGTTGTTACTGCAGATTTCTCTCTTTCACTGGGTACCCCCATCACTTCCAGTTCCAGGATTATAGGATGTGCCAGGCTGACAGAGGGGAGGAAGTGAGCTGCAGGAACAGAAAGGAAGAAGGCCAAACAGCTGAGATAAGTGGAAGTAGCCTCTGGAACAAATGAGGAAACAATGAGTTTTGCATCCTCACGGAAGCTGTCTGTGGTCATCTTGGAGTGCACTTCACCCTCAAACCATGAGAATTTCTAAACTGTAAATTTATAGAAGAATAAGTAGGGAGTGGTTAAGAGTGGAACAGTTGTAAATATTTGAAATTTTACTGAAAGAATCAGATAAAAAGATGACCAGAATGGAAAAAAGGGTATGAGTGTAGTGGAAGGGCAGTTGCAAAGAAATATTCGCTCTTGGGAATATTTGTGGAGTCCCTTAAAAAAAAAAATCAATCCGAGAGAAAACAGTCTTGAAGCCACTGTCAAATGTTTACATATATTCATGAATCCTTCCAGACTTGAAAGAGATTTTCTCTGTGAAGACTACAGCATTAAATTAGTTAGGTCAGCCTATGCTGTCCAGAAATGAAAGCCTAAAATTCCCCTTACACATGTGTTTTCTTCTGTACCAATAAAACAACTTGCAGTTTGTAACCTTAAGAATTAAGAGTTTATCAGTCTTTATGGGCTTGAAGTCTTTATATATAAATATATATTTTTTTTTAATCATGAGCTGTGCTGAACTGTTTAATTTCATTTTTTTCAGAATCCCCCATCTATCCTGGAAAAACAGGATTTTGAAACTGAAATACAGTAGCTCCCCCTTCTAAGTAGTCTGATAAATTACACAACACCATGTCAGAGTGACATTCCCAGTCTATTTCATTTGATTTAATACTTTTAAACTTTGTTATAATAAGTTTGGCTAGGAAAAAATTGGAACTACAGATGTGCATCTCTACAACTCAAATAGTATGGCTTCCTTCCAGCATGGCCTGTTTTCTTCAGCCTGGAAGAAAAACTGAAGGAGAGAAACTTGAACAGTTGCATTGCAGCAGGAGTCAGAGACTGACTGCAAGATCAATGGTTTAGGCTGGCAGTGATCCACTGCAGCGACAGAAGGTGTCTGTAATAAAATCCAGTCTGGGAAATTAAAACAGATGATACAGGTATAAGATAAACTATCCCTTAGTTGTTGAGGGTGCTGTCTCTCTTAAAATGTTGCAGAACCAGCCCTTTTGCAGTCTATCCTAGCAGGGATAGTCAGTTGTCAAGCCTTGTCATTCCTTTATCTGCTCCTGAGCAAGGCATATTTTGTATAACATAACCTTTGGAAATAATCTCTGCTTTCTTCTCTAACAGTGCTATTTTCTGCCATCTTCTGACAACAGTAACAACTTCCCAAGGGCAGGCTGCTAGATAAGTCTGAAGGAAATAATAAATATGGGCTTCCAAAATAAGCATGTATTTGAGTTTTAGCGTTAAAAACCACACATATCAGACCCACACTTATGATCTCCGTCTGCCTGCCTTCACATTTCTTCTACTTCTTTGGCTACAGGCCCTGAAAAGTAATTGCTGATAAGAAATGTTATTTTGGACAGATAGAAATGTTAATGATTATGTCTGTGCTACACCTGAGATCATGTAATAATCCGTGTCTTACAAGGGCTAATTATATAATTAGGCTGCGATATGGATGAAGTACAGCAAGCATAAAGCCCAAGCTGAAGGAAAGAATTTTGATATATAAAATTTTGATAGATATTATTCTCTTAGTTACTGTTACAGCACTTAAATTTGCAAACAGGTAGAAATGCAGGATACTTTTTCAATGCTTGTTCAGACAATAAATATTTTTTTCAATGTTTTATCCTGCTTACTCTCCTAAGTTGTCTATTTTTACATTTCCTTTACATATTTACAGTAATTGGCCCAAACAAGTCCCAGATTTTATGTCATAAAGCCAATCAAAATATTTATAATTCTGAATGAAAAATCTGGTTTTCTCACTCATCAGTATTCTGCTGATCAACATATAAAACAGCCAAGAATTTGGTGGAATAAAATAAAATTTCTCAGCTTCACAGGAGAGCTTTTAAACTGCTGACTGCTAAAAGCTATGGATGAGAAAGTAATGTATTTTATTTTCCATAACTTTCACCTTCAGTTTATTACCAGAGGCAGGGTATGGGGCTATATCTGTTGATTTTAGGTCTGAACCACATAGCCATTTTTTTAAACTACATTCTTTAATACGGGTCATGCATATATTGACATCAGGCATCTGTTGTTCTTGCACCTTTTCCATTTTACATGGTAGAAATAGCATTTAAGATCACCAATTTTAGAGAAAAATATGCTTGCTAATACCTCCCAGAAAAATAGAATAGGTAATGTTTTATTTTTTTTAATATAACATTAATGGATGATAGAGTATTTTGACAACCTTATGATGGTATTTTTGTTTTTATTTTTACATATAATGTAGTCCTGGCTCTAGTTCATTGATGGGTGTTAACCCTGAACGTCTTGCTAAGACAAAAGAGGTGAAATACAACTACATATGTACACAATCACAACCAACATATGGCATGTAGTGGCAGTGACTCTTTAGGCTCTTTAGCATTAGGGTTGCTCCATTCTGAAATTATAATTTCCTGTCTAAAAACTCTACTGCACTTAAATTTTATGTGGATCCTGTAGAAGAGATAATAATATCTCAATACCTTTCCTTGATCCTTCATTTCTTCTAGAGTCTCTATCTACTGTTAGATCTTTTTGAAGTCTAAATATTGTATTTAAGTGAACTCTTGGTCTTTTGAGTTTAATGGGAACTTTATACAGGAGTAGTCACTGGATTCCCAGCAGATATTTCAGTGACTACACCTGAGGAAACCAATGAGAAAACGGCAGGAATCCTTTTCCATTCTTATCCCTTAGTGTGGGTTTCCTCACACTCTGAAATCTCTGCCAGTTAATATCTGCAGTCAGAGACTACCATGCAAAAGGTCTGAATGCTTCCTCTTCTGATTTCTGTTTATCATTATATGGAAAAGGAGCATCAACTTTTCAGGGTTTGCTTTCTTCTTGCATTTGAAATGGTTACTGTAAAATCATCAATTTTAGGCACAAGGCTAGAAAAATTTGTTATTTAAGGTTTTTAAGCTCTATAATTTTACTGCTTATATGGCAAATAATTAAGTAAAGGTTTTTATCTAAAGGCTTCATATTTGCCTAGGGAAAACTGTCCTGAAAATAGGGTTAGCATTTCAGAACTGTAGGCATCTGTGTTCTACAGATACCAGTGAATAAAAAAATTAATCCAATAATATGCAGTTCTTTTAAAAGAGAAGATGTAATAGATCTTACTTGCTGAATTAATTGATTTTACATGTAAATGTAATCTTTTTCTAAAGACAGATTTGTTCTCAAGAATACAGTTTGAAGTAATGAGGTTGCCTAAATCTGATGGTGTTTCTACCTCATGTTTGAAAGCTTCACAGATGAAAGAGAAATTTACAATCATTTTGCAGTCGAGTTTAAATAATTCATTTGCTTGCTTACTGTTCAAAGCATACTAATAAAGTGAAATCTGTTTCATGGTGAAGATTTCACAGTAAAAAATAATAAATGTGGCTAGGAAATATAATTTACTGAGCTAATTTTTGATTATCCCATTATCAGAGTTATTTCCAAAGCTGTGGAGCCTGTGTTGCTGTAGAATTTTTGAATTTTGTTTGGCCATTTGCTGTGCAAACAGCATAAGGTCCTTGATGTGAAGAGGAGATGTGGGTGAAGAACTTTCGACCATATGCATCTTAAAGCTTAGGAGCAGTACAATCTTGTCTGTCCCCAGGGATTGCACATTGGATGTCATTTTGGAATCCATAATGGAACTTTCATGGTCTTTATGGGTGATAAGGTTGTCTTCTATTAAGCCACAATTTTTAATTTTTAATTAAGAGGAAGTTTTTTCCTAGAAACTAATTCAATACAGGATAAATATTTTAAATTCAAACAAAAATTCCACTCTGTTTAATGCGATCTTTTTTTTTTCCTTTTTTTAAATGAAGAAACATGGTGGGTTTTTTGTATTAGGAGCTCAAGCCTCCCTCCTGAAAGAGGCATTGAAGGGTTAGCACACTCTAGATGTAGCTACACTATCTAGTGATGTGACAAAAAATGCAACAAACAGGTACTAAGATTAGACTTTCATGAATTGGATACATAAGAATAAAAGATGTTCAATGATGTATCATCAAAGATTCAATTTTAAATGCTTGAACATGAAATTTCCTCCCATTTTGATGGAAGTCAGTTGAATTATTTTAGTCAGAGCATGGGTGAAAATGTTGATACCATTTAATAACTTCCTAGCCTTGAGGAAAACATAGTGGGAGTGTAATAATGAAAATGTTAAATCTGATTTATTCAGAAGTGACACTGTGATTGGCAAGATGAATGACTAGTTGCTTTGCTAGATTAGGGTTTTCTTACAAAAAGCTCCTTAAGATGGCAAGTTGGTGTCTGTCATATACAAGGACACTTTTATATTTTGTATACTCCTTATCATTACATTAGCAGAAAATGCTGATGCTTATCAGGAGACAGTTTATTACAAAAAAAAATATAGAGCAAGAAGAGTTGATCTTCTGCAGAAAGATATTTATACTACCATTGTTTCAGATACTTGGGGTGAAGTAAATGAGAAAATTTTGTACCAGAAGGAACAGGTAAGATTTCAAAGGATGCATTCATCACATCTGAGAATACCTTAGAGCCCCTAGTATCTTTTACTCCCTAAAGCTAAAGGTGGTCAAGATCATCTTTTGAATGAATGATTCTATTTGTTGATATGTGAATTTGTAAATTTACTCGATTATGAGCTTCACTGAAAACAAAATAGCTTTTGCAAGTCCTTAATTGTTCCCTTGGGAAACTAATGAAAACATTACCCCCACATGCCAACTGTAATCAGTTTACTTATACTACATACAGACAACCACATTTTATTATTTGAGATATTGTAGTAGATACTTGGTAATAACTGTGGTAATAAAAGAGTGTACCAATGATTTTAATGCCTTCCAGAGGATGATGTTAGAACTGTAAAGTTATTTCCAGATGAAACACTTCAGTTTGCACCACAATATGACTGTAATTCTCCAATATGATTGCTGTTTGCTGTGGCTGTCTCTAAGCTCACCTGTTGCTCAGAGAGTTGAAAGCTAAAATTCCAAGTACCTGTTAAGGGTTCTAGCACACATTGCTCTCTAGGTGACATTAATTCTAAATTCATAATGTAAAAATATGGTAGAAACTTTTCGCACTCATAATGAGTATGACCAGAATAAAACTTTTGCTTTTTTACCAATTTTATTTTCCTTTTAATATTGGAATAAGTGACTGCATTTCAAAATATATTTAGAAATCTTCTTAACCTTCTCCTTTTTCAGCATTATTAATGACTTCCATGCTTTAATAGGAGATTTGAGCTGCTGCAATTCCACTGCATGAACATTTTCCTTATTAGAGCATTAGGCAAATCTTCCGCACTGTTGAGGTTTAGAAATAAATGGCTCGTCACGTTTGCATAAGGAAATTTTACAAGGCTGTGGATTGTATGGGGATAGAATATAAGAAAATAAAATAGTGTAGAAAGTAATCTTACCCCTAAGGAGTTGCAGCTGGGCCAATTATTAAAGATTGGGAACAGGACTGACTTTAACAGGCCACATCTGTAACCAATGAGAAGAAGAGTGTTATAAAAGAATGGGGTGGCTGGCTGAGAAGGGAATTGGGGTCAGTTGGCTGCTTTGTGAAGCAGAAAGAGTCAGTGCTCTGAGGAACTGCCTGTGAGAAACACCGAGAAGGTATGAAACTTTTGTGATAAGGAGGCAACAGTGGCTAGCAGTGTCTTATGTCTCTGGCACAAGCCTCAATTTCTTCCAAGGAAGCTTTCTTTCTTTCTTAGTTACTTGTTAGAATACTTAGGAGTTAAAAGGTTTTTTTGGGGTATGAAATAAAATCAGTTTTCTTTTTCTCTCAGAATGCCTTCTCCTTCCTATGGTATGCTGTCTAAATGTGAAAACTCTAAGTTTGTAAAATGGCTTTAAAAGAAATTAATTCTTCATTAAGTCCATATTATAAATTAACTTATAATTGTCTAGATAAAATAGTATTTTGTTACAGATGTGTTTAAAATAAATTTTGTTTTTAAATTTTGAGTTACTCAATTTTGTGGAAATAGCATAGACCATATTAAGTTAGATACTCAAATATGGATAATTGTGGCGCTATCATCTTTGATAGGAAGCTATCATTATTCTTTTCTTGGTTATAATAATTTAAATTTACATTTCCAGTAATTAGCCCCGTATTGTGCAAAGACTTGATCATGTGTGGATCTCTAAAAGTTAGTCTCCTAAATTAGTGGCCTAAACAATAAAAGAAATTCCAGCTTTTCTAAGTGACAGTTTTCATCTGTAGGTGTACTGCTAGAGTTGTTCTTTAACCTCTACATGATTTTAAAACTAGGAGGTGTATGCTTATCTGTAAAATAGAGCTAAATAAATATTCATCTATTTTCTCAAATAAATTAATTTCATTTTATGGTATGCTTAGTCCTAACTTTTTGCATAATATTAGAGGATAAAATCAATTAGTTTTTCTAAAAGTGTTTTAGAATCAAGTTTTCTGATAGGTCTTAGACCAGCACAGAGTCCCACTATCAAAATGTCTGCATGCAAATGTGTTTCAGGTTTTAAACCTTTCCAAATGTTGGTGTCAAAAGAAAAATAAAAAAATTTCATCCAATAGGCCAAGAGAGAAATAAGAATGTGCTGGCTCAGGAACTTCTCTGTCACATAATATAAATTTGAGATAAATTATTTATAATTTATGCCCTTTTTGGCCTAAATCAAGGCCAAAGATTTTGAAATATGTAGAAAATTGGCTTGAAAAAGCAAATTGGCAAGGCCATCAGAAGGAACTGTGAAAAATTACAGCCAACTTCTGGGCAGTTGATTCTGCATAACAGCGCTGTACTGCAGAGAAAAGTGAAACAAGCTTTCAGCTTGATTCTAATTGTCCCTGATCAGAGTGCGACTGATTTGCGGATTGGAGCGAGCACAGAGGTGCAGCGTGCCCTGCTGGCTCAGCCAGCAGCACATGTGCTTTCCCTGAGTGATTGGCCGTGGCACAAGTGCCCAGCCTGCTGCCTATGGCTGGGCAGTGATGGACGCACTACCTGATCCAATAACGCATTTGACACTCGCAAGAAGCCCGCAGTGCTACTGGCAGTGCCTCTGACTGCCAGGCAGAGTGAGTCAGTGTACAGTACTCCCACAGTCCCTGCTGTGCCCTGTCGCTGGTGGGGCTGATGTCTCAGTTAGTTAGACTAACCAGGAAGCATCCTTTTGTTCATGGCATTCAGTAGGGGCTGTTATTCCTATAATTTGCTAGTCTTGGGTTAGGCTGAAAAGGCTGCTCTTCTGATAGGTGCATTTGATTTCAATTGTATTTTACCATTCCAACTGCTGTAGAATTTGTGATAGCATGGCTGAAGGGTAAGTTGTGTCATTCTGTTTCATGCCAACTGTATAATAATTTCTATTCAGTAAAAGTTCAAGTTGTGTTGTTAATGGCAAGAAGCTCACTTGCACGGTAACATGGAATCAGGGTATTCTAAGTTGGATCTGAGAGATTAGTTCAAATGTTTTCACTGAGTAAGTTAACAATAATAAGTCATTAGAGAAGAAAAAGGTGGAAAGCAAAATCAGACAAATGGTCTGAACATAACTCTTGAGAACCTCTTTTGATCACACTTACCTGAAAGGATTTGCTAAGATGTGACATGACTACTCATTATTTAAAGAACATACCTTTACATACATAAATAAAAACTGCAGTGAGCAAGAAGCATCAGTGGAGGAAAGTGTTTACTGAAAAGGAGTAATTATTTGTAAACAATGTATTTAACTTATTTTTCAAGATATAGCATATGCACACTTTCATTGACAAGTTAGTATCATGCAACATGCATGGGAGAATAGAGAATACATGAATAAGTTTCTGAAATTAAACATGCATGCCTAATAGTATGTGATTATGCTTCTGCAGTTTGACAAGCAAGCTGAGTTAAAACTTATCTGTCTGGTGACTGGGGGAGGGGGGAAGAGGAATTGATGAACTGAGATTGTAGCTGAATAGAATATTCTGCTAAGCAAAATATTGAGCAAAAGGACAATTAAATGTGGACACTAAAGAAGGTATTTTTCAGTAGAGATGCTGTAAAGAACTCATGCTGATCGTTACTGTTTGTACAAAGCACTGCTAATCACCTGGGATCTGAAAAGGTGCACTTGTGTGACAGTGAACCTGTTCTACTAAGTCCTGGATTTCCATGAACTAGCTTGCTGTGACTGTGCTTCCTGCTGTTTCCATTTCTCAACTGACATATATGTTACTGCTGTGGGTATCTCTGCGTGATGGTTTAGATATGGCCTTTATCTTTTTTCCACACCTCTGGATTTAGTTGAAAAAGGGAAAGGAGAGCTATCTGGTGTATTTTAAGCATTAAATCTTTAGTTTTCAGCACATCTAAGGCTGTGGGATATTGTTTAAAAATTAAATGTAGTCCAAAACGTACTGTTCAATTTCATGATACCTGAAGCTGCCGTTTATCATTTAATAAAAGTAGTCTTGAGACATTACTGTAGAAGAGAATGGTAAAGAGTAGCTTTTGGTATGAACAATCTTAGATAATGTTGAAGAAAGTTTTCATCTCTTAAGCCATTGTTGTGCTCCCTTATGAAAGGAATGTATTAATGGAGTAAAAGAAAGGTAGTATTATATGCAAAGCATAATAATAGCTAGGAAGTAATAAGACCAATAAAACTGGGGTGTTCAAAAATTGATCAATAGAGTATCTTTTTTATATCTAAAGATTTTCTGCTGTTCAGAAAAAAATTTCACTTGTTTATTGCACTTGTAAAGTTCAAGTCTTTGGAAATAAGGTGGCAGGGTGTCTTTTGGCATTCTACTTTTCCTTCTTTTTTTTTCAAATTCAAAATTACTAGGAAAGTTAATAAAATGTTGAACATGAATGGAAAAAAAACCCTCAACTTTTTGCATAAAAGTATCTTAATTTGGGTTGGTCCTTTTCTTCCATGATACAGTGGAGTCTGTTATTTCCTTTCCGCATAGTTTTGTGTTTCAGAAAATCAGAATTTCACTCCAGTTAAATCAGACCAGCATGATTATAAATAATAATTTGTGATAGCCATTCACTGATCTTGATTTGTGGTGATAAAAAAGCGAGAAGTTTCTTTGCACAGCTAGTGTTTCCTTTTACTCCAAACTGTGGCTTCATCCCATTGTCCAAGATTCTTCTACTGCTCTTGTACTTGAAGGGTGATCAATGCTATCTACTGCTTCTTCTTCACAACGTACTTTTTTCTTTATTTTTCTCTTAATTGCCTTTTGAGTCATTATTAGACATAGTAAGAAATGGGACAAATATTCTGCCTTATTTACTTAAATACAGTTAGCTGCTGAAAAGAGATGTGCTTATTGTGTTGTTATTTGGGATGAGAAATCCATTTCAGCTAAGATTCAGAGAATCTGCTTTGTTAAGCAGCTCTTGATTGATACCCCTTCAGTCACATTGCACTGCTGTTGTCACTTCCTGGCTGAGATATTAGGATTTCCAAGGGTTTATTTTATGCTACTTAGCACTGTGCTGAGCTGTGCACTGTGCACCATGTCCTATGTCTTTCTTTATTCTGGATATGTCAAGCTTTGTAAAATGTGTTTGAGGCCAGAGAGGAAATTTTGTAGCAGGACCCTGTCAGAGGCAGCAGTGTTTTATAAGATGGCACAAGGAACACAAGTCGATTTCTCAAGCTGCTGACTTCAGGTTACCAGTTGGAGACAAAGTGGTCACACAGCTGAATTGTAAGGGGAAATATGTATAGGAACACAAAGAGTAATAATGTGAATAGCCCTTGCTCCACGTGTCTCCTTTGGTTTGAGGGTTAATTAGAAGCTTTGATTGACACCTTCTTATACGCACTGTTGAAGTCTGAAGACACTGGTGTGCTGTGTGACTGAATGCTCCATTAGAAAAGAAGCACGGGTAGTTAACCTGCCATTACAGCAATGGTGCAGGTGTTGAGAAAAATTAGTAAAATCAGAGATAAAGCCACTGGTAAAGAAAGTTCGCGTTTCTTTGTCCCATTCTGTGACTGCAGTCAGAGTCGATTACACATGCTTACCTGTCCACATTCTCACTGCAGTCTTAACAATCTGGTAGGGTGACTTTGAGGATAGAAGGAAGAGTAGGATGAAGGACAGAAGCAATTGATTGTTTTCCTCAAAGCTGAGTTCAATACTGAGAATGTGTATCTAAAATGATGACAGGGAAAAATACCTAATCCTAGTCATAGCTTTGAGATACCTGACTGGTATACTTCTGTGTTTAAGGCTGGTGGCTGTGATTTTTAAAACTGGTTTTAGTAAATTTAGATTGAAAATTTTGGCCTTAATTGATATTGACCTTATATGCATTGTTTCTCTCCTTTGTAGCAGTGCTTAGTGGGTGCTTTTGAATTGATTCCCTGATTTCAAAATGGGAATTACCTCCTATTACATAGGATGCCATGTGTTTTTTCAAGATAATACTAGTTCTGTTCACTTCAATTTTGAGCTTCCTTCTAACTATGCTTAAAATCTGATCCTTTGCTCAATCTGTTTCATTCTATTCAAAACAGCACTGATATCCATAATTTTAGACTTGTACACCATTTTTAGAGTAGTTTCATTTTGGCAGCTTTTGGTTTTCTGTAATCTTCATTTTCATGCCCCTATTTTTAATATGTTGACAATCCCTCTATGTTCTTATGCAGACCTTTTAATCGCCATCTGTGAAAAACCCCAAACTGATGGTTCCCTTACACTTTTTTTTAATTGTGAGTATATAAGAACTTGTACTTAAAGGCCAACTCTATATGTGGCTTCCATGAATACAGAGAAATGAGGCTGTCTGCAGTGATAGGCTTAGATTTAGGATTGATGATACTCCTTGTGTATTTGGGGCCTGTTTCAACAAGCACTTGAGAATCTGATCAGTGTCATATAAAACTTTAATTTCTTTTTGCTGTCTTCTTCATAGCTGGAGGTGTGTTCAATTAGAAAACTTTTAGTGTTTGTTCCATGTCTCTTCAATCCAGAAGTTGGTCTCAGTTAGGAAATTCAATTCAATTTTAGGTTGGTTTTAAAAAACTTGTATTTCTGCTTGAGAATTTATGTAGGGATAGTTGACAAAAGACACTGGCCCACCACTAAATCACTCCATCCATTCTGCATAAATATGTACTTCTCTAGCTACTTCTCACTGGGGTATTAATAGCCATTTATTGCTTTCAGTTTTAGAAAGTGATTTTTTTCTACGGATGCAGATTTGTGAATCTCTTTTTTCAGCTCTCTTTCTCTTCCCTTTGTTTCCAACTTCCCTCTCCCCACTTTTTAAATTTATTTTCTTTTTTCTTCCTGACTCAATCTATCTTCACATGCTAGAACAAAAATACTGAGTAACATTGAGGATTTGGTTTGGTTTTAGTATATCATTGCTTCATGTCAAGAGGTTTTTAAAAGGTGCACAATGGTCCTTTTGAGAGATGGGGAAAATCTGATGTATGTCACCATGCTGGTCACTCTCACTTTTACCTTCTTTAGAGGTTAGAAAATGCATGTAGTGACAATCCACATTACACTTTTCAGGCAAAGAATATTTTCTTGTTTCATATTAATACCTTTGAGCCCCAACCTTTAGCCTAGAAAGTGGGCTGCTGGCTTTGGACATATGTACATTATTTAACACACTACTGCTGTACTTGGTACTCATAAATTTTTGGCCAGATCTTTTGCTCTCACAATGAGTGTGAAAGGTGATAGTTGCTAATACTGACAGGTGAGGTCAGGAACATGAGTAGTACTACATTGTATGAAACCAATTGAGAGTTTCCTCTAAGGTGATGAACTCCCTGGTCTAATTGAAGACTACATGGGCACAGCATATTTGAGGACAGCAATCTGTAAGATTCCCTCATTTTATAAAGAAAAAGGATTCTAAGGAAGTTAGAAAATCTATTTTTTGTGATTGAATGAGGCTCACTGAAAATCATGTTTATCATTAAATTAACTTATACACTGTAGTCTAGTGCTTTTGTGGAGTTGCATTAAAAAAAAAAACCAACAAAATACCAGCAAAAAATGTATCAATTCTTGCTCCTTTTAGAAAGGCATTTTTATTGCTACAAGAATTTCTTAAGAAATAACATCTTAGAAATCAGGTAGTTAAAGCTAAATTTATTGAAATATTACAATCTGTTTTGATTAGTATGTAGTCTTATTTTAATGTAAATTTCCTAAATCCTTTTATCTACTACTATAATAAAAGCTTGCTATACCTGAGAAGGAAAATACTGGTTTTTGCCTATCATTTTTGTTTGGTGCTCTCAGCTGTGCATTAGTATTCAGAATCAGCATTAATCATAAAGCATTTAAAGACTTTTCAAACAATCAAACCTGTCATTTTATTGAAAGAAGATAGTGAGGCATAAAGCTAGCATTGTAAAATAAAATGTATAATTGCTGTCATTGTTGCCCGCTTCAGAATTTCAAAAGAAGAGGTCTTTGATAATGGAACAGAATTTCTCAGTATTCTTGAAATTTGAAAGGCTAAATTTTGTTTTTCCCAAAAGATTGTGAAGAAAAAATGCCAGGTCCCTTGAGCTGCAAAAAATATTTAGTCGGCAACATGACCCAACAATTGTAGAAAAGTATGTATGTTGGGAGAGTTCATACTTCTGAAAAGCTGGATAACTACCAGGGAAAATGTATTTGTTTATACTTATAGTCTGTGCTTGGATCTTTTGAATGGAACCAGTTGCAGTGGTGGACATACTTATGAACATGCAGAAACCTGCTTTGTGAGGCAAGGGTGAAGGTCTAATGTCACAGAATTGGCTGAAGGATAAACATCTCTGCAGCATTTTGGGAACACTCATTGTATGTAGTGAATAAACCTGATTGAATGAGAAATGCAGTTTCATAAGATGTGAAAGTATAAGAAAAAATGCATAGAAAGACTTTAATAGCTACTATGTAGTGGAGGTTGAAAATTGCAAAGATATTTTTTCCCTAGCACAGCTCTGACCTGAAGGCAGACTGTGATTCAGAAATAAGTTATTTAGAATTGGCAAACTCATCCTTGAACAACTGTTCTTTAAATAGAGAAGAAGAGGTCACCACTAATGTGTTTGGAACAGTACATACTAATATACACAACAGAAACAAAGCAAGATATTATTGTCAATAAATAATGCTTTTGTCCCTATTTCTTTATATCATAATGGTGATAATAGGCTTTTTAATAGAAAATGGATAAAATGTTTCTCCTTATTTCTCTTCAGTAGTATTCTTATTAGATTATTTATGTGCATATTTTCTAGAACTTTTTAGGTGACTTAAGGTTTTTTTAACATGTGAATATTGTAAGCAAATTATCCAGAGTATCAATACATACAAAAGCATGTGACATTCCTTGAGTGTGTCACTATTTCCCAGGTGTTTGTACTGGGTCCAATTCTTTTTAACAGCCTCATTAATGATGGGACACCATGTGTACGCAGAGGTACACATGGTGCAAGACTGGGAGGCGTGGCTGATACACTAGATTTTTGTGCTTGACTGGATATAGCAATGATTGACCAGGAACCCAATGATGTTCAACAAAGGGAAATCACAAGTCCTGCACCTGCAGAGGACTAACTCCATGCACCATTACATGGTGGGGGATCAATAGCTGGAAAGCAGCTTTGCATAAAACCCTAGTAAGTCCTGGTGGACAAGCTGAACAATGTGTCCTTGAAGCAAAGTAGGCAAATGGTATTCGTGGATGCAGTACAAAGAGCACTGCCAGCAGGGCGAAGGTGGAGGTCTGTCACAGACCTCTTTTTATAAAAAATCCTTTCCTTAGGATTTTTCCTCCTGAGAAGCTGAGAGGCCTCAGGAACAAAATGTAAACAATGATTATCTGCTGCTGTGGAATACAACAGGTGGATCTGTGATTGGTCTCATGTGGGTGTTTGTAATTAACGGCCAATCGCAGCACAGCTGGCTAGGACAGAGAGCGGGGACACAAACCTTTGTTATCATTCTTTGTTTCTATTCTTAGCTTAGCTAGCCTCTGAGATGAAACCTTTTCTTCTATTCTTTTAGTATAGTTTTAATGTAATATATATCATAAAATAATAAATCAAGCCTTCTGAAATATGGAGTCAGATCTACATCTCTTCCCTCAACGTAAGACCCCTGTGAATGCTGTCACAGAGGTCTTTACTCTCTACATGGCATGGATGATACTGCATCTGAAATGATGTGTCCAGTACTGGCCATTCATGGAGCCAGTTCAGCCAAGGGCTGCTAAAGTGATTAAGAGCTGGAGCATGTTTCAGGTGAGGGGCATGTGAGAGAGCCAAGAATGCTTACCCTGAATCTGCAGTGGGGACCTTGCCAGTGTGTGTAAATTCCTGATGGGAGGGTACAAAGAAGGCAGAGACAGACCCCTCAGTGAGGGGCCGAAAAAGTGCAAACTAAAATGCAGGGAATTCTGTTTAAATAGGAGGAAAAATGTTTTCATTATGTGGGCTCAAACATTGGCACAGGATGTTCAAGGAGGTTTTGGAGTCTCTAAGCTTGGAGGTCTTCAACACGTGAGTGGACATAGCTCTGAGTAACATGTTTCAACTCATCCTGCTTTCAACAGGCTGACTATCTCCAGAGGTCCCTTCCAGCCTCACCTGTTCTCTGGTGCTGTGATGTAATGAGTATATGTTATCTGATGTCTAAGAACAAGGTCCAAGTAAAATTGCCAAAAGGTGTTTGTTGAATTGGCTTTTCCTCTACTGAAAAGCAGTCATAGAACCCTAGAAGATTTTCAGAGTTAGATGTGGAGGATGTTTGGGAGCAGAAACAAAAACATGAACTTTGTTCCTCAGGTTGCAATGGAAGCAATGATGGTACAAAAACTAGGAACATTCATTTTATGTTTTAAACTAATGAATGTCTTGATTAATACTTTCAAACTCAACTAACCAAAATCCTGCTCATGAAAATCTCCAATTTCTAATGATAGAAAGTTGCTCTTCCAAATGGGATGGATTTTTAATTAAAATTGCTCTCATTCTTGAGTGGTATACTTTGTCACAATATGACCTCATCTTTCATAACTTTGAAAGCTGCCTAATGCTAATTTTTTCCACTTCATAGTAAAAAATCTGAGGGTCCAAAAAAATGTCTAAGTTACTGACATGACAGATTTCAATATCTCTAAGTAATTAGTAAAGTTATGCTTGTCTCTTTCATTAAAGGCACCATTAGAAAACCAGATGCAAAAGATGACTGTGGCAAATGGTTTCTCAGGTAATTCTTGATAATGTTAAATGTGGTTGTCATTTCAAATGATCACTATGCATCTTTTCTTAAATATCCATCCATCTACTTGAGCTGCCTGCTCAATAAGTTGTATGTGGAAATCATTAGGATAATTTCATGGAAAGAATTCTCTGTTTAACCAGCTGTACAATGTTTTCTCTGTTTATTTTTTGTTTTCTTTTTCATTTTCCACTGAGATTGGTGGAAAAAAAACTATATTACAGATATTCCTCTCTTCTTTGCTCCTCATTACATTTCTTTCTATTTCAAGCTTCTTTTGGAGACAAAGTATAGTACCAATGTGCTGAGAAGAAAATTGTAAATCTGTGTAAAGGGCCATACATTGCCTTCAATTTCTGCTCATGCTTGCCTTTAGTTTTAGTGAGAGAAGCACACTAAATGTTGATGGGGGCACTGGTTTATGTCATAGAACAAGGCTGAACTAAAGCATACTTTCCTTTCTGTAAATGTACACACTTTGCCAAGTGAAAGCCAATATTATTTAGGTTTTTTTCACATCCCTTCATTGCTATAAATTTTACTCTGTACAGAAGCTAGAGCAGGAGAATGACTAAATTAAGGGTTTTTTCATCTTGACTTTTTCAAAAAAGGTTAGTTGATTTGCTTGTCTTTTTCAGTGTTGCTATTATATGAGAAAGGTGATGTGCTGATAAAAAACACATGATGCAAAATTATGGCTGCTACTAAGTGCTTCATTCTGCCAGGGGTCAAGTGAGAGGAACAAATATTCCCAAAGAATAGAGAGGAAATTCACTAACAGGGACCCTCTAAGTTTAAAGTGCACATTGTTTGTGTGGTGAATATGGCATTCCCATAATGTCCTTAATTTGCCTTACAGCTTCTGGAGTTCAGAAGCTTGTGAACAGTCTTGAGTAAGTCTCTCACTGTGCATTGTCCGCACAGACTTCACTCTCCATTTAACCCCTCTGATTTCACTATAATATTGGGCTTTCTTCATTCTCTTTTGAGTAAAACTTGCTTGTGTAATAGTGGTGAGGGGTTTCAGTCCTGTAATTTCTAGCTGTATTAAATACTGTCTCAATCTTGTTGCTTAAGCTGGTTTTTTTTTTTAAGCTCAGGAATTGCAGCATCCTTTTAATCCCGCTCTGATGTTAAAAGAAAGACAATTATCTCCTGGATGCAACTGTCATCTGTGCTTAGAAATTTGCCATTGTTTTCTTTCAGAACATTGTCTTTCTCACTTTTTTCATTTACTCTTATCTTTCCTTTTGACAGACTTTTTTCTTTTATTTAATGGTGTTTAAGCAGGTAAATAGGAGACTCTTTGAATAGCATATTTTATTAAAACAAAACACCTAATTAATTTCTGCTCCAGTTATGTGCTCCAGTAATCCTTTAATGTGGACTCCTTGAAAATTGTCTTATTACAGATAGGAAGAACTAACATAAGCTAGAAATGTCAGGTGCTTTTTGAAAGACATTATTTTCTGTTTTTCAAAGGAGTCAATGTACTAATTGCTTTCTGTACACCTTATGTATTTCTTTCACTTCATTATCTTGGATGTTTTATTAATGGGGGACTTTAAAATAGGAGCATTTTTTAAATTTTAACTGGATTCAGTAAAGTATTTGCCAAAAATGTAAAATCATTACGAACTCATCTAAATTCCCTTATGTGACCTTTTATGAAGCATTAAAAAAAACCAAAACATAGGAACATTGCTTCTTGTGTATATTCCCTAAAACACGAGAGTTATGAACTACATACTTGGAGAACAGGAAGCTAAGTGCAGTGCCTCACAAAGATAATCAAGTGGGGAAGATATTTATTCCAGTTTAAAATATCCTAAAATAAGGTAAATATCAAATAAATACCCTAAAACATAAAGAAGGAGAATGAATTAACAAAGATAAGTAATAGTAACTCTTTCTGTGACCATTTGATTCCCCTTGAGTGTATTAGAACTTTTGGATGATCTCAACACTGCTCAGACACACCATCAAAGTATGCAGAGATCCACAAGCTTTTGATTAAAAGCAAAAGGGACAGACAGAAACTTGAGTTTAGCTGAGACAAGAGAGGCATCCAGGACAGCAAATCCAGAGCAGATGCAGGAGGAAAACAGACTGGCAGAGAAGATAATTTAGGGAGCTGAACTATTTAAGTGAAGAAGAAATAGGGAAGAATAGGCATTTTAAGGCTAAAGCTAGTGATAAAGTAGCTGTGAATAGAGATGAAGGGCAGATGTTTGACAGCTGACTGGGAAACTAGGTAGCTAAGGATGTGCAGATTGGCTGCTGAGATAGCTGGCATGGTGTATTCAGATAAATTAGGATTAGGAAGGAAAAGACAGACTCGTGGTGAATGTGCAGAAGGGTTGCATCCACTGAAGTTCACTTTTTTTCTGAGCTCTGAATGGACTATGAGACTTCAGAGACTTATGATTCCTCTGTAGTCAGAAAACATCAACTGAAGGCAGCCTTTGATTTTCTGATCCCTCTGCTATATTTTCAATACATTTTGTAGTGCAAATAGCTATATCCTCTGTGCCAGATTTTTATGTGTTAAAATAGTCATTCCCTCTCACCATGTGTATTTCAGTGAAAGTTTGGACATGTGGAAGGTCTTTAGGTTCATTGTATTTTCGTCTTTCTGACTTGCCCAAACTTCTCGTTGGCAAGCTATCTAATCAATAAATTTGCTGTATATGTAGTGTAAGTAACCACATGGTTACCTAAGGCAGGTTTTTGGTTGGTCAGTTATTTCTTCTGTTGTTCTAAAAAATTAAAAACAATTCTTCCATAAAGTGAAGCTACAGTCATTCTATGATAGAAGTAAGAGAGAGCTGTTGTTATAGAATTCCTGTCTTTCTTGAAAGTCATTATGTAGAAGACAAAAGGGTAGATATTGGATCTTATTATTATGGTAAGGATTTTCTTATTGCCACTGTACTCCTTTGCAACACTAGGTAGTTACGCAAACCCTACTTCTTACAAATGTTTAATAAATGCAATTCTCATTTTTCAGAGTAAGAGCCAGAAATTTCTGTAGAAATGTCTGGCAGAAATGCTGAGCACTTGTAACTGTGGAGCCAATGGGAACGCTACTTTGAATGCATGAAGTACCATATAGCAATCACCTTCTGAAAAATCATTCACTAGAGTTATCAGGTTAGGTGTGAAAATTAATAGGATTTTTTTCCTTAGTCTGTCTATGCCTCAGTCGACTATTTGTTAAATTGAGTGATACCATCTTTCATTTTGCTGGCCATTTTAAAGATTGATTAAATTTTGTGAAGCAGTCCTCTGTTCTGAGAAGTACCATAGAAAGTTCAAGACAAATGAACAGATTGAACAGGTTTGCCATAAGTTTTAACAGTTTTCAGCAAATATTGACCAGCTGATCATTAATAACTTTTCATTTATTACATGTATCAATGTTATAGGGTTTCTGAGGGAGGGAGGGGAAAGGCAGTTAATTAGGAATTGCATAATTTATATACACAAGAGAAGTGAATTCATGGTTGAGTAGAGTATCCTAACAATGATGGAGTTTAACTTCTTATGACTTTGACTGTACAACTCCATAATCAAATTCTTTTAGCTTTACAAAAGTAAACCTATATTCAAAATGCAACTGTAAAAAAAAGTACTGTTTTTAAGGAATAAGTTGTTGCTTTATTGAAGATGGGAAAATTTCCATCACTTATCCTTTATTCCTCTAACTTTTTTGCTCTTATTCGTAACAAATGAAATAATACTTGATTATATGCATGACTAGTATGAATACCAATCTAGAAATTAAAAAACTTGTTCACTTTTTTTCCTCCACTGAAACTTCAGCTCTGGCTGTACTCATGCAACCCTCAGGCTGGGGCAAGGTTCTGAATGAAATCTTTATATGTGATCATAGACTCTTTTCAGAACTCCTAAAGTTACTCATTACTGCATCTCCCAGAAATGTGCTCAAGTGACAGGTAGCTCTTCAGCAATGCTCCTGCCAAAACCACAGATGATATTGATGTGTATCCAATCAAGTGCATTTGGCACCTAGGCATGTTACCTTTATGTTGTCTTAGATATCAAGAGTTCTATTATCATTATGGTGCAAGGATTCCATATCGCCAGAGATTCACACCTCCTTGATGTTTCTCGCAGGCATCTCCTCTAGCAGTGACTGCTCCTGGTCCTTGCAGTAGCAATCTGACTCCAGTACTCACTAATCCACTCTTTTATAGTACTGTTCTTATTTGCTACATGTGTGGCCTGTTAAGATCAGGCCTGCTCCTGATCTTTAGCATTTGGTTCAGCTGCAACTCTTTAGGGGATAAGATTACATTCTATACACCTTCATTTACCCATACATTATCTCCCTACACCTTTAGTGTGCTTTGAACAGTGGTTAAAAGTTCTCTTACTGGACTTGTCAGATTGCTGTGATTAACTTATACACCAGTGGTAGTGCATAAAATGTTGTGTAGCATATTGGACTTAGAAATTGTTTGAATCCAACTTGACTTTTTTTTTCACCAAAAAATATTTTCCCCTTATTTTTACAATGAAAGTAAAACCACTGTAATTTATTTGGTTTCAAAGGTGTTGCAGCCAAATACTGGAATATGTATTGCTCTCTAGGTGATTTCCATGGGGTCCCTAATGCTACTTGTGTGCCTCACAGGTCATGTTGTTTTTCAGGTATACATCAGGGTGTATCTAAAGCATCCTAACTCTGGGTAACAGGCATTATGTGTTTAAAGTCTACCATCTCTCTAGAAAAAAAAAAATTCTCTTAATAACAAGCACTGTAGGTTGCCATACATTTCATCCAAGAAATGCAGATTCTCTTCCATTTTGTATGTGCTTTCTTTAAGGGAAAAACAATCTCAGGGTAAATAGACTACACACACATTTATCTCCTTTTTGTGCAATTTCTTTCAAACTCTCTCACATTGTTGATTGATGCTTAATATGATCTTAAATTGACTTATGGACAAATAGAATTTAGTTCTCCCTTTCCTTGCCATTTTTTTAACTTTTTCAACAGTACAGAGTTTTCCTGTGTTTTTTACACTCAGTCTTAAATTTCTGCCTTTTATTCAAAGTTTAGGAATAGTAATTTTTACAAATAAGATTTCATCATTTTAATATTAATGTTAGTATTTAATAATGTTGGAGGAGAGCCTCTTGTGTTGTCAAATAATTTTTATTTTAAAAAAGCATAAGTATCATATAGATTATAGGAACTGATGATTAAAGCAAATAAAAATGGAAATAAAATATTTCCTGCTGATGTGGAACCTAGTTGTTATCTGTTCAGATTTCTACCTGCAGAAAATATTTGTTAACTTGCATCTCCAGCTTTATCTACCAGGCAAGCTGTGCTATCACTGCTGGAAGAACAGCGAGCTTCTAACATAATAACTTTTTGGTGAGAAAATTGGAATAGGTTTTTAAATTGTATTTTCTCTTACTGGATTGCTTAATAGTGCTTTGTATTCCAAAACTGAATGTGAGCTGGTCTAGTTTAGCTGGTGTACCCCTTTTCTGGGCATGTAGGAATTTCAGCCTGTATTTTTTTTTCTCATGTTCACAGTTCAGCAACTTGAGCTGACTGGCAACAAACTTATTAGCTTTATATAAAGGGAAACAGTAAAATTTCATCATTTTTCTTAAGAGTAAGTCACAGACCAATCCACAGATAACATTGCTGCAGTTTTGAAACAGTACTTCATAATCAGATTCTTCATGGCATGCATCTGAATACTCAAGAAGTTGATAACTGCAGCTCAGCAGGTAATTACACATGGTGTGCAATCAACTGATCAACATGATAAAAATTATGCACTTATGCTGGTTTTAATCCAGCAAATTCTACTTTAATCAATGATATTATTATAATTTTACATCAAGACTAATAAGACCAGGACTTGACATTTTTCCATAAGCAAAATACTGAGTTGCAAATTCGTCATTTACTTTTGGTGTTAATTGTGTCATTATGATGTTCAGTACTGACTGTGGCTCTGCAGTGGTGTCCCCTTGCACAGCAGGAGCAGGAGATAATTTAGTCCCACGCCTACCTTCTCAGGTGAATTTTTCCTTTATACCACTAATATGTCGTTCTTATATTTGTTCTTTCTGGCAATTCAGATTTGTGCTTTACCTCAAAAGGCTAGACATAGACCTGTTGGATTGGGTCCAGAGAAGGGACACAGAAAATAATTAGAGGCCTGGAACATCTCTCCTGTGAGGGAAGGCTGAGAGGGTTGAGGTTTTTCAGTCTGCAGAGGAAAAATACGGTCTCTGGGAAGACCTTATTGCAGCCTTTTAGTACTTAAAGGGAGCTTGTATGAAAGATGGGAACAAAGTTTTAAACCAAGATTGTAGCAATAGGACATGGGATAATGGTTTTAAACTTAAAACGGGCAACTTCAAATATAAAAGGAAGAAGTTTTTAATGATGAGAGTACTGAGGCCCTGGAGCAGGTTGCCCAGAGGTGTCCCATCACTGCACATGTTTGTTCCAGGGGCTTGGAGAAGATGATCTTTAAAAATTCTTTCCAACTCAAATTATTCTATGATACTGTTCTATAAGTCTATTACCAGTACCTGGGAAGACCTACTTGTTAGATTCTCAGAATCAGCCCAAGATTGTACCTAAGGATCAGTTTGCCAGCATTTTCCTAGGCATCCAAAATAATACTGATATTTTTCTCATATTTGAGATGGCACTTGTAGCTGTGTGTAGCCATATGCCAAGTCTAACATAATCTGCCACCCTCAACTGAGGAAACGTAAAAACCCAAGTACATCTTTGCAGATGGTCAGTCTCCTGTGGTTCCAGCTTGCCCTTACAGCAACTTGACAACTCTTTCTTTCAACTGCCAAGGAAAGCAGGAAGAGGAATCTAGGACTACAGCCCAGAGCTGAGTTTTATATGTTCTTCACTGTGTGCTGTAACAAAAACTGTTGCACTCTTCTTAAGGTTTGCAACCAGGTCATCTGTACTGTCCAAAAGTACTGTATGGACAAAAAAATAACATTTCAGCCGTTTTTTTACTATTTCTTCTTTGGAACAGTAGCTCCAGTTGTCTCCCAGTACATTGGAGGCAAAATAGCTGGCCAAATAACTAAATTCCAGTAAACTGTCAAGCGGCTACTTATGTCAAATGACTGCTGCACATGTGTCTTTTTGGTTGACTGCCCATGAGATTGCTCTGGAAGTCTGATGAGTGCCAGAGGACACAGTGAGCAGCTTTAGGAAAGCAGGGACCTAGACAGCATAATTGTCCTGCCTTAATTTGGTCTTGTTTGTCCTCAGAAGTATCACAATTACCTGCAAACAAGAGTGTTCCCCTGTGGTAGTGGTAGTTAATCTCAGTGTGAGTTGAACAAAAGGTCCTGAGGAGCTCTTGAAAGCTCAGCAATATGGAGGGATGACAAAGTCTGCAGATCTTGCCCCTGGGTCATGCTTTTCTAGCCCACATATGGGCAACAGCATGAAACTTGAGGTGATTTATCTGCTCCCGTTATGTTTAAGCCTAAAAAATATTGTAGCAACTCTCATAAACTAGTCAGAAGTCTTAAGTGTTGAATTTTTTTCTTTTCATTTTTCAGAATGTTGACAGTCTCCCTGCTGATAGTTTGATAGATTGGATGCTTTCTGTAACTTTCCATAGCAGGTTATTCTACCCCTCTCTAGGCCTATTCTTTCCTCCTTTGAGTTTTGTCAGATTTACATCTGTTTCCTTAGCAAGCTACTATAAATATGTCTTCAATTCCACTTACAATATATTCTTAATATCAGCTTCAGAACACTGAGCAGAAAGCAAAATGACTGAGTTATTTTGAATAAACAACTCCAGATTTTTAAATTAATCAGAATCCTTTTTTATTTCCTCTTTGGAGGATCCCTGTCTTTGAATTGTTTGTGCTGTGCTTTGCCTAGGGGATGTGTTTACATAATGAGGGCTTTGATTTGAATAGATGAATAGCCCTGGGTGTTTGTGTTTTCCCTCCATTTTTATGATTATAGCAGAAAAAAGTGCAAGGACAGTTTTAGCTGAGTAATTTAGAATATTTTCACATTGAGACTTGGTTTTGCTGGATAGTACAAGACAATGCAACTCAAGTAGATAGCAGAAAATGTGAAGTGAGAACAATGGGAAGAAAAAAGAACTACAAGAAGATGATCTGTTTTGCAACTGTGCAACAGTAAATAACTACAAATTAGTTACAGCTTGAATGACAGACAAACCTCAGGTATATTCTAAAAATGAGCCTTAAAGCTGCATATTTAGTCACTCTGACTGTCAACTTTGTGTAATAGACTCACAGAAGCATGTCCTCATATTGTAGTGATACTTTCTTTTTCTGTCAATGCTGTGATATTCAGGATTACATGGCAGTGAGACCAATAGTTGTGTGAAACACCTAGTGATCTAAGAGAACACTTTTTCTTATTGAATTCTAAGGCTCTTTTTACTCTTTTTATTAAAATTCTTTCACACCTTAAATGATTGTTGAAGTTGCATGTAAAATAAAATCTTTACTCATCAGAGGTTATCCAAAAGAGGTTGAGTTCTCTGCTTTTGCATTGCCCTGCTGTAGAGAGGTGTGATGATGAAGTGATAGAGTATAAACACAGCTAAAAGGAATCAGTTTTGGTCATCTCTTCTCTGAATGATTTTGAGTTGAACATGACAAGAATTTGGAGAGAACCATCAGAAATTTGAGTTTTGATATACAAGTATAAAGGAAATAAGAAAGGAGAGTGACAAGTTTTCTTAAAGTCCTTTGTGTCTCTTTTTGTCAAGATATTGTTTGCTCTGTCTGAGCTGCTTATCTTTCTCTGCTGAAAGTGGACTCCTGCACAATAAGTTCATGTTTTAAGCATGAAGTCTGAAACTCATATTGAAGGTTGGTTGTAAAGTAAAGATTTATTTTAGAAAAAAAATAAATCTATCAGATTCTCCATCTTCTATGAGAATCTATGGATTTGAAATGAATTGCATTTTTTAAAGATTGTGTGTTTGTAGTCTTTTTGGTGTTTTGTTTGTTTGTCTTTTTCCCAGCCCTGGGAAAAAACAGCTGAAAAAACAGCTAAACTATCTAATTGCCTTTGCTTAGGAAATGTGATTACACTTTCCTGTTCAATGGAATTTCTCAACTGCAGTTTTAATATGTGGTTCATATTGCTTGTTTCATACTGAACTATAGAATAGTTGAAAGGCATTTAGGCTGCTGTTGAGTTGTAAAATAAAGTTCTCACTTTTTTTTTTTTAATTAAGAGAAAATATTGATCAAGTGTGGTTATGAAAGAGTTAACTACAATAAAAATACTGATTGAACCTTGAAGATTTTTGTAGTTTCAGGCATACCTTAAAAACATCAATCAAGGATATCATTTGATCAGTCATGCTGTACATGTAACTCCTGTATTGAAATAAACTCTACTAAGGCTTGGACCTCTTCTCCTTCAGGGTTTGTAACAAATAGCTGGTTTTAGAAATGACAAAGTTTTGAGCATTTTTGTATATTATAATTGTATTCACTTTAATTCTAGGAGAGTTACTAGAGGTAAGCACAGATCCACTGATTCTTCACAAATTCTCTATCGCAAATATTTCCAATTCTGCATCACTTTAGTGCATGATGTTTTACATCCTGCAGTCTTGTTTCTCCCTGTCTTATTCTATTTAACTTTATCTACTTTAACATTAGCAAGTAGCTGTATCCAGCAGGAGTAGATCTGTAGAGAAAATCAGTGGGGTCTCAGGACACAGCCTTTGTATATATGGGAGATGTGCTGGGTGACTGGAGGAAGGCCAGTGTTACTCCCATCTTCAAAAGGGGCAAGAAGAAGGACCCAGGAAACAATTACTCCACCTCTACCTCTGGAAAGGTGATGGAACATGTCATTCTGGAGGTCATCACCAAGCATGGAGAAGGAAAGGACTTCATCAGTGTGGATTCACCAAGGGGAAATCATGTGTCAACAATCTGACAGGCTTCTGTGATCACATGGCAGGATGGGTCAACAAGGGGAAAGCAGTGGATGTTATCTGCCTCAATAGATAAGAGTAAGGCTCAACTTCCTGCAGCTTTAGATGCTGTCTTCCAAAGCAGTGGGAGTTGGGTAAGTTAGGAAAAGTGGGTCAGACAAAGAGACAGTGGGTGGGCCAAGAGCTGGCTGAATGGCAGAACTCAGAGGGTTGTGGTCAGCTGAAGGCCTGTGGTCAGTGACGTCCCCCAGGGATCATACTGAGTTCAGTCTTGTTGAACTTGTTTGTCAATGACCTGGATAAAGGGAGAAGAATGTACCCTCAGCAAGTTTGCTGATGATATGAAAATGGGAGGAATGGCTGATACACTTGAAAGCTATGCTGCCACTCAGTGGGATCCTGATAGGCTGAAGCCTTGGGTGGACAGAAATCTAATGAGATTCAAAAAGAACAAGTGTAGGGTCCTGAACCTGGGGAGGAATAACCTCCAACCCGTACTGGGGGCTGACCTACTAGAGAGCAGCTCTGCAGAGAAGGACCTGAGAGTCACCAAGACTGGGTGGCAAGTTGACCCTGAATGGGCCGTGTGTCCCTGGAGGACCAGTGATGTGCATCAGAGAAAGTGTGGCCAGAAGGTCAAGGCAAGTGATCCTCTCCCTCTGCTCAGCCCTGGTGAGGCCTCATCTAGAGTGCTGTGTCCTGTTCTGGGCTCCTCAGTACAAGAAAAGGCTCTGCTGGGGAGGATCCAGCAGAGGCAACAAAGATGATCAAGGATTAGGAACATGTCTCCTATGAGGGCAGATGGCAGGAGCTGGGGTGGTTTAGTTTGGGGAAGAGAAGACTGAGAGAGGATCTCATTAATGCAGATAAATATCTCTAGGGCAGGTGCCAAGAGCATATTGCTGGACTCTTTTTTGGTAGTGTGCAGTGACAGGTGGAGAAGCAATGGCCAGAAACTAAACCAATGGCCTTAAAACAAAACATAAGTTCTACCTCAATGTTCAAGGAAGAACTTCTTTCCATTGACAGTGGAAAAGCACTGAAACAGGCTGCCCAGGAAGGTCATGGAGTATTTCTCTCTGGAGAAACTCAAAATCTTCCTGGATGAGTTCCTGATGACCCTGCCTTGGTAGGGGCATTGAACTGGATGTCTCCAGAGGTCCCTTCCAACCCTAACAATTCTGGGATTCTGGAGCTCTGGGAGTTGTATTTTGGGTTAGCTGTGACCTGATCCCACAGAACTCTTCCAGGTACAGAATGGGTTACATGAGATGTAGTCAGGGAGTGGAACTTCCAATGTTGGTTACTTGACTGGGATCCTGTTCATGCTCCCAGAGAGGCCTCAGTGTAAGATACATCATGGGAAAGGAGGATGATAAGGAGATTGTGCATCCACATTCTAACTGTTTTGTTCAGTAATGCATTTTTGCAGCCAATTTGTTTCTCTTGTTTTACTCCAAAAGCTCAAAGTTATAGAAACAAGTTGACATACATTTGCATCCCCAGTTTGTAGCTTGCAACTAGCAGCTGACAGAAGCTTAGGGCACTTCTGTTGCTTAATTTGAATCTTCAGTTTAATTTGTCAGGGAAAGATTGTACTTTTTGTCTGCAAGATTTTCAGTGTGAATTTATCACAGTATTTGCAAGAGCAACAAACTGAATCAAATAATTTTTGCCAATTTTTTCTAGTGTCTCACAAAATTCTGAACAAATAGTGCTTTTACAGCTTTCACTGTTAAAAAGGGAAATTTATCAAAACCAAGCCCTCACAAAGTCCTGAAAATAAATTCAATTTTCTAATTTAAAAATGAGAAGATATTGCCATATTGTATTTCAAATTGAAGGGAACATTGGTGATATGCATGATGATACAAATTGTTCAGAGACCACTGGAACTACAATCAATCTTTCCTACATCAAATCTTTGAATACCATGACAGCTTAGATCTAATTTTCAGGTACTAGGCAGTGACTCATTTCGGTTCTTCTTCTGCCATGCCATAAACCATTGGCTCTTCTGAAGGTTGGAAAAGGGATCTGCAGCCTTTATGTCTCCTGTACTGACATTTTCTCACACCATATTTCTTTCTCATGGATTGGTGATATCCAGCAGGTTTGTAATTTATAGTTTTTTTAATCTTTAATTGCATATAACCGTAAAACTCTGGTGCCTCTTAGAGTAAACAACATAGGCATTTCTGTATTAATTTTTCATATGATGTTTCTTTGCAATTTAGCAGCATTAAGGGTCAGAGTTTGACTCCATGTTTTATGTGCTTTATTATTTTTATGTCACTTTTACCACCAGTCTATTGAATTGGAATTAATGAGGATTGAGAATGCATCTAATGCATATTTTGTAGCAAACTGCTGGAATTACTGCTCAAGTAATTTTTTGCCCATTATAAGATTTTACTGTATCAGCTATGTCATATCTAGTGATTATAAATTTAATAGTTTTGGTGGACTGCAATGAAGTTTTCTGATGAAAATGGAGTGGTCTAGAGCAAATGCACCATCTTTCTCCTGGTTAGCAGAAACCCAGATTTTCCATGTTCCAGCAGTTCAATTACTACTTTACTACCATGGTGGAATTTTTTGTGAGGTAGTGGTGGTAGGTGTAGAAGTAGGGGTGTATTTTTGAAAACATTAAGGTGCAATCATGTGAGCTTTTTTCCTGCTTTTCCTATTTGATACTTTTAAATAAAAAATTGCTTAATGTTAACAGCTGTCTTTTAAAATGATAATAGAAGCTTGAAATACCTAGTGCTAGCTTTAATTGCATGCTCTGGGCTCTCATCTTTTGCACCAGCTCTGTCAAATGCAGTCTATATTTTGTCTGAGATAGGAATGTTTAATCAGATCAACATGAATAAAGTCAAGCGGAGGAATTTGCTCTACTGATTCTTTTGAATGCATTAGAAAACTCATGTGCAATTTATCTGTCATGCACCTATAACTAGACAAATGATCTTTGTATTTCTGCAGTGCTGGATTGGTGTGCTGGTGAGGTCTTAGCAAAATGTCTCTCAGTAGATTGTGGTTATTTTCAGTTACTAATGGTTTGCCTCAAATGATTTCTCTTACTAATTGCCCCTTTCTTTGCCCTCTCCTTTCTTCAAAAAAGCATGCTGTCAAGTTTAGTTGGTAGAAATAGACAGATTTTTATAGACTTATTTTAAAAATTACCCTTTCTTTTGTGTTGCATTTCTTACAACTACAGTAAGATTTGATGGTGAAATGCAGATAAGAAAACAAATGAGTTCTTTTCTGTGAAAATATTAGTGATATGAACAAATCCTATGTTCCTATAAAATACTGTAGATTCAGATTGGGAATAATATCATGACAGATCAGGACATGGCCTAGTAGGCCAACTAGAAGTGGAAGCCAAACGCTCCTTAGAAGAACGGGTGTAGAAAACACAAGGGACTGTCAATTGAACCTCTTGCTGTCACAGAGAAATACACAAATATAAGATCTACATCTTTTTGCTATTCACATTAGAAAACTGGCTTTGCTGGCTTCCTGCTGTCCTCCAGAAAGGCTTTTTCAGAGCCTTCATTAGCAATTGTCTTCAGGTTTTCAGCCTCATTTTACTCATTCCCATTTTATAAGTTTCTGACCTTATGTCACTATATTTCTCTACTTTCTTTCCTTTCTTTGATATTATCTAACCACATACTTCTAAAGAATAACCATGCTACATTTCTTGACATGTTTTGCTGGGCTAACTGAGCCAGTTTTCTTCTCATCACTTCTTTTATAACATAGTCAATTTGTTTTCTAGTCATTGCTGGAACTTCCTTCCACATATTTTCTGGTATGAGTTCATTTAATTTATTTTTTTAATATGGGTAATTGGTATCAGATTACATTTTTCAGGTGAAGACTCTCCCACACAAGAGATTTTGTAAAAAAGCTTTAATAACTGTGCTTCTATAAAAACTCTTCTCCCAATGCATCTTAAAATTGCATTTGCCTTTTTCAGAGCAGCATCATGCCAGTGATTTATAGTCAGCCTGTGATCAATAAATAGAGGCAGGCCTTTTTTATCATTTTTAGCTGCTATACTCTCATTCTGTATCATGGATTCATGTTAATGGCCCCTTGCCCTTGTTCTATTATACTTCATTCCATTTCAATTACAAACCTCAAAGCCACCTAATTTTTCGTGGATAATATTCTGTTCCTCCTTTATATTGATGTCTCCTAACTTCATGTGATCATCCATTTCCATCATAGCAAGTCTAGTCTCTGAGCTAAAGCCATTTAATAGAAGCATTATATATAGGACTTATCCATGAGGACTTCTGCTTTCCTGCATGACATTAAGTTTGCCTACACATAATTGTTTATCTAGTTTCTTACTCACTTATGTGAATCTTCAGCAATCTTTTATGTTTTATTTGTAATTATTATATATCCAGTATTGATTTAGTATCTAAAGTTAAACAGTGAAAGAGAGACAAGCAAGTAAGTCCACAGGGAGAACAAGAAGTTTTCAAGGTTACAACAAACTCTGTAAAACTACTTTAGTTCCTAAGCAAAGTCTCCTTATTTCTGTCATTGCTAAGGATGGTTATGTTCATCTGCATTCTTTTTGGAAGGTTTTTGGGGTTTGTTTTTCTTGTTGGTTTTGGGTGTGGTTTATTTTGGGCTTGTTTTTGTTTTAGTTTTTTAGGGTTTTTTTTTTTTTTTGTCAGAGGATGCTCATGTTTCAAATCACAATTTGTGGTAATGTTCAGCTGTATGTTAGTTCCCAGTGAGTGATCAGGCATCAGCACTGCCAATTGCTTATCCCCTATGCTGTGGAACGGAAAACAAAGAGATGGCATGAATGACAAGAATCATGGATCAAGATATTATCAGTTTAATAGGTGGAGCAATAGCTGCACACACAAGCCAAGCAAAAAGAGGAATTTATTCACTACATCCACTGATGTGTTGTGTACACTGTTTTAGTCACAGATAGAAAACAAAGCACGCTATGAAGAAAAGTGACTGCAGCAAGAACATGCAGAGGGGAAAATTGTATAAAATTATGTAGAGGTTTTTTCCCCCTATAATATTTGCCCAAATAATTGGTTGTTATAGGATATGAAATAACATGATGCAGACACACAGCATTTTTACCTTAAAAAAGCACTTTTAATTTTTGATTTTAACATTTATAGATTTTTTTTAAAAGTGACAGTGGATTGGAAGATGACAGTGTCACCTCTCCAATGACACTGGACAAACTAATAGTCTATCAAATTTCTCTTCCTCCATAAAAGAATGCAAAACAATAAGCTATTTACATAAAGTGTGTGAGAAAGTTTGTTACAAGAATGTAAATATTAGAAGGCTTAAAAAAACCTTAAAAAAATCAAACAACAATTAGTCTACCAAAAAAACCCCCAAATTAAAAAATGAAAACCAACCAAAACTCAAATCAAAAGAATCCCAACAAAAACCCCAGCTATTTAAGCACTGTGGAAAGGGAGATAGCAATCTATAGGAAAGATTAGACCTTAAAATCAAAACTTTTTCTGTATACCTGCACCATTTTACCACTTTTTTTTAGTCTTGATTGTTGAGACTATGTCTAACAAATGATATTATAATGAAATGCATGTGATACTCATTTCAGTTTCTTAGTGAATGCACTTCAGTTTATGGACTGTCTATGTTTCACTACACAGTTTGTGTTCTCTTAGTTATTTCCAATTTCACCATTAAGTTTTAGACCATTCTTGTGCTTCACTTGACTCTCAGTGAAAACAGGATTTTTTTTCACTGTGTATGATTTTAATGAGTCATAAATTCATACAGTTTCCATCTTTATCTCAATATTCCCCTTATACCTAAAATCTCAGCCATTCCCAACATATAATCTTTTGCCAACATTCCTACTACTGGAGCTTAAAATCAGTTGCTGGTCAGTCACTGAAGAACTGGTGGAGGTTCAAAAGTGATTAAACTGAAGTAGATTCTCTGGGCAACCCAAGGAAGGGCATTTTGTGACAGAGTTATAATCTGGAGTGCTGAGTCTGTGGTAAAACCATAAATCTCTTATAAGGCATCAGCTGCTTTGTGTTATAAGTTACTAACTGTAACACATTCAGACTGAGGGCATGCAGAACTGCTGCTCCCCAAAATATTTAAATGGTAATGGTAATTTTTGGCTAAGTGTCAGTGAAGTGTTGGCTCTACTGTTTTGACTTCTGTTTAAACTGTGGCAGGAATAAAAAATGCCTGCTGAGCAACTGATGGTGATCTGACATAGCCCTTAACTCTGGAAATATTTTTTTCCTCCTTTACATATTGCAAGCTTTCTCTTATCAGTCTCTGAGTAACAGCATGAGGAGGTATTTCAGTTGAATTTCTACAATCACCTCAGTGAATTCTATTACGCATTTTTCTAATATTTTGGCATCGCTAAAAATGCAATTAATCTATCTGCCTGAAAGTTATTTCAGGTGCTAAACTTCTTCAAGATTTTTAAAGAGGCCGTGTATTTAATTTCATAGAAAAACTACAGGTATTCTGTAAAGGTTTTGTACTTTATTTATTCTTAAAACTGAAAAAAGTCCCTCATAACTTAGGTAGCCTGTCTTATACTTCATGTATGTTTAAAAAATGTTTATGAATGTCTTGTTTCTTAAAATTAATTAGTATCGAATCTGTCTAAGAAACATTTGAAGACTTGACAAGGCTCATTTTATGGTGTACTGAAGGGAATCAATGCTTGATAATGCACAAGATGTCCCAAGTGGATGCTGTAGTTGTAATAGCTAATACTTTTTCAAATTTGCAGTGTAGATAAACTTTTTTTCTCTTTGAGACAGATATGTTCAGATGTTTTTAATAGTTACAGGGTGATATTACAGTGCTAAAGCCCTTTTGCCATTGATCTTCAGCAAAGATGCTGTCACCATTTTTCTTTAGGTTTTTTTTCATCTAAGGACTTTGAGATTTTAAAGGGATGCCCATCCCCAGCTGTTAGAAATCACTGAATTTGAATTTAATTTTTTAGGCTACACCAATGTAATTTACTTTTCCCATCCCTTGGTAATTAGATCCCCTTCAGCCTAAATTGTTGCATGTTCTGTTAATTCTAAGCATAAGATTTGGAGATCTGTGCATTATTATGTAGATAATACTATTCACCTACTTATTAGCTGTATGGGAGTCTGACAGGTTATTTAAACAAATTAATTTGTATGTTCTATTTTCCTCTGCTGGAAAGGACATCTAGAGGTTGGTGCCAGTTTGGGAGATTTTGAGATGCTATTCTTATCATATCAGTAAGGATTTCAGAAGGGTATGAAACAGGTGCCTGAAAGCAAGCCAATAACAGTGAAAACTTCTTTTTATTACTTTTGATCCCAACCCACTAAATACAATAAAAGCTCTCCTGGGATTAAATATATCAAACTCCTGAACTGAGATACTCCTTCCTCTCAGGTACTCCCTAGAGTATCGCATCATGATAGACAAAGCCTTTAGTCCAAAGGCTGAATATTTCAAAATGGAGGGAAATAACAAAATAACTCTGAATCCAAAGGGGATGTCTGTTTTAGAAAACATGACTTTTTTCCCCCTCAGCATTAACCTTTCTACACAAATTATTGTGGATTGATTTCCAGCTGTGTTGAGAAGTTGAGCCTGTGAGCCTAAACACTCCCAATCCCAAATTGTGCAGTCAGAAAAAAGCAAAAGTATCCAGTGTTCTGCTGCATCTTTCAATTTCCTGATATGAGAGCTCATCTTTATGACCAGGGTTCTTCTGCTGGGGCTACTGTTGACACAGAGCACCAAGCTGGAAAGCAGAGATAAGGTGTGTCATTGCTGTGGCTTGTCAGATACTCTGATTCCAACCTCTGCCCCTCCCTTCCTTTTCTCCCTTGAACAGGCGCCAAAATCCTTTTAGGACTGATTTAGAGAGAGGCGGAACGAGTTCCTCTCAGCTGCATTCCCTTTTGCAGCTTAAACAAGATTCTGAAGCATAAAATAAATCTTCATCTTTCTGAGCAATGATGTTAATCTGAGACTGGCTGTTGCCTCAATACTGAGTTCCTGCTGGTTTTGATAACAGCTCATGATTTGTGAAAATTTAGCATGGATTGATGTCAGCTTGCAACTCACACCCCAGGCTTCCTTGACTAATAGGAAGCAAACAGGGGCTTATATGTGACTGGGGCTCAGCACCATAAAATTTACAATGTAGTTCATGAAGTTCTCAGCTTTTGCATGCAATTCCTCTTTGTTACTCACTGGGTTTCCTGGAAAAAAGTGGGTGTTCAACAAGGTCTTAACTTCTCCACTCAGTCTTATGTTATCCATTTATTTCCCCCCCACAGTCCTAATAAATGCTTTGATTTCACTCTTTCAAGCACAGTAAAGCGAAAATTTTATCTATTTGGTTTACAAAAAACAATGACATATAAATGATACAGAGGACTAAGGTGCAATGTAACTTCGTTTTTTTTATATAAAGTATCGGTGTAGAGGTTGGTATAATTGTCACAAGAAACTAGCATAAATATGTTCACTATTTATGGCTGAAAAACTATTTAGAGGAGACAAGTGTCTTAAGAATGTCAAATGTACATCTGATTTAGACTCTGAAAATGATTTTGTAGTTTGCAGTGATTTTGGAAAATATATGCACTTAAAATTTCGTATTTGAGCCTTCAATTGTCTGTTCAATAATTGCATAATACAGATCAAGTTATATTCAGCTTTCAGGTATACTGTTGTAAATCTACAGTGCTTTCACTGACAATACTAAAATTACTTCAATTTCAAATTTTTTATTAATGAGGTCAGGAGTTTTGACAGTACTTTTCAGTAATTGTGGATTTGAATAAAGCATACTGTTTTCAGAGCAAGGTTAGGGAGAGGTTCTCATCGAGACAGGCAATTTTTAGAATGTTGATAAGGTGTGTGATTGACACACCTATAATTTTGTTTGTTCTAAGCTTCTCTTTGTTTTTGGAACTTGGCTATTTAAGACAACATGAAAAGAACTGTTCACTGAGCTTTTGGACTAAATTTATGAGGCTGGAAGATCACATAGTCCGTATTAATGTCATTATCTTCAATGCTTTCTCTTCTTGATTTTTTGGGGGATTTTTTTAAGATCTACAGCTTATTGTGTTTTTCAAAATCACTTCTCATACTAAAGAGACAAACCAGAGCAGACTTCAATTTCTTAAAATGCTGCTCAGAGTTAGCTTAAGCTATTCTGACTGAGAAGTTCTACTTTTTCATTCATTTACATTATAGCACAAACCACATGGATAAGAGACAAATATATGCTGTGAGATCTGCCAGTAGTACTGCTGGATCAGAGTTCATTTAGAGTGATGCTGGCCCTGTGAATCATAATGTCTGCTCAGCCGAGTGGGAGAACTAACCTTGTCTGCAGCAGGATCATATATCAACTTAAAGAGGAAAGAATGTTGCCACAGAACCACAGCTCCAACCAGCAGCGCCACTTCACAACGAAGTAATCCTCTGGCATTAATTTCTTGTCAAGGCTAGTGATGGGTTGTGTTTGCCAAGTAAGATGTGCTCAGCTGAACTGCAGTATCTTGGAAACGCAATGTGATATGTCACTTTTTCTTTCTTTCTTTTTTAATGAATGTTGTGTGTTGAAAGTGTCGTTCTGTGAATACTTGCTGTAAATTAAGATAACTATCCTCAGAAGTGCAGACATTGATCTTGGCTTCTAAAACTCTTAGACTATGCACCTCTAAAGAATTTTACTCCTTTAGATATCTATAAATCCATTTTCTACATGAAGTGACTTTTCCCTTTTCAGTTCCAAGAGTATAATCTATTCCTACGCTGGCCTGAACCTTACTGAGGCATGCCTAATCTGAATTAGGAATTACTAAAATGCTTTATGTAAACAGAACCCAAACCAGTTGCATGGGCATTTGCTTAATACAAGTTGTCTTTCTGAGCATGTAGTATTTATTTGCACTTGCCTTCAACATTCTGTATGGGCATCTAATGAATATTAGCACAGTCTCATTTACAGAGGGAAGGCAAAGATAAGTGAGGTGGTTGTTCTGCCCATGGGTATATGAAGAGCTGCCATCAGCACCAAAGCTCAGGAGCAGTGTCCTTCGTGCCATTGCTGAGCCAGTAGAGTTTCACCTCTCTTGCTTGTGACATTGAGATCTCCTGATGGCTGAATGCAGACCAAAAGTTACAATTCACTGGCCTGGTAACTGAATTTCCTTCTCACAGGAGGCAAAGTGTGCTTTGAGATCCAAAGAAAGGTGGAGAGTTAGTTAGACTCAGAGGGAAGGACTACAAAAAAAAATCAGCTTTTAAAACAACTTTTAAGTCATTCACTCTGTTATTTTTTTTCCTCAGTGTGAAATAATATTTAAGGATTGCTTTCTAAGAAAATATTTCTTATGTGCAGAAATATATTTTCCCTGGTTCCTGTTCAAGTGTCAGGCAAGATTTATGAGGAAAACATTCTCAAACTTTTATTAAAAAAAGATGTCCTCATACTACTTCTACTCTTCTTTGCATTGGAGAATGGCATGTAGGTGGCTGCTAAAAAGAAAGTTGTTATTGTAAGTTCCTCAGAAATCTCTCCAGTTAATTGATGAAAAATATATCCTCTGGATCTTGCATGGAATGCATATATGGAGATGGAGGCAGTGTGCATACTGACAGATTAACCCTCTAAATTCATTAGAGGTTGTTTCCTAATGTGTAAATGATAGAATAACAATTTTTAATTTTTTCATGACTGCTTAAAAACATTTTTCTTTTCTGGCATTCTGTATGCATCATTTGACAAAACATCATGAGTATCAGGATGCCTGCTACGATGCAAAATTGTAGAAAAATGCTTGTATTAATTTCTTGTTAAGCAGCACACTGTCTGAATTTATTCTCATTTACATGGTCTGAAATAAAAACCTAATTTTTAAAAATAATTTTCAGTCCCAGAAAATCCTTTCCAATTAGATGAAGAGTTCACAGCTTCATAGAATCATGAAGTTATTCAAGTGTTCAGGGCTGGTTTGGGTGAGGGTTTGAGCTCTAGGGATCTCTGATCTAGGGAAATATATCCCGGCTCATGGCAAAGGGGTTGAAGCTAGATGACCTTTAAGGTCTGTTCCAACCTAAACTATTTTATTATTCTAGGATTCATTTCCCCTTTCAAAGAAATAGACAATTATCTAATTTTGGATTTCAATGGAGATTAAAAGAATAAGATGATGTTGGGAAATTTGTGTGTAGTAGCAGAGACTTATGCTTATTTTCAACTGAACCCTATTACTAAAATTATTTTATTTTTAGTGTGTTTACATGACTAGGAACTATATTTTTCATTCTGTGTTAGAGTTGGCCCTTTTCTTCACACTCTGCAAAAGAAATTGTTTTCTCTAGGGTTTTATCAAATGACGCTGCCAGAAAAGAGAAAATTTACACAAAAAGTCTGAAGGAGGTATTACATCAAATTTGACTTTTTCTCAATGAGAGGAAATGAGATTTTACTTTTTTTCTGATGGAATAAAAATCACTAAGACATTGCAGATACCATGTGAGCATCCAAACTATGACCTTAAATAATTTATTCCTGATTAAGGATTTGATGTTACTGGGTGTTTCTCAATGATGCAACTTCAACACTGTAAAATGATACTTCATTTAGGCAGCCCAGTCTATTGATGCTAGGTGTACAAAAAGGTAAGAATCTGAGTGCTTTAGTCTTCCTTTTTTTCACTTCCTTCCCATTCAATCTAGTAAGAAAAAATACATTCTTCTCTGAGTAACACTGCATTAGTTTTCCTTTTATTTGCAAAAATATCATAATTTTATACTTGAAAATATGGTTTTATTCTGAATTCATTGACTTTGAATGTTTATCAGCTTATGACAAACTGTGGAAGCTTATGGAAACTGTTTTGGTATTCTGAAGTTCACCCCTGTCACACAAACAGAACTAATGGGATCTCAGATGTGGTACACTAGAGAAAATATGTACTGGAGGGCAGCTGGGAACTCTGGATAGTTGCTGTGGAAGAAGTTACCTTCCTAAAGAATTGGACACTGGTGCGCTAAGCACTAGACTCAGGGGGAGGAGAAAGATAACCTGAGGTCTTTCATGTTTGTTTATAATGGCGCTAACAGTATGTGCAGTAAGTGCAAGGTGGGTGGTTGGTTTGTTGGTTTTGGTTTTTTTTTGCTGGATCATGTCTTCTCTTTTATTATTTTTAAAGATTGCTGTTAAAATACACATAACTTTGGAATCTATAAATTTTTAAAAACTAGTGTTCACAATCAGAAAACCCTGGAAGCCCCTGTGTGTTTCAGTGGAATTATGGATGAAGTGTACTGCTGCTGGCTGAGGGACAGAATCCAGACCTGCTGCAATTTGTATCTGTATGCACTATACTGTGCAGGTGCTCAGTATGTTTTTCCTTTCTTTTTAGAATAGAAATTAATTTTTAACTGTAGTCCTTATTCTTCAATTTCTGATAGCTGACTAGTGCCTTCTTATATTTTTGAATGCATAGATCTGTAGCCCAAGAGTTGTAGGTGATGGTAAGTCTTTTGTTATTTTAGATTTTCGTTGTCTGGTAGACATCACTAGGGCAAAGCTACCATACAGATACTTGATCCTTTGTAACATTTTATTATTATTATTATGTTGAATTACTCAGTGTTAATAAAGAACACTGATTAAAATGAGGAAAAAATTGCCTGTGTGGTTCTGTCTTAAACTTCAATAGCAGAAGCACAATAGATTTATTGATCTTATCAATGAGTTCATTCTTGGAATAGACTGTGAAAAGGTTAAGCCTTTTAAGCATAGCCAGCGCATAGAAGTGATTAGATGCATTTCCAATTTAGAAATCCCTTTCCTGAAGGTCCCACATAATTAGTAATTTAAGCAAGTTATCTGGAAAAATAAAAATACCTTCAGAAAATTTTAACTGCAGAAATTCAGGCAGTAAATAGCAAATAAGAGTTTCTTCCTCTAAAGGTACCTTTGGGATGTCTTTTCAATTTATTTTACCTTAAAGATAAGGTAAGAGAGACAAATTATTTCTTCATAAAGCAATTATTCTACTGAATATGAGGAATTCATTGGCAGAAAGAATGATGGATGTATTTTGATTAAAACCACTGCAGGATCTTTAAGATTAAACACATTCTTTGCAGTACACTTTTTATACCTTTTGTAAGTATATTGTATGGAGAATTATAATTTTTTCTCAGACTTTTAATTATGTTTGAGACTTTCCTGTCTCTTCATTTTTCTTCATTTAAAAAAATGCTACCATCTGAACAGTGTGACTATAGAGAAAGTATATAGATTTAAATACAACTTCAGCATTAAAAAAATTCTATTTATCAGCACAATGTTGCTATTGTTAGACTCAAGATATTAGCAAAAGGGAGAGATTTTCTTATTTATTAATCAGTTATACATTTTATTGTGTCTGTTTATGAAATACCATGTTTTCCTGAGAAAATGGCTGTCTTAAACTCTGATGGAATCCACATATTATGTGTTTCTGTTGTAATTGCCCATGTGGAAAAATCTGGTGAACTTTGGATGCAAAGTAGTTTGTAATACCTTAAAGCAGAAGCAAGATAAAACCCTTCATCTGCAGGGACCTTTCTGTTATCATCGCTGCCTAATTTTCAGTAATTCCGTTTTGCTCTGAATTCTAACTCTCAAATTAAAATTGGTCCGTATGCCTTGGTCATTAATTCCAAGTTGGACGTGAAACAGTTAAGAGGATTTGAAACAGCATATCTATAGTGCAGCTATAGCAAGATTTCTCTAGGTTCATAAAAACTGTTCTTCAGGCAGTTTTCATCTATAGCCCAGGTGTTTTACCAGTGCATCTGGACCATTTCTGATTATTGTGCTGTAATTCAGCATTTCCCTGGGTTTGTCTGGGCTCTCCACTGGGATGATACCATGAATAGAGTGCTGTGTTTTGGTTAGTTTGGCAGCCATTCTAAATAACACAGTGTGAGACAGAGGTTTGAAAAGAGACAACAGAATTGGTCTGGGCCTTAGAGTGTTTTAATAGCACCTTTTTTTTTTTATTATTATTACAAATTTTGCATTTAGGCCTACAGAAGCACTTTTTTTGTAGTAACAGATGTTTCTCCAGACGTGTGCATATTTAAATGGAGTTGGCATAGTGTAATCTTCTTTCGAAAGAAGATTAATGGAACAGAACTTTTTTTTGTCTGCACAAATTAATTGAAGAGTTATAAGAAGATGGATCACTACTTTGTAATAATTACAGTTGTACTTAGTATAATTAGTACTCTGGATTAGAATTGGTGTGAAATAGCATTATTCTTTTGCACATTTAAGGTATACTTGTAGTACTAGATTTGTCTGAGTAAACACTGTCACTGCATGCCACTCCCAAGACCATCTGTCTCTGGTAATGACTTTGAGCAAGAACTTTGCAATTCTGAGCTTCACTGAGGTAACACTTAAAAGCATCCTATGAGAACTAACATCAAATCAGTGGATTACTTATTACCTGAGTCATTTTGCTTCATTATGTTATTCCTCATAATGGAACCAGTAGTGTGAAAGAAATATATGAGACAAGTAGTGCACTCTAGCAATTTCTTCCAAACCTTGTCTGAGCCTGCTGGTGCATGAGTTTATGAAGAAAAAAATAATCTATTTCTAGCAAATAATTGCAAAAAATTTGCTCATTTTACCCTCTTAAAGAGCTGTGACAATTCTTTTAAATTGTGAGAGAAAGTGCCCACACATAAAATTATGACAGTAAGTACCCTATGAGTGGAATCTTTTTCAGCATGGAAATAACTCCAGTAAATTTATTTTGCATGAAGAGATTATCAGATAATTATATAACAGGGCTGTTTCAATACAATTAATGCCTGATTAAGTGCTTCAATTGACAATCCTGATGTCAGACATGGTCCATGAAAACACTGTTTGTGAAGGCTCTAGTAATGGTGGCTATCCCAGTCATGCCAGGAAATAGGCTGTCCATTTCCTGGAAGCAGTATTGTGATAAGATGTACTCTTCAGGAGGAAGATTATCTTGTGATATCCCACAGCCTGTTTGAAATGTTGGAGTCAGAAGCATACAGTAGAAGAGTTCTGTAAGAATGTTTTAAAATAGGATGAATTATAATTTTGGTTGGGTATGGCAACGAAGACTGTCATTAAACTGTTGGCAAAATACTTGGATGAAAGGGAGAGAGATGACTTATGTTCAGCTAAAGAAATCAAGTGAAGGGTGGCGAAAGGGAAGAAAGCATATGAAAATTCTTTAGACTAAGAACAAGAGTGCATGGGTTGAACCAACAACATATTTGTCTTTATTTGCATATTTCTACTAATAGCTGAAAAATAGGCTTATATCTTTCCGCGTACCATCTCCTTGCTTCTGCTAATCCCCAGTGTGAAAGCTCTGAGCAGCAGATAGCTCTTGTCTAGAAAATTTGGGTGGTCAAGAAAAGAGTGTGTGATATAAAAAACAAACCTGGCAAGGCAAAGGTGGCAGTAGTGTGAGACTGTGGCATGACATCACAACATAGATTCTGCAGTTTAGTGTGTTTCCATCTAGGGGAAGTCTGTGAGCACCTTTCAAGTACCACATGTGTGTGTTTCCACAGTTTTATTCTCTACCTTATGGCTAACCTTTTTCACTTTCTCCATTCTATTACAAACCTACAGAGAATAATTTGTATGGTAATTTTTGTGAATTAAGTATCCTGGGAGATAGGTTAACATCATTAAACTATTATCACATTTAGCATTCCTGTTGCCAAAAATGGAAGGCTAATTTTACTCCATTAATTTCTTCTGAAATGCTTTGCTTTTTTTTTTTTTTGTGGTGGCTGCAGGTGTCCAATTTATTCGCAGGGTTTGTGTAGATATTTTCATTTTGAGTCTTAGAAAATTTACTCAGGTTGTATAATTTAGAACTGCTTGCATGTGAAAATGGTTAGAATATTTAGAAAGCGTATTTAAAATAAATATTTTTAGCAACAGCATACAAAGTTCTTACTCTCCTAAAGAAATTTTTATTCATGAACTTCAGGGTTCTGCCTTGGTCCACCATGATCAGTACCAATAAGCACAATCATCTCCTTTTTTGCAAAACAGATTAGCAGAACTGCTTGGCTGAACTATCAGGTCAAAAGCTAGCTCTGACTGCTCACTATTAGATGATTTTGGACTTAAGAGGATTAAGTTCTTTCTTGCTTAAAACATTAAACTTTCTTTCATGATCATGTAACTGTGGCAGCAGCCACATCTCCGCTTCATATTTCATCTCCAGTCTTTCTATTAATCATATTACATTTCCAATTAAGTTCTACTTATGAATTTGTTTCAGTGTGGTTCTTAGGGGAATCAGTAAATGTGTTTTATAATTAAGTGCTCAAATATTAGAATTTAATAGTTTGTAATTAGAGGGTTTTTAAATTAGAAATCTGTCTTCCTATACAATTTGAGGAGGTAAAATCTAATTTACATCTTCACCTGAAGGAAAATTAATAAAATGAACTAAACTAAAGCAGTGAAATACATTTTTAATTAAAGGGAGGAAACTACTAATGAAGTGCAACTCTAGGAACATAAACTAATAGTGTATAACATCATATAGTTTCTTTACATTGTAGAATGAAATACAGTAGTTTAAAAAATTAAAAACATTACTTAAAGGAGTGAATTTCAATTTGCCATATGAAGCATCCCATGGCAGAAGTATTCCCATTATCTTCAGTCTCATTATAGAGATGAATATGTACTTAATCACTTGAATAAGGACTAATAATATTTGCTTTGTTCAGTGGCCTGCGTGGTGTCATGAAAATAAATACCTGATACTAAATGTGTCTGGGTCTATGTCTATTTGTTTGTAGATATTTTTTGAGGAATGGGAGTCTTCTGGATGTTGATGGGTGATCAGGGTTGTGTTCACAGTCAGAAATCCTGTTTTCTCCTTCACTGAAAGCTCATTGCAAGCAAAATTCGGATTCTGTGGGAAAACCAGCACAAATTCTACATGGCGTATTGGCTAGGAACAGGTATTGAATTGCAAGCTCCAGCACTCCAAGAATGATTTTTCTCTACTAGCTAAGAAAAGAGTGCTGAATTAAGACCAGTACTAGTGGGCCTGGTTTAAGATGTAAGTAAAAAAGGCAATTGCAGTAGCATATTAATGGGACTGGCCTTTAGGAAAACACTAGTGATATTTTTGTGCCTGATCTCTGCTTGACTCTGCAGAGACAGCTCTGTGAGGATCCCAGAATACATGTTTGCTACTGAGCACAGGAGCTTTTCTCAGATCTGATGCCTGAGTAGATGCTGAGCCATCTTGATCCATTCTGAGCAGGCTATTTTTCCATGAAAAAATACCTGGATATGCAGGCTTAGCTGAAGACATGGGTATTTTTTGGCAGCCTGCCTGGAGAATTAGGATATCAGATCTCCAGGGTATCCCTGCAAGTAGGTCTAGACACTGCCTGAAGCATTTTCTCTGTGTTGCTTATGACCCTGAGGGTAAATAAGCTTCAGAAACAAGCTCTTTGTTTATGTGTCCTAGTAAGAGGACTACAGATCTTGCTCCAGCTTCTGCTTACCCCCATTTCTGCTGTAAGGAAAGGTGTACTTAAAAAGGTGGCTAGGGCAGGGAGAATGGAGTTCCTGAAGACTTGCTGTTCCCTTCTGCCTTGCATCCCGTTTACCAGGGAGGGCAGTGGTGAAACATTGCTTTAGGATTGGGATTGCATGGCAAGGACACCATGGTCAAGAAGGATCCGAGGTGAGCCATGCATGTAGGCTCACATTTGATTATTTAAGTAGAAGGGTGTGTTTAATTTTATCAGCTTGAGGTGCAGAGAGGGCTGTCACAGGGAGCCATCCTCTCACCTCTTCAGTGTGGCCTGAACTATCCAAAAAAGGGGGACCCAGTCCTGAGATTAAGCAGGGAGCCTGGAAAAACAGAGACAGTGAAGGCACCTTGGCAAGCAGGTACGGCTTAAACTCCCCCTAAATCTTCCAAGTGAGGGTCCATCTGAACCTTAAGGACTTGGGAGGCCATGAACAGACTTTTCAGTATGCTAAATTTTCTCTGCTGTGATTATTAGCAAGCAGTGTTATTTTTAACATTATTTAGCACAGCTTGAGATTCATACAAGAAATAACCTCACAGAATGGTGTTTGCTTTGGAAATCCGACCCCAGTCTTTACCTCAGTTCCCTTATCCTCTGATGACACCCCTGCAGCACCTCTACTTTTCATCAGTCTAGCTGTGGCTAGCCACTCATGAGTAGTGGCTGCTGAGACAGGCAGAAAGCCCACACAAGTATCAAAACAAGCTGGTACATTCATGACCCTTGTCTTCTTGTTGTGCCATGTTGAGATAATGAGGGTAAATCACTCATATCTCTTTAAACAATTGGATCATTTAAGGAAGCTCTTGGGTTTGCCACCTTTATAATACACAAGTGATATGTCTGTAATTGCAATTATATCACTATATATTGTTTTACCTCACAGTAAGCTGCATTAATGTAAATTGTAAACTAGGTCACATGGTCTGCTGAAAATAGTCTTCTATTAATTAGTGGGAGTGGTGGTTTTGGTTGTTTCTGACAATTTGTGATCTCACATTACTCTGTGCTTCTATTGTATTTTTGCTTTTTGGCTAACCAAATTGACATTTTGCACTGAATTACAGATTGAAAAATTCAGTAGTGAGTGATGCTGTCTTCTGGTAAGAAGATCTGCTGGAACACCACAGTGGTATGGATCACTCACTATGATAAAAAATTACTTTTGTTTATGCCCTTCATTAATATTTCAGGATTCAGACAGTAAAGGGAGCAATTTATCTCAGTATAAGATAGAATACTGTTTAATACGATTTTCTGAGGAGACAAGATTAATGTTAATAATGTTTTTTCATTGATGGGAAAATAGTGTTAACATTAGTAACTCACTTTTTCTGTTAAGCAACAAGGTTAAACTGAAAAAAGCCGTGGACTATAAACAAGGTCAGGCCTATAAAAAGTAAAACATGAATCTGTTTTCCTAGACTAAAATCTTATTAGAATGAATATTCTGCTGATCAAAATGAAGGTGATGAAGGCTATAAAGCTATTCAAGCAGAATAATTCAACTTTAGTATCTCTCCATTCCAGGAAGTGGCTATTTCTTTTTTTGTAATAGTCTCAAACAGGGAATTTGAAGCTCATCTAATTAAGTTTCAAGTTTTCTGTGTTTTGTAGTCTCCTTGATTCTGAAAATAATACATGCAACTTCATTTTGCTTCTCAAGTTTTAAGGCATAAATGAGTTTGGTACAGAGTTTCCTGAAGGTATATTGAGCAAAGTCTATATTCAAAAACAATCCCTTTCCTGTGCTTGGGTAAATGTTTCTTGTTCAGAATGTATTTGGGTTCATTAAGATGACACACCAACGTGAATGTGAGATGGCTCATACACATCTAAGGACTCTTCTAGGTTACAGCAACATATATGCTGATGCTTAATATGGCACTGTTGTACTGATAGTATTTTCATTAAGACACAAATAAGGTTTGTATCAATTCATGTCTAAATTCATCTACTTCATATAGTGTATTCTACAGATATGTACAAGAGTATTTGTGAGTGCAATACCTTTATGCCTACATTATGAGTATGTATACAGAAAGAGTATGTTCAATACCAACATTTCTAAAATTTATGTTAGTCCACATGGTCAAATCCACACAAACAGCATAACCAGGGCATAACAGGAACCTTTGTGATTGATGACTTCTCATTCAAAATTGTTCTGTGTTCATATGCAAATGATACAGTCTTTACCTTGCCCTCAGTCCTGCTGAATTTCCCTACTACTAGTCTCTATGCTTTTTCTGTCTCTGTGAATATTTAATTAATTATGAAAGGAAAAGAAACTAAAATTTCGGAAATAAGAAGGCAAGTAAATAAACTGGTGGTAGTAAATTATCCTGTCTACATTTGTACAGGATTTGATTTTTTTATTTCTCAGATGTGTGGAGTATTTGACTCAGAAATTCCTAGATTTTCATGCACAAACAGTCCTTTCTTGTGAAGAACAAAATATGGCTAAAACAGTGGGAGGAAATCTTTCTCTCAACATTTGTTTTGTTATCTCTTATTTTGAATAAGGAATGAAAAATATCAGGACAAGTATAACACAGCTGCAAAAGTGAATGTTGAACACAACTGAACACAATACTTAAATACTTCTTCCACTGCAAATATTCATCCCTCCCTGAACACTGTTATGAGCTTATCTGAGACAGAATCTTGCCTGTAGCCAAAAGAGTGGTTGAAGATCACTTGGGCTGATAACATAAGCATGGTCCATATGGTCAAATATATAGAAATGTAGTGTTGTGAGTACTGTTTCTGTGCTCTATGATGAAGCATATAAGTGATAATTCTGAGTATTCAAGGTTCTTGCTATTTTGCTAGCAGATGCTAATTTCCTTTATAGTTTTGTATTTGCATTTAAAGATTCTGCTGTCCTATAGAAATATCAAGAGAAGAGAATGTACCAGTTACTCCCTTTGAGTCTGTTATTTCTGCACATAAAATCTGTGTGTATTTATGGACTCAAATGAACAGTTTATTTTTGAAGAAATCATTATTCTCCTTGCAAAGAATCTGAAGAGAGATATGGTATATGGGAGATGTGTGAAGTTTCCTCTGGTAGGGAAGATCAGCTGACTTATACCATGTCTACTGAACTTTAAGTTAAATTTCAGCTCCTCTAAGATGGAATTAAAGCTCTTGAAAAATTCTAATCATGGTTGTCAGATTGATGTTTGCTTGAAACAAACACCAGCAGTAAACATGGCCTGAAAAATTTATTCAGGGAATAAAGCATAACATTTACACAGAAAGAGGGCAGCATTAGAGTGAAGAGAGATGATCAGAGCTGACCTTTGACAAGAAGTACAAATTTCTAAGTATGAATGCCCCAGTCATATAAATGAGTTTCCAGAACAGTTAATTCTTTATGTAGGAGAAGGTCAGATAGAGAAAATATGCTATTTTAGTGTATTAGATAAAAATGGTACATTTCTTTTTACCAAAAAACAGTTAAGAAAAGTAATTGGTGGAGTACTAAAAATACTTCAGAATTATAAACCTAAAGTGAAATTACTTCAAAAACTGGTAGCGAACTATCAATGAAGGAAGAATAATTGCATTGACTGTTCTAGAGATCCTTGATTCAAGACATTTTTTTTCTAAATTCTCACTTGGGACTCTGGGTGAGTGTCTTTGGGTAAATGTCTTCTTCCTCTGCTTTATCTGTGAGAAGTAGGAATAGCAGCAAAGCCTTTTATTGTTATACTGTTTGCATAAGGTATTTTGGGTTTGTGTTTTCTTTTTTTTTATGGTCAGCAGTGTTGTGGAGAACAGGTAACGGTACTGAGTATTGTACATCTTTTTCATCTTGCAAATCTGTACTGAGTATTGTAATTTATGCTCCATATGAAATAGCTTTGCTACAAATGTGAACCTTGTCTCATATGAAGTGACTTTGCTGTAAATATGACATTAGTATGAGCCAGTCATCTTGCCAGATTGCTATTAGTTTGTAATGAACATTTAGAAAAATGAAGCATCATTAAAGCAAATCAGCTGTTTCATGTAGTTACTGCATATTTATAGACACTCTGCTTACATGAATTAATTAGTCCCTGATTGGGGGAGGTACACTGTATCTCCACGTTCTGGCATCTTTCCATTCTGTTTCTTCTTGTGCTATTTTCTACTGTAATGACAGCCACAAAATAAAATTAGTATTTTTAAAACCACCTGGTACAATACAAAGTGATTGTAATACAACCTGAATGTAGCCATTACTCAGTACTTGTGTGCACAGAAGGTAGTTAACTTATGATAATTAGCTTCTACTCTAGTAATATTATCTGTTGATTAAAGAAAATTCATTATGCAAGCTGTGTTACCCAGTCAAAAAAAGGATTTTTCTGGTTGCTATTTCACCTCATAATTTAGGGCAGAATTGACTGCTGCTCTGTGATTATATAACCAGAAACTAGTCCTAGCAGTAAGACTGAGGTTACATTAGTAGTTATTTTCATATAATTTCAAACCTTTTTATGACACTTGCCTAGCTGAGCACTGGCACTGATAGTCTTCTCTAAATTAATATGTCAGTCTAGATGAATCTTTCTTGTCAAAACCTTCAGGTTTATTTTTTGGTGCCAGTGAAATAACTTTCTGCCTTGTCAAAGGGTTATGCAGGGCAGCAATTTAAGAAACACTTAGATGTTCTTTAAAAGATTTTGCTTGTAAATATTCATAATTTGCCAAGCCATCTGTCAGTTGTGTACCTTTATGTACAAAGAACATTGCAGAATAGATAATATCAACTCATTAGAATGAAGGTGAATACTTCTGAGGTAACAATTGAGGTTAGTTCACAACAGAAGGCATAACAGGCTTTTCTTAAGGAATCCAAAATCTGGACTGCTAGAACAAGCAATTGAATTAATTCTCTAAAAGGTAATTATCATCAAAAACTGGGAGCTGCAATTTGAAAGAGGCATTCAGCATAGCTGGAGATTACAGAAATGCAGAAGCAAATACATTTGACCTCAGAATGTCACTTGTCTTTCTTTTGCTAAACAAAAAGCTATCATAAAATGTAATTGAACTTTAGCTCAGAGCGAGATGCTCTTGGGCATCGATTCCCCACATTTACAGAAGGTTCTTTGGATGACAGCATTCCTCAAGTGAATCAGAGTTGCCACAAGAAAATTTTTTAATGAGTGTTAGACATTGATGAGAGTTTGATCCAAGAGAAGAGGTCACGTGAGAATTAAGCAGGATTTTCAAGGAAGTTAACACACAAATAAATGGCAAATACTTTGCAGTAGCGCTGCATAATGTAAGTTAATGGATGTCTCTGATGCACTTGTGGTCAAACATCAATGTAAATTCCTGACCAAACAATTGCAGGTCTTAAATAATACTGGTAGGTATAAGTGGTGTTCATTGCAATGGTTATACTAGCAGTATTTTTTAAGTGTAACTTAGTGCACATTAAAACCATTGGGCCTCCAGCAACCCTGGAAGAAAGGTAGAAGTGTGCAAATGAATACTCTGACTCAGTACACTGTCTTTTCTAGGTACTGTCATATCTATATTTTGAGCTTCATAGTATACACTAAAAAAACAAAGCCCACCTTGTTAGGGTTCATATGCTAAATTAAAGAATCGGAGCATAATGGCTGATGAGATATAATGATAATGCTCATGATAAATATTTTCTGGACAGATGAACAAATCATGTGAGTAGCAATATCTAGCCACAATGTAATGTTTTTATCACTATCAGATTAATAATCAGTTTCATCAGACTTTTTGGTAAATTAATATTCACATGAACATTTTAACATTGCTACGTGATGTTGCACTGCACTTTTGCATTGCAGATTTAATACTGAAGTTGTTTATTAGAACAAGGCGTAGTATCTTTTGGGCATCTTTCTCACAGATACATGACAGATTTTTATGGAACGGAAAGTTTTGTGCAGTGTCCTGAGCATTAGTTATGCAAAATATTTCTGTTCCTGCGTTACTAATGAATTTAAAACTGACCTGGTTGCTCCTTATCCCAGATAGATTGGAGAAGGATTGGAGCTCTACATGGATGGCAGATGGCTTTTCTGTGGAGTATAGTTACAGTCCACAGCAGATCTTGGGTGCAGTACTGTAGTGATGTGACATATTTGCAAGCCACAAAACAGATTCTTAAATCAAACTTGTCCTTGATGATCACTTGGTATGTTAATAGATTAGATTTTAGCTTCCCTTACAGTGTCTAATAAATGCCTCTTTTGTGCACTCACTTTTTCACCTACCTGTGGGATTATTATGATACTCTAATAAAACATCAGGCATTTGCAGTTTATTCCTGGAGGGATTTGACTCTTATTTTCATCTCTTACTGCCAATCAGCAGCCTTATATTGAAAGGTAATTAGATTATCCTCTAGGACTCTTCCCAGCCTTCACTGACTGCAAATAAATTCAAGGGCTCAAGTTTGCTAAAGGACTCTGCTTGATAGACTGTCAATGCAAAAGATGGCAAAGCTCTGAAACAAAACAATTCAAAGGTATTTCCTGGGAAAAAAAAAAAAGGGCTTTTTTGCTTGCAATTTCTGCTTCTTACAAACCTTTTCTCTGAAAGATGGCTAAAACAATGACAAAGCACTTTTCCACTCCTGTGTTTTGTTGATACTAAATGTGCATAATAGGAATAGAATCTGATACCTGAATCCAAAACTCAGTTCTTTTTGGCAAATACAAGATAATTATCTGCAGATACCTGCATAATTCACTTTATCTTCATTAATGATGGGTAGCTATATAAGGTAACAAAATTATATGTTCATTTGGAATGATTTGCTGGTTTTACTGTGAAGCTTGTGAAAAAACATAACCTGCTATTACCTCTTTCTTACCTTCATTGACTGTGTTTTGTTAAGTTGTAAAATCTTACTTCCCCCTAAAGGCAATGAATATGAATCATGTACACAGAAGAAATTTTATTCAGGAAGAACTTATCATTTTTGCAAGTCACATTTCTGATTAAAAGTGCAGCTTAAATGCATCATTAGCAATCATTATGGTGGAACTATACAAGTTTAAACATAAAACCAGGTCTCTTTGAGATTTAAAACAAACAAAAAATCTAGTTAAATTAGTATTCACACCCTGCATAAAGGCATTTAAGAAGGCTTGACCACTGGTTAAATTAGGTCAGACATTGGGTCATTGGTATGTTGCCTAAGCTAAAAGTGATCTAAATTATTGCGTTAGAAGCTTGTATGAGCTTAAAAGATCCAATTAAAACTGTTGCAACTTTTGTTCTCAAGACAGAGGCATACAATCAGAAAACAGATATCCCTTAAAGACCTATAATTAATCTTCCTTTTTCTCCTAAGGAATTCTGGTTTGTTCCTTTAAATAAGATTTTTGCCATAAGCTAGTCCATAGTGCATCATTATGCAGTTATACTCCTCCTCTTTTACTTTATTGTTGCTTCTGGTAGTTTTGCAGATGTTTTAAAATTTTCTTCTTTTCAGTTTTAGCCAGTTATTACAAGATGTATTGATTTTTAATATCTTTATTTCATAAATTCCTGAAGTTCCTTGATTTTTTAAATCAGTTTTTCCTTGTTCCATTTTTTGCAATTAAAATTTTTCTACTGTGGAGAAACAATTCCTAATAGATCAATATTTCCAGATATTTATAAGCTTTTCTTATTTTTTACACCTAACACTTAACAATTCCCAATAATTCAGTTTAAAAAAATTGTGTGTTTTTTGGTTATGAAGACCTTGACAAAAATATTTAGAATTTTTGTGGGAAATGCGTCTTCCAACAGAGAAAATATGCATTTACTAAAAAAAGTATGGAATTAACTAAATGGAATGGGCAAAGAGTTTTATTTGACCCTATTCTTTTGAAACTCATACTTAGGTAAATTATGTAAAAATGTTGTTTTGGTTTGGTTTTTTTAGCTGTATGAACTCTTTCCTTATGTTGTTCTGTTCTTAGCAGGAACTGAAAATAAAATGGAAATGTCTGTCTATGTTGTGTATTGCAAGGTTACTGTTGAATTAGAAAGCATATTCTGGAGGAATACTTCTTTTTATGCCCTCTATTTTGTGTGTTTTGTTGGGTTGCTTGGAAATAGGACTACACATAGAAAAAGACATAGATTTAAGAAACTGTAATAATTACTGCTTAGTTCTGTGCCTAAAATATGTACCTTATGCTTGCAGAGCATAGGAGAGAGGAATGATTGAAAGATAAACCTCAGGACATGCACTCAGTATGGTGTGAATCAGGGATACAGAGATGCTACCCTTTTTTCTCTGAAGTTTTTGAAACAAACAGGTGTCTCAGCTAATATTTTCTTTTCTATAGCTAAGCAGAAGCTTCTCTACCTGTCTCGTGCTGAAAGCAGCAACAAGATAAACTAGTGAACTTCTATTCCAGCTGGTAACTGAGAACCAGAGCAAAGACCAAAAGCTACACGTGGGATATAGAGAGCTAATGGAGGGGTTACTTGGCTTTTATGGGGTGGCTTTCCATGGATTCTGATGTAACAGTGATCAGTGCTCAACTCAAAGGCTCCTGTTTCTAAAGATTTTGGATCTGGTTTTATTTTTGTTAAAATCTCAGCTGTTTGATGTAAGCAGTACCTTATTATAGCATTAAAGTGATCAATCAACTGATTCTTTAATGGAAATTGAACTTTGAAATCTAGGTGTGTGATTGGTGTAAGGCTTCTGTAGAAATATTTACTATGATTTTAAATGCATAAAACAAGTTCATTTACGTTGTATTTGTAGATATTTTTCATTTAAAATTGTGACTTATTCATTTGAAAGTGTTAGTTTCCTTGCTCATAAAAGTGCTCTGGGTACCTTTTAGGACCATTAATCCCTTTTAATGAAAAGTTTTATTTCATTTTAAAGAAATTGATACTTCAGCAAATTTTACCTATTAATTTGCCTTTATTAGTCGTTTGGCTTTTAATACCTGTCAGATTAAGAAAAAAGGTATAAAAAAGAAGTAACAGTCTGTGTTCATGTCTACTAGGTAGGGAGATAACCTTTCTCATGGGCAAAATTCTTCTGATATTATTCCTAGTAGAAGAGCAGCAACTGGGAGAAAAGATGACTGTGCAGTCCTAAAAACTCAGCCGTATGCTCTGCTAACCCTTATATTTTAAAAATTTCCAGCAACAGATTATTTGTTTAGAGCTTTAGGTGATGTCATTGATGAAGGCAGTAATGAAGAAGCCAACAACTCTCGTCCTGTTGCCAGACTTTGAATGGTGCTTTTTAAAAAAGCCTGAGAAAAGCATTTTTTGCCAAATAGTCCTATTTCCCCCCTGAGGTCCATGCCACATGCTTTCTAGCCATAAAAGAGAGGGAAATTGTTCCCAATCACCTAATAAAGTAAGGTACAAACATGTTTTTAGATATTTTAATTATGATTCTGTAAATAAGTTGATATGTCAGCTGAAATTTATTAGAAGCAAGTTCCACTGAACTGCACAACATATTATGCCAACCAATAATTTAAACTCTACATCTTGAAGCTGAACCACAATTTTTAATCACTGAGATCCATATGATGCACTTGAAGACATATAAAAAGAAGGGGGTTTTTTCCTTCAGGGCTGTGTTCCTTAGATAGCTTGCTTAGGATGAAAAGCATATAGCTTCATCTATTTAAAGCAGCTTAATTGGGAGAATCTAAGGCCAAAACTAGAGCTCTAGGTATGGTCTTTCCTTTTGAAAGAGATAGTTCCTTCCCATCCTCCATCTTTTTATTAAATTAGTATTTGCTCTGTGTTACGGTTGTAAAAAAAAGTAAGGAAAAATTATTTTTGGCACTGATACTTTTCAGATGTAAAACTTCAAGTTAGAAATTTTTGAAAATCATGTTTTCTGTGAACTCAAATTATCTGATCTGCAAATGCCACCAGGAGGCCCTTGTAAATTGTTTGCTTTGTGGTAATCCAGTCTCTGTTGTGCTTCTTCTGCTTATGGGCATGTTGCTCAAATTTGCCTCTATTATATATCTCCCAAATGGTACCCAAGCTTGCATAAAAAGAGAATTTGTAAAAAGGTAATTTGTTTTTTAATTTATTTTGAGGTTAAAAAAATGTATTTTTATTTATTTCAGCATACATATAAAAAGGAAAAAACCCGAAACAGTTTATCTTATCTCTAACTACTTCTGAAAATTAGAATGAACTTTTGCATGATTACTTCAATAGCAGATGGTAATGCTTCCTCAATACACAGGTTTAAATATAACATCAGTAACATCATTTCTTTTTGCAAGTCAAATATAAAAGCCATGTAAGATATACTCAAGTTAGTTTATCTGGGCTGATCTGCTCAGAAATTAAGTTAAAAAAAGAAAGAAAAGCCTAGCAACCCTTTCTATTTTGGAAGTAGTTTTTGTCTCGCTTCCCCATTTTCTACCTCATCCATATATTCTTTTATCCATTTTAGATGGGGAATAAAGATGTAAAGATGTTTTCCAAAGGTACCTGTGAAATTCAGTTCATATATTGTTTTCCAAGTGTCTCAGGCATTTTGGAATTTTAATTCTGTTGAGCACCAGCTTCTAGACAGTAGATTCCTTTAGAAAATGACCTGTGGTCTTCAGCCATATTCACCGTTAAGAATTAAGTTAAAAATTGCAGCACTAATTCCAAACCATTTGGTATGAGGCTCTATGAGCCAGAGCTCTTACTTCAGGACACTGCCTAGTTCAGGCTCCCCAGCTGTACAAATCTCAGCACTACACTGATATGTTTCTAGAGTTTCTAGTTCTGGGATTTATGTATTCATGGCCAGTGTTGGTATCTGGGCAGTGGAGCAGTAAAAAAAAACAAACACATGCATCAACTCAAGGCACCTCTGGATTAGTCTTGTCCACTCTTTTCGCAGTCTCAGAAAGATATTTGTGTAAGAGCTGGGCATTGACAAGCCAGTGTCCAGTTACTTGTACACCTCCACACTCATCAGATGTGGATGCAGAAGCAGATACTGTCTTTTATATTTGAAGATAAAAGGTTATCTCAGCCTCCATGCCAATACATCAAGGTTTGGAATTTTATACAAGCAGGATCTTGCTCAAAAATCAGTGTGTCCTTTTCAAATGGACACTCTAGGCTTTGTATGGCCGTAATTGACAAAAGAAAAAAGGGACCTGGCTCTTTGTGAGAGGAAAATTGGTTGGAAAAGGAACAAGCTGCTTAATTTACAAAAGCTTTTACTTATCTGTAACTGAAATTGGCAGTATCAAACTTGGCAGCTGTCAGAAGTAAGGAAGGTGAATAAAAGTTATAATGTGTATTGTAGGTATAGAACTGGAAGATCTAACATGTTCATCCAAAAATACAACAATACAAACTTAGCAGAAAACCTGTGGCATCATTAATGTTCCTGGATGATGTTTAACATAGTTAAGAGAAAAGAACCTGTAATTTCTGCGGGAAGTAGAATCTGTGATAAAGAATCCTGCCTTCTTCCTTAAATTAAAAGTGAACAGCAGGAGGAAATAGATGAATTGTGGTGGGAATCTATTTAAAAGAAATTTTGAAATTAATGGAATGCAAATAATGTTGAGAGAAAACAAAACCTCTGCTGTCATTATAATTCAGTGTTATTTAAATTCTAGCCAAAGTATTTTTTAACAGCTGTACTGCTAACTAGTCAACCTTGCAGGCATGTTTAATGTCCTATCAAGTGACTCTTCTCAGTTCCATTGGAATTTGACAGTAATTAAAAGTATTCTCTCTCCTTGAAAAACCTTCATGGTACAGGTGATTCATCATCTGAAGCTCAATAAAAAAAAAAAGTGTCTGAAAAAAAAAATCTGCTGTCATTGTTTGTGTATTTTATGTTATCATTTTCTGGTGGAATTTTGGCTTTCATGTTTTCTAAAATAGATCCAATATTAAGATTCCTTCTTTCCTCTGCCTTCATTTTCACAGTTTGAATAATTGAGTAGGTGTGCTACAGTTACCAGACATTCCTTTTCAGATATTCCTGCAAGTATGAACTTAATAGAAGTATAATCAGAAATCAGGCTCTAAGTCATTTAGAGTGAGGGAAGAATCTCGGTCCAATTTGTGCTCTATTTTTTATAGTAATGGGATTTCCTAGCAAAGATAAATATTTTTCATTTCTACAAGTGAAAAATTGTTATGCAGAACTTCATACAATGGCACAAGTAGGTACATGTTGTCCTTGTTTTTTTAAACATAGCTCCCAAAAGTTACAATAGGTTTGTAAATGAAATACAGAGCTTGGAAAATCTGTTCATCTTCAAGATCCTTACTTCTAAACAAAACAACAGCAGAAAAATCCTGTTAACTGCAATAGAGGTTATCTACAATTAAAGTAATAAGGATAATTTTTACAGTAACTGTGGTTTTGGGACTTATTTGTTTGGTTTGTCAAGGTATGACACATTCTTTAAAAGAAACTGATGAAAAAAAGTTTGATATATAAGCAGGTTTCAAACAAATGTCCTTTTTTTTTTTTTTGCTAACTGCTCACAAACATCCCAGTCTTTAATAAAAAACAAATTTTTAATAAAAGTAGAATTGTATGGACACTTTTTGAGGAAAATTAACTTGAGATACATGAAGAGAGGTATGGGTAACTGATACTGGTTTTGATTTTGCTGCTAAGTCAGCTGATTTTAAGGGTGAAGAATTAAGCACATGTTTAGGGTGGTACTTGCAGTGGGAATTAGACAACAAAACTAGGAAACAGTTATTTTATGATAACATCTTTAGTGTGGCTTGCAAATATCTGTGACTGGGGATGTGTCTTTTCCTCCCTCCTTATGGAAGAACAAATGTGAAAAAGCTCTTGCAGGAACCTGAACAACTGTCTGCCCTAGAGCAGAATAGAGTTTAGTTGGTTGAGCAAGCAACAATTCCGAGTACACCCTCTCTAACTCCTGTGAACTTTTGGAATGTTTGTGGCAGATTGTTTTTATGTGTCCCCTGGACATAGAAAAATATGCAAATAAAAATATTCCCCTGGAATATTGCTTGATTTAGCCTGAGGTTCCCTATTAGTTTTGCAGGTTAAGGAGAAATAAGAAAGAACACAGCAGCACAGAGTGTTTGGGGACTAAACCTGTCTTGCTGCTGTCTTTTGTATCAGAAAAACTTCTACTGACCTTCACATAAACTTAGCCTATAGAATGTTGAGAGAAAATTTTTCTCACATAACAATACCTTGTAAGATGATGGGAATTCACTTTGCAAGCTCAGCTGTTACAGCTGGGTATCAGCCTTCTTTCCATCTTCTGTGCTTTTCTGCTGACAAGGTTACTGCTTTCCTCCCAGTACTACTCTTAGATAAGGTACAGTAACTTCAGCTCTGAAATCACAAGTGATGAGTTTATACAAAGGGAAAAATCCAAAGGGACAGGGAGAAGAAAAGACCACAACACTGGGGGCATTTCTTTGTATCTGAGTTCCCTCTCCAGTACTGCTGATTTTTCTCTCCCAACTTCTAAAAAGAATAAGTAGCACCAGTCAGAATCTTAACTGCTTTATGTTTGTTCAGTAGTCTGTAAAGTAGAGAATATTGTGTGTGTAATACTGCTTTCAGGCTGAATATGTTAATGTCTAAAAAGCTTTTAAGAATGTAAAACACTATGTAAATGTGAGCTATTAGCATATCTTTCTACTTTAACAAGAGGGCAAGATTCTGAAAGAGTTCACGTCACACTCTTGAAGGAGTTCAGCGCAGGCCAAAGTGTCTGTGAGCGCACTGTCCTGAGTGAATCTCTGAAGCACCACAAGCCCTACATTCCAACAGACTTCAACACTCTTGAAACTAAGTCTTGTGAGACAGGCTAGTAATATTGCTTCTTTTTCCTCCCTTATTCATTTTGAAGAGGGTTTTTATAATAAGTTTGACATACAGACCAGGGGAAGCGCCTCACAGAGTATTGTTTAAATTGCAAAATTATCCGTGGTAAAAACAAAATACCCCAAACCACGCAACTTTCTTCATCTCATCCTGCCTGTCCCTATACAAATTCGAGCTCTAGCTTAGTTTAAAGCTCTTGTTTGCTGGAGGAAGGGAGCAGGAAGTCTCAGCTATCTTGTTCACCTTAAGACATATTAATATCATAAAAATAGGTGTGCAAGCAAGAGGTCAGAGTAATTGGTCTTGTGTTTGATCTAGGACACAGTGAGAAAATCTTTTTGAGAGGTGGGCAGAGACAAGAGGATGCAGAAGACATGGCACATTGTCACTACTTCCATTCAGAAGCTCTTTGTCTTCTGGAGAGAAGAGTTAGGTCTTAAACATTATTATGATACAGATTATGAAGGTGGAAAGATGCGGCCGTCAGTGTTTTTGTATTTCCTTTTAATAACATAACAGATATCCTTCAGTTTATTAAAGGGTTTAAAGTCTGCCATATCTGTTTCTTGTTTGTATCTCTCATATTTCCTTTAAAAAACTGAAAAAAGGCCCTTAACTTTGATATCCAAGGGAATCCTTGTTTGTAGTTTTTCCCCCTCTTAAAGAATGAAAACCTTTTGTTCTAGGCAGCTTCTGTGCACTCATAAAAAGTACTGTGTCAGAAAAAGGACACTGGAAGGCCATTCAGTACAATTGAAAATTTCATGGCTCTCTGCACACCAAAAGTACTGTTTATCAAGGTCCTTTTAAATATTTCATGCTGTAGAAAAGACCAAAGATGTTACATTATGTGCTATATTTGACTAAAATGTGGTTTATGTTTCTATTTTTTCAGAATAGCAGTTGGACCAGAAAGGGTGTGCATTGTCATTGATATCACATTTCCCATTTTTGTAAATAGTCACATACTTCAGGAAGCATCAAATAGCTGATGTGCTTTGCTTGTGATAGAACTCAATGAGCCGCCTTCATACGTGCTACATTTTAATAATACAAGACTCTAATTAAATGAAAGGCTTTAAAATGCCACATGAGAAACCTTAATATTTATGTATACTCAGCTACTCCTCTGGAGAGAACACACAGAGGAGAAAGTCCCATCCAGTGTTTGACTCAAAGGATTTTGTGCTCTTTTCCTTAAATTCCTTCCTCTTTCTGAATGTAGAACCATATTTATGTAGTGCTACTCATTTCTGGTCACTGCCCATATTAACCTAAGATTTTTCATTGTTGGGATAAGTCTCTGCTGACATTCCTGCCATTGTAGGAAAGGGTTGAGGTGCTCCTGTAATGGTTCTCCCCAGCCCTGTGATGCTTGAAAACATGATAAATGAAAATGTCTGGTTCTTGTTGTACTAATTCAGTTTAAAAAGTAGCAGTGCCTTTGAAGTTATTGAATAAGAAAGGCAAAATTTAGTACAAGGACTCAGGCTTGTTGGGTTTTTTGCAACACTGCTAGAGTCATATTTTAAGACAGTTAAGTCACAAAATCAAGAGTAAAGCTTGATCTCATATTCAGTAAAACCAAGGCCCATATTAAGCTGGCATGTTTCTGCAGAATGCTGTTTTTATTTCTTTAAGTCTATGGTAAAATCATGGTCACTTCTGAAGCATAAGATGGAAGACAGTGAAATTGTTTCCTGATACTGAAATAATATGTATATTGTACATGTCTTGACAAAGAATTTCTTATCTGGACCAAAGAAAGGTGGGTAGTTGGGTCTATTCAATTCATTCTATAACATCTTATCTGATTATTAAAGGGTTTTTTAAATAGTGAAAAACTTGAATTAAAAAAAAACAAACCTAAACCAGACTGTTGGAAAGTTGAATATTTTATCATTACCATAATGTTAACTGGAATAATCAACTAATAATTTAATTTTTATATTGTTCTGTGGAAGGTAAACTTAATAATATAGTGAAAGACAAGGTGATTATTTCTAGAGAAGAACATTCATCCTCAAACTGTGATTTGTTCAAGTGATACTACAGCAGTCAGTAATTGGTGTGTGGTGGTTTTACATAAATTGACAACTATAGAAAGTATATTTTATCAGTTAGTTAAGATTTTAAAGCTCTATGCATTTTTCTAACAATACAATAAGATCTTGATTGCATGCTACTGGATGGGACTGTTAGTATTAATAATTTATTTCAACCATCTTTCTTTCTGAAACAAACACTTAATCAAAAATATTAGTGCTGTTATAAGTTTATTTCAGAATCTTTCCATTGCTTTAGATATATTATCATTTTAGTGACTTTTCATATATTTTATAGTGTGTTATTGCACAATATATTAGAGCCAAATACTCATGTTTTAAAATAGAGACAAAATCAAGAATGATCTATGAATATTGCATTTTATGTAGCCTTCAGAATTAAGTGAATAGCAAGACAGGTAAAAGGTACTAATTTTGTCCTATTGATTTCTCACTTTGTAGTTTTAAGAAAAATATAACTGAAAATAACATTAGTCACACTTCTAATTTTACATTTATGATATTAGTTAGGGTTTTTTTTATCCCTGTTGACTGTGATGATCTGAGACTTAACTGTTGATAGGTTTTGTGTGTACAAATATTGAAGATACCTGGCAGAACCAATCTACTTGCTCTCACACTCATCTCCTCAGAAGATAGATTTATTCTTTTGATTTATCTTCCTTTTTTGTAGAATACATGCATACATTCAGTACTTATGAGGTACAGGCTTCTAAAAATATTATATTGTTTCCTTATTGAAATGGAAATTACATTTCAAAATAAATATACATTACTGTGTATGTTTTAATTTATGAGTAGATACTTTAATTGATCTTTTTTATTTCATAAATTTGCTGTGTGACACTATTAAATTTACCTAATAATGGGACAATCTTATGTTGTGGAACAGAACTCTGTTAACAACAGAACCTGTTAACAACAGTCAATTTTTTTTCTGTTTTTTTCTTTTCCCATTATTTTTGCCAGATATGATGTTCACTGAATATTGTAGCAGATTCCAAAGGTTTAAATTCTGGGATCTTTCATTTGAATCACTTTTTTTGTAAAGGAAAACTATGTGTGATTTTCTGAACACAAAAAATATTGGTCTTGCTTATTAACATATAACTGGATGTGGTTCTAAGGCTGAGCTTACACAGAAGCATTGACTAAATTGATGTTTTTTCTCCATGTTAAATCCATCTTAATTTATTTGTATGCTCCTCTCGCTTTATATTTTCGGTATAATGGACTCACCCAAATTTTGGATTTATAGCGCAGTACTTAGTTTTCTTCCACAAAAATGCTTCCTAGAAACTGAATGAAAGACAGAAGAAATAAAATTTAAGTCACAAAATAGTATCTAAATTAGAACTGTTTTCCTGGGTCTATGAATGGAATATGAATTTCACTTTTCCAGCAGTTTGTTTTTTCTCATGTACACTTTTTTGCATTTTTGAGATAGTGCTTGAAATAAATTTAGGTTTGGGTTCCTCATGTACATGGTCTGCCTTTTTCTAAAGGACTTTTTTTTAAAAACAGTCTGCTGTAGCAGGGAGCATTGATCTAAGGACAAAAAGATTTCAATTCCAAGAATGTGATCAACAAATATCAATTAGAATTTTGAAGATTTGATGCTCTTATTCTCTACAAATTTTTAGCCAAGAAAAGAGAATCTGGATAGACAATTATAAGCTTTTGTGAGTTTACTAAGCATGATATTCAACTGTGTGTGTGCATATTTGCTAGGACCAATTTAGGGAGTTAATCTGGTTCATCCCACCAAATCAGTGCCTCTTGATCCCTTGGTGCTCACACATACATTTTGTGGATGAAAATGCTGCAACAGTTCAGTTACAAGAGCAGTATGCTTGCATAAATTGTAATCAGGAATTCAGTGTTGCATATTTTGAAGTAACAAGGCAGCAGGAGGTTTGCAACAGTACCTGTGTGCAGTGGAAGGCAAATGCTCTTCCAGAATTCCTGTGCCTGGTGTTTGGGAAGGAAGCTACTTTAGTGTTTAGTTCATGAAAGCTGGTGTATGCCAGCTCTGACCTCAGGCATTTAAAAATATGGAGTCTTTAGGTCTTTCTCTGTGAAGTAAGCAGTTGATACATTACTGAGCTCACAAAACAGACCACCCTTTAACAGAGCAGTAACATCTCAGCCTGGCTGAAGCAGTTTTGGATGGGCTGGCCAGAGTGGTACAGGCTAATCCTGAAAGCTGTAGGGAGTTATGTTGTGTGGTTTTGCACCATTTTTAAAATAGAAATCCTACTACACTCTAAGGCTTTTATTTTTAGCTGGTTACTAACACCTGTGGTTTTATTAATAGATGACTTGAGGTCTGCTTATTAATTGGTAGCCTAATATGAGTTCATGCATCTTGTTGCAAAAAGGGAGCAGATGCAAGTGGCATCCAAGCACCCAACTGCCAGCAGCATCTTTAGTTGGACTTCCATTTTCCCACAAAAATTGAGAAATTTAAGTTGAAAGGTTTTTCAGTTTTCAGGAAACAGAAGAATTTCTGCAAAAACTGTAAAAGAAGCTGAAAAAGCATAACATTTCAAAGCATATACCAAGAAAATGGCAAAGGAAGCTATATAAGGTAATTTATGCACTGGTTTGGTTTAATGAATTCAACTGAATTTGATACAATCTTCACAAGAACTAGTACATTTTCTGTTAAAAAGAATCAGAATTCTTTTATTGAAAATCATTATTTTACTTTCAACTCTCTCCTTATTAAAGCTAGGGAACCGTTTCCCTGAAGAAATTTGCATCTATTAGCAAAGGAAATATATGTACTACTAGAAAATACTTAACCTAGGACAAATTGGTGACAGCAGGATACTGAGCAATTAAATCAGTGTTCTCAGAGAGGATGTGAAGGAAAACCCAGATAAATGTAACAGATACTTAGGTTGTTTAATCAAGCTGCTTAGTAACTTTTTTTTTCTGAAGAATGTACATATATATAAAATTTTGGGATTGGTCTCTGAGTGCTTTTTGGCTGTAGAATGCTTTTTGAATAAAATGGAAAGGTTTCTGTGAAGAGTAGGAGAAATAGTATTGTATTTTTCTTCACAAAATTTGCTATCTTCAACAATGGATTACCCTAGTGAATAGAAAGGAAGGAGCAAGCACCAAGTTCTCTGACAGTCTGATGTCAGACTACAGATCAACTAGAAAAAGGCCATTCTGAACATTTAACTTCTGCTCTTCCTTAAATTAATGTGATAACTTTCTCACTTTGCTTCAGTGTCCTCCCTTTTCAGTATGATCAATCTCAGTGCAAATGTAACTGAAATATATTTAATCAATTGTATTTAATACTGTATTATTTGATATATTTTGAACATTTCTGTCAAATAATATGATGCCCACAGTTATTTTCTAGTCCATTTACTCATAAGAAAAATTACAACTTTGCTAAATTTCCAAACAGAAATCCTCCTATTTTCAGTCTTTTATGTGATAAAATCAAGACGAAGTTTATATGACCACATTGATGAATAAATACATATTTAAGTTAATTTAATAACTGGTCTGCCTTCTCATAGGTGATGTCTTTTTCTATCTTGATTCCATCATTTGGAATTTCTCGGTCCATATCTGTAATAATAATTTATGTGCTGGAGTCTACTACTTATGCTGACATGACAGACAAACAGAAGCCAATAAAAACCTTTCAGTCATTTAGAATATAAATGTGCATCATACCATTTCCAGAGTCCATATATGTACATACATATACAGTTTATGTATATAGTAGTTAATTTGGCTGGTTTGATGATTTAGCTAAAGCTGAGTGTTTGATCTCTATTTTTCTTTTCTCCAGTTCCACTGACTTGTTATGGTCATTATACACTTAACTAAAGGTACATTTCAGACTGATTTTCTGTGTTGTTTTTCAAATATGAAGACTAAATAATATTTTACAGTCCAATATTATTTGAGACTGATTTGCCTCCAGTGTTACCAAAATAGGTGTTATTTTCCCTCAGAATTCCTGTGTTTTTAATTTAAAAGCATTGTTTAATCTTAGTCATTCTTATATTGATGAAATTGGTGCTTGGGAAAATGCTGACTAATTCCTGAATCATGATGCTGAATACTGAGTATTTTTTTATATAATAACAGATTACTGTCAGAGATAAGAATCTTACACTGGACTGACGCACATGAAGTACATTATGTGAAAACAGAATTCAAGTGATAGCAAACTACAGGCATATCTCCATTTCAGTAAAAGAATACCTACTTTAACTTTATTAGGGTACGCATGCTCTCTCTGATATTTAAACACCTCCCCTACACATACAGGCACAAAGCCCAGATACCCACCCTCATCTATTCCATTGCTGTTTTCTGGAAACTAATAATTATTGGCTAATTCAACAGAGATTGAAGTAACAGACTAGGGCTAAATTGTCAAGTATAGGAATTACTGATTTTCAGCATTTCCATCCTCAAAAATTAAATCTGACGCTGATTTCATTTAATTATCAATTTGTAAATATGAATGTTTTAAAACTTGATTTTGTCAGTTTGTGTGTAAGAACAAAAGAAGTTCATATTTCAGATTAAATGGGGCATGCTTATAAAAAAGTACAGAGTGTACTATTTTTTACAAATTGATATTGTTTAAAAATAATATTAAAAATATTTCCATTAAAGAATTGCTCATATGTATGCTATTTTCCAGAGCAGTCGCCAATCTAATTGCTGTGGTGCTCACTAGTTGCAAACAAAAGGTCAGAGTTTGATAGCTGTTTTGTAAATTATTTTAATGACCTGCTTCCTAATATTATCCAAAGAATTCTTGTAGGTGGTATCAAGTACTATCCTTGTTTTCCCTCTAGAGAATCTGTACGTCACCACAGTTTGGTATTGAAATCCTACTGCTCTCTAAAGAGAGGTGGATGTCTCACCTGGCTGGTGGATGAAATGCCCGGCTGAGGACTCTGAGTTTCTCTAGTTCAGAGAGAGGGGAGGCTGAGGAGTGGCCTCATACAGCTCCCTTCATCTTCCTGAGGAGGGGAAGTTGAGTGTGAGGTGCTGAGCTCTTCTCCCTTGTACCCAGTGCCAGGACACGTGGGAATGGCCAAGAGCTGTATTGCTCAGGAGAAGTTCTAACTCTGAACTAGCAGAAGGCGTTGGATACCACAGCCATGCCCCAGCCTGTGCATGGGCTCTGGCATGTTTTGAGAAGGAGGCACAAACTTTCTGATGGGGATGAGAGCTGTGGATCATCTTGAGAGCATTTGACCACCTGAACAAGTTTGTAGAAAGCAGACGTGATGTGTTTTTGAAAGTCTTCTGTGTTCATCCAGTTTTTCTGGTTTCCCTCGGGATGGCAAAATCCCCATCTTTGACGCCAGTGAGGCTCAGAGATCAAATCCTGAGTCTGATGCAGGATGTGCTCCTCAACTAAGTGGTTTCAAGCTTACCCATGGATTGTTTTTCTCCTTTTACTTATTTTTAAAATGCCTGAGCTATTTCCTATGGCAAAACATGCTAGAGCACAATATCCTGAGAACACCAGCACTCCCTCAGAGGGAAAGTCCATGCCAATACTCTGCCTCCAAAGCAGTCGGTCAAGGTCTAAAGGAGAGACCTGTGAGCAGGTCCTGGTGGTGCTCACAGGCCTCAATGGCTGGGACTGGCCTGCCCTGGATCCCCAGCCCCACCACCTCCTGCCAAGGGCCCAGGAACGTGTCCCAGCTCAGCCTGGAACACTCAGTCCCTGCTTAAGCCATGTTGTACCGTGCCAGTCTGATTATCCCACCATAATTATACAACTATTCCCAATATTAATTAACTAACAATGCAAAATGTATTGGCACTCCATGGTAGAAGAAATATTTATAAATTTCACAATGTTTCTTTAGGTTAATAGGCTTAATGTATGGTATTAAACAATTTGACAGCCTTAAGTATAGACATTTTTCAAAATTTAATAGAATATTAACATTTAACTCCACAAATAAATTCATTTTTACTCATAATCTTGGGATATTTATCAAGGTGTAATGTTATTGACTGACCTCTTTAGAAAACAAGAAGACATTAGGAACAATTTCATAAGGGTGCCATCTAGGATATTGCACAATAGCTACTCCAATAATGTAGATTGAAACTAAGACTAATATTTTCTGGGTATATTTTTCTCCATTGACCTCTTGTACCATTTTTTAGGACCTATATAAATAAGTTATAATGCTGCCTTGAAGTTGATGAAGATATGAAAGCTGGCCTCATGCTTACAACACACAGAGAAAGTTTTCATTTTTCATAAAAGTATCAAGAACTGTAAAAGAAACACAAATTTGCAGTTAAAGTAACATGGTCCGAATAAAAATGAAAATAGAAATCACTCCTCTTGGAAATCTGTGGTCTGGACTGTATGAGCAGGAGTGTATCAAAATATGCAAGGAAATACTGTCACATATAACTGAATGTTAAATAGGGCATGATAATTGCCAAGAACTTGGTTTCTAAGAAAAAATGTATGCAATATGAATAAACAAGCAGTATTACCTAGTCAGTCATCCACAATATGAGTCCCACAAAATATCTCCTAAATTAAATAGATAATTGGTTAAGTCTTCATGAATAAATATATTTTTCCTTAAAAAAAAATCTAAAGAAATTGGTTGGGGTGTTTTTTTTCCTAACAGTTTAAGGTAGTGGAGAAAATGACCTCAAAATTTATGCCTAAGATGAGACCTTACAGCCAAAGAGAAATTTTCTCAAAGACTCAGGACAGATACAATAGATAATTTACAGGTTTAAGATATGCACAGAACAAGGCACTGGAAACAGTATGTTTTCAGGGGTACAATAGTATGACACGGTGTAATCAATTGCAAAGAAGAAAGAATCTGACATCTCTAGAGGTATCTTCACAGTCATAGCCAGGATTTCAAAGAGTGTAAATTAAGTGGCTTCAAACCAAACCCTTTTAGTTGCAACTGAAATTATCATCTATCCACTGTGTACAGTTATTTTTACAAAGAGCTGTTATTTTGTATAGAAAAAGCAGTGTTCAGTGGGGGACAAAAAGAACATCTAACCTAACCTGTGGGTTTTTTTGATCTATTGCATTTATACATTGCTTTGTAGATCATAAATGCATAATTTCATAACTCTACAAAGGTTGATACCAAGATCATTTGAGATAAAACTGTTCTATGAGCAGGGAAGTTATGTTAATATTTCTAATTTGAATATTATTTCTTTGTATTATAAATCACCCTTGGTTATTTTATCTTTACTATCCTCTAGCATTTAATACAGATCCAGGAATATTATTAAACATCTATTAGCATAATATTAAGTATTCAAATTTCTTTTGGTGTATATGAGTTTCTCCAATATTTTCTGCAAATATTGTATCCCTAGACTAACTGTAGCTTCCATGGGCCTCAAGCACTTCTATGATGCTTATGCATTAATTTAGAGAGTATCCTGTACACTTCCAAAGGAATCACATTTCTTTAATTAAAATGTAAAATTCAGAACTGAACTGATTATTATTAGGAAGCTGAATTCAGTTAAAAGAGCAATAAACACTGGATGCAGACATGCAAATAAAAGTTTTAATGATCTTGCAGAGGATTAAATTGTAACCAGTGAAATCATAAATAGAGCCATATTTTTATCTTGTTAAAAGGTAATATAAACTAAGAGTTTCAGCTACAAGGAGGGAAAAACCTATTTTTTTTTTTTTGCTGACATTGTCATCTATAAATAGTGTTGACTTCAGTATTTATGAAAAAGTTAGACATAACCTTGTAAAGAAGACCTTTAATCACTTTAGGTTTTAGCATGGAAGCCAGTATTCCTTTCTAAAGTTGTATAAATAATAGCAATTTCCATTACCCAGAAAAAAATGAAAGAGGAAGAAAACTAGTCTAGTTTCCAGAGCATCCTTCTCAAAAAAACTGCAGCCAAAGCCACCAAAAAACCCAAAGTTTTCAACAAACAAGAGTTTATATTTGAAATCTATTTTTTTCCTCTCTGGAATAATAGTATTTCAATTTTATAGTCAACATATTATAGGTACATCACTCTACATTTAAAAGAATTATTACCACTAGAAAACAAAGCATCTCTGGTTAACATTTAATAGAACTAATCTACTTTTAATTATTGGGGTCTTTCTTTTTTTCTTATTCTGCAATTGTTCCTTAAAATCATCATAAAGTTTGTGTTGCAAATATCAGAAAATCATAACATTTTAGAAATTCTGAACACTGCATAGATTTAACATGTTAATGAGCTCTACTTTTGACGTGACTATTGGATATTTTTTACAAGCATTCTGAAGCTCCTCTTATTTGGGCAGAATAGATGCATTATATTCTGCAATTATCTTTTCATTAAGGATGTCAAGAGTGAAGCTTACCTTGTGAGGTTTATGGGTATCTTTGGCAATGCTCATGCTCACACACCTGAACCAATGTTTGTTTTGCTGTTCTCTTGATTTGTCCCAGAAATAATAATAGTCATAGAATATTTAATCTTTCTTGTGGTGTCAGTATCAGAGAAAAAGTGTCAGTCAATATATACAATTTGTAGGTACTTACACTTTGTGATTGTATCTTTAGCTTATTTTTTAAAAGTTAGCATACTATTATTGCTTTGGTTTGGAGTGTTTATTGTAGTTTTTCATGATGGTACATGTCTTTGTCATTTTGACAATCATGGAGAGATCTCCTGTTTCTGGAGTTTAAATAAAAAAGGGGGGGGGGGGGGCTTACTTCATAGTTGAAATAGAATTTACATAACAATAAGCATGTGGTGAAAATAGGTGCCTAAAAATGTTACAGCTAACCATTACTGAGAATGTTACAGCTAACCATTACCATTGTTTGCCTGTCTCCCCCTTTTCTCCAGCATGTATCTTCTGTATTTCTTCACTCTTTTACCTTTACATGATTAATTTTTATGTCGTGGCTGGCTGGCTGACTCTTCTTTTAGGTTCTGTTTGCACTTTATTCTCCCACAGGATACCACTGGATGTTACACACACACTTTCTTTTACCCAGTGGCTCTGTAGCAAGTAGGACAACTGCCTCTGCAGCATTTGCTTCTGTATTATGCTAAATGTCTCTCAGAATGCAGCCATGAATGGATATCAAACTGGGCTGTCCTGCAAGGCAAAATGAAACCTTGAGAGGCTGCCACTGGCTCATGCAGAGACTTTGTAATTGAATGTTCTACATCACTTCACACAGTTCCAAAGTCTCATTTGTTGCAGTTTACATGGTAATTTAAAGTATTAGTGGAGGGCAAGGCACTTGCAAACTGGCCAAAAAGGGCTGCTTGAACCATGTCTTTGATCGGAAGGTGTAGAGATTATATGGGTGACTACAACACTGCCCTCCAGCAGGAAAGGCAAAAACCAGCAATGTCAATAAGCATGATGTGCCCATAGTTCCTTTGCATTAGGAGTAGCCCAGACTGTACAGAATATCTGAAACTATCTGAATTTCTGTCACTGTGGTGGCAAAAAGGTGAAAAATAAATGAGAATTTAGGTGGGAAACAGATCTTCTGTATAATGAGTTAGATGTCAATGTCTAAAATATGAATCATACAAACAAGATCTCAGTTTTGCATTTGTATCTTTTTGTTTGTATAAAAAGCATGAATGTTAAGTTCCATATTTTGGAGCCAAATATTTGTATCATGTAAATTACCTCATTCCATTAAGATCAATGAGATACTCTGAAAGCACCAAGATTGGGACAAATAGCATCTAAGGGAATTCTCTTGTGTCACTGTACTTACTTTATGGTGTATCTATAGGTTGTGATGATTTGCTGTAGCAGGCAGTGAGATCAATGTACTGGTGTGTGATTTAGCAGCAAGTGTGTAAGGGATGTGGACTTATTTCTCTTCACATCTTTAAAAACTTTAAAAAATTGAGCTTCAATGCTGAAATGAATGCTGATTTCAGCATTGAAGCTCTATTCAGGGCCTCAGGCAATTACTTTTTAATCAGTATTTGAAGAACTCCTTTTCCACCTCAAGGAACATTTTTATGAATGTGGAAATGTGCAGATTTCTCCAGGCAATAAAAAGCCATTAGAATCAGGAGTGAGGGGTGCTGCAGGGTAGAGTAACAATTCTGACATTTCTGAGGAAACTTAATTTATAGAAACCTAATTTATACAAGATCATAGAAGTTCTTACAGTGATGCTCTAAACAGGAAGGTATTTTCTTGTGAATGAAAATCCCAGACCACTAAAAGAAGTTTATTAATCATCTCATTATTAGAGACGATGTGGTCCCATGTAGTTCTGTGGGCACATAGATTACCACATGGAATCCCAAATCAGTTCAGATTTCTGTAGTACATACGTACAAATAGGCAGGTAGGGCATAGATTACGAGTTCTTTAAAATACAATATAACTATTCTGAAGAAATTAGATTTTACAAGATTGAGGTCAAAATAATCCTGTGTTTTGCTTTTCAATTAACACAAAATTACATTACTTTACCTATATTATTCATACTGACCCAGGGATTTTCTGTGGTGGGGATTTTCTGTGGTGGATGGGAGATTTAAAAGTGCTAGCCAAAAGTAAGATCTGTGGACTGTATAAAACTAAATGTCTTCAGTTGCTCAATAGGATACAGAATTTTTCCATTTAATATGAGAGAAGATCACACAAATACAAAAAATCAATAAACAACTTGTTACCCTTAGACAGTCAGGGGAGAAAAAACAGGAGAGTAAGTAACCCATGCATTCTGCTTAGAAACCAAGCAAATTCAAAGTACATTGAACTAAGATGAGAAAAGAACTGAGAAAAAATTTCCTCTGTGAAGAAAGTCCTTTAACATTTTGTGACTATATTCACACTTAATTAAAAGGTTGTTATAAACAATACTTTCCAAAATTTAAATATTTTAACTCCAATTCCCTTATATTTAAGTTTTTTAAGCTTTTAGACTTTAAGTATGAGGGTATGTAGTTCATACATTTTTCATATTGGTTTTTTCATTACAAATATCAGAGCTTTTTATTTAATTTGTCACACATTTGCATAATTATTATAATTTTAATTGTTAACAGAGGGATATTTTCCCCTTGGGAAAAGAAAATCATCTCTCCAAATTCTAACAGCTTAGACTAACCAAGTCTAAGACAAGATACAAAGCCAAAAAAGCTGTCTAGGTTCTTTAACACCAAATAGATTAGTTTAAAATTACAACTCTTAAATATGGTTATATAATTTGATAGGATAAATATTTGAGCTTATTTCTTGTGCAGTAGGGAAAAGAACATTTGCAGTCATTTCTATCTAGGGGGATAAAAATCTGCAGACATTGTACATGACTGTATCAAATGTCAAAAAGAGTGATAAACAAAAATAAAAGGCAAACAAAGCTCTAGACATCCTGACATTATGTGAGATTAGAATAATGCTGACAGTTTCAAATTTAGCTTCAAATACACTAAGCCTTGAGCCACGAGATTAGTTTTCAAAGATTTTGCATTTCTCAACTGGTCTTCACCTGATGTGTAATCCCCCAGTTTCTGCACTGTGAAATAGAGAACAACTGTTGAGATCTCCTTTAAAATGCTCCAAAAGCTAATCTGTAATAAAAAAAAGCTTTATAATATTTAAAAATAAGCCTGAGTTTGAATTCAATATTCTATTAGTGAAACCAGAAGTCGAAAGAACCATAATAAAACAAGAAGACAAATGAAATATCTTGTCAGTAAGAAGGACAGCAGGATGGGGACTGGTGGAGCAAAGTTCCTCCCACTGTAAGTACAGATCAGGTTCATGACCACCTGAGGAACCTGAATGTACATGAGTCTATGGCACCTGATAAGATGCATCCCAGAGTCCTGAGGGAACTGGCTGACATCACCAAGACACTCTCCATGCTATTTGAGTAGTCTTGGCATTCAGATGACTGGAAAAAGGGAAACGTACACCTCTTTAAAAATGTGGAAAGGAGGCCCCTGGGGAGAAGGCTTCAAGGTGACATAAGTGCAGCCTTTAAATAGCTACAGAACTACAGAAAAGATAAAGAACTACAGGAAAGATAGAGAGGGTTTAGAAGGGCATGTAGGGGAAGGACAAGGGGGAATGGCTTCAAACTGAGAGAAGGTAGGTTTTGATTAGATATTAGGAAGAAATTCTTTACTGTGAAGGTGGTGAGACACTGCAACATGTTGCCAGAGAAATTGTGGATGCCCCATCCCTGGAAGTGTTTGAGGCCAGGTTGTCAGGTATCTCTGCCCATGCCAAGGGGGTTGAAACTTTAGGGTTCCTTCCAACACAAATCACTGTATGATTCTAAAGGAATGTGTCAGGAAAAGACACTTGAGAATTTTCTTCTCTGATTTGAAATTTTCTGTCTTCAAATCCAGCTTTGAGTCATTTTTGTTCTAAAGTTATGAATGAAGACTGGGAGATCACATTAGAGAAGGAGGATTGATGATAGTGTAGGACTTTCTTATATCTAACTGATGGGAAGATTAATTTTCCTTATTTATTTTTACTTCTAATTCCTATATGAATGAATGCTTTTGAATTCAAGAATGTGTTATTGTTTTTAAATAGAAAGAAGCCATTAAAACCTAAAAATAAACAAGCAAACAAAAAGCTATGCTGAACTGAGAACAGGTGATGATACTTGTTTAGCAGTACATGGAAGTAATTTATAATGAAGACCAAATCTTTTCCAAAAAGAATTTGTCAACAAGTTCAAGATTTGTCAGTCTCACCTACTAATTGTTATATTCTGTATAGAATTGGGGGAGAGCAGAATGGCAGTCTGAACTCTGTGAAAATGCTTTGTGAGTTATTTAATGACCAAAATACCAAATCAAGTTTCCCCTTAAGTCTTGGTCTGCACATGCAAAGCAGTCAGCCTTCTCTTTTCTCCTCTGGGCTGGACTCCATGCAAATCTCCTAATTCCATAGTGAATGCTCTAAGAAAGTTGTGGGATATAGGATATAAGACATAATCTGATTGGTAGGCTGATCTTTAAGGGAACAGATGTGGGAAATACACCTTTTGGCATGGTGATAAACTTCTATAGAAAAATAAAATATTTTTAAGTGAAAAAGTTTTATCACTTCAGTGAAATAAAGAACTTCAGCTTGAGAGATGTCATTTCAGTTGAGTTGTTTTGGTTGGAAATGTGTGAATTATTGTGGTTTGTCATTTAAAAAATTATATTCTTATGAATTTGCATTCTAATGTTTCTATTTTTTTAGGTACTTTGGTAGAAATATGCAAGTTCTGAAGTATCATTCCAAATAATTTCAGTCACTTTTCAAAGACTATTTATCTGATCAACGCAAAAGCTTTCTTTGGCAGACCTACATAAAATAGCAGCTACCAGAAGAGCTCCTCCCAGCATCAATTGTCATCATTAACAAATCTCTTGGAGATCATGCCTTCTTTGAGATCCAAAACTGTTTTTCTGGAGCTTCTCAGCAATGACAGGTAGCAGATATCTGTGTGTTATTGAAGCTTGCCTTCTCAAACTCGTGTCTGCTACTCTTTTTATTAAAGCAGAAGTAGAAATTATTTAAAATTACACAGGAGGGCATAGTAGGAAAAAGACTCACAAAGCTATTATTAGTAAACAATATCAAAATAATGCTATTATATGACCTGTTTACTGATAATATTACTTCAGCCACAGGCTGTCTGCTTTTTCCTCATCCAGCTAATGCCTCTACTGAAATAATGGCAAATCATATTTAGAAGGAAAATTATCTCAAAATTACTAAAGAAAGCCATCTTAGAAACTTGGTTTTTTACCATTTCTTGAGAGAAGTAATATGTAAAAGATAATAAACAGGCTCATTGTTTTTGCAAATTGTCTTTGGCATACAGATGTTAAAAATTGTCACAGTTTCATACAGGCAAAGTTATTGTATAGACTTTGTTGTGAGTTGTCTTATCTGTAAAAAATACTGATTGATTTCCACGAATTTAAATTTGCTGATAAAATATGGACAAAAGTACAACACAGGTATGGACAGTGTGAATTTTGAACATTACTGCTAAGTTCAGTTCTCATCTAGGTCCTGATTTATCTCTGTAATGATATTGTTCTAAAAATAGTACTGGCAGCAGATGTAAGGATATCATAATGCTTCGTCTTAGATACTCAAATCAGAAATATGGACTTTGCTAAAAAACAAAAAAAGAATCTCGTATCTTCTCAATGAAAGCAGTCTGTCCTTTGTTTTTGATTGCAGGTATATGGAAAAAATATGCAAAATAACAAATAAAGAGGAAAAACATGGTTAGTTCTAAACAGGTTTAAAGAAAAAAAATTCAAATAAGAGGTAATTGAGTTAGATGCCTTGGTAATTCAGCTGCAGGTTGTCAGATCCTAGTAGTGAATTCCACCTGCAAAACTCTTTAATCTCAATATTTAACTCACTGAGGTACTAGCAAAGGCTTAGAGCATGAGAGTAAGTATGTTTTAGGATGATGCTGCATCTGTGTCTCATGTGTTACATGTTGAAGCATGAGTGGTTTTTTGTCAGTCATACAGCAAGTAGAAAATGGCAAAATTATTTTCCATTTTCTCCAAAATAAGTTGTTTTTTTTTTATGCACACAGTTGTAGAACTTCAAAGACTTACCCTCATTCTTTCATCCACAAACAGTATCAGCAAAAAACAAAGGATGCCTCATCAAAGCAGACATCCATAGTAACAAATCTGTTACAAAGTTCATACTACCTACCCAACAGAGCAGACCATAAATATTTAGAGTGGTACTTGGGATGGAGAGCAGTGACAAGTAGGAAGTAAAATCTTATGCCTTTGGTAAGCTATTCCTAAAAGTAAGAAGAGGTATAAGTAGCATCCTCAAATGCATATGGTGTCACTTTGTGGCACACTCTGTTTATAATCTCCAAGGTTGTTACTAAAACAAGAACTCTCCAAGGTTGCTACTAAAAAATGCAAAATACTTTTACTAAAACAAATACAGAATCCAAGCAGACTACAAAAATCCCACTAAATTCTTTAAAATCTTAAAGATTAAGAAGCTCTTTTCCCAGTATTTTCATCCTCAAACTTATCCTGCCCTGCTGCTTCATAAACTGTGTAGTAAATAGGAAAATTAAGGAAAACTATGTGGTTAGTCATTCTCTGCTTTGGTCTAAACAAAACTCTGCTTTTGAAGGTTTTTCAGAGGATAAGTATAGAGCATCTGTAGATCTTATTAGAACTAAGATATATCTACTTTAAATTGGTATAATACCACAGTGCATTACAGGCTTGATATTTGAAAAGAGATTTACCTAAGTTGAGGTTTTCCTGCCAAAGAATAACTAGGAAGTTGTAGCTGTCTGTGTTTTTACTTTGGCATGCTATTGAGCTCTAGCACAGAGAGCTTCAAGGTTTTTCAAGAACCAGTTAGATTTTTCTGTTTTGTTTCTAAAGAGTCAGTTCATCAAAGCCAGAAGTCTGGTTTTGTTCTAAAATCCCTCACATCTAATTTATACTGCACCAGTGTAAACAGAAATTTAAAAATGAAGATGATTCAACACGTCATGTAAAGTTTTGGATTCATTTCTTCATATAAATCTAGGGATCTGAGACATTCTGAAACTGAAAAAATTTTCAAACCCTCAGTTTTCCCAAAGGCAATATTGTTACTCACACATTCTTACTAGTAGCTTTGATAAACTACGTTGACTGTAATGAATCACATTGTCAGATTCAGTCTGTCTTGGCTCTGTAATAGAAGTGTTACCACCAGGGGTATGTCTAACATACTGCATCTTTGAAAGCTGGTGATTAAATTTACCTCCATATTCTTGGATGTTAAGGAAAGCTTGAGTAAAGTTTCTCTTTCTAGAGAAAATAATTAAAAATAGGAGTTTTCTAAATGAAGAATTCTCTAAACATTTGAGAAACATGTTTAGACAGAGGATATTTTTGTACTGCTTTTTGTACTACTTCTTTTGTTCTGCTAATCCTTTATGGATATCTCTAGTGTCTTGTTCTGAAGCACTTGGCACAGTATTTTTCCAGAGATGCTTTCTATTTCAAATGCATAGAAATGAAGTTTATCCATTTTAGTCAGCCTTTATCCAGTTTTGCTAATCAATATCTGAAAATGAAGAGCTAAAATTATATTTGGAAATTTTAATATTTTTTATTTCAACTTTACAGAATAGGAGATTTGAACATTTTCTTATTTATTGTATCAGTTTTCTGTGTGCTGGCCGTAGATAGAACTAACATGAAATTGACAGCCTGGAGTGTGTAATTGTACCAGAATCCTATAAAGTAATAAAGGAGCATACTAGAGATATAGGTTTCAAGGATTATAAACTTAATTCTTCCTTCTTCTTCTCTCTATATTCTTTTTCTTGCCACTGGAACTCTGATTAATTATTAGAAAACTAAAGGGGTGTGCTCTCCTTCTCAGGTGATAATTAACTTTGTGTTTAAAATGTAACACTTCCCCAAATAATCTTGAGCAACCTGGCTTAATTAATAGACACACAGCTATTGCTATGATTGAAGTTCCATGGCAAACTTTTCTGTTCTTTTTTCTCATTCTTCCCCCTCAATTTTTGAATATTTATAGGAAACTGTTGGATATTATTGACATATATTTTGAAACCGAGGATCATCATCTCTGTCTCCCATGCAAACTCTTAAAAAGGAAAATGAATTTCTTACACAGTATGATCCTCCTCTAGAACAGTTTGGCATGAAATTTCATCACATAGCCTTTCCTGTTCAGCTTGTGACCTGAATATAGATCTTCAAATACATAGGTTTGTTCATGAACAAACATCCCTGTTTTGCTTAAACTGTACTAAGCAAAAGGTCAGATAAAGGTTCCAGCAGGATTAAAGAGGAATATGTGTAACATTGTATGCAGGTCTGGTCTTACAGACTGCTGAGAGAGAAACAAGAGGTTTTCATGACATCCTGGCAACCCCATCCAATGGATCAAATGGGTTGTCAGTCAAATATTGGAAGGTTTACAGTTTGATTCTAAGCACTTATCTATATATAGATATCTGCATAGATAGATAAAGAATGAATATCAACACATTTTAGTGAGAGGATCTATAAAATTCATAGTTGTATTCACTATATCCTTTTTCTCCTGTGTCTCTCTCCTGTCTTCTAAGAAGAATATAATTACAGTGTTAAAAGGTAAAAGAGAAGAGAAAATGTTTGAGTGGTTCTTTTTTTTCCCCCACACTAATTCGCAATTTAGGTTTTCATTTGTTTAGGGTATTGTTTGAACAACTGCTTTCAGTCACCTTTATTTGACAAATAATTTTATAAAATTAGAGTAAAACTAACAGTTTAAAACCACACCCTATGTACTTATGAGTTTTAAGAGCCTTTGTACAATCTATAATGCCAATTGCTTGCTGCATTAAGACTGTTAACAAATATTAGCCAGAAATTATTTTAAGGTGTGTATTTTGGTGTTCGAGTGTATACATAAAATATATATATAACTTGTAACTTGTTTAAATATATTAAACATAAAATGTAGAGTGCCATTTTCAAGCCTTTTGGGTAGCTGCCTCTCATTATTTCAGTGGAGATTCTTTGTGCTTCATAATTCTCAACACCATTCAGCAGGTTAGAGGAAGAGAGAGGATTTTCCTGATACCTCCTTAAGAAAATTCCATTTTCAAACTCAACCCAGAAGTATTCTTATAGTCACTGAGACTCTTCATAGTCACTATTTCTCTTTAGAAAATGTATGATGAAAAATTTTAAATGCATATTGCTTAAAAGCTATCATATAGTCTTGAATCTGGAAAGTATGCCATTAGGTTGGAAGAACTTCCATCTATTTGAATATGGATGAGGAAGCTATCTTCCAGTCATGCATCAGATATTACTTATAGCTGTATTTCTAGGGATTCCCTTGCTTCTTTCTGTGCTGTATAATGAATATAAATCCAAGACACCAAAAAAAGAATTTCAAGTTATGATGATTTCTAGGAATTAAAAAAAACAACAAAAAGAACCCCAAAAACTACAAAAATACAAACCAAAGAAAAAACTGAAGAAATACAGTTAAACTACTATATTTGCTTTTCTTGCTACTTCCTATGGAAATATTTCTATCATGGAGAATCTCAAGGCTTTTCCACCTTGTGATGCTTTGAATAGAGGCATTAGAAAATCTGACCTCTTGAAGAAAATAATGGCTTAAAGAAGCATGTCCTGCTCTTTATTAGAAGGAATGGCTTTCAATGACTTAGAGTCTTATTTTCATTTCATAACTGTTTCATTACTGCTCAAAATTGGCAGATTGGCAGAAGACAAACAGAAATTGATTAGTTTTACAATGAATATTTATTTCAGCTATAGCTGGAAGAAAACCACTGGTGATTACATCCTTCTTTTCAAGATAAGGATGCGCATATTAAACAGACAAATCTACCTCTAGGTAGATTTATGGGACATACTTATTCAACCAGCTATGAATGGATTTAAAACTGTGTTTTATTTTGGGTTATAGCTTAGAAAAACATACATTTTTGAATAAACCAGATGCAGAATTCCCCAGAGGCGTTAAGAGGCTGTGTGTCTTCACAGATTTCTGTGGCTTTTTTCTCCCCATTTGTTCCAGCAGACAAGTTACACTAGCATTTGCTGTGCAAACTTTTTGGATGATAATGATAAGAGTTCCCTGCCTTGATAATAGATGTTCTTTTGTGCCAAAGCACTTGTTTCAGAAGGCTCTGCTATGTTTCCCTCTCATTTCATGGCCTTGGTAAAAATGTGACATTTTGCTCAGGGCAAGGAGTGTTGCTGCTGAAGGAGGAGTGGAAGCTGTTCCACGTTTGCTGATATCAAGCATTTGCTGATTAACAGCAGTGCAGATAAGTTGAGGAGTTGTACCCACACCTAATTCAGAACTGCAAAGGGGAGACAATACGTTTTCGTTTTTAATTCATTTCCTGAAGTAAATGTGCCATTTAATTAGGTTTCACTTAGGTAGTTCTGTATGCAGTTTTGTTGTTTTCAAGCTGAAAGATTATTTGCCCACATATTGGTTGCAGATTATTGTTCACCAGGTCTACCTAAACTAATATTTTGACCACCTGTTCATCAGGACAAACAATTCGTGAAATGGAACAGAAATATTCATAATGTCAAATACAGAAAAATTCAATTCATGATCATTGATCTTAGTCCAAGTTATTCTCAAAAATGTACTGCACACACAAATTTCTGAATTTTTTCAATAAAGCTCAGATCTTACTTAATTGTTCTGTTACTAACACATAAAGCAGAGGGGAATCCAGCTCAGTATAAAAAAGATACATGTGCTGACCATAAGCACATTTAAAGAGAAGTAAGCCTTTTGCTAATGAGTTAGTACTTCTGCAACACTGCTGCAGGTGTAAAGCAAGTTAGTAGATTTTAATCTTTCCCCTCCCCTGACCAATCCTGCCAGCTTTCTGTAAAAATAATCAGTGGCAATCCTTGCAAAACAATATCTGCTGCCCAGATGAGATCTTTGCAATGTAAATCAGTTATATTCATTCCCTGCTTGCAGAAGAAGCTTTGCCTTTACTGACATTCAAGGTCAAAAACTATATTTCAGAATCCACCTATTATCTATTTGTGGAGACACATCAAGCTGTCATCAAGGATTAGTTTGGAAAGGTCTTTATTTAGTGTATTTTTCAAAAATGCATGCAAAATATACAAACTAACATTAATAAGCAGGTAGTAGATTCTGAAATGTGAAAATTTGCCTGTGTAAAGAGGCATCCCACCCAAATGGGCAAAGTCATTAGAAATCTCATTATAATTCAATTCTTTTTATGGGAAGAAATACATAAGACAATGTAATAAAGAGGAAGTAGAAAAGAACCCAGAATAAAAAAATTGAGCTATTTTCTTTTGTGTATGGAATATCTTAATGGCAAATAAAAAAGAAAAATTAATTTAAAAAATTGGCATTTCCATTGATTATGGTTATGCTTATCTTTCTTTGACACAGCAGTAGATGAAACAATGATGATAAAGCAATATTCTGCTGGCTTAGAAATCTAAGGAGGGAACTTAGAGATGGCTAATTATGAAATATTTTATCTCTCTCTTTGTGAATATTAGTTTTTATGTCACAGGCTATTCTCTTCCTGTTTTTATTCAGAGCCAGAAATGGGAAAAAAGTGAGTAAATTTTGCTTAAGAAATTAATTTCCAAAGACATATACAAAATGAGCAACAAAAGGCATTACAAGGATAGAATACCATATCATAGTGTTAAAACACTGAGATATGTTCTATTTCTGTTCTCTTTCCTTTTTATAAATAATAAATATGAATTAAGTGAGTTCCATGTATGTTTTTATTGTTATCCTACTTTTTTTTACTTATTTAGGATTACATTATGTGTGTGCAAATTTTTAGGTGAAATGGAAGATGATGAAGAAAAGAAATTAAAGGAGATCTGAGTGAAGAAGGGAAATGGTTGAAAATGGTATCCCTGAGTCCAAAGAGCACTTTTCCCAAAGCTGCTGGCAAGAATAAGACCTGTGGTTTGTTTCCATGTACTGCTGTTGCCATCAGCTTTAACTGTTTTTTCTCCTTACATGAGTGGAAGGATTTTAAATGCATCCAGTCACTGGAAGAATATGCACGCAGTCAGAAGTGACTCATTCACAAATAAGAAACCGGTATAATTCTATGGAATTTTGTTTGCACTATTTTAGCCTGGGCAAGCATGAATAATTAATTGTAGCTGCTTTAGATTGACATATTTTCATTGGTGCCAGGGAATGAAAGACAGGATCTGCCCCACTGTGGTAGTGGCAGTCACTCTTTTTCCTCTGACAATTATGTGACTCTGAATTATAGGCCTAAAGTGACAGACCAGAAATGTGCACACACCCAGTTTTGTTTCAGGTTCTTTATCTGAAGAGCTTCCCAGTCTTGAGTAGCCACTGTGACTTATGGTTTTCAGTCCAGGTGTTAAGAAACTATGCTGGTTAAATCTGTCTGTTGAAAAGGTATGCTAAAGCCTGGAGATGAGATTCTTCATTTCCTTTCAAGTGAACAAATTTTAGTGGGTGCTTCTAAACATCCTATTATTTCCTCTTCTTAGGAGATGTCTGGAAAGTTTGATGTACTCTCATTCAGAGAAGCAATTTTTACTGATAAATCCAAAATAAGTAATTTTTTTTTTTTCTAAATAGTCCCTGAAATTCCACAGATTAGTTAACAGATTTATATAACTCAGAGTGTTTTGACATAAAGAAATGTGTAATACTTACTGTTGCTGTAGTAGTGTTCAAACATCTGCGTGCTGGCTCTGTGTGCCACTAGATGTAAGGTGTAAGATGCTCAGTTTCTGTGAACATTCATTCTTACTTGTTAAGAAACTGCCAGTTATTATTTTACAGACAGCTGTCCACAAGGACTGTGCTTGAAATCATCAGGTTTTCATGTACAGCCATGCATGGTCTTGGATTTTTTAGTCACTCTTCACTTGGCATAAATTTGAGTTGATGACTGGGGAGGTGAGAATGTGCATGCAGAATTGTTAGTGCTCTGTGCCATTCAGTGTCTGGAACTGGATTTGGGGAGGTTTTGTATTTTTTTGGAGATGGAGGAAGAGAAATCTGAACAGTCAGAGGTTTCATCTACTCTTGTTGGATGGATAGATGTGAAAGAGAGAAAAAGTTACTTTAATAATATCCTGTCAGTTTAAATGTAGGGCTTTTTATGCCCTATTTTTCTGGGAAAATACATATAGTACTGCACCACACAATTTCCTTAAGTACCACACAGAAAAACCTCCAAAAGCTGTTGCCATGGTCTAGATTTTGAGCAAATAGCCTAGCAAGACATTTTCATTTTCAAAAGTCAAACCTGCCATTATATTTATGGCTTTGTTTAGATTCTTTTTTTTTTCTTTTTGTACATCTCCATCTAGAGTTTACAAAGAAAATAGACCTGCTGTGATGTGAACCCCAAAGGAAAGATACACTGTGTCTGTAATACACTGAAATGTCAGGAAATCATTTATTGAGCTACTGGTGCCTTTGGAGGCTGGCTATAATTTGCTTTGCTGTCTGATAATGTGTGTGTTTGTAGATCAATTATCTCAAGAGCTCTTTGGAGCCATAAGGTCATCTTTCGCATATTTGTCAGATACTTCTGTGCAGAGATGCCAAGTAGCACATTTTTCTTCCTGAACTTAATAGATCATTTCTCAAAGCGAGCAAAGAGATTATCTGGTGATGGCAGTACTCTCAATGCTAAAGCTTGGCCATACCTTTAACATATTTATATATGTATATATAGTGAAAAAATTATAGGAGGAGTTTTACCTTCAAAAAAAAAAATAGCATGTGGTTTCCTTCAGATTGGTGATTGGCAATTCGCTTGTGAGCACCTTTATTCAAATACCAGTATTTTAATCATGGCTGCATCCAGATGGACAGAAGCCTTTTGTTACACCAGCATAATTTCTCTCAGTGGTCCGAGGCTGAATAGATACTCTGGAAGGAGTCTCATCTTTTATGTAGAGAACAGGACTTGTGACCATCAACATCATTTGTTTTCTCTTAGGACAGTAGCACTCTTTTCCATTAACTGCTCGAAATTAAAACTTGAAATCTTTATAGAGTGCATATTTAAATTTAAAAGATAAGGAAAAACTGATTTTGGAGAAAAGATTACATAATAGTCATTCTATGCAATCTAAAGACCATGGACCATATGTGAAGACCATGTAGTATGAAGAACATGTTAATAGAATTTTCTAGTGCATAATTGCTGATTGGATTTTTTTCTTTTTCTGAAAGATTTTAGATTCAAGACTTCTAAATATTTTCAAGGGGATGGGAGAAGAGGAACAGAAAACAAAGCATATTTCTGGTTATAGAAATCTAACTTTGGAGTTTCCAGTTTCAGCTCTTTCACACTATTTTTCATGTATATTTATGGAAGCCACTGAGGGAAAAACAATATCTTGTTTTGGATCTTTAAAGCCTGATGCAGCTAACAGCTAACTTCTTTGATGTCCCTTGGTTTGTTGAATTTAATTTATCAAAAGCAAACTAATATGAAATAGTAAAATCATTATTAAAGTGGAAATAAAAATAAATTATTAGAACATGCTAACAGAGGAAAATAAAGCAGATAACGTCTAAGTTTCTGGGATGTTTCTCATTTTAATTACATTAATCCTAATTGCTATTAGACTGCTGATGGGACAGTAGCAGGTAAGTTTAGAGAAGGAAAGATATGGAAATAAGTTCATGCAATCCAAATTGACATCATACAAATGGACTTTATTTGTAGAACTAATCATTCAATGTACCTAGGAAAAGATTTTCAATGTGTATTTGTAAGTTTTATAATTATGCAAGTAATTCCAATTTTTTTAGTTTTTACTTATTTTTTCTGTTTTTTTGTTTAAAACTTTAATTACATGTGTGGAGGGGGATAGAACATGAGAGAATAAAGATAGTGTAGAAAGTAATATTACCCCTAAGGAGTTGCAGCTGGGCCAATTATCAAAGATTGGGAACAGGCCTGACTTTAACAGGCCCCAGCTGTGACCAATGAGAAGAAGAGTGCTATAAAAGAGTGGGGTGGCTGCCTGAGAGGGGAACTGGGGTCAGTTGGCTGCTTTGTGAAGAAGAAAGAGTCAGTGCTCTGAGGAGATGCCCACAAGAAACACCAAGAAGGTATGAAACTTTTGTGATAAGGAGACAATTGTATGGAACCCCTGCAATAAGATGACAGCACATGTGCATGATTTTTATGTAAGTTTTCCGTGAGTTTTTGAGTCCTGAGAGTTCACATTCAGAAAGAATTGGTGCTGTCACAATCTGAGCAATATTTTTTTTCTGGTATATTGTATTTGTCTTAACGTGGAACAGAGATGATGCTTAGAAGTTTTGATCAGGGTATTTAGATTTTTAGGAACAGAAATCCTAATCCCAAACTTGTCTTCCTTTTGGAGATGAGTGAGATCACAAATTCCAAACACAGCAGGAGATTTTGTTTTATGACAAATTGAATTCATAGTTCAACCACTGTGTGTTTATCTCCCTTAATATCAACCAAACTTTGTCTCAGAAAAATTTTCTAGCTAGAAAAAATTAAATTCCATTTGAGAATGCAAACAAGTGCAGGGAAATGGTGGTTTTCTACATGCAGGTGAAGGTAATTCTAATTTGCTCATTAAATCAATATTGCAGTTTAAATTCTCTTTGGGATCCTATTTTCAGTGATTGGAAACTCTGGGAGCCAAGACATGGGAAGAATGGTCACAATGAGTGCTTGAAAGCAACAATCTTAAGATTTCACCAGGGTAATACTGCTGTATGTATGGGGGTTTTTTGGATTGAACCTCTCCTTTTTTTTTCAGCTTAGATACTCTAGATCGCTAGTGCACATACATACTAAAAAGCTCAGCTTTTAACATAAATTTTAAAGAGAATGAAGCATTTTAACAAGGAAAATGTAGATTTTGAGGTTTTTAGGACTTTTTGTTCATTTTTTGTTTTTACTGTTGCTTTTAATTATTTTGAAATTTTATCTTATGCTTAGATATTTTCTGCTCATAATAACTTATAAACTTAATCCCTGTGTTGCTTGAAAAACCACTGAACATTCTGTAGTTAAGCATTGAAACAGAAATCAGATGTCTTAGATTAAAATGCCAAGCCAGTATTGTAATGAGTCATGTTTGACTTAGTCTTTTTTTCTTTCTAAGTGTATATTGGGCCATCATCCCTGCCTTTTTGATCTATCTTGTTCCTATAGCATCCTCCTGAAAGGTCAAATCAATATACATATGCATTTTATTAAAAAAAAAAATAAGACATATAGTTAATTAAAGGTATATGAAGTTTTAATGCTGCATACATTCTTTTATCAGCATTGCTATCACTGCCCATTTTATCATTCCTGCTGGGGGCTTTTTAGGTAGAACAAAAAATATTGCTTGTTGCTTTTTCTCATGCTGATCATTAATTCAATGGGGATCAGCTCTTGCCAGTAAAGGCTGCATATTTATGCTATTGATTTGTGAGGGAAGGAAGCTGAGGGCTGTTTGTATTGTGCTATAAAATTAATAAATAATGATTCATTAGAACAGCATCCTGCAGCTCACCAGTGAGCAGTAATTTGGTGTGAGGGTATTTCTATTTTCTACTCTAAATGTGCTTGGGATACCACAACAGGGGAGCATTGCTGTTGCAGTAGCTCTGAGCACTGTCCTACTCCATGTCCTTTGGGATTTGCTCTCTTTCAGGGTGGGGAGGTGGAGCAACAGAAAGCAGGCAGCATGTCTCTTGGGGTACTTTACTCTCCAGCAAAATTGTGAGATCTGTGCATCTGTGTGCTGGGAATCCTCGGGTGTCAGGAGAGGGCTGAGGTGCCCTTATCTTTGTTGGCTAAGATAAGGAAATCATCTTGAGTCAATCTCATCCATCTCCTTTACCTGTGATTTTTACCACAGGTAAAATGCTCTGGAGACCATTAACCTGATATTGCTATGCAGTATGAAGTTAGGAAAGAAAAAGGACACAACAGTTTCCCATCCTCAGTAAAAGCAGTCGTCCCCATTCCAAATTTTCTGATGGTGCTGTAATTGCTATTGTTATTCAGAAATATTTCATTCTTTGGGGACTGTTTGGGCGATAATTGTGCCCATCCCTAATAGAACACTAATTCAGTTCTTCCTGAGGAAGAATTTAACTGGTATAGAGTATAAAACTATGATCTTCAAGACCACAACTGGGAAGTATTCAGGAGGCATTATAAAATACATTGAAACTGAAGGAACATTCACAGTATTTGGCTGTATTGGAAACATATATTTTAACTCGTTTTTAAACCCCCAGAGGATTTGTCAACATTAGCACTCAATATGGTCTTGCAGAGTGTTGTGTGGTAGTTTCACTCATTCCAGCAATTACTACCTCCTTTAAACCCAGAAACAGTAAATAGACTGGAGCATTTAAATGGTGGCAAAGTTAAATAAAATAAATATGAAAGCATTGATATCCTGAAAGTGGTTTGTATTAGAATAGATTTGATATTCATATGACTTACAGATCTTTAAGATCACAATGCGTACCCTGACAGGGTAGAAGGGAGACCTGTTTTTAGAGGACAGTACCAACTATGGATTGAAAAGCTTTAGATATTCCAGTGATTTGAATTCAAAGAGATGAGTGTAGATGCACAACGTCTCATGTCAGCCTTTACATGAAATGTGCCTGAGGGCACTGGCCTTGTGGTGGACCAGAGCTGAAGTTTAAAAATGAATGAATAGAGGGAAAATGTAGCAATATACAGTAGGTGTGCGTACATCAAAACTAACAACACTGTGACTTGTTAAGATTGACAGGTTCGTTGTTTAAAGAACCAATTGACATCTTTGATACCTGACCAGTTTCAGTGACATTTAATTTATTTTTCAGCAATATTTTATCTAGTCTCCTTCTAGACTATGAACGATATAACTTACGCCCTTCTGAATTTCAGTGCAATTCATCCTTGCTAATTATTCCTTGCTGGTGGCTTTGGAAGATAGACAGGAGAGTGAATAACAGTATTGCTCGTACAGTATGTCACAACAGAATAAACAGAGCAGAAGGAGGGAGACAGATTGTGGTGCAACAATGGCCAAATATTTACATTTTCTGCAGCAAAGCATAGCACAGAGGAGTCATCTTCTCAGCATGAGAGCTTAATCTAGAAACTGGATCTTTTCCATCTAATTGAGAGACTACCACTGATATAAAATAGTAAAGGTAACCACCTTCCCTTTTCTGTTTTATTTGTAAAAGATTTGGGGTTTGTTTTTTTTCATTCTGTCAGGCCTTCAGGTTTTCAAGAATCTGATTCCTGTGATGAGCTGACAGTTTGAAGAGTAGATAGAAACTTCACAGAAGCTCTACATGCTTTTTTTAATGAGAAAAAAAGACTGCTTTGAATTTTGCAGTGTAGTGGAGTAAGCTATGTTGATGAGGCATTGATGGAAAAGAAAGGTTGGGAAAATTGCCAATGGAATTTCAGGTACTGATACAGATAAACTAAATTTGATATGAAAAGGACTGCAAACAAAAATATAAATCATAAAGGAAGGAAGGAACAAAATTACCACTATATAAATTTATTTCATACCTCTTTTCTTTTGAACTGTTATCTTCGAACTGCACAATGTCCTATATTAAAATTTCACTCTCGCTCTTCCATGGAACTTTTTGCTAATTCATGCCCTTTCCTGGATGTGGCCTTTTTTATCCACTCGGGTTTCAGCTGGGACTTTAGTAAACATTTGTGTGAACTATCTGAAGTCACTCAGAGGATGATATGCATAGAAATGTTCAGTGTATAAAAAAAAATAATTATTCTTGTTTCTACTTTCAATTCATAATGTCCTGTGAGAGTAGTCCTAATAAGGTCCAAAACCTTAACTGCAAGCTACACTAGAAATCTGAGATAACTTTCGAGGATTTAAGAGATATCAGCTTTCCTCAGTGTGGGCAGAGGAAGTAAACGTGCTGTCAGTATGTGATGCGCTTCTGGAGAAATATCATGAGTCAGAGAGAAATGTAGCCCAGATCTGGTGAAATATGTTGCTTTCTTGGCTTATATTCACAGTCTAGTAGAAAACATCTTGACATAATCCTGTTATTTCTTTGAGAATAAAAACATTTCTGCTTTTGCTGTGAGTGTGTTCATCTCTGGAGACCTCTGCCAGAAAAAGAGTCCATCTCCCCATTGGCTCAGCCTGGAACCTTCACATTTACCCACCTAAGGGACTTGGAAATCCGGCAGGTATGATAAGGGACAGAGTGTACTAATGCAGAAACATTCAGCTGCTCTCAGCAGGAAGTGTCTTGTCAATACTGGCAATAAGTAATGTGCTAAAGATTTACTGTCAGGTGGCTGTCTTGACCACAGCAGGGTGGAAAATTGCAGCAGGAGGATGGCTGTACATTCTTAGGTCACCTGTGTTTACTTTGATGAATGTGTGTAGTATCCTTCGTCTGGATTGTTACACTGAATTGGGGGGAGGCTGTAGTAACTGATAAACCCAGTAAAAATATTTTCCACCATTAACAGAGAAAAGAGCAGTTAAATAATTAGACATAGGAGGTATCAGCACTATTATTTTCATTTTTCCTCAGGTTTCTAGCACAGTGCCCCGCATTAAACTGAAAAAGTTCTGGTCATGCTGTTTGCAGTAGATAAAAATTGATTGAACAGAATGGTTGCCCCATGGTTATTTTGATCATGTATTTATTTTTATAAATTAAAATTCATGTCATTCATTTTGAGGTTATGCAGTTACTAATTTATTTTTCTGCAAAGAAAAATTACATCAGTTTTCTTATGTAATACTTTTGAACAATTTTTAAAATTATGAGGAGAAAATATGTCTTCCACAGCTTATCTGGTATTAGAAATTTGCTTATTTTAAAGTGCACTAAGACAAGCTGCAAGTTAGTAATCATAGACTCATAGGATATTTTGGGTTAGAGAGCCATGAAGTCTAACACTCCTGCTATGAGCAGGGGGATTTTAAAATAGATCACGTTGCTCAGAGCTCCATCTAACCTGATCTTCAATGTATCCAGGGAAAGGGCACCTTCAAATAGATCAGGTTGCTGAGAACCCCATTCAAACCTTGAATGTTTTCAGGGCACCTACCACCTCTGGGCAACCTGTTCCTGCATTTTATCACTCATAGCAAAAAATCTCTTCCTTGTACCTAACATAACTCTAGCCTCTTTTTGGGTAGTGCCTTGTTTTCCAGTCAATACATACCCTGGTAAAAAAATCTCTGTAGATCTTTTGTAGGCTCCTCTGTAGTCTCCTTCCTGTACTGGAAGGTAGATATGTTTCACCAGTGCTTTCTCTTCTCCAGGCTGAACAACACCTACTCGCCCAGCCTGTTTCAACAGCAGAGGTGCTCCGGTCCTCTGATCATCTTTGTGGTCTCCTCTGGATTCCAACAGGTCCATGTCCTTCTTATATTCAGCATCCAGGTGGAGTCTCATAAGAGTGGAGTGAAAGGGCAGTGTGTAAACACTAACTTCTTTCACAGAAAGAACTTTCATGTGTGCCTTATTTTTTAAAATCCAGAGTAACTACAGAAACATGGAAGACTTCCTCTCCCACATCCCTAAGTACATTTGCTTATAAATCCACACTGTCTTCTTCCAATCACCTTTTTCTACTACCTGTGTTTGGAAATGCTTTCTGGAAGGACTAGTTGACCCACCACCTTCCCAGGGAGTGAGGCATGGTTGGCTTATTTGTAGCTGCCTGGATCTTTCTTCTTACACTTAACAGACTCAATTGGCCAATTGAATAAAAACATTGGATTTTGCCTTGAATTTTATCCATAAAGAACAATTATTAGGATTTGATGGTGTAGATGTAAACTTTCCCATTAATTGAGAATATACTAGTTATTGTTTTGTTATTTAGAGCATTGGGGGGCTAATTCTTTCTTTGCTCAAAAAAAGTTCAAAAAGAAAAGATGATAAATGTCTATCTTTGTTCTATTCTGCTGAACACTACACTATTATTAGTGCCATTTACAGAACAGCCATTTTACAAGGCATCTTCTGGGCAGTTACCTTATTTTCCTGAGTTTCAAAGTGCCTTCAAGCTGCCCCAAACACCAGAAAGGTTTTCTGAAAGCCCTGAAGCAGTGTGGTACACCAAGGGACAGTTTTCATAATTCCTTCTAATTGATAAATGGTTATGTGAGTCTCTATGTCCTCTAAGATAGCTATGCCCCCTCTGCATTTCTGACCTATATCTGTCACTATTTTAATAATAAATTCCATATCAGTGGTTGCTCTTAAGCAAAAGGTACATGTAAAGAAAATCTTCTTTCCTAAATTACCTGATTTTCACTTTTTAATCATATGTGCATTTTGCTAACCATTTTTCTAAACCTAGATTCCTTTCAAAGTGGAAGGGTTCAAACAGGAAAACATCAATAATCTTGATGTTTCAGGGTCAAAATCAGATTATACTTCAGAGTATGTGTGTTTCAGTTCCTTCTCTGTCTGTGGTACTTAAAAACACAATGAACCCTGGGTTGTGACCTGTCTTAGAAAAACTGTATTGCTGTAGGTATTAAAAAAAGATTTTCAAGACGTTTTTTATTTCAGAATATTTAAATATACTTTTAAAAATGTCATTCTGATATTGTAAGTGAATGAACAAATGAGAGAAACTTGCTTTTCAGTAAATAGCAAGGGCATGATAGGCGTTTCCTGACAGCATGAAATGAAGCACACACCACTTTTCTTGACCGCTTCAGTCATTTATTCAAGCAGTTGTCTGGGCAGCATGCCACATGCCAGATACATTCTAGATGTGGTATGTGCAGGAAATTTTCTGGAAATAGAGATTCATGTCTATTTGATGTTTGATTTTGAAGGGGTTTTCTTCTGAGATTGAGAGTGATTCCTTTGTCCCCTTTTTCATATGAGCTTTTTAGAAAAAAGCAGAGGTATTTCACAGGCATTATAAGTTCAACTATGACTGGACTACAAAGAGTCAATAGCACTGGATCAGTCTTGAGGTATGTGGGAAACTTTTGCAGTGCCATCTAGATGTTTGTTTTCTTTTTTAATTGAGATCATTAAACAAGTTGAAATGTCGTCTGCATTCATCTGTGAGGAAAGAGAAATCCTCTTTCCTTCAGCCTTCCCACAGACACAAATACTCAATAGCAGCAGTAAATAATTAAATACAGTGCAACACAGTGTAGTTGCACTAAAAATTATGAGAACTGGTTCAAAATGGAAGAAAAGGAGTTAATTCAGAGCAGATGAGACATCTTTCGTTCTCTTTTTACCTGCTGGTTGTAAGACAATACATGACTGTATTCCAAAAGGAGCAGGAGACAAGCAGAGATATTTTGTTCTTTTCTGAGTAGGAGATACAGGAAAAAATGAAAGTCATGGCTTAATCTTAAAATTTGTTTGCAAAAGACTTGGAAAACCAGGAAATGAAACTTCAATTTCTTGTTTTCTTTCTGAACATTGCTATGGTTGCAATAGCAGCCAGAGCCAAGGAGTGCTTAATCTCTGAGAAACCAGATAATGCCCTTAGCTGAATAGCCATTCTGAAGGTGTGGAGAAATAAATGTGAAGCAGTTTTTTGCCTTTCTATTTTATGGCCACAAACACACACTAATTCTTAGTTTCTGGATGTTCATGTTTCTCCCATTTCATTAAGTGCTCAACATGATTTCTTTCCTTTTAATTTATTTGTCTTCTAGACAATTTCAGAGTAACAATGTGCAAGGCAGAAAGAGGTGTAGCCCCTGTGAAAGTAGAGGAATTCTCAGACTCACTGTGATCAGGTGTCCTTCACCACTGCTCCTGCTCTCACAGAAATTGCCAGCAGGCACACCTGGAGAGACATAGCCCTTACTTCAGTAGGGGATTAAAAGTAGAGGGAAAGCTTAGAAAGGGAATGAATGTGTTCTTGATCTGATAGTGCTGTGCTATGCTGCAGCCAGAAGACTGGAGAGTAGGAAAAATTCAGGAGCTTGAGGCCAGGATGGCTTCAGGTTTCTGATTTTTTTTTTTTTTTTTTTTTTTTTGTGGTCTGGGTTGCTGTGCATTCTGCTCTGATTCCTAATGAGGCACTCAGGATCCTCACTCTAGAAGAGAATAAAAAGTAAAACCATGATATTTGTGTTTTTGAGGGAATTCTTTTAACTTTGAAGGTGGAACTCTTGTTGCATCTCACTTTGTAGAGAGAATTTGGACCCAAGTCATGTAAGTCTTTAAAGATTTCAAACTGGAATCTCATGGGTATATAACTATTTAAGAACATAAAATCTTTCTGTTACATGTTCTTTCTGTTTCTTCAGTGCTAGGAGTGGCTTCCTGAGTGAGGGGCTGAAGTGGTCAGGATGTGGGACAGGAAGCCTGTTCTGCTCTTTCCTCTCCAGGAGAGAGGCAGAGGTGTGTTGCCCATACTTTTGGTTCTGCAGCTTGGTAAGCAGCAGCCAAATGCAGCTGTGAAAGATTTGTTGGAAGGAAGTAAAGGAAATAAAGGAAATAAGCAGCACAAAGAAGCATTTTGGTTATTGAGCAAGGATTTGTGGTGGGTGGTTGCAAACTCACACCCTACTAAACTCTAGACACTGATGATCAGTGAGTAGCTCCCATCAAGGGGATGAATTGCAAAAAACTATAAATAATTATGGTCTACTGCATGTGTTGATTTAACAGCCTGTAAGGTTTGCCAAGAAAGAGTTGAAAATATGTTTTTGTAGCCAGTGTGAAAGGCCATGGTGCCTTTATCTTCAACGAGGGACCTATGACCTACAAAATGTGTGACAAATTTGTATCTCCAGAGTTTCAGTTTTGCTGAGGAAAATAGATGCTTCTAGCCTAGCAGTTTCAGATATAACAGCCCAAATGTGAAACTGAGGTGGACTCATTAACTCCTTGACTTTGTTAGAGTCTTCATACAGTATATTTAGGAGTGTGAGGTTTTTTCCCACTCTGTGTGAGCTGTGATAAAATTGTAAATTTGAAGGCTTCTTGGTAGCATTGAATGTTCAGTGATTCTTGGCTGAAAGCGGGGAAAGGCAAAGGAGCAGGAAGTAGAAGAGGGAGTGTTTTGAATTAGGGTGGGAAAGAAAAATGTAGCAATAAGATTCTTCTGCCTTGACTTCACACCTTTGGTATAGCTAGGAGTTGATGAAGAGAATGGTTTTGATATGTGCTTAATTTGGGAAGAAATACACCATATTTTTTTAATGCTTTTGACCAGGAGTGTCATTTTAAACTTCTTAAATTGGTGATACTGAGAGGTATGCTGCTCAGGTCTCAAATAGCAAGAAATATTTGTGGTAAAATTAGAGACACAAGACTTGATGTTTTTATCAGCCTTGTGATATTCAAGCACACAACTTGTACCTTCTGTCCCCTTTGTGCACAGTTTGAAGAATGCTGCTCCAAGCTGTAAAGGAAAAGCAAAATAAATGTGGGGGCGAGGGTAGGATGGGGACACAAGGTTTTCTATCTTGGACTTGAGAAGCCAGCCTACTAAGGTCTAAGTTGATCTAGTCAAGTTCTTTTGGCTGCTTTCCTTTTGAAATGCAGAAATTGAAAAAGAAGGAAATAACAGCAATATCACATAAAATACAGTCAGGCTATAATCCATTTCAATAAAGAAATTTCTTTTTGTATTTCTTTCAATCTCTTCTGATACACAGTTCTGTAAGTCAAACAAGCACGAAGTTACTTCATGAGAGAATTGCAACGGAAGAAAACGGTTTTGGTTACTCGAATATATTTTATTCTACAAGTAGTAAAACAAGAAGCAAACCTAGTTACAACCAATGTGTAGTAGTTACAAACTCCTGTATCTGGGAGAATGGGTCTAAAGAGAATATATATCATTTTAATTCTTAAATAGATGCAACTGATGGTGATCTGTATCAAATTCAAGATCATCATCGAGTTTACTGAGTCTGTGCTCACTTAGCTATTGTGCCCAAACTGATTGAAAATGTATAACAAGAAGATTACTAATCTGGGAAGAATAAACCATGCTGGAAGTAGGAAAAACAAACCAGTGTTTCACTAGGATCATGTCAAATATTTCTCTTGGTATTACTCTTTACCTCAGGTAATGCTTTTCATCTTTCTAATACCCATCTGGGTGTGTGTGTGGTTCAGTGTCTCAAATTTTCTTGAAAAGCTCTTTGGTTTTATTTTATTTCCTCTTCAATTAGCAGGTAAACACCTAAAATTAAAATATACCATAATTTAAGCCTTAAAGCAGAGTTCTTTCTCTACTGCACAGACAGGAGAATTTAGGTAGTGTCCTGGGATAATTATCAGATTGGAGAGATTTCCAGTCAAATAGAGGGACAGAACAGGAGCTGTAACTATATGGTTGTGCCTGAAATGAGTGGATCAGAGGGACTAAAGAGCTTTTTGTGTTGTACTGTCATTATGAAAGAGTCTTCCTGTTTTAAGAGCTCAGTTAGGAGTGAAGTTGATTGGTGATGATTATGAAAGTTGTGACTGTTTTGTGCTTGAATTGGAGATGGCTTCGGGAGGAAATAAGAGCTAAATCAAATCATTGATTGTGCAAAAGTGTAATCTTGAGACTTGGAGAGCCTTCCCAGCAATTCAAGGTGAGAAATTTAGTACTAGTTTGCTAATCTGAGTGGTGGGTAAATGAACAGGAAGCAGGAGTATTATATAATAAAGGTCTTGATTTGAGGGTTTGGCTTTGTTGGTGTTTGTTGTTGTTTGTTTGGGGGGCTTTGGATGTGCATGTTTGATAACAAGAATTTTTTTCATGTTCTTATATAGAATTTAGATTCCCTATAAATGGAAAGCAAAGATACAACTTAAAATATATAAATGAGAATTACTTTTATTTAGAACTTAGACATAATGGGGCTTCTGGAACAAAATTTCAAATCACTGTAATGGAAATCTATCCCTTCTGAGTTGGTAATAGCTTCACAGCTGGAGAAGGACATCAGAAAAGGGAAAGAACTCTGTGCAGTACTTTCCTTAGAGTGAAACAGATGGGAAATTCATTTGACTGAATATGTGAGCTTCCAAGACAATGAATGAGACTTGACAGCTTCAACATGCAGATCTATAGAAGAAAAAACATGAGCTACTGTATTTTTAAAAAAGAAACTTATTCTTTCGGCTTTGTTACAGTTGAAGAGCAGTTTAATTGAGAGAGATTTTTTTTCCGGCTTTTTTCTTGCTAATTCAATGTGGAGGAATTTTCAAAACATAAATTTATTTTTTAAGGACCATTTTTCATAAGCAAAAGGATTTTTCATCAGTTAAAATATTCATTATGAGCTTTAAACATAAATTTACTTAACTGAAGAAACATCTCTACTTGACTCAGTGAGATAATAGAAGTAAAATCAGAAGGGATTTTGAAGGTTTTTCTGGGGTTTTCTTAATATATTGTTTGGGATTTTTTTAGGTTTTTGGAGAGTTTTTTGATTGTTCTTGTTTTGTTTTGTTTTTGTTTTTTTTTTTTTAACAGAATTTGTCAAATTAAATGTGGCATGATTTACTTTAGGATTTGTTACATTTTCTTTTTTCTGGCCATAAGAAAAAAGAGGTTCCTGCAGTTTTGTGAGCTTTTTTTAATGAATGTTCATCTCCCTCCTATTCAGTCAGAATGAGACAAGTACATGTTAAATTGACTTCCCTAATAAAATGTAATCTTGAAAAAGTGCTATATGGAGGTTAAGGAAACAGTCAAACAAAAAACCAAAAAAAACCAACAAAATCTCACCAGCTGTCGTTGTTCAACTTAAGATACTCAAAGACTTTATATTTGTTAGTGGGGTGTGGGGTTTTTTGCTTGCCTTTTATTTTAAAAAGCAACAGCCAATTTTGCTTTTTTAACCCTTAAAATTGATTCTGCAGTATGAGGATAAACATTTAGGTAAATGAAATGGGGTACCCAGGGAGGTGGTGGAGTCATCAACCCTGGAGATGTCCAAGAAATGACTGGACATGGAACTTAGTGCTCTGGTCTAGCTGACAAGGTAGAGATCAGTCAAAAGTTGGACTACATGATTTTGGAGACCTTTTCCAAGCTTAATAATTCTTTGATTCTATAAAATTCCTCTTCAAGCATCTCATTTTCTTAAGCATAGGTCATAAAACTGATCTTCATTAAATTTAGACCACAAGTAATATAGGCAATGATTTTTTTTAATCTTTATTCCTGTATGATGAGCCGATGACTTTTTAGGGCAAGACATGAAAAGATTAAAGTGCTTAATTATATAACTTTTGTGTTGGCTTTTTTTTAACAAAAGAGTGTTGCTTTTGCTATTTTAAAATGATCTCTAGAAGGTCCTCTAGTTGAGATGCTTTGAGAGAGTCATTCTAGTTGACATAGTGATTGGTGACTTGACACATTTATGAAGAAAAACATAAGCTTTCAAGGAAATGCAGCCCTAAGCTGGATCCTGTCTCTCTTGTGGGACTGGTAGCAGAGGAAGGTAACTGGCTTTTCTATTTGATAAAGGATCTTAGGAGTGGTACTCATAGTAATATTCTTCACTCTTATGAACACTGCTCTCTGGAACCTTACCATGGGTTTGCAAAAAGAATTTTTCTGTCTTGTGTTAAGTATAGCACCTCCAGGACAGAACTTTAATAACTCCACAAGAAAGTGAAAACAGCAGTTGAGTAACTCTTCCTTGCAAATATTCCAAACTATGATCAGGTCTGAAAAGCTTTTAAGGAAAGTGAGTTTTAATATATTGCCCCAAAATTCTTCTGTCAAAAAAACTTTGAAAAACCAATCAAAAAAGCTTTTCCCTACTTGGCCTCACTTGCCAACTCATCTGGTGGGGTTTTTTTTGTTTGTTTGGTTGGATTTCTTTGGTTGTTTCTTTTGTTTGGTTTTTGGTTGGTTTTAGTTTTTTGTCTTGTTTTTTCTTTTTTTTCCCTAGCAGTCCACTGGAATGAAATGGACTAAATTTGGGTCATCTGCTCTGCTTGAGTTATTCCAGTGACTTTTCTTCTTTTTCCACATTCCTGCACATAAGTTCTTTTGAGGTTTTTTTGGTTGCTTGCTTGGTTTGGTATGATTGTTTAGCTGCTCTAGGTTTTAAAGTGATTTGTATAAGTACCCTCTGCTATTGACGTGTATTCTGCAGCTGACTTTTTTTCATTATTTTGCGTAATTTTAAACTTTTGGATGCTGTTTTTATTAATTTAATTTAGTATCTCTAAAGAAACTTCACTCTGTAGTTAACATAAAACCAAATCTTACATAGACATGAATGCCCAAATGTAAAATCCTTTCCCCTCTTCCATGGTCGATGCAGTTCAAGGTACTTTGAAAATAACTTTCAGAGTAACAAATAAGTGGTTAGAAACAATTGTTGATTTTAAATTACTTCCACACCCTAAAATGTGGAGTAGTTTTTTAAAATGTAGAGTGTGGAGCAGTTTTTTTAGGAGTAGATTTTTTTAAATGTAAATCTCTTGGACATTTTACATCTTTTCACATAATGGTGCTTATTCAGAAAATTATTGCATAGTAACTTCATTTGAGAGTTATATTAATATATCATTAATATAAATTTATATCCTTATTAAAATGCAATAGATTAATTATATTTAAAGAACACAAGAGGTTATATCTGAATGCATCCTTTTGAGTCTGAAAAGAGAGGTTGCATAGTATGTCACTTCCCTATTAAACTTAGCTTCTTTTAATTTTTGTTAAAGAGTAAAATCAGGGCAAATTCCCATTTGCTTTCTTCTGTCAGATCAGCTTCTGCTGCTTTGTATTTGTCACAGAGCTCAAGCATAAATAAAGCCATGGGCAAAGGACCTGGGTTCTCTCTTCTGGTTCATGCATGAAGTCCCAGCTCCAGGTCTGAGCCCTTTCCAAGGTTTCTTGAGTTTAGTGGATGGATCTTTGACCAGTGGTAATGGCTATGGCTCCCCAGCTGGTGCCCAGTCACGTTTTGGATTACAGGTTCAGCAAAGGCTCAGTTCATAATAGCTTGTTCTGAAATCTCTGATAACATTTCCCTTCCTGGAATGGGTAGTTCAAGTTCAGAAGCTATGTTGAGAGAAGCAGTGAAATGTTTAAGTGTCTGTTCCAGCTTTTTTGACATTTTAGTGTAAAAGTGCCAAAAAAACCCGGTGTTCTTAGAAGACTTATAGTATTTTCTGGTTTTCTTTCACTAAGAAAAATTTAAAGGTTGTCTTCTCCAGAATTCAACACACTTTCAGTCCTGGAAAAAAAGAGTGAAATGGAGAAAGAGAGAGGAGGATAGGTGCTTACCTCACTTTTTAGAGGGGGAAAGTACATTTGCAGACTTATTCTGATAGGGTTTTTTGTGTAGCTTTTCCAGTCTCCAAGGAAAAGGAGAAATTACCAATTTCCAATTTTACCACCCTACTATTTTCAAGTAGAGACAAGAATGGTTCAAGCTGGTGTTGCTTTGGATGTAATAGGGTCTTTAAAAGGTCTTTCTTGCTTTCTATGTGTCAACTCCAGTAGACCAAAATCTTCAATTCTGGTCTGCAAGTATAGCTCTTTTCATAGGCTAAAGACAATTCTGTCCATGAACTGATTAGAGAATTACGCTATGAGAAGTATTTGCTCCTCTTTTTCATCCATTCCTGGCAAGCAGTAAATGGCACTAATATTAAATTTCAATTTATGGTATTATTTTACAAGCATGATGTGTCATTTCTGCACAATAGACTTCACCCTCTTGCCCAGAATGTTAGTCTCCTTAAGTTCATCACCTGAAAGGTTGGTCTGCTTCTTGCTATAATTATGCATTCTCCAAAATTAATATTTATTCATTAAATGTGAGTGTGTACAATGTCCTTCTGAGTTTCTTTAGACCGTAGGACACTTGCATCCAGTGATTTCCTTATCTGGAAATGTCACTTCTCATTCATCTAGTGATAGATTAATATTTTTTTTCTTTCTGTTGTGAATCTATTTTGCACTTGTTTGATAGTAAACCTTTTCAAACAAAACCCCCATAACTTTAAGTATTCGTGAGAAACCATACTTAGAGCTTTTTGAAATCTTCAAAATCTCATATGTCCATTTTATTGCTTTTTTTCTCCCCACTCTTTAATTAAATCAAAGGAAATTATCACCTTTTGCTAGATCATTTTTTCTCATAAATATTTATGTGTCTGTTTTGATTTAACTGTTTCTCCTTTTTGTTTTCTTGTTTGTGCTGATTGTCTTTAACCTTCAGCTCTAGACACAGTCAGTTTGGTGCTATTAATTAGTAGAAGTCTGCTGCTAACATAAAACAAATGCATGGATTAGAAGTATTCTAAACAATTAAAATCTAAATGCATAGCTATCACTTTGACTTTACAGAAGGACTAGCATAAGGAAACACACCTTTAAGAAAGGATATCAGGAGATCCTTCCTGACAAAGGAGGAATGAATTACAAGGATAATCTTGATAGTCAAGGCCAGGAATGTAAATGTGTATTGTACTTGCCACTGTTTTTAAAATGACAGCAAGGTCATTTCTGATTTACTTGGACTACTTTACTAACAGTTTGTGTGTGTATGCATCTGCAATATGCATGAGATTTTGCTTACCTGATTGTAGAAAACAGGTTGGAATATGAGGGCTAAGAATTCATAGAATTTTTCTTACGGAGTCAAGTGGCTGCTCTAAAAGATGATTGCCATAAGAAAATGTAATTGTGACCTTTTATTATTCTGCAATTTTTCATTGTATGTAGAAGCAGTATAAAATCTTTTCCCCTCATGTTGAGAGGGGAAAAGAGATTAATCAAATCTGACATTGCAGAATTATGTCGTGCCTTCTGCACTCAATTTTTCAGCACTTCTGTAGTTTTTATACAGCTCTCTATAGTTTCACACTAACCCTGTCCATTAGCTCTTGATATAGTCTTATGACTTTGCAAAGATTTCATATTTCTTGTTTGCTCAAAGGAATTTCTGTCTCTGACCAATAGGTTATTTTTGAATCAACCAGTAGGCTAATCTCAACCAAAAGATTGTAGCCCTCATGCTGGGTTCCTTCAGATGTGCAAATGCTATTTCCTGTTGAGTCCATGAAACAAATGTCTGTACTAAGGGAACAAGGTTTTTGCTGAGATCTGCATCTAATTTTCTCCCCACATGGTGATATTACTAGAGCATGCTCTGAGAGCTTGGTGCCCCAGTGTGGGGGTTTTGTCCTTGTTTTAACATGACCACGTTGATCACTGACTTGTGTGTCTACCTCTGGCATTTGAATTAAATGCTCACAGTAGCTGCAGCTATGAGAAGATATTGGTGGACCATTTTAGATTCTAGCCTCTGGGATGGCAGCTACTAGCTTCATACCATATGAGACTTCAGAAAGGGTTGGATTCATGGAGGATTCAAGTCCTTCTGCAAACATGACTGCTCTTTTCTACAATATGTCTAATCTTAGATGGTTTTTCATTGAAGAGTTAATTAAACTTTAGCATAGTAACAAAATATTTTCAATGTGTTTCATATTCAGAGTACATTTTTACTTTGTCTACTATCTACATGACTAATACTACCTTACTATAAGTCATTGCAGATAGTGCTTTTATCTTCCTTGCGTTCTGCTCTGTGGGCCCAAGTCAGCATCTCATACTTGCTGTGTTATAATTTGTGGGTTTTATTGGCCAAGTCTTACTTGGTTGGGTAATAAACATTATCTTGGCATAATCTTTGTAGCTTGATTGCTGTTCTCCCCAGGCTGGTGAAGCCAGTGCTAAAAGCCACTGGGCCTTGGACAGTTGCAGAGGAGACTTTCAGGTTGTTGCATCTGACTGTGTACCTGTCTTGTACCAAACTTTACTTTGTAGGCACACTATTGCTCCCTTGAAAACACAGTTGTATAGTATTTCATACTGATATGAGCCTCCTAAAAGCAGCACAGCAGATATCACATTCATAAGCATGAAACTAATCATTCAACCAGTTACTTTTGCTTATTCTCACGGTAAAAGTTTCTTTCCTATAAGCATTTACAAATGTACAACATTGGCATAGGAAGTGCAAGAACTTGTAATGCAAGTTAGAAAGTAGGCTTTTCTGTGAGTGCAATGTCATCTGTATTGGGTATAGAAACTTCCCCTAAAAAAAGGAAAAAATATAATTAAAGAGAAGCCTCTTTTTTGTGGTTTAAAAAGACCCTCAACTTTCAGCAATTGAACTTATTTATTTTTAATAAGTTTTGCAGACACTATTGGCACTCTTTCAATATTTATTAACTAATAAATCTCATATAAATTGTCATGTTATCACCCATTAATTGTCTTTATGGTCTGTAGATACCACTTCAGTTTATCAAAGTTACGAACGCAAGAACCAGAAAGTCAGCAAATTTGGATCCACTTAAAACTAGACAACTTTCAATCCCTCTCAGTTTTAAATAGAAAAAGATTACAGAAAGAAGGGGATTAGAGGGAGGGAGGAGATCATCTTTCACTCTCCATGTCACATAAAAAGGAGTAACAACATTTAACAAATTTCACAGGGATAAATGACTATGAACTTGCTTATCTATGAAACATTCCCACCTAGTGTTTACTTGTAATGCCTCTCAAAATGAATGCATAAAGGACCTTAATTCCTGAGAAAAGGAAAGGCATAATGCCAAAAAGGGCATCAACTTTCTCTTCATTTCCAGTACCAATGCAGTGCAGAGATATTATAGAGGCTCTAATCCAGGAGGGTAAACAAAGCCCTTGCTCAATAATTAAAAGGCTTCAGAATGCCAGGAGTCCTAGGCACTTACAATTACAAAAGAAAATTTTAATTGGATTAACTACTGAGCAAATTTCAAGTTTATATTCTTTGTTTTTAAGAGGAAAAATAGGAAAGGCTCATTTGCTACGGAATAATTATTAGAATTATGTTAAAGAATGTAATCATGTATTGCCTGTATTTAGAATCTTTGGATAAAAGCAGCTTGTGTGTGGTCTTGGCTGACCAGTAAGTAATATACTTAACTATGGCTTACACTGAATTGTTTGGGAGTGTGGGCAAGAGGATTTGATTTTTGTATGGGATCTCTTCAAAGTGTTAACAGCGCAGGCCAAAGTTAGTAGTTGGGGTTGGCAAAATGAAACTGAAACAAATGTGCATCCTGTAGAATCTTTCCAGAATAGATTTAACTAAATCTACTGTCAAATGAAATAGATTAATCTTCACTATGAATTCAAAATCATACATGAGAAACAAAAAAGCTTTATTTAATGGGATTAAAATTCTTTTATTGACATTAGGATTAATGATTTATTTGCATCACAGAATATCTCTTCTGCATAAATATTTATTATAGCTTTAAAGGATTTGCTAACTTGGGATGTGTGATGTAACTACTACATTCATTTTTTTCATAACCAAAAACAATAAGGCTTTTCTGTTCTTATTGTTGTACTGCCACAACTCTTTCTTCATACCTTTCATTCTAGCCTTTATGCCTCCACTTTGTCTTTAACTTTGCTATTTATATATTTCTGCAAAAATAGCATTTCTATATTAGTGTTGTTTTTAATATTTTTTCACCTCCAGATACATAAAATCAAAAAGGTACAGTTTTAACTGGAAATATTGAAAGGGGGCAAGTTTTAAGCTGACATGCTGAAAGAAAATGCTGTACAGACTCTGCTACACTTGTAGCAGCATGGGGTTTTCATTATTTTATTCTGTCATGAATCCCACGTAATAAAAATCATTTCAGGTGCAATAAAAAAATCTTTCATGCAACCAGAGCTGTGGTTTAGTGTATGTAAGAGCTATAAAGATACCCTCTGCTGGAAAGGCAATGTTGTACGAGGGATATTTCTGTTAATGTTTCTTCTGTGTTCACTTTGTCTCATAAATTAATATTGCTCCTTTATGCTACTACTATGCTATTCTTTTCCTTTGCTACTGCAGATAATAAATTATCCAGTATATTTCTGTACAAATTCTGATATGCTTTCTCTTTTTTTTATTGGTACATATATATTTATTGAAGTAGGAAGAGAAAAAGAATGCAGTATGATGAGTTCCTGTTTAGTGAAAAAGGTGATGGAGAGATCAGTCTGACATTGGTAGCTACTGAGTTTTCAGACATGCCTTTGCCTTTCCAAAAGACATTTTGTTGAGCATCTAGAGGACTGATTGAAAGCTTTCTTTTTTGGAGGGAAGGATGACAGTGTTTTGAAATGGGTCTATAATGTTTTTTTCAGTCTGCATCTGAGATACCTGCTTTGTGTGAGGCATAGAAGTACAGGTTTGGCCAGGTCCCAAAATAGCTGTTGGAAATATTCTGAATAATGTCACTTAAACCAAGGTGATGGTGAATGGTGTCTAGTCAGAAGTCAGAATTTTATCTTCTAATTTAGAGGAAAGATGTTTCTGAGAACAGGGAGGAAGTGATAAACTTGGGTTGTAACTGAGCCTTTTCCTCAAATTGGAAGGGACCATACATTCCCATTAGTGGTGGCCTGCTGAGGAGGAAGGTCTCTAAGTGGCAAAAGATCTGTCTTACATCTCTGAGGGGTTTTCATGCTCATGCCTGGATTTCTGTTGCAAAATACAGCGTCAGTACTGGATCAAACTGAAGAGAAACTTGGTTAACTTTAACACCCAAACTATGCTACAAATGATTTTTCAGTATGATCACATACTCTTATTCTCTTTATTCTCTTAAGGGATTAGTCAAAGATTTTTCCAGAAACCTGCAAAAACCAAGTGATGAGCTAGGCATACAGCAGCATACTTAATAGTCTGACTGTTAGAGTTGCAGTATGTGATCTCAGGGCTGTAAATTGCTTATTCAAAGAAATCCAAAGAAGCCAGAATAAAGTATAGCTTTTTCTGTGGAATTACTTGAACTTCGGTTTCTTCCAACTTAGCTGAGTTTCTTTTTATGGGGTGACTGACAGCAAGTTAGCAGCAGTCATAGCCTCCTTTAGTTGCCAAAAGTGCCATCTTGAACCTGAACCACCCATCAGTTGACATAACTGATGGCTGAATGTGAAATATTTTTTAATTTTAAAATACCCAGTTCAAAGACTGACAAGAATGTTTGATTTAAAAAGTGTCAGCAAGCATTTTGAGCCAGATGGAGATATCAATTGCCTAATTATTCTTAGAAATGAAACTATGTGTGAATATAAGCTGGAATCATTAACATTAAAGGTTATGATTGTCAAGTACTGTCATAAGGTTTCTGTATCACTTGCCTGTCACTTAAAATATGTGCAATGGATCTTTGGGTGGGACTCCATGGAGTGCTATTTGCCATATGTTATTTCTCTGTGGGTGGGATGAAATAAACCTGTACTTATTATATATAAATGCTTGTCACTAAAGCTAACCCGATCCCCTGAGAGCTGGGAAACCCTTTCTCAGTTCAGAAGAGCAGATATGCAAGCTCCAAACCTGCCTCCAGTGGCTGAACTGCTGTAAGGATTAAGCCAATCTGTGAAGGATGTAGGGTTTCAGAACCATTTTGTGTACTTGAGATGCTCCAGAAGTCAGGCAAAAAAACCTGCCCGATGCTCAAATTTCATGTAACCCTGGGAGGCTCCGTGGACTTGGCCAGCACAGCTGAGTCTTGTCAGGAATTGCTGGGAGCCATCTCCTTCCTCTTGCTAAGGCCTAATGAAAATGTTTCTTCTCATAACCATAAAATGACAGTTTTGCAAGACAACAGGAATTTGTATGCCTGAATACCCTCCTCTCTAAACACCAAACAGCAGCAGGACAGAGCACAAGGTGAAACATGAATGCTTTCAGGCAAGGTTACACCAGTAGTGTTGGTGAAGACTGCTGCTGGCGAGCATTCTCAAAGCTCTTGCTGTTTAGTGGGATTAATTCATCTGACAGCAATGCACATTTTATTCTACTTGAATATTTTTTTCCATAGGTTTCCACTCTGAATTCTCAGTAGCTTTTTTGTTTGCTTGCATTAGCCTTTTATGTCAAAGCACTTTCTCATTTGTTATCCAGGGAAATATTAAAAATAGCAGAGTTCTGGCTAGCAGATGCAACCATACATTATTGAATTCATAATTTAGGCTTAAAATATAGCCTGGGAGAAAGAATTTATCTCAGTCAGACTATTCTTACTTACAGATGTGATGTTAATGATTGTGTCTGCAATTTCTCTTAAATTATAAACATTATTGGTGATGAATTAATTTATTATCATTGTAAATTAAATAATTAGAATGCCCTTGTAATGGGTATTTGCAGGTGTGCCTATTGGAAGAATATTGCAATATTTTTTTTATCGTTTTAATGCCTTTTAATTCTTCTGAGTTATAAAGTCTTATATAGTACTCCTGTAGAAGGATAGAAAAAGACAATTAGTGTCTAACTTTTTTTTTTGGTGATAGTTCATTTTGTTTGGAAAAAGCAAAGGCCAGTGCTCTGCATGGAATGTTGATGTGTGCCTTAGTGGTAGGGGGACTGGGAATTTGTTTTCATTTTGAGGGGAATATACCAGATTTAAATAAGTGTTTACTTATGCTAATAATTGTATGTCATCTTTTAAATTAAAATGATGGAAAAAGGTTAGTTCCCTATTAAAAAAAAAAAGACAAAACTGTATTTTCCTTAAAGTCCGTAATAACTACAAGCAATTTCCCTTCAGAAAATGACCTGAAAACTGACAGTGTTGGACACTTCAGTTTGTAAAACAAATGCCACCCCAAGGGATACTCTAAAGGAAGTGCTTAACTACTTTCCCCAGAGAAATTTGGAAGATTTTTATTTTTAGAGACCAGAATGCTATTTTTAACACAGAGGAAAGGCATTTTTTTTCTTTAATGATTTTGAAAATTCTTATGACAGATCTTCGGGTGTATGCTTTAAGAATGTTCTGGTGCTCTGATGGCAGATCTGGCACAGGAAAAAAGGAGGTCTGGAAAAAAAACCTGTAGATTTTAATGATGACCAAGTGTTGATAATACAATCGTATCCTTAAATCAAGCAAATGCAAAAAAAGGGAATGTTCTATCTCCTCATCATTTGGACTATCCAAGGGTATGAAGAGGTGGGGTTACTGGGATTAAGGCTATTGGAAAATAATTTGCAGGGCATGTGCATCAAGCAGTGCCTCTCTTCAACTGAATTTTTTATGTTAAGCAACACAATCAAAGAGTTGGGGGATATCTAAGATAATGCCAGATTTACTTTAATGCAAAATGTGGAGCAAGATAGTTGCATTAATGCTGAGAGTGTTTCTTGGAGGGCTGTCTGTTTAAACTGCAGCCTGGAGTTTAACAACAAAAAACAGCTGGGGGGAGGAGGGGAAGCCTAAAACATCACAGAGTGGCTTACCAAAATGGAGCAGTGCAAGCTGCTGAATGGAAAGGAGGATGGGAATGCACAGTCACAGGGAAAGCTTTTATTTGGTACCAGGGTGTTGGAAGGAGAGTCATGGGGGACTTTGGAATGGGGCCAACAGAGTTTTTGTGATGCATATCTTTCACTCTTTTATTTACGATTTGCTCATTGTAACACCTAATTCACCTCTAAGAAAGATTAAATGAAATTAAATAACAACCAAAACTGAAAGTGGGAAAAATGGGGCAAGACATGGTCAGTTCAAGTCTCTGGAAATTTAAGTTTAGGTGGCAAAGCTTGGATTAGTAGTGTCAGTATTTCATGTTGACGCTGTTCTGCATGTATCTTCTTCCCATGAAGACCACAACTCAGGTGAACAAAATTACAGAAAAGCTTTACTCGTTGTTGTTTTGGTTTTGTTTTATGATTTGTTGAAATAAAGATAACAAGGGAACATGTAGAATTCTCCAGTTTGAATTCTTTGGTAAAATTCTTTGTTTCAAGAAATCTGATCCATGAAGGAAACAGGTCAGACTTGCTAATAAAATTTATTTGGGTTTTGTGACCACAGGTGAGGGAAATCCTTCACAGCAGCAGGAGAACACAAAAGAGCTGCAACCCACCTAGATTGCTGCCTTCTGCTGTGATCCTACCAGGTCTCATGACACTGCTGTTGTGGGAGATATGAAAGGCTTTCGACAGCTGGATATTGGAAAAAGCTTGTTCTTAGCATTTACTGAGGAAATGGCTCAGTCTTTTAATCTGTAGTCAAGAACCTGAAGAGTCATTGAACAACTCTAGGTAACATCTTCTGAATCTGGCACAGACTTGATGCTCACATCATCTTAGGGCCTCTGGCAGTCCCAGCAGTGATCTAGTGCAATTTTGCTTTTAATTAGAAATGACAGAACCCTTTGTCAAAGCCTAATTTTTGTGGAAAACATAACTATCCATTTTCAGCTGGAAGGTTTGGGCCAGGTCCTTGCCTTAAGCAATCCCATGCAGCTTGGTTAGTATAATAAGTAAATCAACAGCATAGTCTTTGTTGAAACTCTCAAAAACATCGAGCTATTTTTTCCAAATTAGATGACCTATAAAACTTGTGAATCCCAAAGAGAGTGAAGGTCTTAAGACTTCTGGTAGACACAGCATGAAAAATTAAGAACTTTGTGTTGACAGGGAGGCTGGGAAACTCCCAACATCTACTTGAGAATCAAGGAGAAGCAACCAGACTGTGGTGGAAAAAGGTATTTTTAGAGCAATAAAAAATGGATATATCTCCCTAAGATGAGCCAAAAGTGAGAAGGGCAAAAGCCCCACCACTGATATCCAACTCTGGGCAAGGACCCCAGTGTAATGACAACTTAAAACCCTGCCCTTGCCAGTCCTTGAAAGAAAATTGGTGCTGTTAGTCACAGGACCCAGATGGGCACTGGTAGGGTGAGCTTATGTTGGAGGAAGAGGTCAAGATTTGAAAGTATTTTAACTGTATTATAAATTCTTTTACATACTAGATAATGGAAGCTATTCAGCTGTTAAAATATTGCATATTATGAAACTTTTATTAAATGCTGTTTCCTTTCACACATACCAGCATTTAGTAATCATTCTATTAAAATCTGTATTTTTTTTAAATTCATTCACCAATTTCATGTTGAGATGCTGTGTAATATTAGTATATAACTGAGTTTTCAGTTAGGTGGGAATAATTTGTCCCTGTAACTGGATCACTGTTATCTTTACTGCTCACACAGTGTGCATGTGACAGGGAACAAACTCTGCCCCTGTCATATAATTACAAGAAATAAATTATGTTCTATGATCTGATATACTTGTCAGATCATAGACCTTGATCACCTAAAGTTGCTTTGCTCTGCACATCATTGCTCTGCATTTTTGGTTTTGTGAATATCACTTTCTGATGGACCAGTGGTGCACATCTAAGACAGTTATACAGAGCTCCCTGTGAACAATATACATACCTGCAGAACTTTTGAATGTCCTTTGGAGCCTAAGAAATCTGTCAGCCACAATGAAGCTGAGTATCTTAATTTCTCAGGGAAGCAATCTGTCAGCTGTGAAAGGGAGCTCCTTGATGCAGCTTGTGAATTGAAACATTGTGTGCTCATACATTGAAACACCCAGCTGGTGATGGCCCTTTGAGTGCTGGCAGGAACTTAAGAGATTTTTGTGCTGGCCTCCAGAAAGAAGCATTTTTGCTCAGGTCAGCTCCTTTTCCAGGACACAGTGGCATGGGGCCAGGTCACAGCTTCAGGGGAATCTGCTAACTGCATAAGCAAATCTCTTTGGTTTGCTAGTGTTATTATACCTCCCTGCTCTCTTTCTTTTAATGGCTTTATATCTTGCAACTTTCATTTCTTTCCCCCAAAAGTGTTGCAGGTACACTTGAATCAACTGACTGAAGGGACAAACGGAAAGCAAAGGTGATAAAGTTGTTTGGGCTGCTTTACTCCTTTGTGAAGGGCTTAGTTACTAGCTAAAAAAATAACACATTATTGTGGATGACCCTGGTATCTTAATGAAAATCATTGCAGATAAGCATGATTCTCTTAGTTTCCAGCTACTTAAATGTTAGAATCTCTTTGCCAGCTTTATTCCTAATTAAGTGCACTTTGAGTTAAGCTCTATAAGTAAGAATTAACCTAGAAATTTGTCACTGGAATTATAACCTCTAAAAAGCCTAAATTCTAACATGTGCAAATAAACAAAAGCTGAAGAAAACTTTGTGAATTGAACTTTTATGAAGTGTTAATTGAGTAAGAGACCATCACTGCTAGTTGAAGATGCCTGTATAGTGCCTGTAAGACTGCAATGAAACCACAGGCGTGCATCATCATCATCATTATTCTTATTATTATTTATTTCTTTGGCAGATAGTATATGTACTAAAGGTTACTTGCCTATCTTTCTTCTCATAAAAAATTTTTCCTCACAGAAAGTACTCAGAAGACTTGATTGTTTGTTGTTGTTTTGGTGGGGTTTTTGTGGATTTTTTGGTTTTTGTTGTTGTTTTTAATTAAATCTGGGAATATAAATGGAGATATTTTTTCAATACTATACCAATATTACATCCTTTCTTTTTTCTGTATGTAAACACCCTCTTGTCTTGTGTTGAGGATTCTGAGGGTATCTAAGCTAGGACTGGAATGGAAAAAAAAAGATACAGCTGATATACTGGATGAGAACTGCTTTTGTGAACTGTTTCATTGCAAACACAGATCTGTAATATATCGGTGTTCACTCACTCAAGTCACTGCTTTTTCCATGCAGCTGTTGATGCCTCAACAATGCAGTTCAATTATTTATTTTTAAAAAGAACTTGGGAAGACTACTTTAAAAACTTTTTTTAAAGACTGTATTAATCATAATTACTTTTTCTGGGGTTATAAAAACCTCTCAAGTTATAGTGGAATTGCATATTCTCATCTGCTATTGAGAATTTTTTAGCTCTGCTAATTCCTTTTATAGTGAAAAAGGAAAATGTTTATAACTGAGCTAAATAACTTGGAAAATATGCTTATGAGGGGAAAATAATTTTGGAATTAACCCTTAGAAAAGGGAATGCAATCTATCAGGTTAAATGAAGCCTTATTAATTTAAAGAGATGTATGAATGCAGGTACAGCAGTTGCCCAGTGGCCCATGCTGACAGCTAGTGATACAAAGAGGCTGTTTGGATTATATGTGCATCAGTAGCTTTGATTTATGGCACTTGTTTACCTTGCAGAAACCTGAAGGGTTTCTGAGAGAAAAAAAAAACTTGTGACTCTCTCATACCCGATACCCATCTTTACATTATCCCCTGTAGTGATGTATTTGCAGAAGAACATACACTCCCATCATCCATTGAGAGAAACATACCCATAACTACCTAATTAAAAAGGAGATTTAAAAAATAATTCGTTGTTTCTAACCACTTATAAAATACAAAGTTATAAGAATTTAGTAGTTAGTGGTATTTGGTGTAAATCACTCAATTCTTCCTAAAATGTCTCTTTCAAAGATCCAACCCCAATGTCAATATCATGGCACAGATGTGACAGCAAGTGCATGTGAGAAGTGCTCAAGAGGAGGGGATTTCTCTCTTCCTCATGAGCATTGAGTATTTGCAAATTCATTTTGCTTCAGAGTAGCGGAGTTCTGGGGTGGGTGCTTGCTGCTACCAGGTCAGCATTGCTCCTCATTTGCTTTGAGGCTTATTTTCTTTGTCCTAGGAAAAAATAATTGGTGGGGGGAACAAAAATGTAAACTACATCTTCAGTTCTTAAGAAGTTTCATCATTTAATATTTATGGCCAGTGATGACATCAAAGCAGTGCCAGATGTGCTAAGCAACGTGCAATGTTATCTAATTCAGTGGCACAGGTTCTACTTGTATTTACAGGAGACAAAAGCTTGCTGCTTTCTTGCCATTTGATGGTTTGTGTGTTGTCCTATATTTTGTGACTCCTGACAGGACAGCTATGTGCTGCCCTACACACAGTGGAGAGTCTGCTTTCTGCTGCCTGCCCTGAAGCTCCCGTGCTGAGTTCTGACCATTTCAGGGATGATTTTTGAGTGCATTTGCACCACCTCTGCCTAGTTTTCTTCTTTTTCAGACCTTTGAAAAAAAATGTCTCTCCAGCTTTGTAGGGGGATAGAATATAAGAAAATAAAGATAGTGTAGAAAGTAATCTTACCCCTAAGGAGTTGCAGCTGGGCCAATTATTAAAGATTAGGAGCAGGCCTGACTTTAACAGGCCACAGCTGTAAACAATGAGAAGAAGAGTGCTATAAAAGACTGGGGTGGCTGCCTGAGAGGGGAACTGGAGTCACTTGGCTGCTTTGTGAAGAAGAAGTCAGTGCTCTGAGGAGATGCCCATGAGAAACACCAAGAAGGTATGAAACTTTTGTGCTAAGGAGGCAGCAGTATGGAACCCTTGCAATAAGATGGCAACACAGCTTCTTTTTGTAAGGGTTGGTAGAACTCTACTTACCTGCCTGCCACACCTGATAAGACAACAATGGTGGACAGAAGGTCTTGTTTAATGGATTGGTGAATTGGGAATTTATGAAAAAATCTTGGAAAGGCAGATTTTAATTTTATAATGGATATTATTTCATGGAGAATCTATCTGTCTGTCTTTAGAATTAAATGAAACATAAAGCAATTATTACTTTGAGGTTTAGAGGGGCTTTTTTTAGTAGTGTGAATATTTAAAACAGCTCTGGCATTTTTGAGTAGAGTCCATTTTTAAAATGTTTTGTTTGTGTACTCTTAACAATAAGGAGTTTGGGTTGATTTTTTCCCTTTTTTTAAATTCCCTGTGGGTACATATTTAGTTATGAGGAAGCCTTCTTTAAAAGTAGAATGAAATCTTGAACTGGATGATGGTACTATTTATTTTTAATTATGAACACTATTAAAAAGCCCAATACTTTTTCCAGACACTGAAAAGGGTTAAAGGCCATGAGAACTGTGGAGGTTGATTAAAGCATGGCATTCCCTAATGCAATAAGGCAGGCTCCCCTGGCCTAGAGGCAAAAGGAAGAAAATTAAGATTGCATCAAACATAGCATAAAACTAAAGTAAATGAGAACAAAAAGAATAAATCTACATGGAAAGGCAGTGCTGCCTCTCCACAGGCAGCTGTATTTATTAATTAGTAGTCTATCATTTGCACTACATTTCAATCAATAGCCTCACCTCTCTGACATTTCATTTACTTAGTTATTAAAGTGATGTGATTCATCAGGCTTGTGATGCCCTTTTGTGTGTCAGGCTACCCAAGAAGTGTAGGCTGCAGGGTGGGCTGCCATTCCAGTGTTTAACAGCATAAATTTGGCAGAAATCTTCACTTTCATTTAGTGATTCACATGGTGCCAACAATAGCAACATATGTATAGAATATTAAATACTGAGCAGCAGTCATGGCAGCAAAAGTGAGTTTAGTACCCACATGGTACCAGGGCAGGGTTGCTTTCTTGGCTAATATGAATGCATCCTGGCACTGATGTGTTACACAGTTATCTAAACACCTTCGGTATAAATACTGTGACAAACATAAACTCAGCAGCATTGTCTCATCCAAAATGAATTTTGAGGACCTACTGCTATGCTTTAGTATTGTCATGGCATCATTTGACCATGGGAATTAATTTTATGGAAATATAATAGATGTGTACAGAGAAAGAAGCTTTAACCTGTCATTGTATTTAATTTAAATGTACCATCACACACACCAATACAGTTGTGATTCCTTTTCAACAGAAGGGGGAAAAGGGTGGTTTCTTCCCAATTATTGCTTGGAAAGAGTAGGTCAGTTAGATCCAGGACTTGGACTTGGTGATCCTGATGGGTTCTTTCCACCTCTGCCTGTTTTGTGATTCCTCCATGCTATGAATTGAATGCTGAGCTTCCCAAGGTAGTGGCAATTACCTCAAAATAGCACAGATTAAAGGTGATTTCATTCTTTTTTTTTCCCCAGCACCCACTGCTTGCTTTTCTTCCATGTTTTCTCTAAAATTTACTGAGAGGATTGAAAACAAATTTTCATTTTAGGTAAAATGTATTCTAATGGAGTACAGAGTGAGAAATTGAAAGGCAGGATCAAGAGTTTAAGGAATTGGAATAGACTGCTCTTTTGTACTGCTATTTAGAGAATATTTAGCTGTTTCCTTGCTATTCCATATATTTAATATGTACAAACAGTTGAAGGACAAATAAACCACCTGTGCACTAAGAAATGCCTTTCATATCCTTCCATTACAGGAAACTTTCTCTACATTTACTTTACTCAGATGAAGGAAATGAGACCACTTAGTTTGGCAGTGCTGCTGGAATTGGATCTAATATTCATTTAGGACTGGCTTCTTGGCCCACAACCATAGGTAGGAAAACTGGAGTAATAGGTGTAGGAACCATCTTGCTGCTTCTCAGCATTGACTTTCAGCTTCTAAAATGCATTTCTTGTTCTCCCTGCCCTTTCTTTTCTTGCGTTATTTGCTCTGCAGACTCAATTAGAAGAGCTGTAGCATGCCTGGTTCACCCTCTTATTATCCTGAGGAGTTTACAGCAATTTTTCTTCAGAAAATTATTTTGGATATATAAACTTAGAGGCAAAGGTATGTCTTGCCTGATTTTTCTTAAAAACCCCAACAAATCAAGATGAATATAGAAGTTTATAGGAAAATCTATCTTACCCCTGATCCCCCTGTCCCATTATTCTTTGACTTAGTTTTTGTAGTACCCATCGTTGTGTCAAAAAACATCAGCACTTTGTAGATCCTTGCCATAGTTAGCACATGTGTACAAGCACATGAGTGTGTCTGCTGTGGGCACCCTTGAAAATTCATAAACTTGTGATGCTTTGGTTATTTTAACAGAACTGTAGTTGTGTAATGAAAGATGTAGTTGCTATTTCCTGAACTAAAACTGCTATGCATCTTCAGGGCTGGTTTTTAGAAAAATCTTTGGAGTAAAAATTATTTTTGCACTTTTCAATCTAATGTATATCTGATTGTAAAATCCACTGACAGAAATCTTGAAATTTAGCAACTTTTATAGTTTCATTTGCTGTGTGCTAAGTTCTAGATAAAAATACTTTAGTCTTTCTACACCTTTGTCTGATTCTTGTTACATTGAAGTGGAATCCAGGGGATATTTTTGATACCGTAAGGAGAGAAACTAAAACATTTAGTAATTGATCAAATTCCTAATTGTTCTTATGTTGCTGGGAATAAATGGCCCCATAAAAATTCTGTCTTTTCATGTTTAATTTATTGTTTGATAGTAAATTTCCTGCTAACATTTGTCCCCACAGGGACCTTACAATCTGAAAAAAAGTGAATAAAGCTTTCTGCGTTGGAATCTTTTTCCTTTTGTTCTTCTCCTCCTGAACTTGTTTTGAAGGCTTCCTGTAGCAGTGTCTATTCTGTGGAAGAGTTGTGTTTATTTTATTTCCTATTGAGGTGTGTTTCTTTGTCTTACCCCTTGATAAGAAGGGAATCTTTTCTTTGTTTGCTTTTCCCCATAGTATTAATGATATAGTTGATCTCTTAGTCACAGCCTGTTCTCAAAATTTCAGACAGGAATGCCTTGCTTTCTAGTATTTTTTTTTCCCTCCAGAAATTATCATTTTATAGATACATAAAAAGGCTCATCTTTCAGGTGAGTTTTATTTGTGATACAGAGTTTATGAAGAATCTTCTGCTTTGTTGGGGCCTTTTTGTTTTTCTTTTATCATGTTGTTTTTCAGCATTTGCCTTCTTTTGGTATTTTGCTTCAGTTTGGATTAAAGTTGCTGATTCAAGGAAGAGCTATAACCATTCTTAATTTTTTCCCCAACAATTTAACATAAAAGCAAAGAGCTGAGCTATATTTTTTCACTACTTCTTGTGAATGCTGAACATAGAAAAAGAAGCTTTACCTAGCCATAAATTATGTCCAGCTGTGGACACGGCTTTTTAAAGGGGAATTTGGGAGGGGAGGTTGTGGGAGAGCAGTCATTGTGTTAGCTTGCTTGTGCATTTAGATCTCCTGTTTCAATTGTTTCAATGCACAGTTCGATTCTCATTAGCTAATTCTAAACATCAGAAGTGAGTTCAAGAACAGTTCTGCTCAGCTTCTGCCTGATGGGTTTATTACACACACTTGCCCCCCATAAAAGTTCTTGGGGATTTCACACATATTTTAGGCCTCATGATGAAAATTTTTGTTTTAAAATGTAAGTGGACAGGGTTGCTGCTCTAAACTTGCCAATGTGAATTCCTTCACAATGGCATGTTCCTGATCTCCAGCATGGTGAGGAAAGAAAACTAGCTCTCTCAGACCTGCAAGTTTCTGCTGAAACTGTCAGGCAGAAGACAAAATTAGTGGTAAGTGTGACAAGACACCTTTTGAAATGTGACTGAAGCCAGCAAGTTACTCTATTACACTGTGAAGATGAAGGTGCTTATGTCAGTGTTGGCCATGTTTTTTGCAGATGGCTTCCTGTTCTCCTATGTCTACTAAAAAAGGAAGTGTTATAGACTCCATCAATTAATCCATTTAATTTATGATTTATTAAATTTGAAGTGGTTGAAGTAAGACTTTACTGTGTGGTGGATTCTTGAGAGCTTCCCAGACTGTCTGCCTTGGTGGAATAGATCACTGCTTACATTTAAACCTTTTTTTCTCAGATGTTATTCTCCATTTGAAGGAAGTAACTACTGACAGTAGGTACCATGGACATGAAATAACTTCCATCAATCTCTTAAGATTTAAGGAAGATATAACTACGTTTCGCTCCTTTTCAGAGCTAAGCAAGCCTCTTTTACTCAGTCACCCCACACAGACCATATTTTCTGCATCCCCTTTGTATTCAGTGCTCTGTCCTGAACTGTCATTCTCATGTCTCACATCTCCTTGAGGCACGGTCCCACAGTGAGATACAGCAGTATTGTTCAAACATTGCCAGTTGAGGGGACAGAGAAATGGCTATAATCCTTCTGGTGATGTATGCCAGCTGGATTTGGTTTTATATTTGATAGGATGAAAATTCTAATACCTACATAGCCTGCAATACTTTTGCTTTCTGGCCAACTGGCTTCCCCAGCTTAAGTTTGTGGTGCTCATTAATCCCCCATATATATATATGTGTGTGTGTATATATATGCATATATATGTATGTATATACATATATATACACACACATATATATTTCTGGATATATATATGCATATATATGTATGTATATACATATATATATACACACATATATATTTATGGATAGATATATATCTATATCTATATAAACACTCTTATACCTGTCCTGTTTTTTAGATAATTTTTTCAGTTAGATACAAATAATCTTTCCCTCCCACTGATTTGCTAAAGCTGGCTTTATAGCAGCTCTGAATTTAATAGCAACCTTTTGCCCTTCATTATCATTATTATTGGTGATGGTGTTGGATATCCCTATTGGATAAAAATTAAAATTATGAGTAAATATAATCCCTTACAAAAAGCATCATCTACCATATAAAATCGCTTGTTAGGCCTTAGATTTTATTAATTTCAATAAATATTTAATAGGAAGCAATAAAACAATTAAAATAGGTTGGGTATGAGCATAACAAAATATCTGATGGTTAGGAACAAAAAAGCCATTAAAATGGCTAGAAAGGTATATTAATATAATTTTTACATATCCTGGAAAGGTGTTGTATTTTATATAAATATAATATGAAAATTTACTTTTCTCCTGAGAACTACAGGGAAGTATAAATGGATGCAGTGAAATTCAATTTCTTTGTGTGAAATGTGGCAGTCTGGCCATTCTGTATTTCCAAAAATGACAATAGTATATGAAGTTTTTTATAAGGTATTATATTTACTCATAATTTCAACTTTATAAGGTTAAAATATAGGTGCATAAACATAAAAAGATAGATAGGATAGTGAAATACATATATTGTAAATAAAAGTAAATTCTATTGATAATAAGATCCAAGGAGAATACAGAGATTCTTAAATTGAAAATATCATCTACTAAAATGGTCTTCAGACCCCAGCTACCTCTGGTCTCAAAGGAAACAGGATAATTAATCAGTCCCAGGAAATATGAAATGTTATTTCTAGAGTTTTTAGCTGCTTTCACTTCCGTCTTTCCAATATTCTTGTCTTGCCTAATACGTGTTATCCTTGGTATACATGCTGTGAAGCTTATTCTACCTCCAAATTCACAGGGACTTTCTCATCTGATTACTGAGAATAATCATAGATGTAAATTCCAAGTGTCAGCAGAAATCTGCTTAATAACTCGTAGTGGTCCCAGTAAGTGAATGCTTAGTCTGCTTATTTCCAATTTCACTGTAACATCCAACCATATGGGATTCTTGTGCAAGAAATTGCTTAGGTTCAGACTTCCAGGCTGACTTTTCAATAAGCAGAGTGCTACAGAATATGATGTTGAGGCACTGGTGCAAAAAGACACAGATTCCTTTTGGAGGATGTTTTCAGTGGAGATAAAGCACTTGTCAATGAACACCAGGATGATATGTCTAGAAATTTTTGCTTCAAGATGCTTGAATAGCAAGTACCAAAAAAAAAAATAAAAATTGCATATTGGAAGTAAAGTTCCCTTTGTTTTTTACTCACTCTGGAAATATCCCACTGGTATGCAGCAATACCACTTGCAAAACTTTTTGTCAGGCACTCCATTTCCCTGTGGCTTTGATACTAAAACTGAAGAGTTGTACTGATGGCTGACTAAATTTGTGCTACTAAAGCCATAAGAATTCTACCAGCAAGCTTCACTTGGCCCACTCTGAGCTGCTTCCAGGGCTACCTGGGCTAGAAAAGCTTTGTTAAGTAGGAGATTGTAGGTTGACTCACCTTTTTCTGTGTATCCATAGCACAACCAACAGGGATGAGACTAGTCATGGAACTGGAGCTACCTGAGCAGTCCCACCCTGGGAAAGCAAAGGACATGTGAGTTTAGCTCACAATAAGTGACATGAGAGGCTTTGTGTCTTGAAGGATGGGAAGGTTTGGTATACTTTTCTGAAGTTTGAGTCCTACCTCTCAAATAGGCTGCAAGGCTGTTTGAACTCATGCCCACAGCCCTTTGACAAAGACCAAAAGATGCCTTGAACCTGCACAGCTAAGTACCTAGTGTGTGGTTATGTCAGGTCTGCCACTCCAAAATATGTAACAGCTTGTTTGATAGTGAGTAGAACATTATTTTTCATACAATTTTCACTCAGATGCTTCAAAATATACTTTTGATCATCATCTTAGCTCAGTCTATGAAACAATGCTCTCCTCCCAAATATTTGCATGCCTCAACTGAACAGTAAATTAGTAGGCTTCTGGAAAAATGTAATTTTTTTTTCTTTTTAATATGGATTTCATTTTGATTCTACCAAATACTGTGCAGATGTGAAGGAATATGTTTCTAATCAGAATAGGTGTTCATTGACCTTTAAGGTCGGAGCGAAGAAGATTACTCCCGGTGAATTTAAGTGCCTATTAATTCACGTCTCCCAGAGGTGATTACTTTTTAGGTAAAAACTTTCTGCCAAGTTTTTGGATGAGTCCATGTTTATTTCCAATAGGGAATGATGTGTCTGTTACTATGACTTTGGATGTGAGTAGTGGGAGGGGGACTTAAAAACAGCTCCTCTTACCTTGTTTCCCTATGTCAATAGCTTATGATAGATGCATGGGGATTAAAATGAAACAACTCTAGAAGAATAGCAGTCAGAAAAGCAGTACCTTCACATCCAATGACCTTTACAATTTAAAGGATGAAAAGATACATTATGCACAAATATTTTGTTATCCTCGGGAACAAAGTGCTCGTAACTGAACCCTGGATGGTGCAGCCTGAATACAAATGAGCATCCTAATTGAGCTGGTTTGATCTTTCTTAAACTATAGTCCAAGTCAATAATATAGTGTTACTGAAAGAAGCAGTCCTCTCATTAGAGGAGGCATAGCATGACAGAGAGTATCCCACCATGGCATCTATTATGTCATCGATTATGCACTGCTAATCAGTGAACCGTGGCACTAAAATCAAAGGTCTGCCTTCTGCTGTCAGCTGCTTATTTGCCAGCTTTTTTTCTTTAGACTCATTTCTTGACTGAAATCAAAATTTTACCAAGAGAAAACACAATCTTAGGCTCATCCTATTTTACTAGGTTTTGTTTCTTTTGGGGCTTTTTTTGTCTGGTTATTTTTGGATGGCGGTTGGGTTTGCTCTGGTTTTTTTTTGGTTTGGTTTTTTTTTTTCTTGTTAGAGGGTTGTTTGTTTTTTTTTTTTTTCCTCAGGGCAAGAATGAAAAAAAAATTGCAAGTGATGATTGTCATAATAGTGTTGCTTGATATGACATAGTCATAAGATGGTATAAAGTCAGTGTAGAATAAAATAGAATTACTTTCTCTGATATGATCAGGAAGGGTAAAGAAGAAAAATTACACTTTTTTAGTACTGTGCCTTTACGAAAAAATTCTTATTTCCTTCTTCAAAGCATTGCATTAGAAATCCCTTTCAACTGGGAAACTGCTTTTGTGTGAGAAATGTAGATAACAGTTCTGACTGAAAACTGAAATTGAGATTACATTCATGAAGTCATATTCCTTAGAGTCATTCAGAAAGCAAGATTTGTGGTATGGGTCTCTTGCTAAAGCACATGACACCAAGGTGTCCTGTGATGCATTTGCTGGCTTGATTTCTGTTGTGTAAAATCCCTGTTTATAAGGCATGGATGTGACCACAGATCCTGTGCCTGAGAGCTGTTCTCCAACCCATTGAACAGAAGTTGCTGAAGTGACTCCTCCTCTGAATAGGAGAGAGAAATGACTACTGCTACAATTTTTATGACACCCTTTGATTATTTAGCTACCTTTAGGAAGTTGTGTACGTTTAGTTATTTCCTTGATCTTTGAGAATAAGGAAAACTACTTGGTTTGTTGCTTTTTTCCCCATGTACTATGTGGTTCTAATATTCTATGTAAATGTCTGCAAAAACTAAATGTGTCTGATAATCTTTCCTCCCCCTCCTTAATTATTTATAAGGCAAAGCAATAAACTTAAAATTCATCTTCCCTTCCTTTCTAACCTGTAGTGGTGCTGTGCTCTCCTGAGCAGCTGCTGCATTTTACTCCTCCCATGGCTCTGCTTTGCTGGGAACCTTTGCGAGGTTGCTTATGTATAAATAACATGCATGATCATTTAGTAAAGACTGGGATTTTGGATAAAAGCAGACTTATAAATGCAGATTTGTTATCAACAGGCAACACATTTTAAAAGGCAGTGGTGTGCCAAATCAGAACATAGTTCTAATTTAAATAAACCTTACTAAAGAGTTCTGACATGTTAATTCCAAGTTGAAATGGAGCTCTGATGCTTTAGCAGCTTTTTATAACAAGGAAATTCAGTGTTTCTAGAGAATATCTTACTTTGGAGTACAACTGAAATTCGACCACGTGCCTTACTTCCTGTACATTTCCAATAAATGTTGCAGAAATGGTATAATGGGATTAAAGTAAACTGTGGGTGGTTTTTGTTGTTGTTTTGGTTTTTTGCTTTCCTATGCTGAATTTTATACAGTTGTGTGAAACTGAAGGTGTTTTTTGCTTGCCAGAGCTTTAAGTATCCAGCTGGATGACTTTTTGGCTCAAATATCCTACTAAGAATAAAAAATTCTGAAATCAGAATTAATGTGTTTGCTATCCCACTGCCTATTTTTTGGTGATTTTCTTTAGGGAAAATAAAAATAAAAACAACCCACAAACTTAGTTGATGAGAATCTTATTAAATCCAGGCTCTAGTTAATGTTTCTACAACATGCTGCATAAATTAAACATCGATTTTGGTCATATTTGATTGCTCTTGGTGGCAATGCTACTAGAAATTAAAATTACAAAAGAAGCATACTAAACCTTATTAAGAAGGTACAATTTTTACTTGTTTTGGACTATAATTATACTTAAATCAGGCTCATCTTTAATCTCATTTACTTTTCAATCTGGTTTTTTTTGTAGTTTGTTCCAATTCAGCCTTGTTTCCTCCCCCTTTTTGAAGACTTGTTGGCAGTAAAGAGGTGGAATTAGCTCATTCTTCTGGAGTGATTAAAATACTGCATATTACAACTGTCATGGATAAGTCAAGGTGAATGAAATGAAATTGGCTGGTTTGCATGGCAAGTCTCTAATTTTTAATTGAAGTGTTTGAGTTCTATTTGTTGCAAATGGTAGGCTGAGCACTAAATGTAGGGTTTGGGGACATTACTATTTTTGATAAGATCACTGAGATGACTGGGCTGGGACATTAGTATTTTTGATAAGATCACTGAGGCTTTTATCCCAAAGGTCGTTTCCATGCTTGCCTTTGCAACCATTTATGCATAAAATCTCTTCAGGCCTCATGAAAATACCTAATTTTGCTGCTACAAACTCTGCTATTAAAGAGTCTAAATTTCAACATTTTCTTTTCTTCCCTTTTCAGTCATATTTAGGCAAATCTTGAAACATGGTATTTAGCTTCCTCAGATAAGTCACCAAGTAATTTGTCTACTTTTGCCATTATGAATTGTGAATTCTATGGAGAAATAGCTTATGTCAGTAACATCAAATTTCATTGCCAGCACAAGGATAGGTGTCTTTCTGTAATTTGGAAGGTAAGTGGAGCTGTGCTTGTTCTGACAAAGGTGGTTATTGATGACTGCTGGTGTTGAGAATTGATAGCCTACCAAAGGACAGGCCATTTGTAGGCGACCAGTGTTTAGGGACAATTATGATTTCAGCAAATGTGCAGATGCAATGTTATAAAGACAATGTCACTCTTTAGCCTTGATGGTTGAAGGGCTCTTCCTTGGAGCAGTCTGTCTCATAATACCATAAATCATAAATGCTCTGGAGAGGGTCTCTTGTTGCTTGGCGTGCAGGTATAAAAAGTGTTGTCATACAAAATGTCTGGCACCTGACACTGAAAATGTCTGTTTGTGGATTTTAGGTATGTCAGAGAAATAGTGAAAGTGTTGTTTAAACATTTTCTTAAAAAATATCCTGTGTGGTTTGTTTGTTTTCAGTTTTTTTTTTTCTGTTAAATGACAGATAAAAAATTACAAACAGCTCTTTCATGAATCAGCTAATTAGGAACTTCTAAAAAACTTAAGGGTTTGCATTTTTGCTGACTGTTATTTCCTTTCATTGTCAAAATAAATTAACCCAGATGAATTAGCAGGTGGGTTGTAGCAAAACAGATGATTTGTAAATGCATTAGAATTGAAAGATCTGGAAAGAACAAAAATGTTTTCATTGCCCTTTGAAAACCAAAGACATGGCAAAAAACCAATAAACTCTAAGATTATTTAAAAGAAAAAAAAAGTAATTTAAGGGTGTTGAAGGCTTTTCTATTCTCTAGCATTCATTACCTATTGAAAGTGATAGAGTTTTAAATATGAGGCATTTCTCTGCTTGATAAAGACAACAGTTTTTACAGACAGTGTAAAGGCATGCTAGAATATGCTGTCTTCCAAGTGTTTTGATATAGTACTGCTCAGTTTTCGGGAATTTCTTCTTCCTTCCGGTATTTCCATTTGCAGCCATCATTTTACTTCTGACTGGGTTTGGGCTCCCACTTAAGGGGGAGCTCTGCCTTTGATTAGAAGAGTTGCACAATTCAAGTTTCTGTCTTTCTTTTGCTTCTTAAATTATTATTAATCACACAAATATTTGTAGGTTGGGACTCTTGAGGTTGTGATATTCTTTGGATAATTTTTAGCTCTTACTCTTAATAGTCCCAGTGGCCTCTCACTTTCTGAAACCCCTATATTGATTCCATCAAATCAAAACAAACATTTATTTTCCTTAAATAAAGAAGTAAAATTGTTGACTCTTATAGAGTGCAGAGATTTATGGGCCTATCAAAGTACATTTATTAAGTCATTTTCTCTTATGACTGTAACTTATTTCCACTAAGGTTCTCTGTTTTGTTGATTCATATCACATGCAAGTTTCTTTCACTAAAATGTCTCTGCTTCCCTTTGCTCTTTAATCAGTTTTGTGCCTTTGCTTTCTATTCTAGTTTGAGCACATAAAATATCTCATTGGCTCTTTTATTATTATAATTATCCTCACCCCCTTTTCCTCAACACTTCTCCCATTTGATCCATTTCTGGGGATTATTTTACTAATAACCACTTCTGATTTTATTTCTAAATTTTTCAGTCCAGCTTTCCAGAACTACATTTCAAACAAATGTTGTTTTTCACTTTGATTTTCATATGCAGCTATTTTTGCATTGGTCTTCTGACTGGTACTTAATCACCAGTGCAGTGTTTCATGGTGTATTTTTTCTTCTTTTTCTTCCCAACAGTACCCTAAGAAGAATCACTTACCCCATGTTATGTTTGTAGATTTTGAGCACTGATGGGTTTTTAACTCGCTACTGGTACAGAGACCATGGAACAAAACAAAAAATTCCATACTCATCTTGCTCATGCTTCCTCTAACATATTTTTTAATTCTTCTTTCTGAAGTCTTCTTTCATACTAGCTGTCAGCTTTCACTATCATGTAAAATGCAGTGCCTAATAAGAGAAAGGTCACATGAAATGGTATTACAGATTACAGTACTGTGTGGGCAAAAAGAATGTAGAATTATGTATATTTTTAGAAAAAATTACTAATATAAAAAATTTAATTTGCAGTGTTTTGTTGGATTATAAATTTTTTGGCCATGTAAATTACTTGCTACTAAACACTGAATTGTTTTCTAACTTGTATGAAAGTTGAGCTCTACTAATGTTTCCATTAAACGACATTATAATTCCTTGGCTTGAACAAGTGTATCACTAGAGGGAGCTTTTACTGATTATATATGTGCCTGCTGTCAAGGGCAAAAAGGATGAAAACTGGTTCTTTCAGCTGCCTGTAATGAGTCATGAGTGCATAACATGGATAAAGTGTTAGTGAATTATGTCTTTTTGAAATTTTATTTTTGATTTATGAAAGCTAATGATCTGGCTAGAAAGCCTGGCTCTGGCTTTCAAACTGTACACTAAGTTCTTGTGTTTAATAGCTCTTGATAGAGTTGTTTTTTCTCTTTCTCTTTTACTGTCTTATCCTTTAACTTTTTACCCATTTTGTAACTTTTCTTATTCTCTTGGCAGACTTCTATTTAATAATACTTTATCCATATCAGCCTTTCTCCATATCTTGCAAGAGACAAAGGTCTTAATCTTCTTGTGACTTCTAGTTCTCAGGTTTTTTTTTTGAAAACAATCGTGGTGAAACTCAACTATCTGTTTTGTGAGTCCCAAGTACTTCAGGTCCTCTTTGGCCAATGGAACAATCTTGTGGCTTAATTCTGTCATAATTATAAGGAAACATAATCCCCCTGGGAGTCCTGTTGCAATTGTAGCACACTTGCTGGTATGCCCTGTTGGTCTCTTCTGTGTCCTCTCTATAGAGAATGTGAATCTTAATGCCCGGTTGGTTTGGGGTTTTTTTATTGTGCTTTTTAAACACAAATAACATCAGCATATATTTTATCATACCAGGCATCCCTGGAAGTAATGTACTGAACTGTCTAGGATAGTTAGTTAATACCTTGGAAGTTTTAACTTTTTGGGGTTATCCAACCCCTATGCATAAGTATTTTTCTGTTGATAACTTCTCCCTCATTTTTTCAGTGATCTTCTTTTGCTTTGCTTGCAAGGGTATAATCTGTGACAAAATCACACCTTCATGCTCTTGAAACAGCAGAGTGATTTCATGAGACTTAATAAATATGAATTATTATTTAGTGCCTCTAAACTTAAAGGGTATAACTGTATTAATGGTAATATTCTGAGCTTATTAGTTCAATCATTGTTGGTCTGCTTCCTGCTAACACCAGTTCTGCCTTCCATTTTCCATTACACAGAAGCAATTTTCTTTTATCTGTGGGCGATGCAACAAATTCTCATAAAGACTGATCAGAACTGAAAAGGAGAAGGATGATGAACTAATTGCTACGTAATCATGCCTGAAAACTGCAATATGGGCACTAGGCTCAAATCCGCTCTCATTACACTTCAGATGAACTGCTGTCTTCCCCTGAAGCCAATTACAATTCTTTGGTTTTGCAGTTGTAATTCAGTGCTCTTCATGTCCATCATTCAATATGGCTGCAGAGAGCACCATCCCAAACATGCAGCATTCCTGTTCATAAACTTAGTCCAGAAGCTGACAGCTATCAGTCTGTCTTTCTGCAACAGGGAAATATCTCCAAGTATTTCCCTTATGCAATTGTTGAAGAGGTGGTGAGTTTTGGAGGGCACCTGTTGAGGCTAGACATTTTCTCTTGATAAAATAGAACCATGAAAGTTGGGCTATTTCCCATATTGTTTTATTTTATCTTGAAATTTCTATGTGAAATGCTGCACAAAATTTGTGTCTCGGTCAATACACTATCACATTTGGTCACAGAAGGAAATTGACTGGTGGAGACTGATTTGCCTCATTTGAAATTGCAATCCCAAGCTCTAATTTTTTCAAGTAAAACAGTCTGCAGCCAGGACTATCAAAAGACCACAGAAATAATAAATCTCTTAATATATTTACATAACTTTTAATTATTTTATGGCTGGTAGCTTTCTATTACCCCTAAACACAACTGTATGGAAATACTCGAAGGAACGGCAAAGTCTTCCCATTACCAAAAAAAAAAAAAAATTCTTTTTTTATATGGGGATAGCAACAAATCAGACATTTTAATGGCAAAAGTTTTTTGGCATATGTTTACCCAACAGCCCCTAGGGTTCTTCAGAACATATTTCTATAACCATTTCAAATTTTGAACAAATTTGTAACAGAGGTGACCTGAGCACCCTGTAACTGGTGTGTTTTTTGCCATCTTGCAGTTCTGGAATAGGTGTATGGTTCTGTTCTTGGCATTCCTTCTAAGGGTGCAATAAATTTCCAAAGTGCCATACAACTATTAACATTTTTTGGGGGTAAAAATGGGAACAAAGGTTTAATGAATTGCAATCTGTCACCTAGATATAATATTTTGTAGACAATACCCTGAATATTGCTCCATGGTAAGCATTTTGCTCCCTGGTAAGCATTTTCTTCCCTAAATATTAATGGAATGTTAAATGGATTTTCAGATGAGTAGAACAGTTTTTGTAAGTGGCACCTAGGTTTGATTTTTCTGTGTCTTATGGCTGCCTATACTGAAATACTATATGTTTCTTCCCTAAACATTTTGAACACATGTATTTTGCCATTAGCAACACTTAAAAAGGGAGTATTAATGTTGATGATGAGATATTAGCTGAGAAATAAAAAGAATTTAAGAAACATGTCTCATAAATAGTTGTCTCACAGAGTATCAAGTGAAAAGATTTGCAGCTGTATTTTAATATCTCATTAGAAACAGAAGAACCGATAATACATGAGAAATTTTTGCACTACCATGATACATAGCATAATTGAGTGCATACAAATTGTGAATAATGTAAAAGAAAGTATACCAATGTATTTTTTAGTCTGTTTTTATTTGAAAAAAGAAGGTTTTTTTTTTTTTTTTTCCTTTTAAGTACCCTTAACAAAGAATTAGCAACTGGGGGAGTAAAACAGAGATATGAAGAAATTATTTGACATTTCGGTGGAGAACTCTGTTAATGAAGACAGATTTGAGGTCAAGATAATGCAATAGTCGGGCAATACCTTTTCATTCTGTGAATAATACAAAATGCCTTTATATCATCTATTCAGGTATGACCATACTATCTTTTCTTCTTTGAGATAACTAAGGAACATAGTTGATGCCTTATTTAATGATCATTTTTCTCTAAATTCTTGCCTGTGGAAAGTTGTAGCAGTCTTTTCTTGTTCTATTTTTCTAATACTCTTTATAAATCTATTCTTCATAGTACCATATGTGGAAAGTCTAAGCATGAGGATTAATTCATAGGTCTTCATTTATGATTTCTAAGCTTCACATATCACATGATGAGCCTTGAAAATGAAATTATTTGTAGGAATTTTGGCCTAAGTCATACCACAATTTCATAGTCTTTGAGCAACCTGTGAAAACAAACTTGAAAATAATTGTAGTCATTTTCATAAATGGATAATATGTGTGGGCACTGCAGTTATAATTTCACAGAATCAGTGGGCCTTTATTTATTTCCTGGGTTGATTGTTTCTTTTTTCCTACTTGATTGCAAGCCATCCTAGGGTATCATAAAATTCACTGCAGGTTTTACTTAAATGTTTATTGCAAACTTCATTTTTCTGTATAACAGAAGTGGAGGGAAAATTGCAAACTTTTATTTATAATAATGAAAATCAGAATTTTATTGCCTTATTTGAGGTAGTTCCTATTTTTTTCTCAGTAATATTTTACTGGTACATATATGCAGCAAGAAAAACACCTATGTCCATGTGCTTCAAAGTGCATTTTATCAACCAAACTAAAAGAAGATGCATGGATGCTGGAAAAGGCTCATTAATCAAACAGATGTAGTTTCAGTAATTATGAAATCTCCCTATTAAGCAGAAGCAGTAAGTCATTAAAATATCCTCACCGGCCTTTTGGCTAAGATCAAGCATAGAATATCGTCTCATTAGGATAATGGATTTCAATAAAATGATATTCCATCATTCTCCATAAGGGAACAAAATGAAACTTTTTGGTTAACTGCAATCACTAAATCATTCATTATATCTTCCTCCAATCTTGTTCATTCATTTATAAGAGAAAATTAATTCTTCACAAACAGCCTACTATCCTGGCAAACTGCATTGAGCATAAAAGTTAACTTTGTAAATTAAATTAAGGGTGGCTTGATGAAATTAATCCAGAAAGTAAAGTGAACAAAAGTAAAGAAGTATATAATTTTCCTTTTTTTTATGATTTTTTTTTCAGTTCAGGAAGATATTAATAGATATGAATTCTGTTTCTTTTTAATATCAGGAGAATTTATTGAGGAAAATTAGAGATTCATTGCATAAATTGTTTTAATTTTTTTCACTGTCTTTTTTTGCTTGAATTTCAGTTATATTATTTTCTATTTGTTTTCAAAACCCTTTGAATTCTTTTTTTCTGTGAACTAAAGATCTTAATTATATGCATGTCATTTTGACATATCATTTATGGATTCAGAAGTGGGAGAGAAAAAAACAAACTTGAAAAGCACCATTTTACTTGGCATATGATCTTACAAATTTTATTATAGAAGATTTTCTTTATCCTGACTGGCTGTTTTCATTCATAGCTGAATGAAAGGATTAAAACATTTTGCTTTTTGCTTCAAGCTTTTTGCTGATCTTTACTACTTCTTATCCAGAATTACTCAGTGTAATCTAGTCATCTGTAAAAGGACAAGGTGTGGTGACTTCAGTGCATTGAGTAAGTCATTTGAGGTTTGATGAAAACTTTCAAATCCTGTTAGAGGCCAACGTGTGAAGACTGTCTTATTGCAAAGCTGCATTATCACTGTGTTTGTGGTGATTGACAACGCAGTACATTTAAACTTTCCTGCACACCTTTTAAAATGCAGACGTGAAGAGAACTTTCATTTGGGCAGTATGATTTACGTTGTTGCTGCTGATGCACGTCTGCCAGGAATGGCAATTTAAGAGATGTACAATAGCAGGTGAATTCAGGATAGTTGCCAAGTTTGCTATGAAAAGCTCACATCACAAGTTGCTTGACATAGAAAGGAGTAGCAAATCCTCCAATTCTGCCATTGGTTTCAGGCATTGGTGCCAGATATTGGATTTGCAGCCCAAGCTCAAATTTCAAGAACTGCTGCCTAGAACAGTCAAGTAAAAAATGTTCCCTGCAAGGTCTTTCCTGTCCTGACATACAGCTATTTAGGCAGCTCTTCTGTGCTTGATAAAGGGTAAACTGAGCTAAACTCAGGCCTTGTCAGCGTTTTTTGTTTACTGAAAGGACAGCATAATTGGATTCCTTTGGTATCACTTCCCTATTTCTTTCATAGAGGAGGAATGTTGTCTGGGTCACATGTCTGGTATGGGTTTAAAGAGACTTTAACAGTCATCTAGTCCCAACCTCCCTTCCACAGGCAGGGATACTTTCCACTAGGACCTCAAGTTTCCTTTCAGTGGGGTCCCAAGTATCTGTGTCAAGAAGAGATGATATCCAGACCTTCACAGGTTTGTTCTGGATGTGAATATTGTGCTGAGGATAGGCTTTTACAACTTGAAGCAGAAAGCTTCAAATTTAACTTTGTAGAAATCATCTTACAAATTAATTTAGTGTCCTCCTCAAATAGATCTGTAAAAACCCCAACATTTAGTGCTTTTACACTGCACTTAGTCAATACCATTGGTATGAATGTCTGTGGTGTCTCTGACAAGCAGCACAGTCAGCTCTCTGGTATCTGATTAGCAGCTTGGTGGTTGACCCTGGCCAGCTGCCAGGCATACTCACCTTTCTGGGGAGAAAATAAGATGGTTGTGGGTCAAAATAAACACAAAGAGATCACTTGTCAACTACCTCATAGGCAAAACATATTTGACTTGGGAAAACAAGTTAATTTTATTACCAGTTAAAATGGAGGTGGATGCTGCAAAGAAATGGAACCCAACAACATAAAACATCTTCCTGCTTACCTCAGTCCCTCTTATTTTTCCAGTCCTAACTTCACTCTTTCTCTCCTGACTCCTTTACCTCTTGACTCAGCAGCAGAGGGGGATGGGAAATGGTGGGATCATTGTCTTCTCTGCTGCACCTGTTTCCCTGCTCTAGTGTGGGCTCCTCTCCATGGGACTGGGACCCTTCAGAGGAATCTGGCAACCAGAATCTTCCTGTCTCTCTTCCTGTACTCCCCTTGGGGCTCACAAGGCCATTTCTCACTCTTTTTTGCCTCACTTCTGGCCACTGTTTTAATGGACACAGAATCAGCAGACCCCTGCCAAGACCTGGGCAACTCCAGTTGGTATGACTGGAAAGTCCTGCCTTGCAGTATTTGTGTATGGGTACAGACTTTCCAGTGTATTTACAGGAGGCATCCTTTACTTTGAACATAATGGGAGTTCATGATCTAGACAAAGGTAGTAAACTGTAATGTTAGGAACTTAATATTCAGATATCTGATTAAAATTGGAGGGAATGGGCTATAATTATTAGACACCTTCATTTTTCACATATGCTAATTTAACAGTGCTGTGTTCCTTTGTTGACGTGTTAAACATGCAGTAATAATAAGGTTGTACCAAGCATAATTATCACATTCTCTTGGCCTTAAAAAAGCCTCAGCTGTAGCTGAGCATGATAATGAAGATACAATAATAGATGCTGCTGCTGTCGATACTGTTTGCATTTGATAATTAGAAAAACCTAACAGCTTATATGTAAAGAATGCTGTGTGAACAGCAGGATAAACTGGATAGCTAATGCCACTGTGAAACATTTTGGCTTGAATTTCCACAGAACACCAAAATAAGGTAGTTGTAGTTATTTAAATCAGGAAGAGGAATGCACTGATGCGCCATACCTAAAAAAATCTATTATAAAACCCATATATAGCATCTGTCTAGCCAGCTTTTAAGATTAATTACATTTCAATTCTCTTTAATGTGTGCTTGTTAATTCAAGATTTTCTGATGAGACAAAGACATAAGGGCTTTAAAAAAGGGAGCACACGAAGCTACCTGGAATTGTGGTAGTTTTACAATGAAAGGGAACTTTGTCATATCAACCCTACTCTTGATTAAGGCCTTTTAAAATTGTTTTTGATGTGCAGTATGTTCAGAACTGGTTTTCCTACTTTGCAATTTCTTCTCTTCTTTTTCCATCCAAAGCTTTCTTCCTCTTGTCCCAATAATGCACCAGACAAGAACAAGTAAGGCATAAGCTCTCTTTTGCTATGGATGGAATTTTTTTTTTTTGAGGATGCTTAGTTACCAAAGACAGGTGAATTTTGCCTGGAGTGATGCAAAGACTGGATGTAAGAGAAGTGCAACACCATCCTTCCACCCCTTCTTTTCCCTCTTTTCTAGTATGACAGAACCATTAAGGTCTAAATTATCAAAGGCAGTGTTGTCTTTGACTTTAACTTTGGGTAGAAAGTTTATTTTCAGTTAAGTAGTTCTTTGGAAATGTTCATATTGTTTGTTTATTTTATACTGGGAAATACATACACATTTTTGCTTTTTTGCGGGAGGAGGCTGGAAAGAAGCAAAATTCATTTAACTATAAAGTTCTTTATACAATTTAGGAATCTGTTATGTTGTACATTTCCTATGGTGTTCTTAGGGCAGAGAAGCTTAAGACAGAATCATTTTCTCTCAGTAGCACTGCTTCAAGAAAGGAGCCAGATAATTTAAACTAAGATGAGTGTGGATCTCAAAATATTGAAGTCTTCTCTATCTTTTGTGTTTCCATCTCACTGTTTTATTTAACATCATCACTTGCTTAGGTATTCTGGGAAATACCAGCAGATGTTGTTGTGCCTTTTTGATTGAATACCGCCCTATTACCAAAACAAAACCCAGAAACCACTATACAATGATTGATTATTATCTATTCTTCTCTTCTGCCCCTTTCAAGCCAAATGATAAAAATTGTTCTTGAATATTAGACCTATGACTAGTTTTGATTCCCTAAACATGAAAGGAAAAGTACAAAATCAGAAGCAGATTACATGGTAACTTGTTTTGTAAAGTCGTACCTCCAACTGGATCCCACATGTTGTTTACTAATGACATTTTTTGAAAAAAATCTGAGCTTCTCTAAAATTTGGATATGTATTTTCCTGATAAGTTCCATGGCTTATGCACTTCAATCTCACTTAAAGCTGTTTGAATTCTGCATCTGATTTTGATATTGCATCCAAATGCTCCTGTTAAGGATTAATAACAGCTGACTCCGGCTTTCTTTGCATTGGAATTTAATTCCTTTTTAAAAATAACATAGAAAGACCTGAAAGACCCCAAATCTGTATCTCCTCCCACTAATTTTAAAACCATCATAGACCCTTACCACCCACTCCAAGATTTTATTGTCTCCTATGAATATTGAACAGCTAGAGTTTGGGCACACCACATTTTCTGGAGTTAAAACCTGGGTCTCATCTCAAAACTGGAGGTTGCACTTTTGACTGATTGTTCTCATTTTTGCTGTCCTGTGTTAGAAAAGAATTGACTTATCATTCATAAGGATTTTTTAAATGTTTGCAATTTTCTTCTGCTGACATTGGTCACTTAGTTTAAACATTGACTTTAATCTCTAGATTTCTAGATTCTAGAAAATCATGAATCCAAGCAGATGGGCGAGGAGTATGCTTGTGATGCTAGTTGCCCTGACTTGTGTCAGAAACAGGAATCCTATAAATACTTTACATCTGGGAATCGTCTCATCTATCCAACTTGTTAGTCTATCAGAAAGAAAAATGTTCTATTTGGCTTCAGATATACAAACTTAGGAAAATCTTCATATATTTGTTTCATAATGGTGGGATTTTTTTTTAGTCCCTAGGGAAATAAACAGTCATTCTACCTTTAATTTTTAAATTCTAGGTGCTTTCAAACCTCAGGGAATATGGTAAAACACATTCACAAAATGTGTGCTTTGAAGCTACAGTCTTGAACTGATTTGTACCTTGTGCTGTTGCCTGTGTGCTTAAGGATGCTGAACACATTGGAATCAATTTGCAGATTTTTTTTTTTTACCAGTATATGAAAACACTTGTTAGACTACTCTGATTTACATATCTCTTTTCTTCAAGGTATTAGTGCAAGAAATTTGGGCCTCTAGTGTCAAAATTCACAGCCATGTTCTATAATTGGTTTGAGTTTCCCAGTTTGTATAACAAGGCTCAGAGAATGCTGTGTCTCACAGGCTGCCTGTATTGCAGCTTGCTCTTTTTAGTCTACAATACAGAGAGTTCATCAATCTAAACTATGGTCACATTTTTCTATTATCAAATGGCCCTCGATTTGTTTTGTTGTAGTTCTTACTTTCCTAGCCACAATTCTAGCCAGGATTTTGGGCCTAAAAAAGGCCACAAAAGAGATTATCATGGTTTGGAAGCTTATCTTCAGGTTTTGTGAAATCATATCATGACCAACATGATTTAAACATGTGCCATGTATAACATATGTATTACATTGATGCAAGAGTAAGGAAAAAGATCAAAATTATTTCTTCTTTCACATGCAAAAATACCTTTTCAGAATACTTTGTTGATTCTTTGGTGAAATCAACATATTATGACAATTTAGTTTCTTTGGTCACTTAATAGTTCTTCAGAAATGTGGAGAAGAGTGCTTTTTAACGAAAGAGTTTGCAAAATGCGATTGGAGTTAATTGCGCCATGCGCCAGTGACAGGAATTGAGTAAGCACATAATTTAAGCTTAATTGGAGGTGAAAATCTTCATAGAAGAGGCAGGAAACAAAAGTTAGACCTTTTTTGTCTTTTGCACAAAGGAAAAGAGTAATCTGTCAGTATAATATGGTTACATTCATATATCACACACCTTTTGGCTTTTGCTTCTCTCATCACTTCGAACAATAGACAACTGATAAACAGTGGACTAATAGCTTCTGCTATAAATATGACATATCTGTTTTCTCTAGAGGGGATATGAAGGCAAACATCAATGGACAAACACGGAATTTAAAATCAGGGTTTTATTCAAAAGTATTATTAGCTTAAGTGATGTTGGCTTTTTGCTGTGCAAATTGAGAGGCAATTCTTTGTTGTGTTTTGCATAACCTTCTAATTTCTATTTTGCTCCTCATCTAACCAAATCGGAATGTGCTTTGGATGCTTAATGGTATTAAATATTTTGTCTGCCTGGTAGGAACAGAGTTTGCTCCCTAGCCATTATAGGGAAACTGTAGTTTTCTGGTAAGGCCTTCAAAGAGGAATCCTCAGCTTTTTCTCTGGGTTAACTTTTTCACAAGACTTTTGTTAAGCATCTCAAACAATATGTGGGTAGGTAGATAGCCTCATTACAGATTATAAAATATTTCTAACATAATTTTTGGAAATTAATTTAAATACATTGTATACACTAAAGCATCTACTTTTCTGTACCTATGATACATTGGTTTGAGAATTAATGTTTGGCTTTCTGTGGTAGTGCTTTTATTGTTCAAGTGTCCAGCAATTTTAAAGTCACTGTTTGCTTTTATCTTGCTTAAATTAGATAAAGCCTAGAATAACATCTCTAAATTCAGAACAATTATGTTGGTAAAGAGCTGCTAAAAGTAAAAAGACCATTATAATAAGTAGGAATTTGAGGAAATAAAGAGCATATTTTGTTTTTGCTGGAGATGAAAGCTTATTTTAGAGATAGAAACCTACTAACGCAATGATGAAAAGTAAAGCTGTTTGAAAAAAATCTTTGGAAAACATTAGTTGTTGCCCACTAGTTGTTAACCATTAGTGTTTTATCTCTAGGTTCTGAAAAACAAACAAATCAAATAAGGAACAAAAAAAAAAAACAAACCCAAAACACCCACAAAAACAAACAACTCCTCCCAAAAAACCCAAACAAACCCAGCTTCCACCCCTGCCCATAAACAAGAGACAATAGTTTATATAAAGTTGACTGAAGAGGAACATAGGTGAGGTAATTAATGAAGGAAATTATTCTAATTTAAATGAGACTTAGCAAAATAAATTGTGAAGATTTTAATAGTTTTCTTTTTCTTGATCTTTTTCTTCATCATTGTGGGTCCTTCTTCCTGCTACTCTAAAACTTCACATGACCTGGCTCCAGGTTTCTTCACACTTAACTCAGGTATCAGTCTGTGAAAAATCACTTGTACCTGTAAAGGCACCTAAGATGGAGCTTCATTTGCTGTAAAAAGCTTTCAAAATGCTCAGGTGTTTTCAGTAGTGAAAAGGTGAAGAAATATATTTGCATGCCAGGAGGTTAATAACTGAAGAAGCACCTGAGGGTTGGGTATGCAAAAATATGGAAATATTCATGAATTTTACTTTGAATACAGTTGATAGTCTGTTATTACTTATGCACTAAAGACAATTTAATGACAGCCCAAGCAGGTAACCAGACTGACTGACTTTGAATTATTCCAGGTTCCATTAACCTTAGTAGTGGAGATTTCTTTAAATGAGCAAAAAAGATGCAGGTTTCTCACACATCTTTGAGTTTCACAAGGTGTAAAACAGTTCACAAATGTGTTCATAAAAGGCAAAAGGGTGGGAACATTTGATGAATTCCCAAAGGACTGTAGACTCTAAAATAAGCCAGAGGAAATCCAGATGTGCTTTAGAGTGATGTAAAAATTTCTGCTGTCCAATCCCATCCAACAAAAAAAAAAAAACCAACCCCAAAAAAAAAAAAAAAAAACAACAAACACCTAAATCAAACCACAACCTGCAGCCAGAAGCAGCTGCCTAAGTAGCCTTACTGTAGGTAAGAAAGAACATACTTTTCTAAAATAATTTAAAACTGAATTTTACTAAATGATTAAATAATGCATATATTTAACTTTGATGTGCCTTGTTCTTTCTGAATATAAAATATGAAATGAAATATGCATTTTGGTTAATAAAGAATTTAAAATTATAATTTTCTGAAAAATTGAATTTGGCAAATTTAGGATAGTTTTCTATTTTTCCTTTGTGGGAAGTTGAAATTTTTATAAATTTTAATTTCAGGAGGCTGCTTTGTATACATTTATACTTACAATGATTCCATACTGAATAATTTAATTAAAAAATAAATCCTAATATCTCTGGGTAAGTTGCAAGTCACAGTAATTAATGATGTTAGCTTTAACCCTTTTCTCATTTTCAGTGGTTAAAGACAGAAGTTTGGAGAGTTCTGTGGTTTATGTTGTATACCACTTGATGACAGCAATGCATCCAGAAATGTGTCATAATAGTCATATTGTACATTGCTCATTTATACAATTCTTATGATATTTTCATTTCCAATATTTCCCAGGGATATTTTAAAATGTTTATTAAAAATTCCTCGAACTAAGAAAGTTTTTGTAGCTGTGCTATGAGGGCCCCGACAAAGGAGGAATGATGAGGAGGTCTCCATTGATATCAGAAGTCTAATTAATTGCTTTATTATACTATATTATTCTATACATATAAAATTGAACCTGCCAAGCACTCAACTCTGCACACCTGCACTGAAAACTCATGACTGTCACCTGACAGTCCCGACACACACATACTCTTGGCCCCAATAGGCCAAGGAAACAAAACACCATGACTTTGGGTAACCAATCTCCATATTGCATTCTACTTTTGTACAAATAGAGGCACAGCAAATGATAAGAATTGTGTTTTCTTTCTCTGATGTTCCAAGAATGTGAAACCCAGAAATATTCTTGGGAAGGTGTGCCTTGCTTTTCTCCATGAAGAGAAATATGGGGCTACAGGTTTTGTTACTTATTAATAGCCTGGGCCTTATGATGGAATAAGATAGTAGTTTGTAGTAATCAAAATTTTTAGCCGTACCACGACCTTTCAGATTAATAAGTCATTGGCTACTCTAAAAACTGGTCAATAGGTATCAGAAATGAAGTTCAGGTGAAAAGATCCTTTGGGAAGGATCTTGTACTGTCTTTGGGCATCCACATGCAGTTTTAGAAATGGCTGTGGTGATGTATCCAGTATTGCCCAGAGATGAATTCCTGATTCAGGACCAGAATAAAGAAGCAAGTCTCACTACTCTGAGCAAAGTAAGCACCATAAAAAAAAAAGCATTACCTGAGATGCATTCCTTTCCTTACAGAGCTCTAAAGAAAGGCTTGATACAAACCTCAAAACATGAAACCTTAATGCTTAAGGTTTTTGTGAAGACCACCAAATTAATGTAACTAATTGTTGCAGTGTGATTTCCTGTTTCACCTATCCCAACCTCTCAGGGTTTCCAACCTTCCCCCTCCCCCTTTTGCCTTCCTGCCTAAGAGCTGTCCATCAATCTTAACATTCCAGCAAGGGCATCGTGTGGTTGGCAGAAGTTCAAAAGATGCCCCTCAGGTCCCGGCTCATTGGCCTGTCCAAGTGTTTTTATCCCTTGAGCCTTCCCCTCCTCACACCTGGTTGGCCCTCACCTGTCCCTTCCCCTCCCCCTGTCCCCGGGGCTTAAAAGGACACGAGACAATGCAGCCCAGAGTTCTATTGGGAGCTGTTACTGCATTCAGAGGTCTACCACCCTGAAATAAAACTCTGGATTAAGACTCTGCAATAGAACCTGCTCCTTTCTCTTCAGTGTTGCCTGAACCTTTTCCACCAGAGGTAAACTGAGTTCCTACTTTGCCTGGATTTGTTCCGAGTGCCCAGCTGCAGCATCCAGCTGGCCAAAGGTATCTCTGGGGTGAAACACCACAGCTGCTGCCTTTGGTCCAGCAGCGAGAGCTAGACAAAGCCAGGCACGACACACCTGGAAACATTGGGATTAATATTCTATACCTAATGGCTTTACCTTGGAGGAGGGAAAAAGAGCTGCTACATTTTCTTCCTTTCCAGCAGCAGCTAACCTTTTGAACAACAATGGATTACCTCTATTGGTGGTATTCAACTTGAAGTGGAGTATAAAACATCCCAGGCGATCAATATGAGCTGCCCTAGTCTTTTAGATTACAGCTGAGCTCGAGCAATACTTGCAGAAAAGCTTCAGCTCATTTGCTCATGAAGTTGAACATGAATTTGACTCCCTAACAGTCCATGAAGGGTGTTGTGTGAAATGTCAGTCATGTGGAGAATCTGCCAGCTTCTGCAATATGGAAAATAGGTGGGACAGAAGAGGGTAAAAAATTGAGCTTCTACTCTAGCAGCCATCATCCCTATTTACTATCTATATAAAGAGGCCCAAGAAACTTGGGGAGGAGTAAAGTTAGCTTGTTATCTTAAGAGAAAAAGAAAGGCGCAGTATGTGGTGGGATTTCTTTAAACTGTATTCCAACAACATACAACATGCAAAAGGCAGATTTTTTCTTGTTGGGGTTTTTTTTTGTTTGTTTGTTTTGTTAGAACAACCCCAAATGTACCAAAAGCTTGTACCTTTGGCAAATACCTGACAGGCAAGTATTTCCTTTCCCCATAAGAGAAGGTTGTCTTTGATAAACTCTTCACTGATTTCTTTCTGCCTTAAGTACTTGAGAGCATGAGGTATACCCTACCTGGCTTTTTTCAGCCATTACCTGCATTCCTGTCTCACATGATCTGAAGTTTGGATAGAGGCATATTGTACTGGACAGTAGGGTTGTGACACAGGGCAAAGGTTGAAATGAAACTTGTGACAGCCTGTGCTCAATGACACCCACTTTTAAGTTTGGTTTTTAAAGGGCCTCCCATTGATGATGAGCTGCTTTGAAGTAACCCCTGCTTTTTGGCTTGCATCACTTTAAAAGTTCATTTGAAACAGTGCATAAGATATTCTAGCAGCTTGTGCTTATTTATTCCTACTCTTTGGGGAGACACAGGCTTGTGAATTAAACTTGGTATATTCTAGCATTCATTTTGGATTATAAAACCTACCTGTGCTATATGGAACATGAGGCTGTCTTAGCATAATAATACACTGCAATCCAAACCAGCTGCATTAATATTCCTATTGGTTGTCATTGGAGACATGCCAGTGTTCCCATATGTACTTACCCACGTTTCAGAGTGCCCTTGCAATCTCATGACTGCTTTTCAGAAGTGCTCGGTGGCTTGCTCTTCCTCCTCAGTACACTACAGTGAATTTATGTATTCAGACTGGAGGAGAAAAATGTGTTTAAGCTAACTAACATTTAGCACACAGTGAAAATTAAACCCAGAAGATAGGATTGTCTCCCTTGCTCCCTAACATTTATCTTGGAATTCATATTTAAAGCAGGAGTCTTTTGCAAGTAAAGATTGAAATTGTTTATAACCACTTTTTCCCTCTACATTTGACAGGTATTTTTGTATAATTAATGAGTTGGATATACTGTTAATAGTTCAGATTTTGTGGTTTGTATTGTAAATTTTCTGTTAGTCTAGTGTAAAAGAAAGCTGATTAGGACATTTAGTTAGAGTCGGGGCTTTGGATATTTCTTGGCTATGATATTTTTTTCAGTGCTGATATAGATTGAATCATCTCTTTCATCTTCTGCTAGTGATTTATTATGGTTATTTTTAATTCAGAATACAATATTGACATAGCAGTGATTTGCCTTTTTGAATCTAAGTTCAGCTTTTGAGTTCTTCTTTTCTGACATACACATATGGAGCTTTTTTAGTAAAGTTTTTCTTGGTGGCATGTTTATATCTGAGATCTATCTTTCAGCAAAATTGTTGTCCTAGATTATAATTTGATAGGAAATCTTAACTGAAGATTTTAAAACAGGAGGGGTAAATTGTGGATTTGGTGTTTATTTAAAGGTATGTTCCTCCATGCACACTGGACCATATGATGTAAAAGCCTTCCATATTCAAAAGCATACTTAGTAAGTCACCATCACTTATTTCTGATGAGTTATGGTTATCAGTATCCAAATATTTTTCATTTTTAGAACCACTGTAGACATCACATCTTTGCTGTCAGATTCTTTGCAAGAGCTTCTGGGAGAGCTCTGACGCAACTCCAGATTATTCATAAAAACTACCTGTAACTATAAATGTAAATTCCCATTTCTTAGTATTTTTAGATAGTTTATATGCATTCCAACCTACTGCTAGATACAAATGTCAAGAAGACACAAATGAACTACAGATTTTTTTTTTTCATCTACTCAGACTACTTTGATAAGATATGTCAGCAACTTTACAGGTGACCTGTTTATTGATTAGGAAGCTTTTGAACAGACTTCTGTGAATGAAGCATCAAGGTATTTTACTCTGCTTTGCCCATCAAAAATCATTGAAGTGACTGCTATAGTGAAGATAAACTTTAATAACCTGTGGGGTTGATAAGAGAGTTTGTGAGTATATGGTCTGCTTTGTGCTGTAGTCAACAGCTGTCCCTTCAAATAATGTGGTCCCTATTCCCCAAATAGTTCCTAGACTAGTAAGTGGGAATTAAAGGAATTTCAGGCAAAATAGGAGATGGGGCTTTTTTAGTTTATTCAGCATGATGGGTAGGATATAAAAATAAGCTATGAATAGACTGTAAGACAGGAAAGAATGGGGAGGTATATTTTCTTTGTTTTGTTAAGTGTGACCACCAGAAATATGAGAGGCTGCAGCTGTTAGGACAAGAGATCCATCTCATCTGCTATCTGGTTTCCAATAGCCAAGTGCCTGAGAAAACATGTAAGAACAGAGCAAGTGCACAGCACACTTTTGCTTCAATGATCTTTAGTTCTTGATCAATTTGAAGATTGGGGATTGCAAATGTTTCTCATTTGTGAGGCCACATTAGATGGCCTTTGTTCCATTTATCTAATTATTATAATCTTAAGAAGACATGTTTTTGATGGACATATAGTTATTTCCTTCTGAATAGGGAAGTCAGAGTAGCAAATGTCATCATTCCTATGACAAAGTTATCAGTTCTCTTGATCTAAACAGAATAGAGTGGAGTGGAAGTGTCTTTTTGCTTCAGAAAGTTAACATTTAAATGGACCTGAGCTGCCTTGGCCGTTAATATATCACTGAGATAAATGGTATGGAGGAGAGTTTATTCCTTTGCTGCTGCGATGCTGGCAGGAGAGTGTGCTCTGTAATTGATTAACAGGGCACAGTGCATTGACTTATATGGGGAAGGCTATTATATCTCAGTAACAGGAAGGTATATATGATTCTGCTAAGTAAAAAAATTGAATTCTGCAGGAAGTAACTAAAACTGCTGGAAGAACAAAAGGTTCCCAGGGTTTGGGGTTTTTTTCTCTCTTAAATCTATGGTAAAACAGTATTTCGTATTCTGGTGGAAGTCTAAACTGTGCAGTATATTTAGTGAAACTTTCATACAGGGCTAGAAATATTAGTTTATGTAAGCAGTCTTTTAACTTTTATTCTGTTGGACCTAAAGTTATGAGTTAACAATGAGATGTAATAGCTTCTTTAATTCTATTAATCTGAATTATAGTCCTTCCCTGTAATTCATACACATTTATGGTGAATTTCCCATATTTTAAATCCTAAATGAGCAGGCAGATTGGGAGGTTTGGTTTTTTTAGAACAATGAGAAAGTGAGATTTTTTTTCTTATTACTTGGTATGTAAAAATAGACATAGTGTAGAGGATTACAGTTCTAAACAACAATGAAGGGAAATGGTATCAACTCAGGGTTTTTTGCTAGCCCCCACCACAGTATTGATGATTACAATGAAATTAAGAAATCAGAAGACTCAGATTAAATACTTGAGAAGCATACACGTAGATCACATACACATACATCATATGAAGCATATTTATGACTGTCAGTAAAAATTGTGACCACAGTGGCAATAGAGGGATGCCCCCTCTATTTTTTTTTACTAAGTCAAGCTTCTCTGTCTTATTCTTTTGAATCCAAGAGTATGAGTTAGTGAAAGAGAAATAAAGCAGACCTTTAATGATTTAGAAACTAGTATTCATTCCAAATACGTTTCCCATATTTCCTTTTGTGGATCTTCAGTAGTAGCACAAATAAAACAGCTGTCAAATTAAAAGGAGGGTTTTTTCTCGATAGCTACTGGAACCAGTAAAAGATCTGAAGTGCTGATGAGCTTCTATTATTAGGAGAGGCTTTTTTCATCTGTCATGTTTTTTTTCTGAGCCCAGTGTCAAAAATCTATATTTATTTCTGTTGCAGAAATGAAGAGTTTGCTCACATTTTTAAAATAATTTTTAAATGTTTGTTTATGTTTTTAGATCTTTTATTTCACAGTTTTTTAGACTATAGTAAGGAGTAGCCTCCCATTATATTAGTGATAAATCAAATTGCATAAGTTGAACACATTTTTTGTAACTAAGTTTTTACAGTTCTAATATTTTTCCAGGAAGATGCAGGTTTTTCTTCCCACCCCAGTTTGAAGCTATGGATGGCAGAAAATTGTGTAAACCTAATAATTTACTTTGCAAAATATATTTAAAACCCCTCAGGAAACAGAACAAAGGTACATGTTCAATCTTAGCTTTCATTACTGATGAGAAAATGTTTTTTTTTTCCCTTAAGGGTAAATATCATGTAATATAAGCAAACGAAAATTATTTTAAAAGATTGTGGTATGTATTTTAAAAAACTTCTGATTGTGTGTTGTTCTACTTTTAAATGTTTCATTCAGTTTTTACCTAGACAACAGGAATAATGGCAAATGCCTTCAAGTCTCTAGTAGGTAGCACAGAAAAAGAAGAGACAGCACAAGTAGTTTTCAAGCCGAAAAGCTATCACGATCTATAGAAAATAAACCAATAGATGAAGAAATGCTTGAGAAAAACTTTGTCAAGTAGTTCTGCATTTATATGTTAGGCCAAATTTGGCAATTACGGCAGTCTGCTGCTCACTTCTAGTCTTAGCTCTAACCTTGTACCACTTTGGCTGAAATAAAAGCAGCCTGGCACCCAGGATCTGAGAACACAGGTGTGTGCAGCCCTGGTGTGCTGCTGCTGGGGTGAGGTGTGAGGAGCACCTGGTTTCTGACCAAATGTGCTGCTCTGCTGCAGCCAGAGCAGAGGGAAGAGGAAATCGATCTTTCTGCTTTGTGGTATAAACAGTAATGTTTCAAACCATTTATCTTCCCTTGTCAAAATTCCATCATTAAATGCTGTGGTAGTGAACTTAAAAGTCATTGGAATTATCCTTTAATTCAGTCCAAAGTAGCTGCCCTTTACTCTTGTTTGTGCTTGTGAGGATTTTTTTTTCCCCTTAATGTTTGTTAACTCAGACATTTGTAAAGGACACTTATTTTCTTTGTTAAATGTCAAAATACTGATTCATGAATGAATGTTCTTTTGTGTTTCAGTACTTCAGTTTCTATTCTTGTGAAAGTAATTTTATTTTTCACTACATGAGACATTACCTTTTAGGAGAATTGCATTATATATTACTTGATGCACTCAGAAACCTCTTTTTTTTCCTCCTAAAGTTCTTTAGAAGGTAGGATTAATTTTGTTTCCGTGTGTGATCCAGTCTGATCAAACAACTGGTTTTTAATTGCACCAAAACTAGGTGTTGTGGCTGAGCATTAAATATGCTGCTTATGCATATTTAGACATATTGCAGACTACCTATGGTGACCTAATACTTTATAGACACATAAATTGAGGGTATTTCCACTTACATCAGAGACTGTGCTGCAGTGCATGTGTTTAGAAAGATTAGTTAGGCTTACTGGTGTAGGTTAAGGCTTTTTTTAGTTTTACCTGTGGTATAAATGAGTAATTTAAGCTACATATTTCTCCCATCTGTTGAAATATCCACAAAAAAAACTCACAAAAGGCAGTACATTAATTAAGTATTTGAAATATCTTAAGCCATTTCTCTTCATTTTAATTCATATAATACAAGAGAAGGAGATTTGATTTATAACTTTTTCTTCATTAGGATGGGTAAGATACTGATTTTGATTTTTTTCCATTTTAGAGGTTAATACCAAGTTAATCTTCTTTATAGTAAGGTAAAATGGAAGTGAAGTACTTAAATGAATTATAGAGATTAGCTAGTATAGTTTCTGTTCAGTGAATCTGTTGTATCTGATAATTCATAAGCATTCATTAATATTCCCTAATTTATTTTCTTTTTTTAATATCAGATTTATCAGCACTTCTATTACAGAAGTGAAAATATGTATCTTATTTATTTCTTAGAAAGCTGTCATGATAATACTTTTCTTTAGCACTATTTTTTTGTGTCACCAAAAACATCCCAAATGTTTCAGAGTAGGCTTTTTTGTTCAACCCCTGTATCCCCAAGGAGGGTGATGGCTCATGGTTAGATATTACCATTATCTTATTTTGTCAGTGGTTGAAATCTTTATTTTCTCATGTCAGTGTGTGTGTTTGTGGTTTTCTGTGAATTTTCTTGTGGTTTTTGAGGTGAGTTTTTGTTGGTTTGTGGTTGTAGGGTTATTTTTGTTGAAAAGCTGTGATGTAGCTACATGCATTCCACATGTACAAAAATAAAAAGGATGTGTTATGTTATCACCCAGAGGGAAAAAAAAGGGCATGAATAATTAAGAGCATAAAGTGAATCTGTTTTCTTGTGTTTCAGAAAAGTGTGATGAACCTCTGGTCTCAGCATTGCCACATTCCTCCTTCAGCAGTTCATCATCCATGACAAGCAGCTATGTGCCAGGGTATGCCAAGTTAAACAAGCGAGGAGGTAAGGGACATTCTCAACCTTAATGTTTGGATATTTCAAAAAGGGATGAATTATATTTTTAATGAGAAAATGTGTTTTATGTGGAATACTGTTGCTTACTCTTGTTTGAACAGACTCTTTTTATGAACTGAATTTTCTCTTTCATTGTATGGGAGACTAATTTCACTGCAGGGAGAAGGGCACTACCAGTAATTTATAGCAGCATGGGCCACATGCCTGATGTCAATGGACTCATACAGTACAGCTGCATCATTGACTTCACATAAAAGGGCTTGGGTACCACAAGGTGGCTGGGTCCTGTCTGCATTGGGTACTTGCAAGGTCATGGTTGGAGCAAAAATAAACAGCTTTGATGTGACTTGTTGATGTAGCTTGTTCCCACCTCAGCAATGACTGCTGTCATTCAGGCTTTTTTCTATCACCACAGGGACTTTGGCTTATGCATATATATATGTAATGCAATGAGTATCTGTAATACTTCTCTGTTCAGATGTGACAAAGCTGCCTCAGACTTAGTGGTTGGAAGAACAGGTGCATAAATTCAATGGCCTACCTGGTTTAATGATACTGAGGCACCATCCACTGTCCACAAAGAGTGCTGCCAGCTCTGCCAGTTGTCTGGAGGTCATCATGTGGGAAGGAATGAGCTGGGGTTGATGTCAAGACAGGAAGCATAATCTGTAAGTGGGGAAGAATATAGGGTAGGTCCAGGCATAGACATTCCTATGATGTGGCTCAGGTACTACCTGGAGGCTGCAATGGGACCCCAGGCTCAGTGGCAGGGTGGGTGGGTTCTCCACTGGGTAATGCAGTTATGGCCTGTTGGTACTCTCAGAGCCCTGACACTGTTGGTTTACTGGTCTGCAACTTCCCTGCATATTTGTGTTTTACAGCTGTAGAATTCTTGTTCTTTGATCTCTTTATTTCCTTCTTTGTTTATTTTTTGGTTTGTTTTTTTTTTTTTTATTTTTTCCCCTTTGGTCTCTAAAATCAGCTTTAGCAGGCCCTGGAGTTAGTTTCTTTTAACAACTAGCAATTGACATAGTGAGTTACTTATAGTCCTGCTTCCTCTGATGTCAGTCTGTGCCTGAATATTTAATACCTCTGCTGTCATCCCATGGTTGTGGTCCTCTACCCTATATTTTATAAAATACCAGTTTATTCTCTGCAGAAAAGGTATGATAGGTACAGAAATATATCAAAATTGTTATACTGGTAAACCCTAGCCCATGAAATCACTCAGCTAATTTAAATGTTACACAGATCAGGTTATGTTACTGGTTGTTAAAAAATTGCTATTGCAAGAGAGCTAAACAGATGCCAAAGACTAGCTTAGAGAAAATATGACTGATGAGCTCTAGTGCTACAGGCCTGCAGATCTGATGCAAAGTCTGTGGCCAGACAGGAGCATTGGCAATTTCTTTGGTTTAAGGCCTGCAGACCAGTAGATAACATGGTTTGTTGCTTCTGAATGAGAATAGATGTTGTTTTATGCTGGTTCCAGGCTTTTATTTCAGTGCTCCATGTATTTTGGTACATGCATTTTGCAGTTCTCAGGATTTCTGTGGCAGTGTGTTTGGATGCATGTTTTGGTAGGCTGTCAGGTCCCTTCAGTTGTGTGTTTAAATATTGATTAAGTGAAAGGAGTGGTGCTTCAATCCTAAAACACTGCTCATCTTTAGGTTGAATTCTTTTGTATGATTATAGTCATATCCATTTCCTGTTCTAAGTTTAAAAAAAGGCCACTAAAACCACTTTAATAAAACACAACTTAGCATCAGCTTTGCTGGGAGGCTCTTCCTTTGTTTTTAGATGAGTATTTCTCCTTTTTGTTTACAAGACTACTTATTCTGTTCTAAGTGAAAGGCAGATTGACATTTGGAGTTTAATTTTTTCTTTTAATTATACTTACCTCTCCCTTTCTTAACCTTAAAATCACTAAAAGCAGTTTCTTTTAATGATGTTTCTTCACTGATATGGATCAATGTTGTCATTAATCAAACACTGGATTTATTTCCTCATTGGAAATTTAGTTGCACCCTTTGTTAAATAGCAGTTTCATCTCTTTGTTTAAATAGCAACTTTGCTAGATTGTTATTATCCGTCTCTTAGTATCTATGAAGCATAGCACAAATACTTTTCAAAACTGAGGCTCTATGTACATGAACAATATCTTTTTTCCAATCCTAGTGGTGGTAAAAGTACTGCAGAATTCAGGAGTGTTTAACACAGGAACTTGTCTGTCTGTGTTTATGCTTCTACAAGTGATGGAAAATAGCTCAGTTTTAATACTGAGCTATTTTACAACTTCACAGAATTACAGATATTGCTAATCAAACCAGTAATAAGTGAATCCAATTTTTTTCTCTCCAAGGAGTCATTATCAGCTAATAGATTCCCAAATCAAATGTGCTATTTAAACCACACTATGCTCAAGTCATTAAATGGAAAGAACTCCCCCTCCTCTAGCCCCAGACCCCTTAAATTAAAGAAATGCACATTTGAAAATTCTACTCTCCAACCCAATTATGTTTCTTTCCTGTATTCATGGCACGTCACTCCAGACTGGCAAAACACTTTATTTGAATAGATGGGATATTCTATTCCATTGATTAAGGCACTGATTCCCTGAACAGCCACATCATGTTATTAAGGAGGCTGGAGTTGTCACTGTAGTTGTTGCAGTTAAGTTTCCTGCTATAAACATTGCAATTGGAAGGATGCATGCCAAAAAGAATTTAATATTTTCAGCATTTTTTAGGAGGCTTCAAAAGCAGAAACATCCATGAATTCACTCTAATGTTTGATAACACTTCATTTACAAATCCTGTAACTAGTGATTTAGGCAAATAGAATTAAGTATTTGTGGAATGGCATTGATCTGGAAACTGCCAGGGTGTATATGTAGCGTGGGTTTCTGTGTCAGTTTGTGAAAATATTTTGCATTTTCCACATCTCTCTACTTGGACCCATGTAAGCCTTCAGCAACTTGTGGGTTAGTATGTATACTTATTTCAAATGAAATGCAGATTTGATGGGTAGAAATTTGATTAGAAACATTAACCTCTCCAAATCAATGTATTTGGTGGTTCTTCTGCATTGCTGCTTGTTCCTGTTCTGAACCTTATTTGTTAAATTTGTTAAACAAGGAGAAGTATCCTGTGTTTTCTTGAGGTGGGGGTGGGGTGGCGGAGACTGGGGTGGAAAAAGTTATTTTTCATGATAGGAAAAAATTCTGATTGTAGAAACAAATATTTAGTGGTTACCTACAGGTCTGTCACTGTCTTGAAAATTTGTGCCTATACATATTAAATTTTCCATGTTCCCATTATTTCCATGTCAGTAAGTAAGAATCTTTGATTTATATAATCATTACAGCTGTGAATCTGTGTTTCTTTTATCACAAAGAGCCAAAAACCGGGGGGAACACTGAAAGTGTGCATTTCATACCAGCTCTCTCATTCATGGACCCCCAAAGTCTGTCTCATGGGGTCTCCTCCCTCTTCTGCCTTCCTGGGCGCTTCTAGTCATAGCAGCTGGTAAAAGCAACCAAAATACTTTCATTTTATTATCATGGAAAGAAGTAGGGAAAATGTAGACAAATTTCTTGCTTTTCTTTGTGAGCAACTCTACTACTACTAGATATCTTACTACTTATCAACAGATTTAACTAGAGTTAATGCTGGATAAAGCAAGTGCTGCTATTCCCATCAGGCCTGCAAAGACAAGGGGGCAAAGATCCTTTCAAATTCAGCTGTGACAACATTTCTGTGGAGTGAGAAGGATGCAATGAATTTCGTAGTGAATGTAGGTTTGGTTTGTGGTGGCTCCTGAATTATGTTAAAGGCCTATAAGCAAAGACTTGTACTTAAAAATTTAAACAGTACTGAATTAGCAACTGTTCAGACAAAGCTGGATGTAGTCAGTTTCTATAAAATTATCCTTTTGGTAGTAAGATAATATTTAATTTTAAACAACTAAGTCTTAGTGCTCTACTGTATCATAGTGTTGGCATACTTTTCATTTGAATTTTAAAGTTATCTGCTGTGCTGTTTTGTGCTAGTATAACAAAGGTACAAATTATTTTTGAAATGTCTGTAACTTATGTGAGGGGAAAAAGCACCACAGAAAAGGAGAATCGCTTTCCTTTTTTTTTTGTGTCTGTCATTATCACTTTAATATATATATATATATATATGCAAACATTGGGAAATATTTTAATGCTTTAAAATCCTAAAACTTTTTGCTTTGGATGGATTTCTTAAGAAAAATAATCATGAGTTTTCTGTCAATTATTAGCTCTGATTCTCCTCCTGTGTAAACCAAACAATTACAAGTATGTTAAAGGATTCAGTGTGCAATTTGGAGAATATGGGGATGTGTTAACTTTGAAAAAAAATTAATTCTACTTTCTAAAATGACTGCTACTGGAGTCAACCCAATTGGCACATAAATATATGCCATTAAGTCATTGACAGATCAAATTTTAACTGGAGTCTAGTTAGTAGACTATCTAAAAAGATTACAGGTCCTTCCATATTTGTCATCCCTCTTCTCCCACAAAAGTCTGTATTGCTGCCACCTTAGTAGCTAAAGTGGCAGCAGAGAAAAGGAGAGCTTTCAATAAGTTCATTCTACAGCTTTTTAAAATCCATCCTCACTAAGTTTTTCATATGTGATGTCAAGGTGAAAGGGTCTAACATCTTTTGACCTGCCATCAATAGGATCAATGGACTGCATCACATCATGAGAAGGATTCTTAGCACACGTTTGATATAATGTATTATCAATCTTCCTTTTAATGGTTCCCAAGCTGTTGGACCCTATACTTCTCACTAGTACAAGAATTAATGCTGCCTATCATCCATCTGATACCATTGTAATTCAGGGAAGAAAGTCTACATTATTTCAACGTAATGTAGTGTTATATAATATAATTGGAAGCTGCTTGAAACTGAGTAGAGTCTCAGACCTTCAGAAGTAATCCCAGCAGACAGTGAAAGTATGAAGGTCATAATGAATTTCTGGATATGTGGAAATTATCTTTTGCACAGTGGAATAAAAAAGAGGAAATTTGGTACCCAGGGGTTCTGTTTTAAGTCCAGCATTAGCAGGTAATCTGATGCTACCAATGAAATTGATAACATAAAATGAAAGGAAATATCTGTAGAGCAGTTGATGTTCAAAAAGCAGTCTTTCTAGCACCACTGTGTAAATTGTATCTAAGCTTTCAGATTACCTTTTAATCAATGCGCTGACCTTGGCCTGTTACCAGAGTTATTAATGTGACTATAAAATAAGCATCAGAAATTTTAAGTGTTGGCATAGGTGTAATTGTGACAGGTTTTTTTTTTGTTTTGTTTTGTTTTTTTTTTTCTTTCTCAATGGAGTCTTAAATTCTGCCTTCTGTATGGAAGATGCAAGAATTTATCTATAATGGGATATGGCTCTTTTATTCCCCAGATCATTTCCAGTAAGTCAATCGGATCTATGGCAATGGTTCTACTAAAATAAATTTTAAAAAGGCTCTTTTTACCTTCACTTTTAAAGTCTCCAATACTATAATTAATATCACTACTTCTCCAATTCCTTGTTACTATTATATAATGGAATATGAGATGGATTTTATGTAGTTTTCCTTTTGGGATGGTCAGTGTGGAAGGGGCAGTTAGCACCAGCCTGGATTGTGTGAGCAGTCTGGGCTTGTGCCTTCACAGCACTTGCCAGGAATTTAGTTTGGGTATGAATCTTGAAGGAAGGAGGTGCTCCCTCTGAGCTAACATTTGTCCAAATGAACAGTTAGCATGCACACTGTAGATCAACACTTTAAATACTGCAATCTCCTTGTGTTGACAACAACAACAATTTTGGGATTTTGGGCTACCTAAGAATACCTAAGAATACACAACACAACTCATTGTAATTTGACTAAACCCCTCTTAGGAAAAAGTTATGGAGTTGCCAGTGGTTTGGAAGTTTTCACTATCCAGGTTAGAGCATATGTTATCTTTTCTAAGTAGACAAGATCCTGAGAGTAATGAACAGAGTAGCATAAGAGAACTGGTAAAATCATGGGAGTAGTATTAACCACTTAGCTTTTGTATGTCTGTAAGAGAGCTCTTGCTGAGCTAAATCACTAAAATATGGCTGCCTTTTAAAAAGTAAATGAACTGCAGTTCTCTTTCTGTAAATATGTGCTTTAGAGAAACACAAGTTTTACAGTCCACTTCAGTATGTTTGCTAAAACCATCTCGTGAACAGTGTAGATCAAGCTAGGTTTTCAGAATCAGGACGAATTGATAGCCCTTATTTATTAAATAATTTCTTATCCATTTAAAAATATGGAAAGTTACTTATGGTTGAAAAAGATAAGCCTCTGTCCATTGACTTATAAACAGACCCCAAAAAGCAGGTTTGTCTGTGCCATAGCATTATTTGTGTTGCACACAGTATAAACAATATTTCTGGAATGCTTTAGAGAGAATACAAGCAACTGAAGTGTTTTATTGGGGGAGGTCTGTGTGGTTTGAGGGTTTTTAGGTTTTGATTTTGTTTGTGTTTTTAAATTTTTTAAAATTCATTTCAAGACATAACTCCTTTAGGAGCACTGTTACCTGTGTAATAATTTTTTTGTGTAGCATTAACTTCCATCTCTGGGTTTGTTTTTGTTTTTTTCTTTTAAAATTGATAAAAAATTTGGGTTCAGTTCATTTTTTTGCATCAAAAAAAGATGTAAAATTTTCTCTGTCTTTATCTGCTTCACATCCTACCATATAATCAGTTTTGTTTATTCTTCACCTTCAAACTAAATAGTTATGCACCCCACTTTGATTTGTAATGCAACCCACAACCCACCTCAGCTCCACAAACATTTATATCCCCCTTTTGAAGGCAACCGTGTTGATGTCAGAAGTTGTTTTCTGTGCTTTAACAATTTGGCCTAATGAAATATTTTTCATAAATACCTATTAGATGTAGAAGGAGTTCTTTAAAAAGACAAATAAAAATATTTGTACTAGCTCATTCCTCTGAAAAAAAAAACATTAAAACATTCATTGCAAAAGGGTAGTGAATTTTGTGAAGGTGCAGGAAAAAGAAGCATCACAAAGAGGAAAGAAAAGTGACAGTGTATATCCAGGACAGACTCATGCATTGAAAAAATAAGTTTAGAAAGGAAAGACATCAGCCTTTTCCAATCCAAGAAACAAAGTCTGTAGAGAGTGAAGCTCAAGTAATTGCATTAAAAAAAGGCATCATTAGCTTATGTTAATTTACCATAGCCTGATGAATACAGAAAGCATGACCGTTTTTTCCAGTTCATAACTAATTTGTTAATTAAAGTGTTCAGAATATCTAATTGGCTTATTTCATACACATGTAGATGGAGAGGAGGAAAAAAATAACACTGTGCTCTCCAACTTTATACATTTTTTCTTACAGCAATCATTTGAACAGGCAGCAGTTCCAAGCTCAGCAGGAGACATAAGGCAAATGGGCAGCTTCCTCAGGGAAGAGGGATGGGGACAGCAGATCATCCTGACTTTACTGAGCAGCTAGATTTTTTCAGAAAAAAATCAGCTTATTTCCTTAATTGTTTCTGATGCTAATGGGCAGCTGGGTTTGGCAGAAAGGTGGCTGTGCTGGTGGCAGAGAGGGGGCAGTCTCTCAGAGAGCCGGGCTGAACCCATATATACAAATACACTTTTCCCATATCCTTAGGGTACCAGTGCTGCTCTGGCTGTTTATCCTCAGAGTAGCCAAAGTCTGAGCTTTCAACTACTTTGAGAGTTTAATTTGACAGTTTCTCAAACAGCATTGGTACATTAAGTAAATATTTCAGAAATTTCTTTTGGTGTTCTTATTGGCTTCATCTTGAAAATGGAGACCTGATGAGCTCTCCTTCTCTACTTAGAATACTGTTGTCGCAGACATCTTTTGTGAAAATCCTTTTCTTTAGGATTTTTCCCTTCTGAGAAGCTGAGGCCTCAGAAACAAAATGTAAACAATGGTTGTCTGCTGCTGTGGAATGCATTGGGTGTGTCTGTGATTGGGCCATCTTGAATGTTTACAATTAATGGCCAACCACAGACCAGATAGCTTGGACTCTCTGTCCGAGCCAGCTGCCTTTGTTATCATTCTTTTCCATTCTATTCTTAGCTAGCCTGCTGAGGAAACCTTTCCTTCTATTTTTCTTTTTAGTATAGTTATAATGTAATATATATATTTCATAAAATAATAAATCAAGCCTTCTGAACATGGAGTCAGCATTCTCTTGCCTCATCCAAGAGCCCCTGTGAACATGGTCACATACTGCCATGATTTAAGCCAAACTGGAAATTAAACTTGAAAAAGTGGTTTTGAGGACACCCTATAGCAACCTTCCAGTACCTGAAGGGAGCCTACAAGAAGGGCAGAGAGGGACTTTTTACAAGAGTACATAATGACAGAACAGAGGGGAAATGTCTCTAAACTGAAAGAAAGGATGTTTATATTGTATATTAAGGAAAAATTTGTTACTGTGAAGGTGTTGAGGGAATGGAACAGAATGGGAATGGTTCCCCAGAGAAGTTGCAAATGCCCCATCCCTGGAAGTGTGTAAGGCCAGGCTGGATGGAGCAATGAGCAGTGGAAAGTGTCCCTGAACCTGACAAGAAGCTTGGGAATTCTATGATCTTTAAGATCCCTTCCAATCCAAACTATTCTGTGATTGTATATAGAATTAAACTGATGACTTAATAAAAATGGAGATTTGTCTGAAAAATGCATAAAGGCATATTAGAGTTCAGCTGGATGCCCCTTGAAACCAATGCCTCACAAGGAATTTGTCTACACGAGAGTTGGCACACGGAACAAGCAAATTGGAAAACTTCATGCTCTTCAGACACTGGGGCTACTTTGCTTGCACAGAACAGTGGGAACATGCAGGATTAAAAAACTCCAAAATCTCAATATAGGAAAACTTGGCCAACCTCTATTGGCAGATGAGGTATACTTAAAAGCAGTAGAGACTAGATATCCTAGACTTGGTTTTTTCTACAGAAACTTCAGACTTATATGCAGAGCTGTGTAAGTACAGAGCTCTGGAATGAAGGCAAAGATGTGTAGTGAGTGTACAGAGGATGCACTGTCAGCTTTTCCCAAGGTCAGTGTCTCCTGCCAGATGCTATGAGTGTTTCACCCTCTCCTGCACACAAAACACAGGTTTGCCTTACACAGATGGGTGTAGTGCAACTGATAGATTGCTGCTCTGAGCATTTGAGCCAGAGCATTGCTTTTCCCAAATAAGTCATAAACAAGCATAAGTGCTGGTAGAAATGGGAGCTATTTGGCTACCATTATAACCTCCCACTACAGTTATATGCTGAAAGAGAGAAAAGAAATAATGTGATAAAATGAGGCTATTTGTTGCAGATGGGAGAGTGCAGCTATTATTCATGTTTCAGCTTTCACAATGAGATTATTCGCAAGAAAATCTGAGCTACACAGTTAGAGATGGAACATTAATACTTGTTTTTCTGTATATAAGTTACTACACAAGTCACAAAAAATATCTCTGGATCTGGAAGAGTCTGGCTTAGCATCCAGTCTCATGACATAGAGGTGCTGGTGGTTTCTCTTTGTTTTTTCTCACTTATATTTGTGCCAGCATAGCTAAATAATTTCTTAATTACACCAACATTTAGTTGATGTAATTGTAGTGTTATAGTCACCTGACAATCACAAAATCAACTAGGTTTCAAAAGTTGTTTGATGTCATCAAGTCCAACCTATGACCCAGGACTACCTTGTCAACTAGAACATGGCACTAATTGCCACACCCAGTCTTAAACACCACATAGACATGGATATAGCTATAGATTAAATAAAATTATACTTTCTGTATTGTTCTCTGTGTGAAGATTTGTTGTGCTGGAGTTCAGCTAAGGACCCAAGCAATGCTCAGAAAAAAATGTTAATCGCAATTTATCACTTTCCTCCTGCTATCTGCACTGGCTTTTGTCTTCTGAAATAATCCATTTTTGGCTCTGGTTTATAGCTCACATAGGAAAATATTGTTCTATATTGAACATCTTTGGGAGTTTGTCAGCCAGCTAAGAAACAAATGAATATCATCAATGAACTAATTTCTTTCAGAGGCCTAAACTTTTCTGACTGCTTCTAGGACAGATTTTTATTTCTTTTAGGACAGACTTATGTTCTTTATTACAAAATTCGTTTGAATGGTCAATTTTCCAAGTGACTCAATGTTAGATAAATTGTCTCTGCTGTGAATCATGGGTCTGCATAATGTGATAAGCAATGGGGAAAAAGAATTAAAAGCTAGCTTGCTTGAAATCTGCTTTTTGAGAAGTTGTCTTTTAGATGTCTTTGCTTTTCTGTATTGACTACCATCAAATTTAGCATTCCTGCTGGGCTTTTAGAAACTCAACTCCCATTAGTGAGCTAATTTTGCTTTAGTTAAGAAAGTTGTCAGAAATTATTTGATTTTTGTAAGGATCAAAGGGTCCTCTGGTATTTAAAAACAGGCACTTGATCATGTCTATAATAACATAATATTTCTAGATCAGGAATAAGCTATCTTATAGGTATCCTGTCTTCCTTGGTTTTGCTAGTATAGACTGGATGATATTATGATGACTTAATTTTGAAGGAATAATAGGAATTGAGGAATGTAAAAAGATACATTCCTACATTGGGGAATGTAAAAAGATAAGTAAACAGAATTATTACTTAGTGAAACAGGAGAGTGTGCTTTGGCTGAGATGGAGAGCTTGGATATTGCACAGTGCTGTACTGAGATGACTTCAGCTGACATTCTGCAGAATGTGGAACATGTTAGAAACTGGATTTTTCCTTTAATAAACAAGCAGAAATGTTTAATATATATAGTGGGAAATGGTACTTGAACTAGTTGGCTTTCCTCAGTTTCAAGAAGTTGTCTCTTTTCTATGGTAGAGAATAAAATTCCCAACAAAAGTCAGTGCGGGAATATTTGATTTGCTGACTGTCGAAGCTGGTCAGCAACATCCCCCATAACAAATTTTGAATACATTGAGGTGATTGTTTCTTATACATATTAGTTTCCAGGTGTGATTTTTTTTTCCAAGGAGAGGGAGATGTTCTTTCTTTTATAATTGTGATTAACTAGTTTCTAAATTGGGCTAAAGTGGTGCTCAGCTATCAAAAAGAAAAAGTTGAATGCTAAGTTTAAAAAATATAAGGTTTTGAGAGATCAGAGAAGCTGTTAATTACAAGTCTAATTATCATGAGCAACCTCTGAAAGGTGCTTTAATAAACTTCTAGTTTCTAGGCAAAACCAAATTCTGTATATTATGCATGGAATATATGATGTGAAGCACAGTGGTGATATGCTTTAGCTTTTTCCTTACCTTGAAACAGCAAATAATGTGTAATTCAGCCAAGGCAGTAACCAACACATTGACCAGCAATGGCTGTTCAGTGAGCCATGTCCAAAAGCATCTGGAAAGAAGTTCTATACCTGGAGATCAAAGCAGAGACACCAAAAACTGGGTAGCTATTGGCAAAAATTATTTTTCAACATTTCGTTTCTCAGGTTTCCACTAGATTTTAATTAAGGAATGGTGTTGAGCCATTCCCAGGGAATGTCTTTTCTGCAGTTTGAGCAAAGGCTGGAGCACCTTGCTTATAAATAGGCGGTTAAGGGCACCCTTTGAGAAAAAGCTGCTAGTTTACCAGCTCATTGGGTGTGATATGGCAATTCCTGTGCTCTTAGCTTGCTCCCTTACAGCTGGTCCCTCCATGAGGCTGGAGTCACAATGACAGGGTTTGCTGGGGAAATCTACAGGCTTATCCAATTTTATGGATGATTGCAACACTTTCAGCCTCTCAGACTCATCTACAAAGGCAAGGAAGTTTAAAAGAACAGGAGAAGTTGATGGCAAATAAGAAAAAAGGCAGGAGAGACCTCAAAATAAATTGATTTAACCTATTGGCATAGGTCCAGAGGTTATTGAAAAAAAAGAATTTGGATTATGAAGTAAAAATTACAAACAAATTCCTAAGATAGCAGAGATAAGAAAACAACATAAAATAATGCTTTGGTTTGACAAGAATATTGGGTGTTATCAGAATCGTTAAGCCATATAATTTCTCGTCACCTGAAAAGAGCTGTCCCCTTTTCTCACCATCTTCTGTTCCCTGAAAAGAGAAGTTTTTCTCATTTTAAGGCCTTTGTCAATGACAAGCTTTTTTTTTTCTTGTTTAGAAGGTTGCCACTTTTTTAGCTAGTGCATAACAGCAAAAATAGATTTGTCTCCATAGTCTAACATGCCTCATGAAACACAGCTGAATGCTTAGCTATAAAAGTGCTTACAAGTATTTCAGAGTTACCATATATCACATTACAGGCAGGTAAATTGAAGGCTGTAATCATGGCTTTTATCTTGCAAATTTGCCCTAAGAACTTTAAAGAGGTCTAAACATTACAGCTAAGGAACAGGATGCTTCTGATCAGAGTAACAGAAAGCATTCTGAGATTTCAGCCTTCTATCAAGGTCCTAGAATGTATATACAGAAATCAATTTAATTATGTACTTTATTATCTATAACAGTTTAAAATTGACTGGTTTATTTCCAAAATTTTCAATTAAATATAGGCATTATTTTTTCATAACATTGGGAGCTCGTTCTTAGTATTTTTCAGAAAGCCTTTGCCCAGCAGAGGTGGTATACTGCTTCCTCCTTGTGTATCAGAAAAATGCTGTTAATTCTATCTTATAATACAGAAATCTACAAAACCCATAATAGTGTCCTAAAAGATGCTGAGAGCATAATTTAAAATATAATGGTTATACTGGAGATATGGAAAATAACTGGAAATATAATATAGGCTGCTTTTATGGATGATTTTAAACTACCAACAGTACCAACCAAAGAAAATATTTTCAAATGCATTGAATGTGGAGTCTATAAAAGACTTGATTCAAACAATTATGCCTAGATTTAGTTTTGATATTGATTAATAGTAGTAGTATTAGTAAATATTGACAGAGTTTTAAATAATTAGTATATGCAACTTTCTGACAAAATTATATTTAAAATATCCTCCCACTTCCTACTCCACACAAAGGAAAACTAAAGATTTTAAAGATGAAAAATTTTTTAAGTGTTCTGGCAAATTGAATAGGAATGAGCTAAACTGTAGAGGATTATATGAAATTGGAAAGAGGAGAAAAGATAGATTTGTAAATGTATATTAGAAAACTGAACCCCTAAATTTCATTAATTTTCCAGGCAAGTGTAGAACAGAAATCCCACTGTGTTCTCAATGTTAATGGAGACAGTGTCAGTCTTTTTTCCTTAGAATTTACATGGAAAACATCAGGTAGGAATAACATGCATTCAGGTCTGCTCAAACAAAGCTACATTGATATGCAGTGGCTACAGAGCTAATTGAGAAAACTGCTCTCAACAAATTAGGACACTCTTTAAAGTGTAGCTGTCACAGCACTGTCTGCTTGAAATTGAAAGGATATGTTGCACTGCAGATAGTGCTAGTGAAGGAAGATTATGTAAAAAACAGGATCATTTGTGTTTGTTCCTAAAGGGACCCTCAGGCCAGAGAGTTCATAAATGTCTTTCTTGGATTTTATTAAGCTAATGTACCATGTCTGCATTTGATTTCTTTTTATTCCCAGAGGGTTTATATTGTTCTTTTTAACTATGTTTGCTTGAAAGTATATAATGTGCTTCGACAATATAGAGTTGAGCATCTGAGCATCAAATTTCCTTTGCCAGATAGATAAAGCTGTAAAATGAAGTTCACCAATTTATCTAAGAATTCCTTTGAAAGAGCTCATGCCAAATAAAAGAGGTAAACTCCAAATGATAAAGCTAACCTTTTATAACAATTATCTCCCTATAAAAAGAAGGATTTTTTTCATGAACTTTTTTTGGTCTTTGTTGGTGATTTGACACAGTCAATTAAAACCCCCGGAACTGCCCAGTAATTCAGTTTAATAGCAAAATAAATTTGGATATGGGTGGGGATAGGGAAGGTGTATAAAGACACTTGTGCTTTTTAGATAGAAAATACAAAATCCCTTCTCTGGATGAGGAGCTCAAGGACTTCCACTTTCTCACAAAGCTTGCCACATGGAAAGGATTCTTTCACAGGTGAGAAGATTTTAGCAGATTGTTTGCATTTGATGCTGGGTGGTAATTGAACTTCACCAAAAAGGACATGTTTAATCTATTGCAATACTGGTACCTTCTGGGTCACAGCCATTTCCATGACCTCAAATTACATCAACAGTTATTCATGGCTAATGGAAAGTGACATCACATCATAAAGGTACAGATCACCAAAAAACTTTTTAAAAGGTTCTAACACATTAAGAAGCTGATGGCTGTGGCAGAAGAATTGTTAAGTTTGTGACAGTGTGCAGTGATCACCAGCCTGATTAAAACCCGTTTAATAAAAATTGTTGTGTTTTTGGAATTCTGGAATGTACATGGAGATTTTGCAGATGCTCAATTCCTGAGGCTTGTCACTTCAGAAACTCAGCTTTAGTGTTGAAGAAACTTGTCACTGCAGATTTGGCATGATAGAGTGCAACACAATATGTTCTGACTTGCATGTAATCCTTCAGCAGATGAGTGTAGCTCCAGGGATGTTGACATGACACAAGCTACTGTTTTAGATCATTTTCCATGGTGTGTGACAATGCTAGCCTTAAACATGAATTTTTCAGGCAAAGTTGTACAAAGCAGGAGAAAACTGGTGGCAACTAAAACTGTTTCAGTTACTCTGGATTCAAGGATATTTATAATGAGAGCTTGGAATGTTAAAATGTAGCCTGGATCCAAACATGCATTGTGCCAGGAGAGATGTAACTGAGAACTTGAAGTCTGGAAATAAAGATGGGTAGAAACCTTAGACCCTGAGGAATATTGTGTCCAGAATACTTCACATTGTTTTGTTGATTAAGAATCAAGTATGATTCTTCTTCTGGATCTTTGATGAAGACTATTAAATCAGTTATCTTGGCTTTCAGATTTTTAACCAAGTTTGTAAACCCCACACTTGATCTTGCATGATGCTGATCTCATTGTCTGGTTCCACAAGATGCACTTGTGTCTCCTCCAAGGTCATTGTGCAGATACTGACACTACTCAATACAATGAGCTGTAAGCACAATACTCAGAATTTTAGACCTTGTAGCAGAATATTGATAAAGATAGCAAGACTGTGTTCCATCTGTTATAGGGCAAGCTGAACCAGCTCTTATTTTTGTATTTTTGTACTTATGCAAGAAATGACAGCCAAAGGAATATGACATATTTTCTAGTCCCATTTGGGACATGATGGGACATTTTCTAGTCCCAACACTGACTTCATTGTTTAACTATTGGTAAATGTTTTGTGATAAACTTTGCTTTTAACATACTAGAATTTTTCTTCTTTAAATCCATAACTTCCTTTACAGGACAAGAGTTGGAAAGACAATGTTCTGATTTTCTGCTCTTTTTGTGCTCATTTCTACTTCTTTTTGAGAATGTATTAAAGAAATTCACTGTATGTTTCTCAGTCTCCAGGAGCTCATGGGGGTTTTTATGTATTTTTGGGGATTTTAAGGGCAACCCTATTACTACTTAAAAGTACCTATTCAGAAAAAAAGTGAAGATTGTTTACCATGAGATATCAGGCAGGAAAATATGAAAATTGAAGAAGTCCACTTCTATGGCAGTAAGATTTCCCAGCATGAAAAATTTTAAAGAAATATTATATAAAGTGATAGAATGACTAAGCAGAGGTCAATCTCATATGGAAAATCAATGTATTATCCTGATGTAGATACTAGTTACTAGTGATGATTATGCAATACAGAGAATTTTTTGTAAAGGTAAATAAAAAAAGCAAGTGTGCAAAATCGCAACAATTTATTACTGAGTTGTTTTCTAGAGCAGAAATATTACCTAGCTTTGCAAATTTAGCAACAGAATTTCAGGAAAGATTCAAGCCCCTGTAAATTAGAAGTTTTTATTTAAGGAGAATAGGAAAGATTTAAGAAGAATAGGAAAGTAAGGCCCTGCCTTTATGATCTTAATAATGTTAAATACCTTAGCCTGTGTAAGACAGTTAGATCGTATGATATTTCCTCATCTCATCTCTTTTCTAGGCTGAACAAGGCCTGGTCATTCAGTGTCTTCTCACAGGATGAATACTCCAGTTCCCTCCCTTTTTGGTCTCCTCAATTGAGTTTAGGGTAGCACAGGAAAATTTTGACTCCCACTTGAATGGGAAAGTGGTGTCTGGGGTTGGAAAACAAAAGCTGCAAAAATAGGAGACATCAGGAGGAGAAAAACAGAGCAAAGAGATAACTCTTGAGTGATGCACACAAATACACCCAGACTGGGAAAGTAGAGCTGTGCCTGTCATTGAGACATTATGTGTCAGGGTCCAAGGAGAAGCCGGTGAGGAGCAAAATTTTGGCAGGAATGTATTACAATCCACAAAATTAGAATGAGAAAGTGGGTGCCATATTCTTTGAACAAATTAAGAACAGTTCCAGGTTGGGTACCTTCATTCTCATGCAAAACTTTCATCTCTGACACCTGCTGGAAGGGAGGTACAGTGGGATGCAGCACACACAGTTTTCTGGAGTGTGTCAGGAATAACTTCATGATATATTATACATTTTGATAGATCAAATTCATATATGTTACAGACATACACTTTTTTACTGGAGTAGCATTTGTTTACAAATTTGCTTTGTAAAATCTATGGCAAATAAAACTTCTGTTCTCCAAATGATACTTTGCTTCTAGTAATAAGAAAAAATAAATTCATTGTAGTGATAAAAAATAAAAGAGAAAACTAGTTGTAGTGTCTTCATAAGTATTGACTAAATCTTGACTCTGATTTTTTTGATGCTTAATTAGCATTGCCAAATCAGGAGCTAAACATTGGGATAAGATACTTTTAAACCCACAATTAATAGCACATATTTTTCTCTTTCATTCTTTTCAAAAAACCTGTATTTAAATCTGTATTCTAACCATAATAGAGAGAATTATCATATCTTGCTTTCTCTTCTTAAACCATATGGTTTTGCCTGTGTAACATTTTTATAGCACAATAATCATAGGATTCAATTTTTACAGAAGTAATGATTTACCTACTTTAGTGCTTAGAAGCTCTTACTGCATACTTATTTCCTGGGCTTCTGCCATAAGGAAAATCCCTCTGTCTTCAGTAGGAATAATATCCATGTAACTGGAAGCAGAGAAACACTAACTGTCTGTGATAAGTGGCTTTCTTCAATATTAAAGTGAATCAGGAGAGCATGAAAAAACTTTCTTACAGTTGCATGGACGTTCCTGGACAATCTAGTTTAAGCTGTAGTACTCTTTCCTTGTCCAGGCTCAGCAGATGGAAATTTTCTTGAAGACTGTTAGGAAGACTTGCTTGTTTCAGGAAAAATATGAGCTTTGTTCAAGAAGAAAATGATGTAACTTCTGTAAGGTCAGAGCAGCAAGCTCCGTGGGGATGGAACCCTGGGTGGTGCATTTATGGTAAAGTAGGAGAAATTACTAACTTTAGCAATACAGTATTCCTCAGAAAGTTTTAGAGTGCTGTTTATTTTCTCAGTCATCTTTGTGAGGCGAATAATGTGTTACAGCAGCTTACATGCACACAAACTAAAGTTATTTTTATCCTCAATTAGGTCTTTTCATGCCTGGGCATTGCTTCTGCCAAGTTAGATAGCTTCTGTCTTGAATACTGTTTTTGTAGCTGTGGCTGTTTCTTAATCAGTCAACTGCTGCTTGGTACCAACAGAAATTACTTAGGTCCAATCTGCAGTCTAGCTGTTTGAGGTGGTGGGATTTTTGTCCTTTTATTGGGGGAGTGGGTACATTCAGTTAGTCCAAACATGCAAAAGTTCCTTTTTCTTCTCAGCAGTGTTGAGTCTTGACGGACAGTGTTGGAAAAAAACACATTCAGAACAAGCATTTTAATCTGTAGCCTGAAGAGCTTAAATGAAGAGTGTGGAAGCTGCAGAGAGATTAATTTCTGCCTAGGGAGCCACATCTTCCTAAGAGTGTTAGAGGGATAAAGGAGGCAGGGGGAGAAGTGGGAATGTTCAGGGACACCTGAAGTTAAATCCTGCTTTGAATCCCCCCCCCAGAATATGTATGTTGAACCCTCCTACTGTAAAGCCAACATTTCCATATTCTCGTCCCTTCTGTGGGTTAAAATTTAAAAAAGAAGGGTTGGAGTGTGCATTTGGGGCTCTTAATTTATTATAGTGTAATTTTTAAAATGCTCTGCTGAATGAACTTTGAGTTCTCATTAATTTATATTGAATAAAAATCCTAGCAGAATTTCTTACCCTGATTAGTGTCTAAAATGTATCAGATTAGTTAATCCCATGAGAGTAAATTAACATTTGATGCCACTGATAAGAGCACTGATACTTTTATTAGTGTTATAAATTTTTTGCTGACTTTTTTTCCCCCTCATATAGTCTCACATGATTATAATGATTTTTGTATACAGTGCTATGTTTTGGCTTCAAGGAGTATAAACTCATTAGGGAATCCTCATTGTTTATTAGTAGTTTACCATAGACTTCAGGCAAGTTGCTGCCCTAAAAAGTTGAATTCTACTGTAGTATAGTTCTATCTCAAAATGAGCATATTATTTTGCAAATTAAAATAAAGAAGAAAATTGTTCCTCTGATGTTGTTGCAACTCTGCATATGATATCAATAAATGTTTTGCTATTAGCAAAATAAAAGGCATAATATGAGCTTTCATCACCAAAATGGATGCAGTACAGAGTAATTTTTAAAAATAGAATATATTTTCTTAATGAAGAGAAAGGATAAGGATTTCGGGTACTCCTTGCAATAGATGCATCAAACAAAAATGTAATTATCTTTTAACTTTGCTAAAACAGAAAATGCCACAAATGCCTTGAATCATCTGTATATTGGATTTCAAAAGTCATCTCTCAATATTTCACCATTCTGTGCTCCTGCTTACTGAAAGAATGGCAGAATTAAATGCATGTACTAGGACAGATTGAGCAGTGGTAGCTTATATTCATGCATGGCACTGGTGCTATCAGAGCTCCTGTGGTATCTTGAGCAAGGTATGATTTGCTGAAGCACTTGGAAACAGTGTCTAAGCAATGAGGCAGATAAGGATGAGTCCTGTCCTTTGCTCAGGATTGGGTCAATACCACATTGACACAAATAAGAGAACAGTATATCTCCCTCTAACTGTTAATTTTCTAGGAAATTTGCACATGGAAAATGCTCACAAAACTATTTCTGGCTATTCAGAAAATTTCAGTTGTAATGGCTGATTTAACTTTTTACTTTCAATAATTTTGTTCCTCTTTATGAAAATTCATTAGCTTCACTTATAACTTTTTGTGGAAAATTATCAAAATGCACAGTGATTTTGCCACTCAAGAAGGAAAGAATATTTCAGACTGCTTTATTGACAACTTTGATCTTTGAGAAATCACCACCATTTGGGTTGAGACCAGCTTCTCATAAATTCCTGTAAAATGGGAATTCAGGTTTGAAATTTTGAGCAGATGGAAAAGTGTATAGAGGAAAATCAGGTTTAGCCTGGATAGGAAACACTAGGGAAGAGTCTTCAGCCTGAATATATTCCTGAATGGATTTTTTCTTGCCAATCTCAGAAGAAGAACCTTATAAAAACCAGCAAACTAAAAATCCCAAGCCACACCAACAGCGCTACAAAAAACAAACTGGTATAAATGTAAAAATAACAGAGGAATAAGTGTGCAGTCTTCAGATTCTGTAGCAGCCCAGGAGCTGAGCCCAAGTGGGTGTTGCAAACATCAGTAGCAGCCAGCAAAGTTTGACTGTTGACAATCATTAAGGGAGCTGGACTTCAGAACTTTATTTAATGTCTGGAGCCCAGGTAGTTTGGTTTTTTTTCTACTTGCTGGGCTAAGACTCTTTAAGGGCCTGAAAGAGCTGGAGGGAGTACATCATGAGCAAGGCATTACAAGGGAGATTTTTTTTTTTTGTTGGAGACACAGACCAGGAGATTTGCAGTTAAAAAACACAGATAGAAAACAGACAGTGAGGCTTCTACTTGTTTACAGAGAGCATTTCTCTAGTGTTGTTTGCACATCACAGGAACATTGGTATATACTGAAGCAGAAACTATGTTCCTTATAGGATCTCACACAGCAAGTATCTGTAAGACTGGAGGTTCAGCTTTTATCTTTTATGGCTGAAGACTTGTCACAGAACAAGATATGTAAGCCAGAATTGCATCATTTAATCATTTTTCATGTGCAATCATTTGAGGGAAAAATATTAATCAAGATAAGCTAGAACACCATGATATAACTTTGAGTAATTCAGCTTTGGCTTCCATCAATTTGTGGGCTCAACTAATGGGAACAGGAGATGACTTAAGCGACTAAAGTGTTTAGGCATCTCATTGCTATTGAAATGTTATAAATCAGGTGCTGGAATACCTTAATTCCTCTTTTTCTGGCATCTCGACGAAGGAATGATCACAGCAGATGCAAGAAACCGTCGTATTGAGCTTGTATTTGTATTTTAAAGTGATGTGTATGCTATTCAATCAAGGTCAGTTACTATTTGTGATCTGGCCATCATTAAAATCTTGGATAACAATCTACTAATCAGGGCTCAATAGCTCAGCACAGACACTGCAGAGGTAGTATTTGTTCTCCATTAACTGCACACTTGCTAGTTCTTGCTGGGGGTATGACCTGAGTTGTCAGGAAAACCCCAGTGCTGCAATGCATAAACATACAAGGAGAGATTTGTGTCATGGTGCTTGCAAAGGTGACGTGAGGAAAGGGAGATCTCTCTACTCTCCACCTCATCTTTTGTGTGCCACTATGGTTATTTTGTATGCAAGGGATTTGCATGCTGGGGTGCAGTGATCCGTTGCCTTGCCTCAACTTTCTGCCCAAAACACAAGAAAACGCCTCATGGAGAAGAAGCTGCTTGATGCCTTGAACACAGATGATGTGCACAGAATATTTAAATCTTGCCCCAGTTTTGTTTAAGATTCCATTAGGATGCAGTTGTGAATGAGCTTTTTTTTGCATATGTAATTAGAAAGCAGAACAGATGGGAAAGGCACAGTTTAAAGTGATGTGTTCATTAAAATAACCAAAGCTGCAAAGTGTTTGTTCCCCAACAGTGAATTCAGGATATGAGACTCCTTAGGTTTCTGACTTTTTTCCCCCTACTTTGAGTCTTTGAGACAACTGTGAATGACAACAATGAGATCTCTTTTGCATCAATTTTTTGTTAGATATCACCACTGCTCCTTAGGGCAGATTGACTGTTCATTCCCTCATATGTGGTGTGTGCTCAGTTAAGATATACTAGGAAGCAGTGGGTATTAAGAAGCAGACACTACATCAAGGGATTTATTTTAATTGCATTTACTGTAAGAAAGATCTATTGGGATTTAAAAAATAATATACTGATTTTAATGTTCTTTTTAAAAAGATCTGTGTGGACTGTATCCTGATAACTACTGTTATCCCTTGGGTTATTTCTACTTTTAACTTTCATGTTTTTAAATGAAAATGAAATAATTTTAAGAAACATAATTAGGGGATTTTTTTACATATACGGACCCTGTCTACTTTTTTACTAGAAGGCAAGTCTTCTAAGATTAGTCTAACATTGTTCAATAAATATCTGCTACAGTGAATAAGGGCTGATCCTTATTCTCCTCCATGGAAATAGAATAAAAATAGTTGTTTTACATAGTCTAAAAGCTGAAAACCATACTCCCTTTATAGGCTTGCATCTTTCAGCTGCTAATAAGGCAGGCAAATTTAAGGAATGATTATTGGATCTTTCCTATGTTTTACCCCTGCAAAATGAGTCTTAATTAGATGTATTTTATGCTAAACTTAGAGATTCAGAGCTTACTGTCTCCTAATTTTTTCCACCCTTCTAGAAAGCTGTTTTAACTCATGGAGAAGTAGGTCAAAGGTTGGGTGTCATTTGCCAGTTTCTAGTAAATATGGTTTGATTTGGGATAAATTCTAATAGTGAATTCTAGAGAAGAAGATATCTAGTTGTCATTTTTGTTCTCTTCTCTCATGCTGCTACTGTCTCAGTACTTTTTTATGTTCTAAATATCAACTTTTGCTTCTCTTGAAGCTGCATGTTCATTATTTGCCCATCATCGATGTTTTGCATGGTCTCGTCTGCAAATGCATCCCTGCTGTTATGTGCTAAGAAGAAGAGCGTTTCAAAAATGCAAAAGAAAATCCCTACCCTGAAGATAGGGAATGGATTATAAATCCAAATTTAGCCAGAACAGCAGATGGATACAAGAAATAAACAAATGCATGCTGTTTATGATAAAGAAATAAATGTTTGTCCATGCCAGTATAAGGAAAAGATTGTTTCGATTAGAAGTGAAGCCCTGTAACAGGCCAGAAGTGTCTTTGTTGGAGGACTCTACCAAGTACATGGTAAATGTGACCTTCCCTCAAAGCAGCTTGAAATGTAAAGTCTGTAATCATGCAAGATTTCTGTAAAAGCATAACTTTTCCCAGTGTGACTAGATCCACTGTAGTGTTCCAGGACTGGAAGGGACCTTAAAGATCATGTAGTTTCAATACCTTCTACCAGACCAGAAAGACCTCTTCCACCTGACCTTGAACACTGCCAGGAATGGAGCATCCACAGCCTCTCTGGGTAACTTGTTGCAGTGTCTCACCAGCCTCACAGTAAAGAATTTTTCCTGATGTCTTAACATAAGTCTACTCTCTCTCAGTTTGAAGCCATTACCCCTTGTCCTGTCACTACACACCCTTAGGAAAAAGTCTTTCCATCTTTCTTGTATACTCCCTTCAGGCACTGGAAGACTACAATTAGTTCATCCCAAAGCCATCTCTTTTCAAGGCTGAACAATCCCAACTTTCTCAGCCTGTCTTTATGGGAGATGTGCTCCAGCCCTTAGAGCATCTTGTGACTTCCTCTGGACTTATTCCAATAGTTCCTCATCCTTCCTTTGTTGGGGGTGTCACAGCTGGAAGCATTTAATTTTCTCTGTGTAATGTCTTTATCTATTATAAAATGGACAGAGGAAGACAAGGCAAAAATGAAAACCTCCATTGATGTCCTGCTTAACTACAATAGTGACAAAGAGTGCAGGTGGATTTATCCTATTTAGGAGTTTGGGTCTCTTATATCGTCTTCCAGGTACTGTAGAAAATGGCTGCCCATATTTTCTCTGAAGTTCAGTAAATGAATGATCTCAATATTTCAAAGATTTCTTTTTTGTCTTGGTTTATCTTTTATGTAGCAGAATGACAAGCAATGTCTTGGAAAATAGCAAGGTGTCAAACAGTATTGATTTCATGCTATAGCAGTGACCTAGAAAGTGCTATTTCTCATTGAAAGATTATGTTGTGGTTTTACCATAAAAATAAGATGATTCAAGCTCTAGGAATGTTTCAGGCTACATAATTATTAAAAAGGCCTATTTTTTTTTCCTTGATGAAAGGCTATAGAATTGTTCTATGATTAAATAAAATAATCCCCTGAATTGTAACTACCCCAAAACCTACATCTTACATCTATAATTTGCTTTCTAATTAAATTTCTGACTAAGGATCCTCTTCTTTTTTTATTCATGTCATTGAAACTTTTTTATTACTGATTTGGAAAGAGTAAAACACTAGACTTGCTGCAGTACTGGCATTTTTAATTTTGTTATTTGAAGTAAGGCGTGATGAACAAGTGAGACTAAAACAAGAATGGATTCTTGTTATGCAAATTAATGTTTCCAGTTTTCATCATGAATGGAAATGAAAGTCCCAAATTTTCAAAAGAATGATTTCTAAGTGAAACAGAAGAGATTTTCCAAAATCATCAGTGTCCCCCTTCTTATAGATCTGTAAACTCAGACAGATCCTATGACAGTTTGGATAAAAGTATAAAATCTGTGAGCGTACCCCAGCTTTGCTGTTTACTGACAATTCATTGTGGGGAACTATAAGAAAGTAAGGCTAACTCATCTTGTTGGCTGTCTTTGTGTGCACTGAATAGGAGGTAACTCACTCCTCAACTTTGAATAGGGAGCGGAAATGTGTAATTAATTAAAAGGAAGAAATTATATATGAAAAAATAGGCCCACATTGACTTAAATTCTTTATACTCCTTGAAATATATTGTGCATGTGTCATTCAGAAAAAAACCTATTTTTCCTGCTGCTTTCTGTTCCACAGAAAAAACTTGTGGAATAAAATGCAATAAAAACAGGAAATATGTTGGAATATTCATAACTTAAAAAATGTAAACCTTTGAGCTTCAACTTCATTAGTAATGAAGCTAATACTGTTCGTTAGCAATCATTTTTATTTGGTGCAAAATCATTAACAATTTCCACTTTTACAAGTTCTTAGCATTTTGAATATAGTTTTATGTCTTCTGCATGTCATGTCTTTGTTTCAGTAGTTTGGTCAGTCTGCAGTAGGAGCAGATGTAATGACTTGTTTTGAAAATAAAGCTTTATGAAATCTTTCATAGCTGCCTTTTACCAGCAGTATGCTCTGGCTGGCTGTGCTGATTAAACTTATCGGCTTTTATGCATAGGAAAGGTTCTTGGATGCTCGGGGATATTTGGGCCACATGGTCAGTGCTGACTTTACTGTTGCTGAAACTTGGAGTTCCCTATTGACAAAAGTTCATGTACAGTCATTCTTGCTCAAGTTTAAATGAGTTGCCCTGTGTGTGGTGTAGAGTGCTGTGTGGCATAAAGCAGAGTATCTCTTGACTCACGTGGTTCATGTCACTGGGTCAAATATTTTGACTGCTGATTGCGTGAATATGTTTAATCACATTAAATTCTGGAACAGCATAAAAATAAAAAATAGGAAGCAGATGTTTTTTGCTATTGAATTTATTGAACCATTATTACCTAAAAGCTCCATAAATACTCCTTACGTTTTAAGGAAGGTAAATTGCATTATATGCATGTGTTTAGTATCTTTAAAACAATTTTTTAGTTCTAATCTCCTTCTAATTTGTAAGTTTATTGATTTCATTCCATATTGTGCTATTTGTTGTTAAAAGACAGTTCATGAAATAAAGGGAGCATTGTAGGAAAAAAACATTTATCCAGTGCCTATTTTTCTGCCATAATAAAAAGTAAAAATAATAAATGTAATAAAATTCAGGATATAGCAAATAACTTTTAAGAATGAACAGTTTACACCAAGGTGTGAATAATAACTCTGAATAGCAGTTATTCAGCAATTTTAATACACTACTCTAGTTTCAGTATGACGTAATGTTCCCTGTAATCTACTAATATGCTGTTATTTTGCTCCTTCCCTAAAGATAATTCATTATTCTTTCATAATGTGCTGGCCACAAAGTTCTGTTTATTTCAAAAATAATGCCATATTGTGGAAATTAGGTTTGATTTCCAAATTCCTCACTCCTTCAAAAAGGCAAAATATGTAATTATCAGTAATTCTTCTATTCCCAATCTAATATGAAACCAAATTCTGAATTCCGATGAAAAAGCAGGGGTTTATTCAGCAAAATATTTAATGATATGAAGAAAAAAATTTAAATGATATGAAGAACTGTGAGCATGCGCACATTTATGGGGATGTGAGATTTTTGTATCTACTTAGATTGAATGGAGATACAAATGTATTTAAATTCTTCCAGTGAATTCAGGGTGTTTTCAAGTTTTCACAGTGGGGAAATTTGTACGTAAGCCAATATTTTCATAACTTATTTATATCGTGTACCTGAAAATAAATATTTAGTAGGAGAAAAAAGGATCCTCAAACCACTAAAGGTTACTTGCATCAGCAACAAAATTAACAAAGTAGTCATCTCCCCCAAATTACAGAGCTCGGTGAATCAAAGTGGAAGAGGACAAATTTAATTGATGCTCACAGGCTGCTTCTGATGAGTGGCTGATGGCTGCCCTGCCTGCACAGAGTGACCACCATTCCTTTGCCACGCTGATCTGCTCAGCAGCACATTCAGCTTTAACACAGCGTGTTTATCCTTCATCCTTTCGACTATATATTTCTTTACTTGCTTGGAAAAGCCAGAAGGCAAATCTGAAACTGAGATAGAGGATAATATTGTTTGCTGCTCTTTGCAACATTGACTAAAAGTCTTGTCTCTTGCTTGGGAGAAATGGTTATAGGGCAGTCTGTCTTGCAAAACTAGTGTTTCCATCTCATGGCCTAGATATGACTATTGTCACATCTCTTTAACTTTTCTTAAGCATGATGTAAAAAATGCTTTCTAACTCTTCTTACATAAAAAACAACAGAGGAAAGAATGTTAGCACTTAAATTTTACAAATTTTTCAAAGGATTTGTAGGTGAAGATTCTTTAAAAACTACTTGAAATTTACAATGACTGTTTATCAATTACAGAAGGCCAAAGTCTTGTCTAAATAATATGAATGTACTAAATAAGGAAATTATTTATTTTTATGCTTCAAAGTCTTTTCCTTTACATGTGCTTAAAAAAATCTTCTGGTTTAATTTAAATCTCCTGCATTATGGTAAAAACCATAATATCAATTTTAACCTTCATAGGATTGTAGTATGTCACACTTTTTCAACAATTGCATTGATGAAGTAAATTTTAATGCTTGACTGTTTAACTTCATCTTTCATAAAAAATTTTAAAATGCTAACATTTGAACCTTATTTTTCTTTGGTAGCCACAAAAGGGTTTTTTTACCAAGATGGCTTTTGTACAGTGCCAACTTATTATCTTTTGCATGCAATCAATCACAGATATGTCAGATTAATGAGGATATTAGGATAGGGAGAGAAGATATCATCTCTGCTATTACAATAAGTATGTAGAGCTAACTCTTCCAATCTCCATGCACAGCAGTTATGAAGAAGCTGCATTCTGTTTTGAATGATCAGTCTCTGCAAAACTAGATATAGTTGGTATTTGGGAATGTGTGGGAATATTTTTCCTGCAAGTACTTTTCAGAAAGGGTGGTTTTGGGGGTTTATTTGTTTTAAATAGCATTTAACTATTCCCTACAGCTAAAGTATCCAGTTTATTTTCCTGGGTAGAGGAGGGAGAATGCATCTGTTGTAAATCTTGAGAATTTTAACAAATTAGTTGTCATTGGTGTAGTGCTACACTTTTAATTACAATGAAACTCAACCACATAAGGCATCAGATCATCTTGTTGATATGATGACATTAAAATGTCCAATGACCTGCAAACATTAGCACCTGTAGCAGCTGAATGAGTTTTAGGGTTGTCTAAGACTGAGGCAATGCTGCCGCCTAATGATGGGAGCATATAAGATGCAGTATAGCAACGTTGCTTGTTTGGCAAGCAGGCAAGGCTTGTGACATCAGTTGAAGACTATAAGTGAAATTAAAAGCAATAAAAATAGGCCCATGGACTAGACTACATGATTTGATGGTGTGCCAAGACATTTATTTTGTTCAAAGCTAAAAGCAAAATAAAACCCCTGTAAATCACATCAAGTCTGTAAACATTTTGTTTTCTGTGTATTAATGTCTGTTATGATTATAAAGAGAATGATTCTCCACTTTTTCCCTATTTTGATAGATGAGCTTTTTTTATTTCATTTATTTTCTAATGCTTATCATTATAATAGCTATATCATTATAATAACTGTCTGAGAAATTTTATTATTCTCTGAAGAATCCTAATACAGATTTCTCCTAAATATTTTTATTTCAGAATAAGAAATTGCATTAATGTCTCAATACTACATTGATCTATGCATCACTGGCCTTTTTTATTTAGAACAGTTTAATGTAGTCTAGTGGCTGAGAAGAATATTAATGGTATCACTGTCAAGTTAATTCATAGACCCATAAAGAGCAATAACACTTGTGTAGGGCATCTGCCAATGTAATCTGTGACAGCTTGTACATCCAGCAGATCAAAACTGAATCTAGTCCTGCAGTACCTGCTCCTTTCTCAATTCTTCTGGTAGGTCTTTCAGTTTTTGCTCTGTAGAGAAACATAAAGAAGCAGAAAACTTGCTCTTATTTCCTCACTTTTTATCTCCATTTCAACTTGGAATGTTATTGAAAAGGCATAGAAAATCCAAAAATTTTTATTGATTTCCTCTGGCAAAAGAATTCATGGAAAATTGGTCAACCCTTGAAAAATTATAATTTGGCAAAAGGTAATAAACTGTAATTAAATCATTATAAAGGCATTGATTGATTAGCAGGCATCCCATTAAATTATTATAATTATCTAAAAAGTTTGATTAGGGCAATACATTTTATGTACTTAAAGCCTGTGCTAAAGTTTGGGTTTTTTTGATATTCTATTCCTCTCAGCTGGGCTGACTTCCAGCAATCAGCATCCTCACAACGAGTTCCCATCAAAGCAACTGCCTGAGATCTACATCTCCCTTCTGCTTCTTCACAACAGGTGCAGGAGGTTGGTCTCCATCAGACAGTGATCATTACCAATGGCTGCAGGTGGATTTTGGGAATAGGAAGCAGATCAGTGCTATTGCAACCCAAGGCAGGTACAGCAGCTCCGACTGGGTCACTCAATATCGGATGCTCTACAGCGATACAGGGAGAAACTGGAAACCGTACCACCAAGATGGAAACATCTGGGTAAGTAATTGCTATGAAATGGAGGTGTGTGCTGTAATGATAATATGGTCAGTGGTTTTTTTGGAGTTCTATGACTTGTAGATCTCTTCAGTGTTTATATCAGGACAGAACAGAGCTTTGCTCAAAACACAGTTATTTAGAATGCTGCTGTCAGGAGGGCTATCCGCAGATTAGGGAACCCATTTTGAGATGACAGTATTTAGCAGAATATGCAAATTTTTTTTGGTTGCTGGTATTGCCTAATGGGTCTCATGCTTTGCCTCCTCTTTCCTTTTAACTGTTTTTGTGGAGTGAGATAAAATAGTGGTTTTGAAAATTCTTCTGTTAAAATTTTGGAAGGTAATTTTTCTTTGTGTGTATATGTGCTGGAGAGCAATTTTATCATGTATGTAGTATTTTCCATGTAGGTGCTACAGGGATGTGTTTGTTTTAGCTGGGATGGAGAGCATTTTCTTCACTAGCTAATATGGGGATGTGTTTTGGATTTGTGCTGGGAAGAGCATTGCTAATTCAGGGATGTTTTCTTTACTGCTGAGCAGTGCTTGTACAGTCTGAAGGCCTTTTCTACTTCTCACCCTTCTGCAGCAAGTTTCTTGTGTGGGTGCACAAGAAACTGTGAGGGGGGCACAGGCAGGACAGCTGACTCCAGCTGACCACTGGGATATCCCTTACCACAAGGAGTCACGCTCAGCATGTAATTCTGGGGGAAGGAGGAAGAGGGCATATTTAGAGTGATGATATTTGTTGTCCCAAGTCACCGTTACATGTGATGGAGTCCTGTTTTCCTTGGGCTGGCCAGACAGCTGCCTGCCCATGGGAAGTGGTGGAGGAGTTCCTTTATGACTTTGCTTGAGTGTGGCTTTTGCTTTACCTATGAAACTGGCTGTATCTCAACCCATGAGTTTTCTCACTTGTCCTGTTCTCTCCCTCATGCCACCATGGGGGAGTGAGTGAACAGCTGTGTGGTGCTTAGCTGTTGGCTGGGGTTAAACCATGACAATGGGTATTTATGCTATAAGCATTTTAGGAAAAAGCATATAATTTGGCTTTGTTTTTACATTTTTTTCCGTGGATAAACTGCTAATTTCATTCTTGCTGAAAACACTAGCCTTCCATTTTGCTGACAAAAAAATGATAGCTATTACTTAACATGCTTATACTCATAGCATTTCTTTCAGATGGTATTCTTTCTCAAAAGTATACTTTGAAAGCAGAAAAATGTTATTATTCTTTCTGAAACCAAATTAAGTGATTAGCTATTATGTAAAAGCAGACAAGATTTAACACAGTGATATTTTAGATTCATGTTTTTGCCAGGTGCTTCTTTTATTAAGGTCTGTTACTAAAAATTAATGTCAAATATAGACCATAAGGTGAATGATTTTTTTCTGTATAAGAGAAACTCAGTTAATATGTGGAGAGTGTAGAAACAGTCATTTTTTATTACAGTATTGATTTATTGAAAAAATCTCTTCCATGTGCCAGATAGGTTTCTGAAAGAAGGAAAATTTAAAGCTGGGGAGGTGGACAACCTTGAAGATAAAAAATATTGAATTTTGTTTAGATTTCTTAGAAGCTGGATATGAATATGATTCATCAGGGTAGGGGACAACTTATGCTTAGCTTGATGAATATAAAAAACTCTCTTTTAAGACCACTTACCGTAAACACTAAATGCTATAAATATTTTTATATTCCTACTTTAAATATATAAAAACTTCTCCAACCACTACTGTTGAAATCACCAAGAATGGGAGAGAGCTTTGCAGCTGGCTGAGTGAATAATATATAAAGCAGAATATTTAGGCTGAGGAAAAATATGTTCTTAATAAATTTTGGTGATGCCTAGTTTGGTTGATTTAGTCACAGCTGTGATTGCTTGTTTTCAAAGCAGACCAGCTTTCCAAGTGAGGGCTTTGTAGCAAGTCTTTATTCTTATACTGTCACTTAATATAAAAACATTGATAGCTCCTTCTTGCAAGAACATTTCCTTTTTCTCTTTATTAGCACTTATGCATGCTTGGTGGATTTAGGGGAATTCTATGGGTCTGTTATTGATCATTGACATCACTTGCAAAAGAGTGTGATGAGCCATGCAGGTCTGCTGCTTTTATTTGGAATGCTGTCTTTGGATATATATTAGCAAGCTGGTTGCTGCAGTACTGCTATTGTTCATGTCCTAAAATTTTTATCCAATATTAGTAAAGTAGATTAAAAAATAAATGCCACCTTATCTCTGCTTTCTTTTAAGAGTAAAAGTGGGCTGTTACCAAAAAATAAAAATGCCACAGTTCTTGACTCTAACTCTAGTTTGCCTAAAATAGTATTGCTTTGGTGGTTAAATGGTGTCTCAGCTTTGGTTTTATCTTGGAAACACTATTTATTTGTTATTAATGAATATTCATCTTAATATGTTCCCAAAACAGGGGAGGTGCATGGAGAAATTATGTGGTCCTATTGTTGTGGTAGTGTTACAAGGAGACAGACTTTCCTGATGTGAAAACAGAATGGATGGAAAATCTGTGCTAATCTTCCATCTAGTGTCAATTTGTACAAGAAATTAAAAGCAGTGGTAGCTGTTAGGACCAGACTAGACTACATAAGCCAAGCATTTATCATAGGCACTTTAAATTCATAAAATCAGATTCTTCCTGACTGAAATGACTGTGATGATCTTAAAAATCTCATGATTCTGCTGCCCTTAAAAATCTTTTTAGAAAGAATTTATTCTTTACCTTTGCATTTGTATCTTTTAAGAGATTTATCCACTAGAGAAATACACTCTGCAGCCTTTGTTTAAAAACTCTCTTCCATCATCCCTATGACAGAATGTCATTGTTTTTTGACAACAGTAAATTTAAAATTAAATGCAAAAGCAAATTAAATGAGTAAAAGAGAAGTGCAAAGTTCAACAATATTTAAGACTAAAGTAGTTATGATATCAGTTGACACAGAGGATGTGATGTGAGAAACAAAGGGAAATAAAGCTAAATAGATGAATTGGAGAGAGAGGAAAGGAGAAATAATTTGCAATAGAGATCTAGTCAGGGACAAACCATTATAATCTGCATAAAAGGCTGAAGTGAACTCTTCTGTATGCGTTAGTCAGGGAGGAAAAGGAGTTCTATAATTACCTCCTAAGTAGGAGAGAAATCAAAAGGCTCTCAGGAAGTCTGTGATGGGGAAAGTGCTTTCAAGGTGAATTTAGAGTAAGCTTCCCAGTTCTGTAAAATAGATTTTGTGACCCCACCCCTCCTGGGCTTTTGGATATTTTCAATTTTCATGAATTTTAATAAGATGAGTGAATGTGGCCTCTTTCCATAAAATGCCTAGCAACTAGAGAGTTTTGATCACCTCTCCTACCTTCACTCTTGTAGTCTGAGATTCTAATTTTGATAGGTCATGAAGTTTTCCCTTTATATGTCAATCCACTGGGGTGTTTCATGTACACAAAAAAAACCCCTCCACTTTGTTTTGTTATAGATGCTCATTTTAGTTACTGTATCAATGCTATTTGCCTAATGAACACATACCAGACATGGTTCTACATATAATACAATATGTTTCTATTTGCTAACTCAGCTATAGATGATATAAATATCTCACATTAAGCATAATGCAAATATCCTCTATAGCTATAAGACATCTTCTGAAACATTGAGACTCGAATTTTATACATCAGTGGAAGAGGCTCAGCATGTCTAACATTAAAATTTTTCCTAAAGGAAGATCCTTGCTAGAATGGAAGAGATCTTATGAAGTATTGTCTTCTAAAATTTTATTACTCTAATAGAACTTGATATCAGCTCTCAGCCATCTCATCATTTTATTCTTGGTGATATCCAAGTCACAGAATCAGGGAATAAGCTGAGTTGGAAGGGATCCACAAAGGTCATAGAGTCCAACTCCTGGCCCTGCACAGCACCATCCCCAAGAGCCCCACCTGGTACCCAAGAACATTGTCCAAATGCTTCTTGAGCTCTGTGAGGGCTGGTGCTGTGACCTCTCCCCTGGGCAGCCTGTTCCAGTGCCTGACCACCTTTTTCTAATATCCAGCCTAAATCTACCCTGACACAACTCCAGTCTATTCCCTGGGGTCCTGTCATGGTCACCACAGAGCAGAGATCAGCCTCTCTCTTCCCCTCACAAAAAAGTTGTAGACTGCAATGAGGCCACCCCTCAGTCTTTTCTGTGCTAAACAGGCCGAGTGACTTCAGCCACTCCTCACAATGCTTCCCCTCAAGGCCCTTCACCATCTCAGTTGCTCTCCTTTGGACACTCTTTAACATCTTCATATCTTTCTTGTATTGTGGAACCCAAAACTGCCCCCAGCACTGGAGGTGAGGCCTCCCCAGAGCAGAGCAGGACAATCCCCTCCCTTGCCCAGCTGGTGATGCTGTGCCTGATGTACCCAGGACAGGCTTGGCCCTCCTGGCTGCCAGGGCACTGCTGGCTCACATTCCACTTGCCATTGACCAGGACCCTCAGGTCCTCCTCTGCAGTGCTGCTTTCCAGTATCTCATTGCCCAGTCTGTCCACACATCCCAGGTTGTTCCATCCCAGGTACAAAATCCAGAAATTTCCTCTGATAAACTTCATATTGTTGATAATTTCTCAGCCCTCCAATTTGTCCAAGTCTCTCTCAGCAGGGCCTCTCTGCCTTCATTGGAGTCAACAGCTCCTCTTAGTTTTGTATCATCTGTGAACTTGCTTAGTGTCCCTTCTAGTCCTCTGTCCAAGTCATTTATGAGGATGTTGAAGAACACAGGGCCAAGGATGGAGCCCTGCAGAACTCCACTAGTGACAGGTCACCAGTCTGATGTCACTCCATTCACTGAAACCCTTTATTCCCAACCCATAAACCAGTTGCTCACCTGTCACATAATGTGTTTATCCAGCTGTGGACTGCACATTTTGTCCAGAGGGATACTAGAAAGTATCAAAAGTTTTACAGAAAATCCAAAAATATTATGGTAATTGTGAGTAAAAAAAAAAAAAAGGGAAACGTAAAGTTTAGACCCTCTGCACATGACATTCAAGTTATATTCTGTACCTGATTCTTATCTTCACCTTCAGTGGACATCAGTGGAGCTTCAAAAATGTAAAGGAAAGCAGATTTTGCTTTATTACAAAAATTTAGGTGTTGACAAAGTGGCTGCTGCTACAATTGAAAGCAGTTTATATTTCTGATATTGTTTTTCTTCCAGTTTTAATTAAACTTAGAGTATGTTATGCATAACATCTGCTTTGGTATTATTTTTATTGTTGAAAAGATATTGAGTGAGTACATAGTTTTCACTATGAATAATGATTTTTGAAAAGGAATTTATTTTATGCACTTTCCTACTGGCTTTAAAACTTTCTTTTTTTTAATTTTAATCCTTCTGAGTCTCTTCCCTGTTTTAGGTGAAATAGGCAGGAATCCACTGAGTTAACTGTAAAATGAACTTTGCATTTCTCTGGGAAATGAGGAATAAACTACTGTTTAGCAATATATTCTCTTCATTTACATGGAGAGAATTTACATGGTTCCCCTTGGTATTGAAGGAAGTTGCTGCAGCACAGTGGATGTAGTTTTTACTAGAAAACAAGCTCTCAGCATTTCAGAATATTTTGCTACAGGATTGAGCCAAAAGTCATTGTGAAAGAAGCTCAAGCGAGTTAGATAATTAACTTTTTCAAGCTGTGCAAGACTTCAGATGTTTGATACTCTTGGGTGCCTTTGGAAATACCAACCATCAGACAGGCCTAAAGTAACATTTAATGACTAGATAGATATAAGGAAATCATATGCAGCTCTACCTAGCTGAAATTATGTGGGAGCCATCTGCTCTGAGTTTCTGTTCGTACTGACATACATTTTCTGGTGAGATTATTCCAAGAAAAAGTTACAAGACTTATCACGTTCCCAAGCCCCTTCCACCTGCTCTACAGAGCAACATTTTCAGCTAACAAAGGACTTAGTGCATACACCTTAGTGTACAATGATTTGTGTATAGCAACTACAATTGAAGAGGAATAAATTCTAGCATCCACCCACTATGTTAGGACATGCAAGAATTATTTGCTTTGTGAAATCTGTCACTGCTTTTTCCCCTGAGAGACAACTTATATCCATAACTTCCAGCTGAATATTAATGAAGGATTATATGAAACAGTTCTTGAGTTTGATATTAATGCTGTTTTCCTTTTTTTGTGTTTACTTCATAAGATCTTAACTGGCAACTTACATCATAGGAAGATTTACTGGGTTAATGGGCTTATAGGCCTGGAAATTTTGTCCTTTTTTAAGTACTTCTATTGAATTACATTATTTTATTAAACCAATTTAGTTTACATGACATTATACATTTTATAGTTGTGGGAACACTTAGAAAATATGAAATGTGATTAGAATGGTCTGTGACCTGCCATTTGTTGTTTCTGGGCCCTTACTAGAATATCAGATACTGTGCAGACCTATTTAAACATGGCAAAGTGGTTTGATATATTAATCAGTACAAGAGTTTTGGCTTGTGTTTATAAGTCTTTTGGAAATGTTTTCTATGTAATGACTCCCTGACTTATCCTATCTGGAAGGATTTTGTCTGGTATCTTCCTGTCTCCTTAGCAATGTCTCAAGGTTACCAGTGTCATAATAACTGGCTTTTAATTCCCTGCATAATTTATTACTAGAAATGCCTTTTTTCCTCTTTTTTTAAAAAGTTTCCTTTCATGGTGGGGGTAGCAAGAGGGAAAATTTTCATTTTTCTCCTAGAATATCCTGTGTGACTTTTGTTAATTTCATTGTGCCTTACCCTGCCTGGATGCTATGCCTCTGAGGACCTGTCTCCCATAACTTTATCTTATAAAGATTGTTCCATTCACTTGCAACAGCCAATATCACCTTTATGGGTGTATTGAGAGAATGAGGAATCATAACTCCCACCCAACTCACTTTGTCTCAGCACTTAGTGGACATTGCTGACCTATACATTGAGGGCCTCTGACTGAAAGGGTATGGACACAGAAAAATATTTCTTTTTCTGTAGTGAACGTAAATTCTCTTATAGACCTAATGTAGTAGTCTCCATTATTATGTCAAATAAATATGATAAAGTTTTGATAGGACACCTTTAGAAATTCAGGCAGTTGCTGAAATGGAATTTTTAGAAAACCCTGAAGAAAAGAAAGTTGCAGATAAGCATCAGTGCTATCCGGATGGAGCCTGTTTCCTAATCTACTCTTCTCCATGTGAAATCTGTTAAGAGAAACTGTGAAGATTTTTAAATGCATTTAGAGAAACATACTTGGGGTTATCTGAAATATCATGGCAAAATATATCTATGCCAAATGCTGTCACAGCCACAGACTGTATTTGTATTAAAATGTCAGAAGATCTGATAGCCTTTTAAATGTTGGAATACTAAGATTATCACAAAACTCAGCTAAACAGTAATGCTAGTTTAAACTACTGACTTTTTGGAAAAAAAAATATAGATACTTATGTGTCTCTAACTAATAATGTATTTTATGTGTGAAGCTATATCCTGCCTAGAAGACTTTCTAAGCATATTTTTGCTTAGAATCTTTGAAATCATATTTTTTGCAGGAAGAAAGACCTCTAATATTATTTTTAGCAGAAACATGGGGTTGTGAGTTTGCTTTTAACTTTAAATAACATCTTTAAATGGAAAATAAGCTGGCATGTGGAAATTGATTGATCAGATGGAAAGTTATTATTATTTTCAATCTAAGGTGCTATTTCTGAAATAGAAAGAAAGATTCTATATTTGTGTTAGGCTGTCTACAGAGGCACAAGCAGAATAATTTTTAATCTATCACAGAGTATTCTACATAAAGAGAATACAAAATTCCTCCTGGTGTGGTGGCAGACAGCATCCCAGCCCTCCCCTGATTCCGTACAAGCCATTAAAAAGATTGGGATAACATATGAGAGGTATGCAGTGTAGTCTGATAGATCATTTCCATTCTAAAGGATTATTTTCTAATCTGTTGTTTTTAGCCTGAGGACTACTTGTCTGTTTTTGTTAAACCATCCAATTTTAAACACAGACATCTAAAGGCAGGCACCTAAATCCAGTTTTTGGCTCTCAGATGGCTTGGTTTGCAAATACCTAAGAGTGTCATCATCTCACAATGAATACAATGCACAGGTTCCTAAGCCAGCCTAAAAGACTACATGGTATACTTAATCAGCTCAGCTATGACAATAGTCATAGTCATGGCTCCATGGCATCACATCTAGGCTAACATATCTTTGTTGAGTGCATCAATAGTCTCTTAAAAATCCTAGCATAGTTATCTAGGTCACCCTTAATCCCCTCCATGAAGCCTGAACACATGCTTAGATGATAGAACCAGAGAAGAATTTTCAAGGATTATACATTTTTGCAGGCTCTCTCTAGAAACACTTTTGAATGCCTAGATAAAGTCTACTGAATATGACCACATAAAATGGACTGTAGTGATTTCCTTGTGGCTTGACAGCCCTCTTTTGTTTGGCTACAGTGTATGAATATATGAAATAATTTATGAGACTCTTATAGAAGAAGGGCAGCATATGACCAAAAGTTTGCTTTAGGGCACTTTTATTGTTGCTGGATACAGATTTTAAATTTAATATCATGTATTGGATAAAAAGCTCACTCTAGGGTAGTGTAGTTAATGTCTCATATGATGAAAGTATGGCTAGAAATAGGAATTCCAATGATCTCCACAGATGTAAAAAACCTCCAAACAAGTCCTGATAAATTTATTTGGTTTGCTTTAAGTTAAATTAGAAAATGTAGAGTTACAAAGCAAGAGTGTTGCTTTTTACTTACTCATTAAATTTTGTTATGTTAAAAGACTTCTGCAGTGTCTTTGCCTTACATAATAGAATAACCAGCTCAGGGTGCTGCCCCTGGGTCAGAGCAACCTCTGCTATTAACACGGTCTGGGGGATGAACAGATGGAGAGCTGCCCTGGGGAGGAGGACCTGGGGGATGTTGGCAGATCAGAGATTCGACATGACCCAGCCATGTGCACTTGCAGCCCAGAAAACCAATTGTGTCCTGGGCTGCCTCCAAACCAGCATGGCCAACAGGATTCTGCCCCTCTGCTCCTCTCTGGGGGGACCCCACCTGCAGTGCTGCATCCAGCTCTGGGGTCCCGAGCACAGGAAGGACATGAAACAGTTGGAGTGAGTCCAGAGGAGGATGCCAAGGTGTTTAAGAGGATGGAACACATCTTTTTTGAGGAAAGGCTAAAATATTTGGGTTTTTCAGTCTGGAAAAGAAAAATCTTCAGAGTGACCTAATTGCAACCTTTTAACACCTGAAAGGAACCTACAAGAAAGATGGAGAGGACCTTTTTACAGGAGCATGTAGTGACAGAATAAGGGGAAATGGCCTTAAATGGAAAGAGAGTAGGTTTAGATCAGATATTAGGAAAAAAATTCTTTACTGTGAGGGTGTGAGGGACTTGAACAGGTTGCCCAGAGAAGACATGCCCCATCCTTGGACCTGCTTAACACCAGGCTGGATGGAGCTCTGAGCAACCTGATCTAGGGGAAGGTTCACTGCAAGGGAGTTGGAACTAGATGATGTTTAAGGTCCCTTCTAACCCAAACCATACTATGATTCTTTGAATACACTTCCATACACAGCTGTCAAAAATCTGATCTGTCAAGAACTTCCTTAGTTTCTTCCTAGTTTTTCCACCATGAAGCTCAAGAAGTTGCCAAAAGAGGTTTTGAGGGTGCTGAACCAAGCGACATGCTGAAGTTACTTACGGCCTTTTGATTCTGGGTGATGTCTGAGATTTTTCCAAACAGCTTACTGTTGAAATGAAGAGGCAAATCAACTCTAATTATATTCTGTGTTTGATGCATATGGCCTTTATTTATCTTTTTAATTTACAGCTGGCTTCAGTTTCTCTGGTGAGATGCATCATAGAATATCCCTCAACATTAGGAAACTTGAGATATTTGTTCTAAATTCAAGGAAAACCCCATTGGTAGCACCAATAGTTTTCATTTTCTTTTTAATAGTGCATACGAAAAATGATTTAAGTTTTGATCCATGAAATGCTCTTGTGCCCAACTTCAAATGTTGAAAATAAAGTAATGAAACTAAATGTTTAAAATTGAGTTTACATGGTCAGAGAGCATATTCAAGTGTGTTGGTATAATATTTACAACAAAAGGAGGAATGGCCTGACTGAAATTCTTTGTGCAGTACCATATGACATAATAAAAACTTAGTTAAATGTTAGGCAGGTGTAAAACAGGAAATGTTCTCAGCTTTTCTTTGCTTGGCCCTGGCAAAAATGAAACTGTGCACAAAGCTGTGGTGCTTCAGTCTGGTGCTTATTTGATGGATTTTTAAAAAGTTTTTTTGTTCTTCCTTAATTAATTAATTTCCTTTTTTATTAATTATTAATTAATTAAACTGAAAGGTACTCCTATCAGGAGAACTCTTATGTTGAGACAGCTACACACTGCAAATACTAAAATCCTTATACTGGGAGATGGTCACTTTTCTCTATAATATACCCTGTAAATATTTCTGTTTGGCAGAATAGATGGGTTTGTGCTGGCACATCAAAGACGTGGTTGTGGCAATTCAGGTGGGACCAAGGCCTTTTGCTGTACTACTTCTGTTGCCTGGGAGGTGTGGTATGAACAGAGCATAGCTTGTAAAAGTTGTCTCCCATTTGCCCCTTGGCTGATTAGGTGTTATCCCTCCACTGAAGATGAAGTTAAATACCTGGGAGCAAGTGATGGTTGAATCAATGAACATTCACTTCAATGTATATTTTTGGGATTGTCCATATGTGGAATTGTACTTTTAGCATCTGGTTCTCGCTAGAGAACTGGTACTTGTTAAATGGGGAGACTGGAGACTAAGATTTGCAAAAGAAAAGGTGAGATAATGCATCCTGGGGGGATGACAATTTAAGGTCAAGTGCCTGACTTCAAAATCACACAGTTGCTAAAATAAGATCACAAAAACAATTATTTCACAAATATATATGATTTGAAGCCCCCTTAATGCTAAAAAGTTTACTCCTTCCTTTATGAAAATCACTTTCCATTCTTTTTTCCAGTATTGAAAAATAAAATTTAAAAATAAAAGTAAAAAGAAGAAAACACCCTAATTTATTTGGCTGTGTATAAACTGATGAGTTTGAGAGGAGAAATTCATTTTACAGGGAAATTTGACAATGCTGCTGCTGATGCACTGTGTGTCTGTGACTGTATAGATAACTTCAGCCTGAGGGTTCCTAATCTGACACCTTTCAGGAGTGGTAAATTGACATCAAAAATATGAAAAAGTTAGACTTGGGCTAAGAACACTCCATTGTGCTATTTATTAAATGTTCTTCTTTCCATGTATGTTTTACTTTTTAAAAATATTTTCAAACTCCTTAAGATAGAGAATAGCACATTGCTTATTGGCACAGATCTTATTCAGAAGGGCATACAAAGAAGCTCTTTCCTTTTATGTGGAACTTAATTCCTGTTGGGTTTAATAGAAAGCATGAAGTAAAATGAAAGCAAATTTGTGCTTAACATTTTCCTGAACATTTTGCTGCTTTTGTATCATCATGCAGATTGTGCTCTTGGCAGAATTTGCAAAAATTGTTTTTATATAACAATTTGTTAAAAAATAGTTGCTGTTTTAGTTGTGATAGTATTTCTCACTCCCTTTTATAATGTATGCTCTTACGTACGTACATTATGAGTTAATCTTTACTGAAATCTGTTTTAGTAAAGTGAATGAAAATAAAAATAAACTGCAGTACAGCAGTGTTACATATAACAAATGTGTTCAAGTGAAGCATTGATGTAGATTAATAGTGCTGTAACTCTAATTTCTTGTAGACAAATAGAGGAAAACTTGCTTTAATTTGTTTCCAGTCTCTCAAATGTGTCTATCACATTGCTTTTACATACATAAATTTAACTAAATTGATATCATAGCGACATAGAAAGTTATAACAGGATTTTTATTTGTACAATTGCAGACAAAGCTGGTTCATACTGATCTTTAAAACCTAATGTGGAGCCATTCCTCCCAACTCGACTTCAGCACAAGATACCACAACAAGGGAATAAGTCTTGACTGCTCTAGCTATAAAGTCTTGTCTTAGCGAAAGTTTAAGCTAGTTTGAATGTGCTTGGTGATATCCTTACCAATCATGATCAGCTGAAAATTATAATTTTTGGTTTTTAATACTGGCACAAAACTCACTGGCTATACTAGATGCTGGGTTGTGTTAGATGATTGTTTTAATTAGCATTTTTTCCAGTGTGCTTAGTTAAAGAAATGCTTGGGGAACACTTGTCTTTGAAATCATCCTAATGAGACCACCCACAGGAAGAAATTCTTCCTGTTTGGAGGATTACATGCCTGCTCAAAATCTTAGGAAGTGTCAAGATAATTGTTTTGCAAACTGTTTTTTCAGAGTATTGTTCTGACTTTGTTTTGAAAATTCAGAAAACTATAAAGTATATTAGGTTTCCCATCAGGCCAGTCTCTTTAATTCATGACAGATTTTACCAACGTACCAGAGAGACAGAAAAAAAAGGTGACGAGGAAGAAGAGCACTGTTGGACAAACATACTCAAGATGTGCCTCTCTAAAGCAGCGCTTTCAAAGCAATAAAGTATAAAGTATTCATGTTCATAAATTGAGTAAGTCTTTAAGTGCTTAAAGATATAAGACAAAGCTGCTGACATGGCACTTTTGTTAAATTTCCTTAGAGAAAACGAGTTCTGGTTGGGAGTAACTGTAACACAGACTTAAGGGTTTTGACACTTAGAGATTATGATGACTACACTCACACTTTTTTTTGGTTTTTTAGCTATAGAAAAGATGGGTCAGATGTTCTTCAGCAGAGGTAAGGGATTAGGTTAATATTCAGTTAACACTGAAATAGTAAAGGCAGAGGTGAAATTTTCTCAGTATATTGGAGAAAAAATAAATACATCAACATTGTACCATGTTAGACAAAAAGACCATGAGAATTCTGCAGGTACTACACAGCTAAAACTTTACCATGTGCAGATTTAAATAAAAAAGTGAAATATATTTGTTAGCTGAAGGAGAGAGAAGGGAGAGGTAACCCTGTCAGCCTTGAGTGTTTCATCAGTAGAAACAAGCCAGGAAAGAAAGAATTCCTTGTGCCTGAAAGCAGATGTTAATGACAGGGCTCAAGCTGAACTCTCTAAGAGCTTTCTGACATGTTCATGCTGTCTGTGTAAGGTTAAAAAAAACCAAAAACAACAAAAGACCAAACCCTCCCAAAAAACTGAGAGTAAACTAGATCAATAACAAGAGTTTGTTTTTAACAATCTTACTAGACAACCTATTGATTAGATCTTTTCCCCATATTTCATTCAAGTGTGTGCCTAGTGGAGTGCTTTTATTATTGCTCTTGTTATTTAGCATTAAGTTCCTGACGGGCATGTTAGTTTGAATAGCTTTCAGATTTATTATTCTAACATTATTTTCATGGTTAGGTTGATAGAAAACTATTAAATACAGCTCCCTTCCCTTATGAAGACCCAAAGGAGGAAGCTCCAGTCTTGTGTCACTTCAGAATAGAATTCCTTTGAGCACCAAGCACACAAGAGCCCTACAATGCAGTTTCTTCCCAGAAATGACATACTGATAAAGCAAAGCCTCTGTCCTTTTTGGGACTCCTCTATCATGATATACCCTGATATAGGTTGCCACTAAGATTCTAGCGTCCTGCTCGTATTATAGCTAGGCTTTCATTATAAAGGTGACTTACTTTCTTGTTTCAGGACATAAAAAACTGATTCATGGCTTCCTAGCTCTTATATACACAACATTTTTCTCATCTTTAGACTCCTGATATGTGTAAGGAATATCTTGGGACTGAGAGATGAATACATAACCTGCATATTCTTAGCATCTAGCTCTTTAATTTGAACTGGTGAATTAATATATGTGGTGTAAATCCTTTGACATAATATGTATTGGACAAATTTTTATTTATATAATGGTGCAGACTCCCTTCCCCCACCAGAACTATAGCTGTAAAAGTGGTAAAATCCAAAATTATTGTGATTTAGAGGTATTCAAATAATTAGTCTTGTCACAGTTTGAAGGTCAAAATGCCTTAATCTTTGAAATCAGGCTTACTAATTTCCAAATAAGGGATATAAGCATTAATATAAGCATTAATATTGTAGTTAGAGCGCACAATTTCTATTTATCTGAAGACTGCAATTTCTACACAATGATTTGTCATATTTATCATACATGCATATGTAAGGACTGTGAAGGTAAAAAACTGAAGAGATATATTAGCTAAAGGGACATAAAATTTCTACCCTATTAGTAACTCATGAAAACACACCATGTCACACAAAGCAACCGGTTAAAACCAACCAGACTACTGATAAAGGTAAAAAAGCACTCTGATGTACTTCTTCTTTAAAGTACAAAACTGTAGGAAATTTGTGTGTGTCAACACAGGCCCACTCCCTGGAAGCAGCAGAAAATAAGTGGGTAGTTTGCTCTCTCTGAAGAGATGCTTAAGAGGAGTTCATGACTTCTTCTTCTGAATAACATTCAACCCTGTGCCTGACTTAAAAAGGGAAGGCAAAACTGTAAGAGGTAAACAATGTTCACTGCTTCTTCCTGACCAAAGCATCTGCATCTGGCTATACTTGACCTTTAGTATGTTTGGTTTGACTTCTTGTTTTGCTTTCTTTTCTTCAGGAGTGTTCTTACACACACTAGAGCCACAGTCTCCTATCAACATAATCTGCCCTTGCTCTTTCCCCTAGTTTGATCCCACTTTCCTGTTGTCGACACAAATGATATCGGGTGTAATATGCCTGAGTACAATGTAATGGATTCAGCTTGCTGCCAACATTTTCTTGCGGTGATTTTCATTGACTTTTCTCAATTTTTCTGTATTCTCTCTGCATGGGAGATAAGAGGCTTCAGTTACTTTGGGGTTTTTTTGACTCTTCAGAAGTTTTTAAACACACCTTTTTTCATGGGGAAAGAAGCACACAAGAAAAGGATTGTGAGCAATTTTGTTCTAGTGTCTTGATGTTCCCAACCTGAATACCAGGGAACATTTTTACTTTTTTTTTCCTTATCTCCTGCCTTCCAGCATTAAACTGTAATGAAATACTTTCAAATAGGAAAATTGAAAATTTCATTTTTGTGGGGACATTTACTGAATATTCATACTTCATTAAACCACCAGCCCTTATTTTCTCCAAAATGTGCTTGTAGGGACTAAGTTATGTAGTGCCTAATGATAATAATAAGCCTTAGACCTTGAAGCATTTAAAGGGTAAAACAGGAAAATAGTAATACATAAGTGGTACAATGTGATACTTGAAAGGGTCATTCTTTCCTGCTATAAATTTTATTTTGATTTTTTTTTTTTTCAAATAATGGCATTATTATGCTGAACAGGGTGCATTATGGAGCATGGCTCAGCATGAATATATTTTGATCTGTTTAAAAACCTGAGTGTGTTGCAGAGAGACAGAAAAAGTAGAGATCCATAACCTTCTTAAGAGGAAAGCTTGTCGGACTAGTGGCAGGGTCAAGGGATTTCAGTTGTTCTAACAATGTTGAAATACTTGATTTTAGCAGACAGTGTGTAATGTTATTGGTACTAAAGGTTTTCTTGGTGCTACTTTGCTAGTTGGCATTGTCTCTTTGCTCATTGTTGAAAGCTGAAGCCCAAAGAACTATATGTTGTCATGAAAAGCAAACCAAAACCCTATTATAAATATTATAGAAGATTTTAGAAATGCATTTATAGAAGATATAGCTTTCTGATGTAGTGTTTGTAAAGATGGATGTCCCAAGTATTCGTTATAACAATCCTGCAAAGCTTTGCTGTATTCAATGGGTAATATTTTAAGTTTTAGAGGTAATATTTTCAAGGTTTTTTGCAAAAAGTGATGCTTAATTTTGTATTTCATTAAAAAAAATCTTCATATTAGGCTTTCTTGGTAAGTTGTGTAAGAATTTAGTTGTCAGATCTGAAGTTTGAAATAAATGGAAATAAGAATATTTGAATGCAAGTATGAACTTCAGCTTTGTGCTGAAGTTCAGCTTTACATGTAGAGGCAGTCTATAGTCTCCAGAGTAGCACTTATCTTCCATAATCATGACATTACCTTCTTCCAGCAATTTTTTGCATTGCTTACTATGCATCCTTTGGCCAAAAGAAATTAATCTGGGAGTTAGCATTCAGGAAGCCATTAAGTGACTAGTGTGTAACAAATGCATTGCAGAAAAATTAATATTGTGGTACTCACCACGGATTATACAGGAATGCCTAGTGCAGAAAGTAAGTTATGAGGGGAGTGCAACTTTCAGGAGTTTTTGGTGCAGGGCCTGGCAATCTTCACATCCTTTTCACCTAGCTATAAACACAAGTTATTGTGAAACAGAGAAACAAAGAGGCGTCATTTGTTTTCCCACTCTGCTCCTCATATCAATCTCTCCTGCTTTCACTCTTCATTGTGTGCTATTACCTTTGCCTTCTGCTGTCTCCATCTAGCAATCACAGCCAGTTTTCCCTGGGTCCTCAGTGAGCAGGCTGCGTTAGATCTGCCTCACCTTCTGCATTAATGTAGTCACAGAGCTTCTGAGTAACAGCTGCCTGTTTTCCCACATGTCTGATATTTTCCTATCATATCCCCTTGTCAGCCAATCTCTCATCAAAATCATGGCAGCACCTGTGCATCTGCTCAAAATGGTAGCTATGCTTCCCATCTTGCATACATGCTTTAAAGGGTAATGAGAAATCAATGTTCAGTCTCAATGTGCTACAGGTTTGAAAAAGTCTTAAGCAAAGCCAAACTTGATGGTTTTTAGCTGAGGATATAAACCTGACTACTTTGTTTTTTCCCTCTCTAATGGCAAATCCTTTGTCTATCTTCCACATCTTAAGGTGACAGGACCCTGAGACCTGATATGATTTTGTCTCATGTAGTCACTGTAACTAGTGTCATTGTAATATCTCTGAACCTGGCTTATGTACTGCTGGGATTTTTTTGTAATGCAGTAAATAATCTGTGTACACTTATCACTCAGAATAGTGAACAGTGTGGACTGTAGTTTGAGCTGTTCATTTCAGAGGAGTCTTATCTGCAGAGCATGTTGTCTCTGTGCTACTCTATCATCTAACTTTTTTTTTAATTATAAGAAAATATAGTCTTACTTTAGGACTGTTTCATTTGCTGAGGATAGGATGATTTATAAAGCCACAAACTAAATCCCTAGCAGCAGAAATAGCATCAATAACTGAAGCTGTAGGGAAGTGATATGGGAGCAGAGCTGACCAGTTCACAATATTTGACTGGAGGCAACTCAGCTAAAAATGAAATTATTTTTGGTATATTGAAATGCAAGTCTTTAGGAGAAAAAAAGATGCAAGTACAATGGTAACAAAATCATGATGCTAAGAGTCAGAGTTCATGTTTTATCACTGATAATGAAATGTGCATGTCGCATAGCCTCTCATTTTACTCTTGTCTCTATGAAATTATCTGATTGCTGGAGTCATTGTAGGAAATCAATCTGTACACAACTAAGTGCCACTATTGACATTGTCCCTTCAAGTATTTCCACGAGGCTGCTAATTTTAAGTCCGTTTCTGTTAACCAAATTAGAGAGAGCATAACTACTAAGCACTGTGGAAAAATACTTCAAAACCTGTAGCCTGTTTCTCCCCCTCACCCCAAGAGCAAGCCTTTCATGTCTGGGTATTACCAACTGTTTAGGTGCTACTAACGTAGAAGCACTTTTACTCTGTGTTTTCTGACACCAGTTTGTGGAAATACTGCCTTTTAGTCATCTTAATCGGAGAAAGATGCAGCGTGTGGGAGTTGTTTGGGAGGGTTATCTTGATGTCCTTTAGATAGACCCTTTATACAATAAATGAACTAAGTCATCACTGCCAGAACACATCAAACAGTCCTACTCACAAATCCCATTTTACCAGCCAAGTAATTGGCCTGAAAAATTACTTCCAGAGATTTACACTGTAATCTTCATAAAATGAGCCTTCACTGATGCTATGGGAGGGAGTAGGGAGGACAGTGAGGCTTGCTACATGTACTGTGCTCTCTATATAGCTATTACTGGTATTAAATCAATATTGGTATTAAGTCAAATTTTGTCAGCAGACTGTGACTAAAAAAATAAACCTGCTGTGACTTCAAATGCAGTATCTCTTGGGATTCTTATGGAGTTTATTAGCACATAGAAGAAGAAAGAGGAAAAGACCTGTAGACCTAAAGAGGACCTTGCAGAAGATAAACAGAATTTTGAATAAAGATGTGTTATACATCTGCTTGCATGTATAAAAATCTAAGTTATTGTTGAGGTATTTATTTAAAGTCTTGAGCTGTCCTGATTAATTCTCTGTTTGTATCTCCCAGTTTTAGAGTTCACTGTTCTTGTACTGGAACATGAATGTAAAACATTGGTCGTGTTATTCTTGAAAGCATATCTTTTAAAGTGTACAGATTGTATACTACCTGAAACAATCTAAATTTCCAACTTTATTTTTGTAATGAAATGTTTTTATATTAACTTTATAACTTGAAGATAGTTGCTGTTGAATGATAAGTCTACAGAAATTTGTACTGTGTAATTGGACTAGACATAAAGTTTATGAAAAGATAAATTTATTTGGATCAGAATTTGCATTACATTTCTTAGCTGTGCCTTGTGTTTGTTGCATTAGATTAAATCTTTTCTTTTATGTCCTATTTCACTAAGCACTGTGACCTTTATGTAATAATTTTAGTCTCGATTGTCCTACATAAATTGAAAGCATTACAGAAGAATGGAAGATTCAAGATCTATTCTGAAAGAAATTAGCTAAGGCAGCCACTCAGTCAGAGAAACAAAGAAGTTGGCTGAGATTGGGTCGTTGAAATGCTAACAAGCCTTATTCAACAGGGAAAGCTTATTCAAACTACAGCAGACGTGTGATAGCCTTTGGGAAGAAATTGGGGAGCATTAAGGAGAAATTTCTAATGCTGTATTCAGAGAAACCATATGAAGCTTTCAAAATAACCCTTTGATCTGAGAAAAGAATATGTGATCTGCTAATACTAATTGGAAAAGATCCATTTTTGGCCTGAAGGGCAAGAAGTTTAATTAACAGTGTAAAATGATGTTGGGTTAAAAGTCTAATATTAATGAGAAATTTTAATATTCCTAAGTATCACAAGAGCATAAACAGAAGCAAGAATCTAGAAAGATGACTTGAAAATTCTATGTATAATGGCTTGTACAGGAACAGACCTGAACTCAGGATTTTAATGCTGGATAACCATTACCTTTAGTTACAGGATGAATCTTCAAGTAGCTGTTTATTGTTCTTGTTTGAAGGATGCACTGATGCAATACAAAGCTGCTGGTGGGATTTATTATTTAGAAATGATACGTTGTATTGAGGACTTACAAGGACAAGACATATTCTTATTGAAATTATTTTTTCAAGGCTTTTTCTGAGCTATCCATACGCATGTTGCAAATCAGCAACTAAAAGGGCAGACTGTACTAAAAAATATTTTTACTAACACTCACTGAGTGAATTTGATTTATGGGAGACGTTTTGAACCTGAAAGTGAGATAGAGCATTCAGTCCAGGACAGGTTATTGAAGAGAGAATCTGACATTAATCTTTTAAAAAGGAAGATTTTTCTTTCACTAAAGCGAAGGATTTTGTTCCATGTCTAATACATCCCCATGGGGTTTATTGCTTTGGCATGTTTTATGCCCTGGGTTGTTATTTCTGCACTCATTCACGGTGGAGAAACCTCAGAACCAACATGGACAAGGTTTGTGCCAAAATTAATATTCTGGAAAGGTCATACCAATGACTAGATGATTCTTTCCAACAAAAGAATAAAGAGGGGGAAAATACTGCAAATCCATTCATCTATTACTGAAGACACATTTAACAGATTGATGTAACTTAGTCTAGAAAAGACAGCTCATCAATTGTTGCACAACTTGAGGAGGTTGGACTCCATTAAAAATGATGCTATATATTAGTCTCACTTATTTGAAAGAACTTCAGGAGTCTTTAAATAACTTCCACCAAGAATTGTCACCAAGTGACAATGATAAGTCCATATTATGCATGTAAAAACAATTACAGAAGAAAAATTATGTCAGAGAAGATTAAAACCTGCAGTCAATTTGGGATGCTTTTCTGATAAACCAGAGTCAAAGTGGTCTTTCAAAGTTACTGCCATTTCTACTTATTCAGTCTGCAGTGAGAAAACTGAAGTCAGATGACAGTAGTTCCCAGATTTACTACCACGATTTATGGGCCTGTTTGTTGCTTTACTTGATCTTGACTTCTTCACTCAGCAAGAAGTTGTTTATTGTATAATTCTGAGCTGTTCACTAGCACTTAAGTCCAGCTTGGAGCCCAACTGGGATGTATAAATGCTGAACAGAATGGTTTTGGATTTTTTTTAAAAGCTTCCAAGCATAGCATGTAAAGAAGAGTAATACTTATTTTGTAGGCAAACCTTATCAAACTGATTGCTTTACACATGAACCTGTGTTTTAGAAATAAAGTGCTGTTATTCCAGAATCATCTCTCAGACAGCACAAAATATCAGTACTACATTTGGGGGCTAATGATAGGTAAACATCTATTTATTTGGCAGCCAAAACATTTCCTCATGGTCCATATGATGTTTATCATAAATGAAGTCACCTTTTAAGATATCAGGTCAGTTCAGTCAGTTCAGTCCTAGTTTATGAAATGATAGCTCAGTGAATCTACAGGACAATTTTTATTATTCATTTATCTTTCAAAATAAATTTCATAATTGCTATAACTGTTGCAAGCAGCATTAATAGCTAAACCTCCCTTTACATTTCTCCACAATGGTAAGGTAGATTTGTGCTCACATTTGAGCTTTTTTACTTAAGTGAGTTATACTGTTTCATATTCGTCATCCTATCATTTCTTTTCAGGGGAATCTAAATTGAGATTATGTACATTAGAGAAATGGGCTTCTGGCATCTGCAAATTGCTTTTTGTCATATTCAGTCAGTAGATGAGGGTATAGAGAGAAGGGTCGAAAATGGAGTTATATGATGGGATTATATGATGTGAACAGAAATGATGCAGTTAACCAGCAGTCCCTCTCACTTGGCAATAACGCTCCTTCCACACGGACTAGCAGTTTCTGTAACATGTGAAAGTCAACCCACTGACTGAAATGCATAGTAGAGTAACACAGATAACTTTGCAAAGTATAGGTTTTTTCTATTCACTAGATTTGAGAAGCCAATTAACAAGCAAGTTCTCTCCTATCTTACCCAGGACTCCATGTCCTACCAGTCTTGTGGTCAAATGCTTGGCTAGGAGCATCAGCAGAAATGTCAAAGTTACCTGGCACTAAGTATGAATATTTTGGACATGGTTTTTCAAGTGTTTTTTCCTCCACAATCAAAATGACTGGGAGAATTAGAAAAGTAGCAGAAGAAACCAAAGCATGTGGGGTATCATGATACATAGGGTGGTCTTTCTATGAGGACAGCTGCAAACAGGGAGCAAATTTTAACTTTGAGATATGTTACTTCTCCTAACTATTATTTCTTTAGAAACTTTCAGTTTGCTTGTTTTTAAGGCTTCCCTATGACAGCATCTCTGGACTACAACATTTTTATGGAAATAGAAAATTTTCCCTTTTTTCCACTTTCAGTTGAAAAGGTGGATGAACTCAAAGTGCAGAACATATCAATTTCCGATCTTGATGAAAATGGGGAAGCTGATTTGCCTCATGTCAAAAGCTGTTCATTGTTGCTCATTTAAAATGTGAGTACAATAAACTTAATCCACCAATATGAATAGTATTGTAATGAAAGCAGAAGCAACAGTTACTGGGCTACCTGCTATAGAAAAGCAGAACAAAAAAAAACTTTCCTGTTCTTCTAAACCATTTTCCTTCTAGAACAAATGAGCAGATGAGCAAACAAATTCATATTTGCAGCCATGCTTTTTTGTCAGTCTTTTATGTTGACATAAAAGTTGTTTTGCAGTTTTGTGGCTTCACTGAAGGAATTGTGATGTTAATTAACAGCTCTTTGAAACAATTTCTTCTAAATGTCTTTACTTCTGAACTGTTTTCACTAGAACATATGATCTGTAACCTTAATGGCAATTTTTCTGCAATTTCTGTCAGAAATGCTGCTTGGTAATGCAGCTTAATAGCTATGCAGTGCCTGACTGGATTTCAACACAGCTGGAAATTATCGTTTTGTTTCTATGGGTGTGAAATTCCCATTCTCCTCAAGAGTAATGAGAGAGGCTATGTTGACCTCTACGTCAGTAGCATAAATCAGCTATCACATGAAAACCTACTTCTGAGCACTGGCATGATCTTTTGGAAATATTTGGAGGTTTAAACTTGAGCTCAGGCAATAACCAACACACCCTGTGCTGTGTACATATCCTGATAACAGCCTAAAGCCTTCTGTCATTTAAACAGAATATTATATCACTTCTTTATGCCAATCTTTATTTAAAGAAATCCAGTAAACTCATGTCTTCAAATCCTTCACAGATCTTGTCTCCAAATCCTTCATAGCTCTTCTGTAAACTCTTGATGTATTTGCACTGGCTCTGACAATGCCAAATTTAATGTACCTTCAATTCTGATATTTATGGCTGGTTCCTTGGAACTTTGTATTTTACATGTCCATTTTTAGGCTTCTTTAGTATTTTATGAGCCTGTTGTCCATTCTGATAATAAAAGCTGCATTCTGCTGTTACTGGCAGCAACCACCACACCCACTGTGTTAAATGCCAGGGGAGCAGCAGAGGAAGGCAGGCAGGGGCAGAAGTTTTGAGCCTTCTAGGTGTTGTAAAGTGCACAAAACCGTTTTTTATCATCTGTTGATGTAGCAAAAATAAATACTATTCAGTGCTCATCCAAATGAACAGAACTTAATTAAGAGAATCACAGAGTTAATAATTGGATTATCAAAGGGTAAAATGCAGTAGAGATGAATATTAGCCATGCACAGCTCAACACATGATTAAGTTGAACTTAACCCTTTGTCAGTCAGGTTTTAATAGTTTACGTTATTTTTCCTTTTTTCCTATGACGTAGTAAGTCCATAATTCTGTTTAAAATAATAATATTAATAAGGTAATGCTTAATTTGTCCATTAAGGTTGGGATTTCATAGAGACTGACTTTCACTGTAAATAGTTTGAGAATTCAGGGTCAGAGAAAATGGATTAAAAATAGAACAAGGAATATCACTGGCATGGTTACATGGAGACTTTGGTGAGGTGGAATGCTCAATGCAATTAGAAAATAGTGACTGTTTTTACTTAACTGAAATATGCTGTCTTTCCTTTGTCACATAAACATATCTGTTGTACTAGAAGATCATGGAATTGTTTTACAGCACTACATAAAAAATACTTGAGAAGCTGCCACCTATGGCAGTACAAACACCTTCCTCATAACAAGTTTCCATGAAAATACAATGGCTCAGTTTAGACCAGCTTGCCTTGGTAGCTAATTGTGACCCACCAAGTTATATTGATGAATGTTTGTAAATGCATGTGTTCCCACTTCTTTTAAATTAATCTTAAATTAATCTTAAAATGTTCTTTCCCCAAAACAATCCAGAAGCATGGAGCAAGTTGAAAAAGAAAAGTTTTATTCCAGTCCTAAGCTTTCTACATAAACAAGTAAATACCAGACTTTTTTTGGGGCAGGAGTAAAGCTCCATAAAAGATTTCCAATAAATCTGTTGCTCTGTCTTTGCAACAGACTTATTTTATATGATAAATGCACCAAATAGACTTGTAAACCATAGTAAGGAAAATAAATGTGCTGTGCAGTACAGTGGTGGTCTCTTGATGTGAGTTTGTTTCAGGCATATGAACAAAGCAATATACAAGTGCCAGGCAGGGGGTGGTTATTTGCGTTTTCCATGTCAGTTGAAAATAAATGATGAAATAAAATCTTAATAATAGCAGAATGGCAGGCTATTTCTTATTTGCTTAAAAATAAAAATAAAAAAATTTGCTTTGTTCTCTGCACAGGCATGTATTGGAATCCATCTCTATTCATAATTCAAATGGGTTTTGAAGTTTTCCCTTGTGGGCAGTGTCTTGTATCAAAGGGGTTTTGCAAGTAATTTGGTATGATTCAACCAAGTTAATGGTCTCTGCTCCTATGAGGCACAACAAAACTTTAGCAAATTTCTCCAGAGAGCCCAGATATTTTGCTAGTTCTGAGAAACTAATTGTATTGATTGTGACTGTTTAGGAAATGCTCCTGTCAGCTCAAGAATCAGAGAGGGAGGGAACAACTAAAACTGCAACCTTATCATTTTATCATTTCTACGAAATGGAGCAGATTTCAGGGGCCCAGGGTCGCCTAAAGGCAGATTTGGACTTAGCACAGACTCATAAAACATTCTTTATATTAAAACACTTATTTTTATAGTCAACAAAGTGATCAGCAAAAGAAGAGATGTTCTTTTCCTCTTCTGCCATTTTTAACTTGCGCCCTTATTCAACTTCCAGCTGCAACTGAGCTTTATCCTAGTCCAGGTTTTGGCTGCCCTTTACTGCCCAGGACAATTTTTGCAAAGGATTTGCAAAAGGGTTTTTCCTCTGCGCTCTCCATCAATGTGGCAGAGTGCACATATTGCTGAATGAGTTTTCTTCATCTGGGTGCACAGAACCCTTGTTGCCTGAAAGCCTCAAGCCAAATCTTAGGCATACCTTTCTTTTTTTGATCAATTGCATTATTATATAGAGTATTTTCCATGCAAAAAACTGAAAATAATTGAGGACTAGTTTTCCCATAAGCCTGTTTTCTCCATTGAACTACCCTTTGCTCAGTTTTTCCACTGTTTCTGCATGAAAATTCTTCATATCTATTCATAGTTCTGTTCACTCATTAAATTATTCTGGGCTTGTTTGCTGCATTCTGGTTGTTTGAGGGATTTTTTACTTGGTTCTTTGAGTTTGTTTGTTTGTTTGTTTTCTTGGTTGGGTTGTGGGGTTTTTGTTTGGTTGGGGGTTTTTTGTTTGTTTGAGGTTTTTTGTTTTTGTTTGGTTTTGGGCTTTTGTATGTGTATGTATGTTAGTTACTAGTTGTTGGAAGAAAATTCCAAGAAAAAGCATGCCAATACTTGTATTTGTATCAGCATTGAAAGGTACTGCTGTAATGAATAATAGTGAAGTTTTGGTAGGTCAACCTCAGAAACTGAGAGCTTCTTTAAGAATAAGAAAAAAATAGGAGGTAAACACATTTCTGTTGTAGGTTATCCTATAGAAATTAAATTGCATCACATTAGCAAGGAAGCTACTATAAATTTTGCAATTTATTTTCAAGTGCCAGTGTAAGTTCATGAAAATTCTTGGAAACACTTCATAAGGAGTTGGAGAAGTACTGCAGGTAAATTTCAAGTAGGAAAGCAAAGCATTTTTTATTTGAAATGTTGGGATTTTGGGGAAATACACTTCTTTTGGCAACTGGCATCTTTGTGAGCCCTTCATGCACATACATTTGATACATGCATAGAAATAATTAAGTATTTAATATATTATGATTTGCCTGGTCTAGTTCACCAGCTATTAATAGGATCAATATAAGAACACATTTCCTTGGGAGACATTGAAAGAACAGTAATGTTGGGATTACTCAGTGTTTTTCCTACTATGAAACTTGACTGATCTATTATCAGATGGTTATTATAGGATTAATATGTTATTATATTTTTAATTGTGGAAGTATAATAGTAAGCATTAGGAGTAGCCAGAGAATCTGCTCCCCTACACAACTCTTCAAGTCCACTGCCCTTTCTTGGCTGGTAGTAATTTTTCCTAGCACTGCTCTGCAAATACAACAGCAGTCCAGCAAGAGAAGGGGGGAGACACTTCAGGGAGCTGGTTTCAGAGCATTGGGCAGGAAACCAGTGCCAAAATTGTCACTAAGGACAGGAGGTCACCTGTTGGGTGTGGTGGACACACATGTTCAGAGCATTAAATTAATTCTTGCATACAAAATCCTTTTCTCTTTTGACCAGTTACTTGGCTACAGCTACAGCAAGGACAGCATAAGAAAAATCACCATTCTGTTCCTTAGACGTGGAATAATTGGAATTATCCTGGCAGTGTCATGGTCTTGAGATTTGTTTTTTCCTTTTATAACTCTTCTATGTGACAGATGAGTACAAAACCATTTTGAATATAGGACTGAATTGTGCGAGAGTTTGAAAGGACATAATTTTCTTAAAGGTTTGACTGCAAGATTTTAAGGTCTTCTTTTATACCATCTTGCTAATTATATGCTTCCCTCCCTGAGCTAAGGCAAGTACAGATGAGATGCTTGTGACTTTTGTGACTTTTGTTCTTCCTCAAGCAAATTGCCAGATTCAGAAAGAAGCAAGAATCATCACACTTTTAAGAAAACAAAAAAGTTTGTCTTAAATATCACAACAGCTAATGTTAGTGTTTCCTCTCACAGCTTCCATAGACATCAGCTGGCTTACAACTGTCATGGTTTGATACTGGCACAGTGTCAGTGCCCCCATGAAAATACATTCTCCCTGGTGTCTGCTGTGAGATGTGACCAGAAATAGAGCAAAGCAGGCTCCAATTTAGGAATAAAGAAGAGAAAACTTTATTAACTTACAACTATATGTAAAAAGAAACACACAGAAAGAATGAAAACCTTCCAAAAGCATTTCTCCTCCCCCCACCAAATTTCCAATACATCCATCCCTCAGATCACCAACTCTCAGTCTATCACCACCCTTTAGATAATCAATTCTCAGTTCATCAAGGGGTGAGGAGTCCCTCTTGTGCCATAGGCTTTGCCTGGAAACACACACGCTGCTCTTGTGTTTCCATGTCACACATGGCACCGCCTGGAGATGGTTTGCCATCCTGACATCTTCCTTCCATGCCCAGTGCTCTCACCACTGCGCATGAACCAGAGCTGCTTCTAGGGTTTTCCATTCAAGGGTGCTTTGTCCAGTTCCAAAAAAGCACAGTCTCTCACTTTTGGGATACCTGTCCCCCCCAAATTTCACCCCCTGGGGCTGAGGGGTCTCAAGAACAGAGATCTTCTCCTCCACTGAAGATCGAGGGCACCAACCACCACCCTCCTCACCCGTTGTCTCTGTTCACGCACTCCCATAACATCACTGCACTCTCTCGGCTCCAAGCCATTGCCTCCCCCTAAATGCAGTCTCTGTGTCACAGGAAAAATGGTTCTGTCCATGGCTGTACAAGAAAAGTCCAGCCAAAGGCCACTCCATCACCTCCTCCCACCTAAGATTCTTCTCCACTTCTCTCGTGACCCATTTCCTCTTATCTCATCTCTTATCTCTCTTCTCATTCAGCTCCAGGAGGTTCAGCATTTGTAAGGTTTCCATCATCCAAGAAAAGGGTTAAAAATCTCAGTCTCTGCCTGTCCAGAACTCCCACACTGCCCTGCCAGGCACCTTCTCGCCGAAACCCCATTCCCCTCCCCCCCCCCCTTCTCATCCGGCCGCTATCAAATGTCAAGGTGGCACAAGCACAGACACCAGCGCTCTCTCGCTCTCCTCGGGGTGGAGGGAGGGGTGGCTGCCCGATGCCTCTTGGTGCTCCTCCTCCCTTCCATCCTCAGGGCCAGGCCTACCTCACCCGGCAGCTGGGCAGGGGAGAGGTCTGACCTGTTTCCCCTCCGGAACCCAAGAGGAAGCTTTCCTGGGCGTTCTCTGCTTTTAACTCCCTGTGTTCTCAGAGGCGTATCCACGTCCCCAGTGGCCACACCAGGTGCCAATATTCAAATCTGAGCACCCATTGGTTTGACCACAGCATCCCAAAAAACTCACTTCCTCTCAAACCAAGACAACAACAGAGCCAATTTTTTCCTATAGACCACCTGAGCTTTAAGCAGATTCCTAGGATTTTGTTATTTATTGGCTTTCTAACCATATTCCTGCAAGCACAGAGGACTGCCTAAGTACTATTTCTCAAAATCAAAGTAGCTGATTGTATTTGATTTTCTGTAGGCAAATCAGATTGTCTGAGGCTGCAGAAGACTTCTGTTGCTAGTCTATCTCCTTTAATATATGTACTGCTCCTGAAAGAAAAGGGTCGGATCTTTCTCTTCTTTTATTTTTCTTCATCTCATGTTTCTCTGCTTGCCCAAGAACAGCCAGAAGGTGAAAGCTTTCCTTTGTTCTGCTACCTCTTTCTGCTGCATTCAGAAGGAATTCTGTATTCTGCTCTCAAAAATACTGATCATCACAATTGTTTTGTACTTAACAGATTAGTAAAAGCCCAGCAAAGGGTGGGTTTCAGTTCCTGGCAAGTTTGCATAGCAAGCCAAGGGCCAAGTCAGTCAAAGACAATATGAATCTGACCAGTTGAGAAGTAAAGATTCTCAGAATGTGGGACATCCTTAGAGACCTGCCAAACTGCTTCAGAAAATGCACAAGAAATGCAAACCTCTCCTGATCAGATGAATGGGTAATCTACAGGAGCCTACTGCACACCAACCAAGAGCCACAAGCTCATTTCCAAGGCTATTTACTATTTCCATAGTTTAAGTCTGGAAATTTATGTTGCTATGTTATTAATAGATATTTTACAGAATTTTACCATGTGGGCTTCATGTAGCCACACTCTGAGAGGCTTTTTGGCAGTTGGGCAATTTTTCCACTCATGATCAGCTTATGTATAGTGAGAAACTTAAGAAGCTAATGCAGACTCAGGAAGCTGTTGTTTAGGAGTGCATTATCTGCTTCTGCACTAATGAATCTGTATATCTTGGAAGCTTAGGCAAGGTGGGAGGTCAACTGAAAATAAAATCACAAGAAAACAAAACAAAATGAAATTGAACTCTAATTCTCTTATTGTTCAATAGCTTTTCCCTGTGACTATTTCATCTAGTTACTATTTCTGGAAATAGCTGAGTGCAGTATGTTTGGGAAATATTATCACCATACATACCAGTGATGAAATTTCTGCACATTTCTGGACTATGTTCTCATATTTTACTGTCAGCGTTTTGTAAGGTCATGTCAAAATCCTGTTCAGGTGAAAGTTTGGCCTCTTGCCTTGTTGTTTTTCCAGGGACACTAGATTTTCTAAACAAAGCTGGTTTGGGCTCATGATTAACTATCTAATATGTTCCAGGTTCTGAGATCACAAGACTATTATTAGGACACTAGAAATTTTTTTCCCAGGCATGACTCGGCTGAGTGAATAGGAAATATTGCTTTTAACTTTTAAACTCTAAAAATATTTTTTCAAAATAAAATTTATTGTCATGATAGTTACATGTTTTATGAGAAATTTTTTTTAAGACAAACATGTAAGCTAAGAATCAGTTTTCCCTATGTGTGAAAAACAGTTTTGAATATTAACAAAACATGCTGCAAGCATTTTTATATGAGCAATTCTATCTTGTTTTGCTAGAATACATTCATAATATTCCAGATGGAATATCTAGTTGACATTGCCTAACTTAAAATCTCATATGGACTCTACAATTAATTATGAAAAATAATTAAAAAGTTTAACTCCAAAAAGCAGAACTTTATAAATGAAAGAAGGAAATGGTAGTAGTAAAATTATTTAGAAATATTTTCAAAATGCATACAAACCTTTCAAATATCATGGCAAGTTGACGTCTATAATAGGTCATTTATTTTATGATCAACATACCTTGCATTCCCAAATTTTTGCATCCTCCCTAGTAAGAGTCCCCTTACTCTAAGAAAAAAAGGACTAAGAAATCCTGAAGAAAGAAGCACTTGGGGGAAAAAACCTTGCGATGCTCTCACTCTACATTCTCAGTTGTGACTGGTGTCACAAGGGTTTTCAGGGTGAAGAAGAGACGAGAACGTTGACTCCATGATCAGAAGGCTTGATTTATTATTTTATGATATATGTTACATTAGACTATACTAAAAAGCAATAGAAAGGAAAGGTTTCTTCAGCAGCTAGCTAAGCTAAGAATAGAAAAGGAATGAATAACAAAGATCTGTGTCTCAGACAGAGCAAGAGCCAGCTCTGCCATGAGTGGTCAAGAAATCCAAACACCCACAGGAGACCAATCACCTGTTGCATTCCACAGCAGCAGATAACCATTGTTTACTTTGGTTGCTGGAAACTGCAGCTTCTCACAAGGAAAAATCCTAAGAAAGGATTTTTCATGAAAGATGTCTGCGACACTCAGTTATATTGTGAAGTGAAAAAACAGTACAAATTTTAAATAGAGCAGATTCAACTAATTCAATGGAAGATACCTATCAGCATCTAGGACAATAATGTTTACAAATATTAAAATAAATAAAGAACACATTTTCTAAGGAAAACCCCAAAACACACAACAATCCCAAATAAATAAAAAAAACACATTTGTCATACATTATTCTGGTGAGAAGTAAAATAGATATTGCTTATGAGTACAGACTGCTATGTGGAGATGTGGAGCAAATATCTTCATCCTAGAGTCTATAGTTGGAAAAACAGACTTTCTTCTTGGGATTTGAATTTCTAAGAAGCTTTGAAGCAATTAACAAGAAGCCAATGAAAACAACATAATCAGCTATTCATAAATAGGGCATAAAGGAGACGGAGACAGCAACTAGAGTTTTTCATATTGGAAAAACTTGGAGAAGAAGACTTCTGTGAAGTGTTAATTTATATTTTATATTTAGAAACTTTGGAGGAGATTTTATATTTTGTTCTGTGGAGTGTTGTGGTATGATATGTAAAAGTAATAGCCTTAGATAATGTGAGGGCTTGGTTGAAACAGCAGGAAGATTGGAAATCGACAGGACAGTGTAGCACTAGAATAAATTAGAAGATTATGTTATGATTGTAAGGACAAATGAGCTGTGGTAACCTCTGCTGGGTTTGAGGAGTGGGTTGCAACGCCTCTGGCTGTTTTCTGTAATCTGAGGAAATTGTGGGGAATGATGCTGAGGCAGCTGCCTACAGCAGCCTTGTGGTGTTTCTGCCTTACCCAGAGAGTAGCACCAGCCCTGAGAGAACTCAAGAACTGTACTTTCATTCTGCATCTCTCACCCTGTCCTAGACAGTGTTAATATGTTAAATCTCTGTATCTGTCTTGAAGATGTTGAGTAATTTTAGTGTAGATCTAAACATTATTGGGGAATATTTTATACACTGCTGTGTAAAGCTATCTGGCATTTAAACACAAGAATTTACCTAAGAGAAGTATCTGTCTAACGTATGAAATATTCAAGCTGAGAAATTAAAATCAGAGGGTGACTGATATATGTTTTGTGCTAAAAAACGTACTATTGATAGTGCTACTGCTTTTTCTAACAACACTCATGGTAAGCCTTAGGCGTTTTCAAGCCCAAAGCTAGTTCATTTATCTTGTGGAAGCAGCAATTTGAATATTGGTGAAGGCAAAGAAGGGTTAAGTAATCTTAGAAAAGATTTATTATAATGTAAACACTTCATCTAATGACTAAAACATTTTTTTTTCTTATTGGGAATTTTACTTTCAGAATGCTAAAAAATTGCTATTTTCAATATGGATAGGGATTGCCTGCACCAGTGGTTTTAAATTTGCTGTTGAGACACAAATTTCTTAGACTGCATACCAACTTTGACTAATTTTCCTTTTGGTGTTTGGGATTCTTATACATAGAATGAATACAGTCATGTTATACTGTCTTAAATTACAATTTAAAAAACACCTGAGGATTCCTTTTACTAATATCTGAACTACTTAGGTAATGTTCAGTACAAAGGATCAGTTTGTTACTTCTTTCAAAAACAATAGAAATGGAAGTGAAGTGCTTTTCAGTATCTCTAAAAGTAAAGGTTCAACTAATACAAGATACATATAGAAAACTTTTCAAATTCACTAAAAATTCACTAAAAATTCATAAGGATGCCTCCTGGTTTTTAAGCCTTGCTTAAACTAAAATTATTGATCTTATCCCAATCTTTTGAAAATAAAATAGAGAAAGGGATGGTATATTTTTAACTTCATCTTCCAGATATTTCAGGCCCTTAAAATAGATCAAAACATAACCTGTGATTCTGAGGAAACCTGTGGGTCTAAAAGTAATAAAACTGGTATATTACAACAAAACTTTCAGAGAACAAAAATATTAAAGGAGGATACAGTTTAGATCATCTTTTTGATTGCTGTTTGGAAACCAGGCTTGGAAAAGCTCCAGTGATTCAAAACACTGCATTAGCACTTTCTGTGTACATACCCATTCTTGTTGCAGCACAATCACAGAGCTTTGAAAGGACTGGACAAAAATGTTTTTTCCAGCCCTCTGATGACAAGTTTCTTCTTAGCTACCTCTGAGACTCAGTATGCCAGAGGAGCAGTATTTGAAGCCTTAATCAGGTAAATCGTGGTTGTTTGCAGGTGGGTTTATTACTCTTAAAAAAGAAAAAAAGGAAGTGAAGATCTAGGGTATTTATGGTTATCTAGCATAAAGCTTGTTATGAAAGGGAAAATGTAGCAAAACTGATACTGTCCTGTGTTTTCATATTATTAATAATTATGAAAGATGCTTTCAATCTTCACATTCAAAACGTTGTGCAATTGCAGGTTCTTAGTTTTGCTCCAGTTTAAGTCAACAGCAAAGGTCCAGCCATCTTTAAGGTGACTGCATTAGGATACTTCAACTACTCTCATAGAGCAGCAGCAAAAGAATAGGTTTGTATTCCTTGCTTACAAACATATTAATATTCTGGTTTATGGCCATAGCCTGGCTCAGTATCAGCCTTGAATTTGAACTCTGGAGTTTGAAATTCCTCATCATGTCCTCAGACCATTTGATCTAGACCTTGACACCCATCCCATCATAAAAAGGTGAGAAAAGAAATTATTTTTAACATGAAATTGATTTCCTGAAATTCCATGAGACTGCTGCTCCTCATGATACTTTGCTAACAAGTTAACGATCCCATTTATTTTTAAATCAATACACAGCAAGGGACCCCAGTGACTTTCCTCTCAGGCTTTAAAAACATCTATAATTTTAGCCTTGAGGATGCCTTAAAAAATCAGAACATGTAGTCATTTTTATTCTCTTCTGTTGAAGAGCAGATGCTTGCAGGTACAGAGGAGTTACCCATTCACCATAGATTTGGAGACTTAAAGATAGAACCGTTCAGTGTATTTTGCTGTGTCATATTTGGACAAGAGATTTTACTTTAGATCATTAGCAAAAATTTGGTACTTCTGCTTATTTATTTATTTAAGAAAAAAAAAGACAGGGAAAGTGAATATACTTGGAACTAAAGGATTTTAAAAATTATTTATCTGTGCAATAAAAGAATGATATTAGATGAAAGAAAGCTATGAAAGCTGAGATCTTTCCCACTGTTTATTGTAATATAATTTGTAATTGGGTTTTTGTTTAGTATCAGCCTTGTCTAATTGCAGTGGAAACTGCAGCCAGTATGAAGAAGTAATCTGCTCTTGAGACATATTCACCACTCTACAAGGCATTTTGTATGCATTTTATAACTAATATGAAAGACCCTAGTTATTCTGTAGTAATAGATGTTGTGTGTGAGTCATGAGAATTTATTTTGGCTTAGCTTAGTGCCCACTATTAATACTTCAGCATTGTGAGAGTATCCATAAAAGTTTTGAAGTTTTACATTTGTGATTCTTGGGGCTGTCCTGTGGGGGATTTGGAGCTGGACTTTGATAATCCTTGTGGGTCCCTTCCCACTTAAAATATTCTGTGATCTTTTCTTGTTCTTTTCTTCTTTGTAAGTGCTCAGGACTGCAGACAGACAAAGCCATCTGCTGCTCTCTCAGATATGGTTTCTAGGAAAGAATTTAAATAGATGCTGAAGACACTCCTGAATCTCCATAGAACAGTCAGCCTGAAAATGTAGCACTGATAAGCTTTTCTGTGTAGGAACAATTTAAAAAGCACTTACTGTCATGAATAGTCCTTTCTTTCTCAGACCCCCACAGTAACATGCATTTAGGTCTTGTGGCTACCTTTAAGCAATGAATGGCTCTATTGACTTCATGCACTTAAAGTGCTTTAGTGGATCAAGTTTATTTCAGGGGACTTCTCAGCTGAGAAATGGTTTACAGAAGTAGATACACAGACTGACATGAATAAATCCTCTCAGAACATAGGAGATTTAGGTGGACAAAAAATGTCAGGGATAAGTAAAAATAATTATGTAAGTAAAATTATTTTCTAATTTTGGATTTGGTCTATTGATTCTGTCTCAAAGAAAATGCAAGGAGAGAGTTAAATAAGCACAGCTTCTGTTTGTAACATGTGTGGAAAGGTTGCATATTGCAGGCATTTGCTGTTTCCAGGTTATGGATGCATGGCTCCTTAGCTCCTGCTTCTATCATATCTAGCTGGAGTCAAAAGACTTTGTCTGCACAGATGGACAGTTTCCATTTCCTTTTCTGAAACTCAGATTTTGACAGTCCATTTTGCTGAATTTTTCCCAATTGCTGTTGTTGTTCAGGTGTACATCTGTGAATTATGGGGTAAGATGTGATATGCCAGCTTGCATATCGCATCTTACAGCATATTTCACATAGCTAGCTGCAAAAGACTTCAGAAATAACCCTTTGAGCTCACCACCCTTTCTCAGTGATGTGATTAAGGGAGAAAAACCTGTTCCAGACTCCCCCAGTTAAATGCTTTGAAGAGGAAAAGTCCTTTTTAACACTTGCCTAGTGCATGCTGGTGGTCCTCTAGTGTGTGGTATGTATATCTCCTCTGTGCAGGTCTGTGTGGGACTGGATTTCCCTGTTCTGGGACCTCTGAAATAAATGAATTGGCTCTGGGGAAGCTGAAGCAAATAAGCTCTTTGCTGGGAAGCTGTCACCTGGTAGGAACATCCCCTGGGGAAAAGGGACATGACATGTAACAGCCACCTACATATACTTGCTAGGCAGGAAGATTTTGTTAAAAAGTGTTTGCAGTCTTTTTCAATATATCAGTGCATATATCAAGAAATGAGTAAGAAGAAATATCAATAAATTTTTCCTCCTTACTAAATTAGAGAGAATGAAAGAGGAAAAATAATTTCTTACAGCTGTGTTTCCACTGTTGTGGTAAACCTAATAATCATGAGCAAATATTTGAGCATTACCATGCTATTAGGGGTTAAATCATCAGCAAGAATACTGAAGTCACTCTGCCCTGTCATTGTAATGCAATTCCACACTTCTGACCACTTCTCAGACAGGACAGTAAAGGAGAAGTAGTTTTAAGATAGTATCTGTATTAGTGCTTCAGGAGTTCTTGGAGTGCCTGGTTTTGCCAGCACAAAACCCAAGGGATGGGCAGTGAGAAAGCCTCAGTGAGCCCCAGGAGGTCTGTGAGTTTGGCTGGGAGGGCAAGACACCTGCAGGACATGTGTGGGAGAGACTCATGACTACCATGGGCATCCTGAGAGTGGGTGAAGTGTGCTGAGGAAGCCACGTGCCCTGCAGCTTGCAGCCAGCCAGGAAATACCACATGTCATTCATGAACTCTTGAGAATTGTGCTGGTGTTTACCTGTACCAGTTTCAAAGGCCTCTTGTAGACTCTCAATGAGAGTAGGACAGAGAACCCACCCCCCATGTTAACTTATTTTGGTGAAATGGGTAAGACAACATCATTTTCCAGAAATTTATTATGATTCCCAATCTGTACGTAAGTTGTTTGCATCACAAGTTGTGCCAAATCACCACCATTGTTACAGAGCAGGAAATTATGTGTTGTTTATAGGCACATTCTCTCGTCAGTTACTGATTTAAAGCAATCAATCTATTACAGAATTGCAGTGCCTCTCAAAAATAGATTTTCTGCATGTGTAGCAGGGGTTATTAAATTACTAAAATGAATTATTTGCCATTTTCATTTTTATTTACATTACCAATTTCAATTCACACTTGTAGAACAGCATGTTTTGCAAAACAAACTTTGCACAATCAGATAATATATTTTCATTATCTTTTACCTTACCATTCTATGTCCCAATTAAGTATCTGAATAATACAGTAGATATTAATTTTTTATGATACCTATAAAAATTCTCATTTCATAAAGAAAAATAAATATGTAAAGCATTTCAATCCATGTACCTCAGAAGACACACAAATGTATTGAAAATCCCATGATGTTTTTCACTATTCTGTGTGTTTCCAGTGTGAAGAACCTGATTGTTCCTTTTGGGCCTTTTTTTTTTCAGCCCCTACACACTGGAAAGAAAATATGCCTCTTCCTGCATGTGGGGTGTAATTTAATTTAGAATTTAACTGAAAGGTTTTACAAATTAAATTAAAAATTTAATTTTTAATTTAATTTAATTTAGAATTTAATGCTTCCAGCAGAGGGACAGTCAAGCTTTCAGCTGTTTGCCTCCAAGAATATCAGAATTCTAGTGTGAGCCAGCACTGTGCATGAGGTTTTCTGTGCTTTCACACTGCTGTTTCAAACACTTTCTTATACACTTACTTAGAAACAAGTCTGAGGCAAAGTTTAGAATATATAGGCTCTGAGGGGAAGAAGATGGAAGAACTGGGTGTGTTAAGTAAGGGTATAGTAGAGATCTTCATATATGTAAAGCAATATGTGAATTAGAAGGAAATAAACTCTCTTTGTGTTAACTAGGCATAAAAGAACTTAAAATCATAAGTGGCAGTAAAGGACACAGGAATTTCTTTTTATCTCTATAAATATTTAGACATTCTAGTATAGTTCTTAAGTACCCATTGACCTTTAGGAATAAAGCAAGTAAAATTGACTTGCTTGGAAGTAAAAGGAATGTTTGTGGTGCTCTTGGTTCCCAGTTGCTGCAGGAATTTGGATGTTTCAAACTCTCTTCCAAAATGTTGTTGTATAGTGATGGTGAAATATGGAGTGGTTTGGGTTGTAGTCTTTAGGTGTATGTGCAGCAGTGTTAACACAGCCATAAGAGCAGTGCCTATTTCTACAACTATCAAGATTCAGTCAACTCATTCCTACAGTGAACAGTACATTTAATTAAAAAAAAAAAAAAAAAACAGGCTTCCAAAACTTGACCTGAAACAACCAAAGTGAATTATAAATGCATTTAAAATCTAGAAAACATGAGAAATATTTTCTTCATTCCTATATAATTTACTGGAAAAAATATTTTTGATTTCTGCACATCGAATAATTGAATGGGAAGGCATAATTTTTCTATGGTAAATGGAGTTCAAATATTTTCATTAAACATTGATTGATATGAAGGAGAGATCTTTTTCAATGGGGAGAATGTTCTTTTTAATGGCACAATTGGGTTTTGGGGAAGAATGGTGGTTTTGGGAGGGAAAAAGAGAAGCTGTTAGGCTGCCTGAGAAAACAATATAATGTGGTTTTATCTTGTGGCAAAATAAAAGATAACAATCCTCAAACTCCCATGCTTAGTATATAGTCATAGTATGATTTTCCCTGTTTCTCTTCAATTTTTAGCCTTAAACCTAGGATATGATGCTGAAGAAACATTACTGAGTTTTATGTTACTAATGAGCATGTACTGTGGATTATCATAACTTATTTCCCCTTGATTCTGGTGCTTTCTTGACTGACTAGCAATTAAAAGAAAACAAAGCAAAAAAACCAAAAACTCCCAAACCTTAAACCAGTTGCCAGGGTATTAAATATATTGTGTGCGTCCCCTCCTCTCGTTTGGAAAGCAATAAAGCAGCACAGATATGGCAAGGATGTCAGCAAAGTTCTTTCCCTTTTATGTCTCAGTGTTTCTAAAGTCTTTCAAGAAGCAGAAATGGGTTCACTGACACTCTCAGCTAGCAGCTTGCCTTAAACCTTCTTCAAACTTGCCATTTGCAAAGCTTTCCGAACTCTCCAAGACTTTCCAAACTGTGCTATAGTTGTGTGAGATGGGCCTCTTCTGGTTTCTCCTGCTGGGGAGCCCTTCTGTCTTGAGCACAATAGTTGAACAGCCTGCTAGACAGACAGGAGAGGGCACGAGTGGCACTGTAGGCTGAGGGACAGAGCAGTAGCCACACAGGCTTCTCTGGTGCTATCAGAACCTCCTGCACACAGCAATTGGATCGTTCCTGTGAATCTTCAGTTAAGATGAAAGCTGAAAAGTCCTCTTTTTGAGCCACACAGAGCAACAGGTACTTCAGAATATATTTTGTCTGATAGTTGATCTGCCATCTTATTGTAGCTGCAGATCTCCCCAGGAGACAATTGAGTTTCTGTTTCTCAAATTCTTGGGGATTTTTAGTATACTGAAGGACTGAGCTATGGCATAAAATACATCACAGACCTATCTTCCATTTCCTTGTCCAATTCTTTCCCACCAGTGCTTTTAATCTATTACTGCAAAGAATTTACTTTCCTGTGAAATGTTTTTTTGTGCTGTAACATATCAGGGGAGAGACAAGAGCTCCAAATACACCAATAGACACTTTGCACATGTTTGGATTTTGCTTGCAGAGACCACTGTAGTTGAAGGTTATAGGTTTCACTAAGACAGAGTGTACATGATGGTCTTTAAATGTATTTCATTAGTGGTTTTTTTAACTTTTATTAAATTATTTTTCTCAGTAGGAAACTGAGCCACAGAGAGTCTTGCCTTCCACCTAAGTCCTTTTCTAAGGAATTTTGCCATTTCAAAAAGATTTCACAGTATTAACAGTATTCAGTCTCCTGGCATTTATCTAAATTATTGCTAATTCATTTTAGTTTCTCTGCTATTATGTCAGCCACTTACAGAATGAGCATGTTTTGCAATACAAAAAAAGAAAAAAAAAGAATTGCATTTTCTGTTTTCTTGAATTGTTATTAAATCACTTCATTTTGCCATCATTATTTAAGCTACGTACATTTGAAAAGTATGTATTTGAATGAAAAGCACTTCCTTCATTTTCAGGGTATAATCAAGTTTTTGAACTATACTTTTGGAGATGTAATCCTTTCTTTTTTATCCTCTTGCTGGCTAGGCTGTTTCCCTTTAAGAATGAATGGGTGTCAAAATCCCTTCAGTTTGACATCCTGAATGTACAGAAAAGAACAAACATATCCTTAGGAAAATTGGTTTTAGCTCTCAAAAAAGGAAAGAAAAAGAACAGGAGAAGTTATTCCTTTTTCTACCCTTGTACTATTCCATTTTCTACCCTTGTACTTTGCACTTTGACACTTGAAGCTTGTACCTTATCAAGGTTCATTTTCACTGTTTAAAAGCACGTGTTTGATCATTTGATAAATAGTTATGTTATCCATCCCTTTCTAAAATCCTTATGAATACAAATCATTGCAACTACACTGGAAAAGCTGATAGATAGATACAAATTTAATAATTTCTTTCATAGTTACAGGGAGTTACTCTCCAGTAGAGCTTTCTTAGCTTTTTTTTTATTTCTACTGTTCTTCTGTTGCAAAATCTGTGACTACAAACATTTACATCTGAAGTTTCCATGTTTTCCACCTTGTAAAACAAGCGGTGATAAAATTCCCTGCCATTAGGTAACCCTGTACAATGAAACTGTTTAAAACCACTTACACAGTAAGAGGTGTTACATTTGAAACCATAGAGAGTTTTTTAAAAAAAATCTTCTCTTGCATCATATAATAGAGAAACGTGTAAAACTGCAGCATACAAAATTATTACTTGATAGATATTTTGGATTTTTTTTCCTTTAATTCCCATCCTCATACCTTTTTTGTTACAGTACAGATGGGCAGTTTTAAGAATAAATTTAGTTAGTGAAAGTATTATTGGGAAGAACATTTTGGAGCATTCTCCAAATACGCTAAAGTTTTACTTTCTCTTTTCTTTTTTACAAAATTTAGATAAGAAAAACGAAAACAAAACAAAAAAGGAAAAGGGTTACTTCATTCCTAGCAAATTTAACCAAGTTTGGATGGCAGAGAGGTACCCTCTGAGAAGATGTCTTCTGTGCAGTTCAAGAACATTGCCATCTCCTGTAGCATTGTCCTCTTGATAGGATTTATTATAGAGAAAAAGCTGCCCATATCTTGCCACACTCTTAGGTCCCTTCTCTAAAGAATGCTGCAAGGTTGAAGTAGAAGATAGCCTAAGTTTGGTTATCTACAAAGCTTAATTCTACATTCAGTAATTTGTCATCTTTCATTTTAATTTCAATAGGCTTAAGAAGCCAATAAATTGTCAGGGTAAACCCTAAGAGTGCACCCCAAGTGCCAGGAAACCTCATAAAAATCTCCCTACCTATCAATCACCTTCTGTGATTTTTGAACAACCTTGTCCTAGATTTTTTTCTGTTTCTGCTTGGTTTCTGACTTCTGTGAATGGTGGTACAGAAAGTCTGCTTGGAACACTGTTAAGAAGAAGACAACTGCAACTTTTCCTCAAGGGTAAAAAAAAAAAAAAAAAAAAAAAAGGAGTCTAAGGTCTTCAGGGGATGATTTGTTTACCTGTACAGTTCTGTGTCTCTGTGAAACTCTTTTCCTAGGAACATCCAGCAGATGTAAGCATTATCAGGTATAAAGCACACAGATGTCATTAAGGGGCTTTATTTATTTTTTTTAATCACACAGTTTCATTACTTGCTTGTAAAGAGCACATCCTTATCCAAAAGTATGTTTAGTTTTATGAAATTCTGATTTTTAGCAAGTATTAAGGGTGATGGGGAAAAGCTAAAGAAATAGACACATGCATTGTTGACTTTAATGACTTTTTTATGATAATATTCTGAGGAAATGAGACAAAATTGAAAGAAGAAGTGCTAGATGACTGCTTGTTTTATCAATGGTTTTGACTGTCTCCTGGAAACTGGTTTTGCATATTTTATTTGAAGGGCACATTTTCTTATAACCTGAATTTGAGGTTTACTTGCTCTACTAAGTGTAATGTGTTGATATGTTGATAATTGTGGTGCTTTCTATCTAAAAATCACTATAAATTTGAAAGAAATTGTCTTCAATTTGCAATAATATTTCCAAATTTTATTCCAGTATCTGAATGCCATACCTATGCCATGTGGCACAATTCTCAGACAGGCAGGAAAGGCTCCTTCCCCATTTTTCCCTGCTAGAGGAGAGGGACATTTGAGAGTACAGGGGATTTAGCTGACAGAGAACACTGACAAGAAAGAAACCACAAATACTGTGTCTCTGTGATATTAGAAGAGCACAGGGATAGTGGTGTGTCAAAGGGGTGGGGGATGCAGGCACATCTGACTGGGAAGCTGCTCAGTCACCTGCAGATGGGGAGCTGCTCAACAGTCCTGGTTTCAGTCCTTGCACAAGGGCTCCCCCAGCAACAGAAGTGCCTCCTTGTCTTTCTGCCTACAAACTTGGCAGCTGAATTTTATTTTAAAAATATTCACCTTTTAAAATATTAACTTTTTAAAAATATTAACTTTGTATGAGCACCAAATATTCTCCACCAGCCAGTCTTTCAATATCTCATTTGATAGACATTCAGGAAAATACTACTGCTTAAGGTTTTTAAGAAGAAAAAGTGCATTTTCTTGAGAGATTCCTGTAAGCAGTCTTAGCACAGGCTTAGTGAAAATGGAGTAGCCTATAACTACCCAAGCAAAAATTATTTGTCAGAGCTTCCCAAATGTAATGTCACCTTATGTCAACCATGTTGGTCAGGTCATGAGAGGAATCTTATAGGAGATAATTAATAACTTGTCCTGAAACTGGGTGGGGTGTTTCCAAAGTAGTTAGCCTTTGATATATATCACAAGAGTGTTTATATGGAAGAAGTGTCAGTCTGCACAAAATTACTTTCACAAAACAGCTCCTACTGAATGTAAAGGAGTTTCATTTTTGTCTGCTAGCCTGATGACATGAAATGGAACCTGTGAGTATGGCAACCAGTATGTCCTGGATTTGTAGGACAAAATATGAGATGTCCGGCAGTTTTGGCTTTGAGGTCGATATCTTGTGAAATCTTAGATCCTATCAGGTTGAGGAAGTGGAGATATTAATCTATAAATGGACTTGCAACATATGAAGATTCCCTTGACTTGGAGTGATACTTATTTTCTTCAGGAGAGAGCTCCTTATTCTCCTTTTTCTGTTTGTGGAAAAGCAAAATCAGTAAGTCTGAGCTCTTGAAGGAAAACAAAAAAAAACAGAATTAAAAAAAATGAAAATTCTCACTGTGTGCCGTTCATATATTCCTGTCTTAATTCAGAATATACAGATACTGTGAATATCTTTGATGTTTCTTCATTCTAAATCACTAGAAATATAATAGATGTACTTTGTTGCTATTACTACTCAAATACTGATAATTTAGATGCAATTTTCCTCCATAACCCAGAAAGCAGTCTCCCTCTTTCCCCCGCCTGCCGAGCCTGTGTTGTAGAAAGAAAATAACATTGAAATATTTATTGAAATGTACACGTTGAATGGTGGAATTGGTGTAGCAAATAGCTGGATCACTGGTGCAGAACAGTGTGCTTTTAACACTGTTCTATAAATGTTAAAATAGTTCCTACAGACAGATGGTGGTTAATAAGTTTTCATTTATTTCTCTTTACTATTTCTGTAAACAGGTATTGATTAAAATAGTAAGTGCTTCTGGATTGAATATCTTCAGAGATGGTGTCTTATTCTGGAATGCAATAAGAGAATTTTAGAAAAGTCAACTGTTTGAAAACAAATGATCTTTTGAAGTCTTTTGTATTGAAACATTATCTTTGCCAATGGAGGAGATACCAGGCACTTTTTATTTATCCCAAGTCTATAACTTTCATTATATTTGCTTTACATTGCTGTCTATATTGTGGAATGAATTTGCTCTGGCACCAAGCTACTGAGTACTAGGTTTAATATTATAATTTGCATCCTGTGATGTGTGAATGCAAAATAAAATTTTTGGGGCATCTTTAATACGCACAAATCTCAAGCACTTGTCCTATTTCTCACAGATTTTAACAAAATATCCCTTGTGATCCATGGGCCCATTCATATGTTAGAGTTTCATATGATAATAATTCTCCTTTGGCCTGGGATACTGTATTTCAGCTTTTATTCTTTTAGCTAGAGCCTACTACTGGGTTACTTAGTTTCCAGCACTACTATTTTCAGGAGGTATAAGGCAACTGTGGCTTAATGTTTTCTGTAGTCAAGAAATGCTGGAAGTCTGTGATGTCAAGGTTTTGGTGCATGTTGCAGTGGCAGTGAGCTTCAATAGGCACAGAGGTGTAGTAACTCATGCCTGTGGCTAGAAAAGCAGAAAATGTACCTTGTTAGGTGCTTTGTTCTTGGGCCATTGTGCAAGGAGCAGCTGCAGCCTGATCCCCAAGTTCTGTTTGAGTTAAAATTTCCCAGGAATGCTTTGTGCTAAATGTGCTAAATGGGGACAGAAGTTGACAAAGTGCAACTGGTGCTGACAACGAACATCTTGAAAAATCAGCAGCTGTGCATTAAACCCCCAAGTGTCAGCAGCTACACAGGAATCCTTTATGGTCGCTGTAGGTTATACCTGACACAACACTGTAGCTCCTGTCAGGAATGGTTTTATATGTTTCCAGCCCCAAGCAAAGAGGCAGGAATGTGTGTGTTGTAGCTGCATCAATTACACTGGTGCACAGCACTGAAAATTCATCTTGAAAGTGAGGAACATTTAAAACAAGACCTCAAGTCAAATTCTTTTAAAAAATAGGTTTATTGAAGTCTTTGTCTCGTTGTCTTTTCTATAATTAGATAATGCTTTGAAAGAGCATGGTAAATAATGAGAAGCTGATTCACCCAGGGATAATTTTAGCACCATTCCTGATTCAGACTTACTGCCAAAAACATGCAAATAGCAGAAAGGTGCTAGAAAACTCCTCCTAGCTTGAATTCATTATCTTCAAAAGCACTGGGTGCATCACATCTTGAAAGCCTCATATATTTTATTTCTAAAGAGCATCTCAATATTTTCAGACAGCAGTTGTTACTGTGAACATCTGGAACTTGATGGGCACATGTAAATCACTACAATATTGTCTATAGGCAAGAAACTGTGGTACCGAAAAGTTAATGACAAACAAACTAAATGCACTCTAGTCATCAATGATATTTTCATCTCCTTAGGGTTTCTTCCAAAACCTCTTAAATTATACTCTGGTTGAACATGTTATAGCTCACGGTGAGAGAACAGAATAACAGCAACATGGTAAAACAAATTTTGAAAATGTGAATACAGTATTCAGTTCTCTTTATACAATGAGACTTTCAAGAGGTTAATGGAAATACTGCCTGCATCAATCTAAAGGTTTTGTGAAACTATCTTAGTTTGGGGACATAAAAGTTGTCTATATACAAAATCTTAGTGCCTTGCTAGAATTTCCAGACAGACATAGATTCAACCAGTTTTTCCTCTCTTGTCTTTGGCATAAGCTGGTGTCACATGCCTGAATCATTAAAAATTGCATAACCAGCTAATATTTATAATGTGACCTCAGTCAAAGAGAGGTATAGTAGTTTGTCTGTATCAAGATGACAAGGTCCTGGTGGAGCCAGGGCACAGTAAATAAGTCCTTCACATTTGCATCATTCAAACTGAGACACTTCCTTGGGTGCCTGAACAAGAGCTGCAGGCAAGTCATGCATAAATGGGTACTTTATCCACACAGTGTATCCACACAGTGTATCCACACAGACACAGAAGTAATGTCACTCTCACATCACAAAATGTTTATCAAAATTAAAAATACTTGCTAGTCATAAAGAAATATCCCAATAGGAATTTCACAGGGTAATTCACATTTAGCTATAGTTGATTATCTCAATGTCACAATTTCATTGAGGATATTTCTTTTTCTTTTGTTATTGTCTCAGCAGATTAATTCCTGTTAATTCTTTTACCCTGAAGGTTTTGATAATAATCATGAACAGGTCATTTCTGAGTCTTAGCTTTTTTGGAAAATCTAGCATTCTAAATTAAAAATGTTTAATTTGGAAAAATGGACAATGTAAAGCTGACTTAGGTGTATGTGATGTGCTATTTTCACCTATGCTGGTGCTAAGCTGTTTCATCTAGCTTTCTCACAAATCCTCACTGGAACTAAGAGCATGCTAAAAGTAACAGCTTCTATCTCAGAAGTAAAACTGCAAACTTGGGTGGTAGTCACACCTCAGCTTGTTGCAAAGGAGGAAAAAGCTGTAATTTTGGTGCACTTAGAGTGAAAAAGTTAGATTTCCTTTGAAGAAAGGTTTCTGGTGGGACTTGGCAATTGTACAAGCTAGTTGCAGGGTGTGACAGTCTAGTGAAGGTAACTTAGATATTTCTAAGTGAAGTAGCCATGTCACTGCAAGCAGGATGCTTTAAGCCAGACTGGCATGTCTACTAACCAGAGCTAGGTCAAGTTCTGCCTCACACATCATTCCTCTGCACAGTACAAAGCACAGATTCCCCAAAGAATCTCTTGCCTTTAGCTTGTCTCCTCTCAATCCCAGACCTACTGAACTAATGCTCTAACCTGGCTATAAAGCTTAAAATAGTTTTACTCTATCTCCAAAATGAAACTTTCTGTGTAGCAGGTAAAGAACCACTGCTCTATTCATACCATATAAAATCTTTCCACAGCTCTTGCCTGCCTGCACAGAAACAAACATAGATGACTTTTCATTTCAGCTATCTCAACTACCCAGTGTCCTGAGAGAGATGAAAGTAGATCAGGAATTTCACCTGGTCATTTGTTCACATAGATAGAATACTGAAATTCTACACCACTGTTCCCATCAATGAAGATATTTACAAATAATTTTCTCTTCATTGGTTTAACTTCTGTGGGTTGAGTTTTTCAATATAGCCTTTATACAGTAATATGAGGAGAGAGTGCTTCAATGTCATTTTTTTTATCAGATTGTCATTAAAGTGTCTGCTTTCAATATGCACAATGTCTATGGCAACTCTTCACAGGCTACCACCACATTCTCTGCCTTAGACTTGTTGTCACCAGGAATTATAGAAGTGATGAGCTCAGTCAAAATGTCCTATACAAGTGGTTATCTCAATTTTCTGGTTCAGCAAATTACATTGCTCCAGAGGTTTTGTGGTAATGGTTTACTGTAATACAATGTAAAATGTAATGGTGTGGAGAATATTGGTGAGCAGCTAAAGGCCAAAATCATGGAGCTGTTTGAGCTAATTCAGAAGTAGTATTTGAGGTTGTAGTAACATCCTTTTATACATTCAGTGCTAAATATAAATGCCCTTAATCAGTCTGAAATAACATGCAAAATATCAAGTGCTGGTATCTCTGGTAATCCTAAACAGCTTCTTCTCATTGGCCAAACTGATAATATTTCAAAGTTTTCGGACTTTACTGAAGCACTCTTGATAACTTTCATGGACATTTAGACTGCTAAATCTTCAATATTTTGGTTATGAAGCAGAAGGTGTTGGTGAGAGGGAAGACAGATTCAGACCCTAACTTAGGATTTCTAGTGCTAGACAGTGTTGAAAGATGTAACTGGAAGAACTTTTTTTTACTAAAATCATAAACTACATGTTAGAATAAGCATATAGATATGAAATTGAAACCATATAAACAAAAAGCCCAACACAATGCCTAGTGAGAAAACAAGTATGAGTATGAAAACAATGTAATGAATCTTAGACACTTGACATGTCTCTGAGAGCTCTTTACAAAAGAACAAGTTTTGAGATTCCTTTCACCTCCAATGAGTAACAAGTAAGGTTTCTCTTAAGCCACTTTGATATCAGAAGCACCAACTTGGCTTCAAATGTTGCCTTTGTTGACTCTGTGTCCAGAAAATCCATAAGTAATTCTAAAAGTTTCCATTAAATTTTCTCACTCTCTCCCTTTATTCCCAAATCTCTCTCTACATTCTTTTTTGACTACTGTTTTCCCTGTTTTGTCTTTCCTGTTCTATTTCCCTCCTGGTTCCCTAGGGAGATGAGGTTCATGGTAGCTAAATGATTCATAGAAAGAGCTAAGAATCAAAGCTAGCAGGTCTGGGAGTCTAACACAATAGACTGAAACACCGGGCTGCTTTCAAATTCCATCTTTCATCTTACTGTGCCCCAGCTATCTGCCAGTTAATGCTCTCAGCTTGGATGTTCCCTTGGATGCTCTTGCCATCCTGTTCCAGATGGCAAGAGAGTTACTCTGAATGGCAAAATGCAGGATCATAGACAAACCAATGTTTTTACTGGGTGCATGTGCAATATGAATTATTAAGGAATGAGTGAACAATAATGCCTCCAGTAAGGTGACTTTTACTAAAATTTAAGTGATTTTTAGCTTAATAATAGAAAACCAATTTAAAGTGTTAACGCTGACTTGAGCTTGCAGTTTAGACGCAAATAATGAAAAGGAATTTTGCATAGCACAGTGATGTCTTTTTTGTTTGGCTGGGAAATCTAATCCATGCATTTATATTCATCAAAGGTAGCTTTTTGCAATGCAGTGTGTGATCCAAGTCCAAAGTCCAAATTACATATAGTACTTTTGCAATATCTTTATAAAAATGAGGTAGAAAAAGTCATAATATTTTCTTTCCTTCTTTTACCTCCAAAGATGCCAATTTCACCGACAGGAAAAGATTAGATTATGCAGTAAATGGAAAGCAGAAAGAAAAATCTTAGATAACACATCCTAAGAATTCAATAGAGCTCCCCAAAATTGAAAAAAACTATTTAAAATAATCTAATTAATAATTGTCTTTCTCTACCCTCCACCTTCCTCAGATACTCTTGAACCAGGATTCCAGATCCCTTACTCCCCCTGTATTTCTTGTGGTAGCCCACCTATTTCTTTTGAGAATCCTATCCAAAAAAGGTACTCAAGCCCCTCTCATCAGTAATTTGACTATAGATTGTTTATATTACAAGGCTGGAGCTAGACAGAATTAAAGATCTTTAATGACAGAGAAGTTGGGACTTAGTGATCTTTAAGATCCCTCTCAGCCTTAATATTCTACAATACTATAACTCTGTGAAATACTTCCAGGCAGCATCATTGTTTAAAGAAACTTATTGATTAGTGTGACTTTTTAAATGGTTTTGGCTGGAAAGGACCTTAAGGTTCCTTTAAGGGACCTTGGAGGTAATCTAGTCTCAGCCCCCCTGCCATGGCCAGGGACATCTCCTTCTTAACCAGGTTGTTAAGGCCTTATCCAGCCTGGCCTATAGATCATACAGATTTTTTTTTAGGTGGAATGGATATAAGTCTTTAGGAATAAGATTGGGAGGCTTGGATTCTTTCTCAGATGGAGAGACAGTGACTTCTTTCAGTCCTGGCATAACTACACAGATTTTTTGAGAGTTAGAAATGGAAAATGCCCAAACCTCCTTGGAGTACTTATTTGCAAGAAATTTCACCATTCTCTTCTAAATATTAGAAGAGTTTACTTTGCCTTGCCTTCACATTTCCTTTGTCTTTTCCACTGGACAGAACAGTATGAGCTCAGAAATGTTCTTCTCAGTTGCCGACTTCCTCCTCCAGGCACGTTACAGTGCCAGGTTTAGTCTAGATCTGCATGTTTGAAGGGGCTGCAAATAAACAATGAATATTCTTTCACATCAATGTAAGCAGAGGATAAATATGTTGAAATCAGTGAAGCATAAATGTGGTAAGACAGAAAAAACAGGTCTAAGAATGGAAAAGCGATCATCTCTGCCCAGAATATTTTACTTAGTTCTTGAAGAAGATTGGTCTGATCAATATCATTATTGATAACAGTTACCTTCAACAGAAAGGTTGAGAGAGATGGAACTGATGAAGTGACTTTCTTTTGCCATATATTGTATCAAGAATATTAATATATTCAGGAATATCGATATATTCAAGACACACAGGAATTCTGCCTTTTCCATGTCTTCAGCTGGGAGAGACAAGCAGTGGTATATACAAGATCATTGTTTATATGCACCTGTTTGCTAGTATGGATGAAGGTCCAATTATCAACAACTCTGACAAAATCATTCCATCATCTATTCTGTTGGTAAAGTGCTAATAAGACAAACTTTATAAATGAACTTTAAGGCTCTTAAGGAGTCTTAAAAGTTACCAGGGAGAATTATAAAATTAATAAAAGTTAGAGTAAGATAAAAACAATGAGCTGGAATTACAGGAAGGAAAGTTGAAATGAGTAGGTTAAAAAATACATGAAAGCATGAATCAAAAATGTATAAAACTCAGCTGGTTGTGGAAGTCAGAGGAATAGGAATACACTTACTGGTTAATAGAGTGCACTGGTTTACTCCAGCAAAGTCTCATACTACTGTATAGGCAGAAAACAGAGTGTTTTATTTGTTGCTTGCTTGATATAAATTTTCTTTTTTAACCTAAGGCATCTTTTCCTGGGTAGCCCCTTGACATTAGAACCATTTATGGATGTTTGATTTTATTCAGTACAAGTCAAACTGCCAGATTCTGACCCTTTGTAAGATTTCCACAGTGTGTTTACTGTTATATATTACTTGTGCCTATTACTGGGGAAAATATTTCAGGAATGAGCCTCAGTGAATCAAAATTATGGTGTTTTATGCTATTTTAAGGATATATAATAGTAAAGCAGAAACAGTCTTTTAACTATACTTTATGATTATCCTACTAGATCATAAATTATGTATTAGTCTAGAACAGACGATGCTGCGAACAACAATAAAAGTGAATAAAAAATTATAACTTTGGGACTAGAAACACAAAAGATAATTCTATAGAAACACACTTTATTCGTTTAATTGATGGCCTTAATTAGTATGAAAGATTGTTTATATTTAATCAGAGAAATCTAGGAAATTTGGTTTGAAACACCAGTTTTATGAGTATGAAAAGAGGCAAAAAAAAATGTTTGCATTTTGCAAACATAAACTTGGAATCGTCATTCCAAGTTTAATTTGGGGGAAAAAAAAACTACAATGAAAAAAAATTAAACCCTACTGTATTCTTTTGCACTTGCCAGCTACTTTAAAACACAGGTAACATGAAAGATAAAACACCAGTGGATTCAGTAGCGACCTGTGCATGACAGGAGGTTGCAAAGTGCCCCCTAAGAGATACCTGAAAAAAAGTACAGATTCAGATATTATTGGATTCCACAAGGATAATAAAAGTTACTAAGCAGATGATAATTGGAATCAGGTTTCCCAGGGAGCTCCTCTTGTAGAATCTCAGATCACATGCAAGGAGACAGAAGACTTTTTCTCCCATCTTGTCTTTACCAACTCCCCGTCTTCAGCATCATGGCTTGAAACCTCTTGATTTTTTAGAGTAAAAATAAGCATCAAGAACTCTTTGCAATGTGAGGGGAAGACACAGGACCTTTCTTTCAGCTTACAGCATATGTTCAGCCTCACTCCATTCTGGTTCTCTTTCCAAGCACTTCTTCTGTAATCATAGCCAAAGGCTGACCCTGCCTATTTCCATATGCTTGGGAAGAATGCAGATAGATAGTGTAAGTAGTTCAACTGTCTAGGGAACACACCTCTCTTATCCCTGATTCTTTTTGACTACCTTCCAGAAATCAGACCTTCTCCAAGCAGCATCTCAGGGAATGAACAGATTGTTTAATTTTGATATATGCTTGCAAGCGTTTGGCAAGATCCAGCCCATCCAAAAGAGGATCACATTGTGTAAATATCAGCCGCACAACTGCAGCTCAGTCTCCCGAGGGGATAGGCTTGCTTTTTGGGAACTGGTGGACTCAGATGAATAATTTCTAGATTATTTTAAATGGTTTAAGGTGAAGTTATTGATAACTGAATGAGTAAAAGAAGCATGTTTTTTGAGGCAGCACTGGCATTTAAAGAGATTACTACATTCCTAATACTAATTTAATAGAAACAGACATTTGTCCTTTGCAGGTAGACTTTGAGACATTTGATTCTCATTTTAAGTGAAAAGAATAATTTTCAGTTGAAGCATGGCTATGCAACACTGAATATCTCATAAGCAGTTTCTAATTAAGAAAAACCTATGTCAGTCTGAAGTGGAAGTGTCTCATTTAGGTGTTAGGCTCACAGTCCTAAGAGAAACCATGCAGTATCACTGCTAGCTGGCAAACTGGCAGTTTGAACTGTAAGGCCCAAAGAAGTTTACTGATTTTTTAATGCCATTTAATGATTTAATTAAAAACCTCCCAAAACTCACATCTCCTCTTCCCACTGTGGGAAAAAAAAAGCAAAATAAAAAAAAAGAACTATTTTAAAAAACCCACTCCCCTTATTTTTACCTTAACTTGTAAGAAATTCAATAGTTTGAGCTTCCAGGTGAAATTTGTGTAGTTCTTCCTTTTGTTTTTCCACTAAATATCTTAGATTCTGCATCTTGTGTATTTTGACAACCTCAGCAGACTTATTTCATCATCATTTTGCTCAGTACCATAAGAAAGCCTACAAGTGAAATAGAAGAGCTTTCACAAACAAAAGGTCTTCAAGGATCCAATAAGAAAGTAGGATCTGTAAAACATAGAGTGACTAAAAGGCATCCTGTGCACGAGTGTATCGTAACCAGATTACTTTTTCACTGAGTAATAAGCATGAGCCTTTCAACAACTGCATTAGGCCCACAGTGAGATCTCTATATGAAGGAAAATCCCATCTGCTGGTCTCCTTGGGAACAGGACAGAATAAAAGGATGTGGCCCACCAGATTTTGACTGTAGAACATTTTGGTTTAATGTTTGAGTTCACCTGCATGTACTTGTTGCTGGTTTTATTTCTTTTTTATCTTTGGAGGTATTTGAAATGTTTTTTGAAAGGTGAGGTAAATCTTAGGAAATACACATGAATAAAACCAGAGCTTTTTGGTACTTCTTCACAGTATGCTGGTATGAAATGAAAATGCCAAAGATCAATCAAAGGAAAAAAGATGCAACTGTTAGTATTGTCATTTTTTCTAATATTTGTGTGAACTACTTCATATGAAGGTTTCCTCCCACTGCTTGATAATGTGCAAAGCAAATGCTTACAATATACACTCACTGCAAAATGTTGGTGTATTTATTGAAAAAACTCCATCGTGCCATCAGTGTTTAGCCCTGGATAGGAGTTTGGAGAGAAACTCCCAATATTCAAACCTTTCTGTTAAAATAGAAATTAACATTCCCTCTTGTTGCAGATAAACTGGAATGAAGTACAAAATAAAAGCTTTTACATATTTACTAGGGACCTAAAAACTGTAAAATTTGCCTTTTTTGCAGTAGCATTCTGTGGCCTCTAAGTGTATTTTATGGAGTATATTTCCATAGTATGATCTGTTGTTTTCAAAAAAAGTCTGAAAATGACCAGCTTATTTCAAAGCAGGTTATTCTGGTTTATTTTCCATACACAAAAATCAGCCTGTCCCTTGCGGCTTGAAAATTATTTTGCAGCTGTTAGAAAAATGGAAAAACTGAAGAATTATAATGAAAAATATCTTCTCTCTCTCTCTCTTCGATATTGTGCCTCTTAGATTGTCTACCATATTTTGCTCTCCATCCCATCCAGTAAAGAATCATGAAGTATCATTTCACTTACATGTGATACACAATAGAAATAGAATAATTCAATCTCATCCTTATTTAGCTGGAGAGACATCAGCAAAAGAGAAATATCATAGCAAAAAGTTATTTTCCTTCCAACTATCGAAATGTTCAGTAACAGAATGGCTAAAGTAGGCCATGAAAAATAATTCGGATAAATGTTGTTGTCCTGAGCACCTACCAACCATGGATAAAATTATCTTTTCCAGGGAATTCACATTTTCATCCCAAGTCCCTCAGAATGAAGACACAAACAGCCAGTGTAAATATTTTTGTTAGAAATTAGTTGTTACTAGAGAGAGAAGTCTTATCTTTAGGTTTTAATTAATTCTTATCTCAGTTAAAAGATAATTAGAAAGAAATCGTGTTCTTGTAAAGTATCATTGTCTGATTTCTGATGTAACATGTAGCATTGAGAGGAATTTTGTGAGCCACAAGAATTCCTTTGATTTATATCATGTGCTTGTTTGTGAGTGGGGAAAGGATCATGGTTGATTTGAGTGTGTATTTGGAATCTAAGAATAAAAAATTAAAAACACTTTGTCAAATGAACTAATAATGCTTGAAAAAATAGACAAGTGACTTATGGCTTCTACATTTCCTTTTTTTTTCTTTAACAAACTGAAAATTCTTCTTCTTTAAGGGAACAATGTAGTGAATAAACTGAATGAAAAAGTTTATATTTGATGAGGGAAGAATAGATTGCTCTTTATTCTTCTTGCCAAGGAGTTAATTACTACATTGGTATGGTTGGTTGTTAAGAGTTTTACTCTCAAAGGCAGTCTGCTACAAAACAGATGTGTTTTTGCCATCTCAGAGAATAATAAGTTATATGGGAAAGATGAAAGTAGCAAGGAAATGTCTGTTTTTAAGAGTTCCTAGACTGTATGGCTTTCACCATAAGTTGGTGGCTGCATTTGTTTCAATTGGCGCTTGAAGAGAAGTAAATTAAAGGACCTTGAGTGTGCGGGAGTGAAAATGCTGTTATATTGCAACTTGAGAGCAGTTTTTCAGCAACCTGGGTGCTTCAAAACTGTAATTTTGATTAAAATAATGCCAGATCTACAGGTCTAACTAGCTCCCAGTGGATATTCAGTGTCCTAAAATCTTATTAACTCCATAACAGCCTGCAGCTGAACAGAGCACTGTGGAATATGTGTCCTCCACAGAGTACTCAAAGAGAGATTAGAGGGTAGTCATTAATGCTCAAATTTGAAAATAATGTTTTATTTTTTAATGCTGCACACATGTTCCTAGTCTCCACACTGCACATTCTAGCTTAGTTATTGCTAAGATGGAGATAGATAGATATATAGATGGATATAGATATATATGTATAGATATAGATATATGTATATATATACACACATATAGATGTAGATATATACACACAATTTTATTTATTTCTCAGGAGTTGCATGACTTCCAGAGGTGAGTTTCACCTAAATATTGCCATCTCTTCAACTTTCTTCACATGTTTAAGGATTTTTTGAAAAACTGTTTCTATGCTTTTCATGTAATATAAAATTATATATATATATAGATAGATATATAAAGATAAGGTCCAATGTGTGCAGCTTGTGTAATGAATCCAGTCTAGAATGTGATGAGCAGTGGTTGTGCAGAAGGCTGGCACAGAGAATGAGATTGCAGGCACAAGATCATACTCAAATCAGGGTATAAATGTTCTCAAGCATTAACAACAAATATGAATAAGTCTTGCCTTACTTGCTTCTTGACCATTCTTGGCAAACTTGCTGAGATGTCCAGGACTCTGGAAACCCATTGGTTCTTCCTCAGCCTCTGGAAGCCCATGCAACACCATTAATTTAAGCAATTGTAAGACTGGGCGTTAAACATTAGAGAATATTGGACAACAATAGACACTTTTGTCATGTTCTGATTTCCCTTCAATATAAACTGATTTGGTGGCAGCAATTTTTGCTTTTTGGAATAAAATACAGGGATGACATGATTAATTTTCTGAAAGAACAGTAACATTCTCTGAAAGAAGACTAACATTATCCCATGTTCTCCCCAAAGGTGGCTATAATGGCCTTGGGTTAAATATTGCTTCTAATAAATCAAACTTCTTGTTCAGTTTTGCTCAGGATTGCTTATACTTATACCTCCATCTCTTGAGACATGAGCAGATGTCACTTTCTGTACTTTTTTATCTCTTGTATAGAAAATCTAAATTATAAAGGCTTATCACTTCTTTTGTTTTTCTTTCAGTCTAATCAAGATTTTATGCTTCCTGCTTTTCATGTTAGAGCTTTGACTGCCACACTGAAAACCACATGCATTATTCCAGAGCACAAAATTCAATTTTCTCTTGTCTTGTATTGCTTCAATGACTCCTCTTAATTCTGTTACAAAAGAAAAAAAAAGGAAAAGAAAAGTAAAACAATCTTCTGAAGTATTGCATGAGCACATACATTCCTTTCTCGCTCGATATGACAAGTGAATAGAGAAATTTATACCCATAGGCACTCCACTTTATTTCAACTTGTTAGCATAGAGAGTGATTTAGTGCATTACACTGGTAATAAAACCATATTTGTTGCAGGTCCTATTAATAAGCAATAACTATTGCATTTTAGCCACCCTCGCTTATTTGCCTTTAGGAAGAATATTTAAATCTCAAAAGAGTATTAAAAAAATCCAGTGGAAAAGTTTCAAATGACAATGTTTTTGTTGAAAGAGAGAATGTTGCAATTTCAATTAAAACATTCGAATAACATGAGGAAGAACTTAAAGAGCATTTTAAAAATTGCCTAATTATATTTTTAATGTAAAATTTGGACAAAATATAAAAAGGTATATTCTAAGTTAATGTTGATGGCAAAAAATATTTACCTCAGAAGTAAAAACTTTAACATTTTCAGAGCTAGATATTTATCTTGAGATTCAAAACCTATTTTTAAAGAAGTTCTATAAAATTTGCTTTGGTTGTGATGTTTTTACCTCTTGAATTTCTCATAGAATTTTTTAAGCAGTTATAGTTACATTTAAATCATTAAGATCAATTCAGATTTCTATCAAGTGAAAGGTTATCTAAATTATCCTTTTTATTGTCTTTTAAACAATTCAGTGGAGTTTTCATGCACAATATTTATGCATGGTATTGTTAAAAATGGGAAGAAAGTACTTGATTATTATAAAACTCATAGAAATTCCTCTTACAGTAAGACTTTGAAATTATTTTCCTATCAGGGCCTTACCTGATGTCACTAATCTCCTGCCTTAAAAGACTAAATGCATCATTCATCTGTTTTTCTTTTTTTAATTAGGATTTAAAACATCTTTTTTTCCCCCCGCACCTTGGCAAATGTAATATAATTGTTGTTTATTTCATAAAGGACCTCCATTGAACACTAAGAATTGTGGTTGATTTCTGGAAGCATACATTTCTTGGGATAATTATAGGGTGATCAAGCCTTGCCATAATTTGGCAGTTCCACAATAAAATAAAGCCCCAAGGTGTATGCCATTGCAGCTTTCTTGCTGAGTGGCTTACATAAGCTCTGCTGTTATTTCTTAGCCAGTATGAATCTTGAAGATTAGCAACTCCTAAGACAAGGACTGAAATATGCTTGCTATGTTAATGAAGTCTCAAAATCACAGTATGGAAGAAAGCTTTCTTTGAAGTGCTGATAAATCTCTTCGTGCAGATCATTGCCTGCAAGGAGAGGAATCCCACTTAGGTATAGAGATAAACCCAAAATATTTAATCTGTAACAAAAACAAGCTAAACCAATGATGTCATTGTACACTGCCAGTATCACATTGAGTCTGGGTTTTGCAAAACAGTAAGGGGGAGATCCTCCTCTCGCTCCTCTGGCCAAAAAACAGTTTTTTAATACAGAAATAAAAGTTATGTCACTGCCTCATACAATTATTTTCATATGGACATTGTAGAAATATTTCTAGTGCTCTTGCATGTTAGTAAGCAATAGTGCTGTGTCCTCAGCCATTTTAACATTCCATTTTCCTATATTTAGACCTCTTTTATCAGACTTACAGCATTATACCTGTTGTGTCATAACTTTTGTAGGTTTATTGAAATATTAGCAGTGTTTTCATGGAACTTCAATCTTAATTTATATTAACTTGAATCTAATATGACAGTAACATTAAAATATTAATCTGATTTTATACTCCTGCCCTTCTGGTCATCTAGCTTCACTTTCTTTAAAGTAGGAAGAAAGGCTAAATGAATTAAAGTACAAGGTTAATTAAAGCATCAAGCTAATGTTTCATCCATCCTATTCATAAAGCCCATTTCACAGTCTTATGAGCCTGACTTCTGCTATTCTAGAACAACAGTCTTTTGAACTTAGTAGATGGTACAATATGTGTGAAATAGTGTAAAACACGATAAGGTAGGTATATGATCAAGCTGATAAGAAAAAGATTTCAAAGAATTCTTTCATTTATACATAAAGTAAATCATACTTCCTCGATTTATCTTCTGTTTGAATTTTTATTTAGCTATGCTTGGGAAAATGCCTTATGTCCCAGAACACCTTTTGTTTAGATACAAGGGGCGGTTATTCAACCTTCTGTTCTTTCTCGTTATTCTTTATGTTTGCCCAATACAGTCTTAGTGCTTGCAGAGCTCCTTCCACTTCCAAAGGTTATGCAAACGCAAGGTCCCTTGTCTGTCTGCTACACAGCTCTAACATCCCCACTGGCACACACAGAAAAACAGAACCCAGAAGCAGTGTTTGCTGTAGCTAAACTAAATGTATCTGTATGTTCTGTAAGAACCTGGCCTCAAACACCTCATTGTCCATACAACTCTCTTAGCTGCTCAAGCACACCAGTCACAAACAAGTTATGGGGAATGGCCTCTGACCCATTCCATCTCCAAAGCATGGCTGTTGTTTGAAAGATGACTAACTGCCTTCATCCAAAACTACACAAGCAACTAGTCTAACAATAAATCTATTAATAAAGGCAACCCAGAGATGTAAACTGATTTGATCCTAGAAAAGTTAGTGAAAGATAGGATTAGAATTTTTGTTCTTGGTCTTGTAGTATTCTTCCAGAAAATAATGTGTTTTGCATTCACAATTAATAAGAAACTTGATTAATTAGCATGTGATTGGGAACGTGTCTCTTAAGATTCTACTCATATTGTGAAAGTACTGTTCTTCGGAACTTTTCCTCACTTTTCAAGTCCTGTTTATCTGGAGTTTATTATGTAATTTGAATACAGCTAACTATTTCAAACACCCCCTCCTACCTACACACCCATTCTTGTGATTAATAAGAATAGTTTGAGTATCTCATGCTGTATAATTCTTCATAAAACTTACACATAGAACTACTTTGATTATAGATCTGTTTGCATTTTCTGGGGAAAAGAGTACCATGATGAGATATCATTCCCATTTAAATTACAACTTCACCATATGGAGAGGAAGAAAACAATGTATTTGATGTTAGATTGTAGATATGTTACAAATCTTCAATCTAAATTTTTCTCTTGGCCCAGATGAACACTAGCACTTCTTTAATGCCTCTGTATTTTCTTTCATTTCATTCTCCTGTTGCCTATGCATGGGTCATTTTTGCTGCTTTTAACCACAGAAGTTTGGAGAAAAATCTGGTTTAAGCAGGCTATGAGTTCTTAAGAGCACAGTTTAGAAGCCTGTTGTGTTATAAAGGGACCCAAAAGCATTAGTTACAGAGCATGCCTCTGAAACCCCTAAATGCTTATACCTCTGTAAATTATTTCCGGCACTGGGGGAGTTGCACATTTATCATTCCATGTATCAATACAGGCTGGGGAATAATGGATTGAGAGCAGCCCTGCCTAGAAGGACTTGGTGGGTGCTGGTGGATGAGAGGCTGGGTATGACCTGGCCATGTGTGTTCACAACCCAGAGAGACAAAAGTGTTCTGGGCTGCATCCACAAAAGTGGGGCCAACAGGGCAAGGGAGGGGATTCTGCACCTTTGTTCCATTGTCATTCAAACCCACCTGGAGTTCTTTGTCCAGCTCAGGGATCCCAAGCACAGGAAAGACTGACTTGTCAGAGACTGTGCAGGGGAGCCTTATGAAGATGGTCACAGGACTAGAGCACCTCTCCTATAAGAAAAGCCTGAGAGAGTTGGGGCTGTTCAGCCTGGAGATAAGAAGGCTCTGGGGTGATCTTAGGGATTTTCAGTAGCTAAAGGGAGCCTACAAGAGTGATAGAGAGGGTATTTTTACAAGGACATGTAGTGACAGGACAAAGGGGAATGGTTTTAAAGTGAGTGTATATTTAAATTGGATGTTAGGAAGAAATTCTTTACTGTGAGGGGGGTGAGGCACTAGAGCAGGTTGTCCAGAGAAGCTGTCCACAACTGTGAATGCCCCAACCATGGCAGTGTTCAATGTCAGGTTGCATGGGACTCTGAGCAACCTGGTCTAGTGGAAGGTGTCCCTGCCTGTGGTGAGGGAGTTGGAACTAGATGGTCTTTAAAATCCCTTCCAACCCAAATAATTTTATCATTCTATAAGATGCTCTTTGAACTGTGTTTTCTGGGGAAGAGCTGCCTACACAAAAATGAGATGGAAAAGCAATTAGGGCAGAAGTGTGGGAGCTGCTGCAGGGTCTGCCTCTGAGCACATCTCCAGCTAGGAAGATTGGGTTGTCTTAAGTGGTATTCAAAACTGTATTTATTGAGGAGAAAAGAAGGTAGCCACCAACAGAGATGCTCCCTATAATTGCCTTAAAATATTCACCTAACAATATGAATGGTGCATGGCATTTTTGTCACTGTGAACAGCTGCTCCCCTCAGCTTATTTTGCTTTTACTGAATCATCTGTAACAAACACTCTGCTCAGGAGAGCCTGCGGGTAGCTCAGCACTTTTCATTTACAAAAGTAATCCATGTCTCTTGTCACATTCAACTTTGCTAGAATGTGGCAGGAGTTTGCAAAAGTCACCCAGACTTCAAGGGAAAACAACTTCTACTGAACACTCCTAGGCTGGAAACATAAAATATTTATACTCTTGAAACAGGCAATTTGATCATTCAGTCTCTTTATATATACCTCATTGTGTAAGCATTCCTCTGCAGGCTCATTTCTCTGTTAAATATAGTTATATGGTACATAATTGTCAAGAGCAAAAAGGGTTGCATATGCTATTTTTGGTAGCATGGATGATGAGCACAGCATTTATGAAGGAAGAATTATTATGGAGTTTAAACTCATGCATATCTATGAAAGCTTAGCTCCTTCCTTGGGAGTTTTGGAACAAGTCCAACCTTAGAAAGTTCTCATGGGTTTCCTTGAGCTGTGCAAGTTGGAAAGAGCTTTTAGCTAAGTTGCTGATACTTAAAATAACCAAAGGGCAGTTTTAAATGTTTGTCACTAAAAGCAATAAATCACTGCTCAGCACAAGCTGTGTTAACTCTGCTGTCAGGACAGGTGTCTGCTGGGTTCCCTGAGGCAGTCAGCAAACACAAACTAATGTGCAAGCTACAGTAATATTTTCTGCCAGCTCTCCCATTTTTGAGATGAATACGAGAAGGTCTTCATGCTACTGCTGTTACAAACTGACCTGACCAAGCCTGTGTGATTGAGTTCATCCACTTTGGCCTCTACATGGAAACCTGTGAGGTGTCTGCACATGAGAAAATGTTCTGCTGATAATGGTGTGAAGCTGTGTGCTCACCTGCCTGGGGCTCTTAGTTGTAAAGGCCAGAAGATTTTCTATGTGTTCTTTTACAAAGAGAGTAATACTAGATCTGGCTTCCAGAGATCAATTTTTCATGGATAAAAGCAAAAAAAAAAATTGAAATTGGTTTATCACCATGTAAAGAAGTTGCTCATGTAATTAGTAAATTTTGGCATGAATAAATGATATTGAAAGGACTGAGTCGATACAAACACTGTCCCAGTGATTATACTGGGATGGAATGCTTATGCTCTTAAGTGTTCTCATCTTAGTTCATGCAGCCTTGGGAGGAAAACTTGTCCAGATTACTTCTAGGATTGTAATACACATTTTCAAATAGTAGATTCCTATGAAGTGCAATTTTTTTCTACTAGATGAGAAAATTGAAGCCATCCTTACATATTTGCACATGCATTCCTCATTAGAAGTCACTGCTAACAGATCTGATAGTTGTGTGCCAAGTCTTTGAGTTATATCTGTACTTTGACCTTGCTGTATTCATCCGTGCATCTTCATAGATACAAAAAAAAGGAGATAGAAATATGTCTGGCTTAATTATTTCTACTTAATATACAGTCAAATTTTAATGGTTTGTAAATAAACCCTGAAATGTTTTTTTGTCAGAAAATGTCACCTGTACTCTGGTCACCCGTATTTCTTTTATAAACCTGAAATGCTTTTCCAGCCTCCTGCATCTTATATCTCTGCAAGGCACATGTCATAACCTGCCCTGTAAGGATCTCATTCACTGTTTTGCACTCAATTTCTTCAAATCTTATACTAGTGAATCTGGTAAAAGACAGTAGTGAACCAGCTTCACAGTCGCTGACGTTCCAAGCCACCAGATCAATTCTGTGGGAAAATACCTTTCTTTTAACAATCTTCCTCAACAGTACTTCTTTCTTCTCCTCCTGTCACAGTGAGTTCTATCCATAAATTGCTCAGATTCAGCCTATCATAGCATTCAAGTGTCCAACCATAAAAACTACCCATCTTTCACTATCAGGTGATCCATCAGGATTTGATATTGTGGTTTTTCATGATAAGAGTGATTTTGTGTGATATTTAAGGGCTTGCCAAATGAATTAAGTAGTTTTCTTCTCCATTCTCTAAAATTAGACTTGCACTTACTAAAGAATCTCAGTTTTACAGTCTAATAGGACTAAGAATAATTTCAATAACCTAAAAATGTATTTGGACTTTTTAATAAAAAGACAACTCCCAAAGACTTCAGAAATCTGTAGCATTAATAATAATGTATTGCAAATAGATAACATACCATGTGTCAAGTTACACAAGACACCTGGAACTGATTAAACCATGACATGAAGTGCTGAGATAAGTGCAGAGAACAGTATTTGTGTTTTTAAAGGCAAATGGTAAAGAAGTTTCTTTTTCAAAGAGACTTGCTCAAATAGGGGAAAGGAAAAATGGGAATGGTTTATAGTAACTTAATTTTATTGCCTGTTTTGCTGATTTTTGGATGAAGGACATCTGTTGATCAGTAGATGATAGGTAAAGACATCCCAGTAAGAGCAAGAAATGCTGGAATTAATATGGAAGGAAAATTAAATGGGACCTGAGTAACTTTAGAGATATGACTGGTCTGTTAATGAGCAATTTACATTTTTTTCTGACTTGGAAAAAATGATCAATTGTTGCCTCAGATCCCCTTTAAATTTAAAGAACCTATGAAACTACAAGATGTCTCAATATGAAAAATAATTATCTGATTTTTTTCATTATCTATAACTATATTTTGGTAAAAATAAATAAGTGAAGACATGCATTTCATGTCTGTAATTATCTGTTTCTTGTAATCTCAAGGAATTATTTGAAAGTATTTTGGTGTGCCATAAAAACAGAATGCAGCAGAGTTTTTAATTTGTATTTCAATAATATTTGAAGGAGGCCCACCATAAAGAAAAGGGCTTTCAGTTTCTTAATGCTTTTTCTGTGCCATTAAGTATTTCTCATTTCAGGTGGGTTTTTTTTAAATATACAAATAACCCAAATGGAAAACTACTAAAAATTGCCTGAATCAAAGGTACCTTTGTTTGAGGCCTTTCTGCATTCTGTGAATGCATGTGTGTTCATATTGTGTATAAAACCAGGCTCTTGCTTTTATACCTCCCCAGCTCAATCACAGTGAGCAAAAAACCTTGTGTGCTTATTTTATCTTCTGCTTGACAGACTGCTTGATGCATATGATCAAATGCACCATTTCATTTCCAGTCTCACAGATGACAGAATAAATTCCAGAATGTATTTCTGCAGATGTCAGAAAGGTCAAGGAAGACAGATAGATACAGGTTTGCTCATGCTTCAGTTTCCTGGAAAATCAGGAATAATTATGTAGAAAATCAAATGACTTTTTTAATCTTATCTTTGCTGTATTTGATTTTTATTAATAATTTCTTAAATAAATATTATGTTTAAATTTATTCTTTTTTCCCCCCATTTATTAGCAATTTGTTAAAGAATTCTGCTACTCAGTCTGTGTTAATGGATTTCTAGGAGCTATGGAAATCCTTCATAGGTTGATTAAGTAGTTAAAAGTCTTTAAGTTTCCACCAACAAGCACATTTCAGGATTTGACAAGAATAAGCAATGTTTTACTTTTATTTAAGTTGCTCAGCTAGGGTATAAAGGCCTAACTAATTTGGCAAATATATACAAAGCTTTTCCAGTTTTCTGACCTACTATATTTAAAAAAATATGTTTCCTCTAAAGTCTCCATGTCAATATTGTATATATGATTTTACAATATTGAAGTGATTCCCAAAATTCTGATGATGACCATTGAGTTAATACTCCGTTTGTGTTTATTTAATTTTGCTTTTTTCACTTGGTTGGACTGCCATGAGAAAAGAAGAAATGTTTAGCTTTTGTCTATATTTTTTCTTAAAGTCACACTGCTAAAAATACCAGGGACTAGAATGACAATGTTTGTGTTAACACCTGAAAATCCTCACTTTCATGATCTTGTCAAAATTACTTTAAGAAACCAATGTGGGGATTTTCCCTCCTGTTTGCAGAAACTTTGGGTTTCTAAAAATTTCCAAATGTATTTTTGGTCAGAGTTACAGCTGGATTATTGTTGAGGAAAAATGGCTGAATCCTGATTTTTCTTTCGTTGAGTCTTCTTGGTGGGCAGGGCCTTCATTCTAGTTCTTGCTCATCAGAAATAAAAGGAATTTTTGTTTTGTAATACATACTTTAATACATGGAAAATGTTGTAATTTTCAAAAAGTCAGTATTTTTATATGATCAGTAAAAGCTTATTATTCATGTAAATTGGTAATGTGGGAAAGACTAGAGCAAGAACACAGGAGACAATAGCTGGATTGAAATAACAAAAAAGCCATTGAAAATTAATTAAATTGAAATACCTGAGATCATGTTTGGGAACATTAACAAATGTGGTAACTTGAAGTTTTGATTTAGAAAAATAAAGAATCATTGTCTAAGTAATAATCATTGATCTTTCACTGTTACCTAGTATAAAATTTATCTTAAATTCATTGGGTTTTTTAAGTGGCAAGGATAATAGTAATGTTTTGTCTAGTTCTGAGCAACAGCAGTTCTTCACTGAAGCATTTTTTTGGTTTGAAGTTGTAGTGCAATCAGACTCACTTAATTTTGCATTCCGATGTGCTGTTCAGAGTCAGCATTTTAGATTTTACAAGCCAGGCACAAAAGGTGCCTTGACAAGGTTATTGTTTTTTGAGTGAGAGCACCTGACTCCTCTTTCACTCAGAACTGGAATTTGAAACCAGGTAGAAATGCTCTGCTGCTACCTGGGGATGATTCACAGAAATTGAACAACTTCAATTTCTGTGAGCTGTAGGGGGAACAATGATTAAACTTACAAACATGGTACACTTGAAATACATTAATACTACCCAGATGGGAGTAACTTAATTGACTTTTCAGCCTTTCTTAGAATTCTTCGGGGGAAAAAAATGGAAGAAATCCTCCTATTCAGTGGTCACTTTTCATTTTGTGGGTTTGTGGTGATTTGTTTGCTTGGTGTCAAAGCAAGGGCATGGTCTTCTAAATTTCTGTGGCAGCAGAAGTGTTTCCTAAGCAGAGGAAGCTATTCTGAAGAAGAAAATAGGAGTTTATTTAAAAAGCAAAAATCACATAGATCTACAGTTTGTCTCACAAAAATAAGAAAAAATATGCCCCACGCATGCAAGCTCTTCTTTTTTTAAGGGTATGTTCTGTTATCTTGTCAATATAAGCATTACTTTTGATTTTCTTCTTATTGGGAAGAGAGATGAGCAAAAGAAACAATGGTCCCCTTTAGCTTGTGCTGTAACTTCAAGTCTTCTCACAGCTATGGCTGTGAATTGGTGTAAATTCTCAGTGTTTAAGGAGTTCTGCTGATATAGGACTCTGGCCAAGTTCAGGTGTCATCTTGGCTGCCTAAGCCTGCTCACCTGCAGCCTCCAAGCAATGGAATCCTTTTATAAATGTTTTCTTTGAAAATGCTGATGGACTGAGAAGGAGCAATATCCAGGTTTCTGAGTGTGTGCATGTACCACACACCAACTAAGCACTTGAAGAAATCTCCTTCTGTAAATTCAGAATTTGTGATCATGAATTCCCAGGAACTTTCTAATTTCTTCTCTGCCATATGTCAATCCCCTGAATTTTGTGGGGAGTAGATATCAGTTCAGAAGTAGGTTTGCAGGTTTTTTTTTGTTTTGTTTTTGTTTTTTTTGTTTTGGTTTGTTTTTTTTCTACATTTACTTATAGACAGAAAATCTGCATTTTTCCCATAGTCTTAGTAGGGAATAATCAGATGTACCAAGGTAGGATGTTTCTGTTCAGCTGCTCAGTCAAAGACTTCTGACTATACGTTATTTGAGAGGATCAGTCAGGAACAGGACTGACTTCCAGTATGTTATTTTTACTTGAGAATACTGCCTCCTAATTTTGTGAAGTTTTGAATTTTCAAAGAGAAATACTGAATAATGTAAAGGAGGAGTTTTCAGGTAAACTTTAGAACTGCTGAAATAATAATTCAGTGTTTGAAGTTAGGCTAGTCTGGGAGGAAAAAAAAAAAAAGAAACAACTTCAGAGAAAGATTTTTAATATTCAAATGTAATGCAAAGGCAAAAGACTTTCTTGTATAATATCAGATTCCAGTGAAGGGCCTGCCTGGGCTTTGCTTCCACTCAGCCTGCCAGAACGAGCTAAAGTTGAGCTTTGCCAACGTGAGGGATGAGGCTGAATGAAGGCTCTGTGTGTCAGCCAGACACTGCCTTAGCCATCAGCCTAAGCACACTTCACACCAACAGAGTGCCTTTCAAAAGTGTCCAAGGGAAGCAAGGCTTCCCAAGAACAATGTGTTAGAATACCTTGATGTGTCCTGGTCTATTCAGGCCTCCAGAGATTACTTCTCATCCTAATGTCTTCCTTTGTTATTTCATTCAAGATCAAGGACAGTACGTTTCTTAACACAATTACTGTGTGAAAGCTTTTAGTTTAAAGGAAAAAGAAACTTGTGAGCTCTTCTCAGCAGGGTCAGTGTCATCTTTGGTGTGTCTAAAGCACTTAACCCAGAAGGGCTCAAGGGATGCACTGCCTGATCTTGAAATAGGAGTTGCCAGTCCTCACCCTGATTGCAACTTTTTTTGGCTCTACTGAAGTGGAAAACTGTGGCTTCCTAATGCTAGACCTGTGTACTCAAAGGATCAGTAATGTTGCATTGTCTGTCAATTATGTGTCCATATGCTGTCCATCTCTTCTGATGGTGAGTGTTTAGAAAAAAATATTGCATGTTAATACATGGCTAACATGGTCCTGCATGATTGATTTTGTCAAAGACAAATTATAACAATATGATAATTTCTGTTCATGCTCACCACAGCAAGGCCTGGTCCCCCAACCCCTCCCAAGATGTTTGAACAACTTCCCGTGCAGTCCTGACACTTTCCCCCAGAGAAAAGTAACTCTGTATTAGAACTCTGATTTCCATATGAATCCAGTAACTGCTGTTTTTCTTAACTCTGTGTTGCTGGGTATTTGTAACCATGCAAAAATCCTTGCTTTTATGCACCACCCTCCCCCTCAAAAAAAGGAAAAAATCAAATTATATTTCTTGTGGAGAAAGTTTTGGTATTCATGGAATGATTCCTTTTTCAAATTGCTAGGTAGATGAGGAAGAAATTAAGTAATCATAGAAATTGTTATCCTGTTTTAGAGAAAGAAAGGTAATTTTTCAGTAGTGCTAATACAGAATAAAAGAAATATGCCTTTACTTCTGCTTTTTATTTGGAAAAGAGTGTAATAAAATGTTTTTGTCAGAGTAAGATGATAAAACACATTGTATTTGTTCACAGTGAAAGGTGAATTAAACAATAATTATTAGTGCTCAGAAGAGGATGAAGAGGTAGCAAGGTTAGAGATGTGAAAAAGTCTAGAATTTTTTTCCTTTTCTTTTTTCTACTGCAGCACCTTTTCTAGCTTCTTGAATGATCTGGATCATTATAGTAATTACTTGCTTATTGAAACTAAATATTATCTGAGAGTAGGGAATGTCTTATGAATAATTTATTGAAACTTTGACAGCATTTAAGAAGTACTTATGCATGTCTATTACTTCCAAATAATACCAAATATAACTAGCGTGAAAGGTGCAGCTGTACTGTGCTCTAAAATTTGTGGTCACTTTAATATTTCTGAAATAAGCAGAGGAAAAAAATTTAAATCTTACTCTTAGCTGGTCTGAAACCAAATCTTTTTTCTATATTAAGAAGATTTTAAAAATGTAGATCTGTTGTTATAATGTAGTTACAAAAAACTACCATGACATTCTGCAACAAAATTAATTGCTCCTTTTTATATTTAAATTATTTTTAAATAAACTCTATTTTTTAATATACATATATGTACACATATGCTTGAATGAATGTATGAGTGTATGTGAGCTAGTTTGGGCTAAATTTATATCCTTTATCGTCTAAGTATAGTCTATAGTGTATTCCTAAATTATATAGGAAGACCATTTATGCTTTAGTCACATAAAGAGTTGTGCAAAAATAAGTCAGGGCCTCAAAATGAGAACAGAAACTGTAAGACAAGATGGACACAAAAAAAGAAAAGCCAAACATAGAAACAGAAAAGGACATTTGGAACCAGAAGAACTCAGAGATTCAAGAGTTATGCAGAAAATAAGCCCAAGGGAGGCAGAAAGAAAACATCCCAGGCATCTTAAATCGGTTCTCCTTAACAATTAACAGAAACTGAATTCCACTGGTGTGGAAAAGCTAACTGGGCAGTTGCTAGATCTCCTGCATATCTACTGATTTCAAATGTCAGAAGGACCTTGGATTTTTTGTAATGCTTTGGTCATCACTTTGATGACTTCTGAGAGGGAGTGATGACTCTTGGAAGTGTGCTTATCTCAGTATTGGCCAAAGGTGAAGGGGTTTCAAAGAAATAGAAAACAATGCTGAAGGCCAAGCAGAAGTCAGGAATAGGAAAGCAGAACATAACTGTCCCTAGGTTAGCCTAATGTGAATTAAAAGAATCTGGCACAGAGCTTGGTTATTGGGCTGATACACTGCCAAGCCTCATGAGGAAATGACTTATGGATTCTGGAGTCCAAAGAGGTAGAGTCTGAGTTTCTGATGTGAATAGTTCATACAAAGCAGCGTGGGGGTAAAACCAAAGCATGACCTAAGGCCTTTAAGCACATATTAACAATGCTTATAGCAAGATGCTGGATTAATTTCTCTATTACTAAACCTGCAAAACTTATTTTTAATTTTTGTTGTTGTTGTTTTGTGGCTTTCCTTTTTTTTAAAGGAGTGCGAAGAGGTGTTGCTGACCTCTATTTTCTCCAGTGACTTTTCTCAGGTCCTTGTTTGCTGATCTTTTTGCAACATTGCCACACTCTTTGAGCCTTTTTTGTAGGGAACCTACTTCATGCCTTTGTCCAACAGGTGTCCCATCCTGTAAATCTAAGAGAATGTAGCAATTATTATTACCTGGTGCCATTTGTGCTCCTTGTAACATAAAAGAAAAGCAGTCACACTGTCTGTGCAGTCCTCCACCCACACAAAGTGTGTGTCTAACCTGGCAATCTCATTTAAGTTTCTTCATTAACCTTCCCTATAGGAACAGTGTTACTCTTGTTTTTTCTACTTTTACTCTTGGTATAAGTAGCATCAGATGCTGTCCCATCCTCCTACTTATGTCCAGATGGGAAGCAACTGTTTGATACTGGAAAAATAGGACCTTTTTCCAGATAGATTTCTAAATAGAACATTATTATTGCTTTTTTCCAGTGACTTCAATATATAGTCTCTTCTATTTAACCCTGGTGTTTCAAGGAGTTTTAAGTACAAGCACTCAAAGAAACATAGGAAATTGAATCAAGTGCTCTACTTTATAATGACCTTTCATGTCAACGACAAGATCTTTTCTTTAAAAGTGTGTTGAACAATGTACTATTAAAAACTGTATTTTCCAACCTATATTCATTCTTAAGGATAATGGTATGTGAGAGTATCACCTCCTCAAGGTGCCCAAACCAACAAGCTTGAATAAGGCTTAATCACTTGTACACAACATGATCTTCTCTTCATGATGATGAAAACCTTGTACTCTAGCTCACATCTGTACTTAATTTATACTCAGTGCCTCATATAATGTAGGTGCAATCAGAGACCTGCAGTGGTCTATTGGTGTTTCCCTTTACTCACTTCAGAGCTGTATCCAGTTACAATCATCAAGGGTAACCACACATTTAAATAAAAATATAAAAATTTATTTGTAGTGATTTCTTGCACATGCTTTTTTTTTTTTTTTTTTTGCTCTGCTTGACATGGCTGCTTGGATGTAAAAATCCCAACTGATTTGCAGTCAGAAAAGGTACATATATATTGCTAAGTCAGTCTGGTTTTAAGTATAGAAAAGCACTCCATAATACTGTGTTTTGATTTGTTGGGTTTTCCCCCTTGAAGCAGCTGAACACTATTCTAGTTTCCTACAGATTTTTATCCTATGCCTGTGCCCTCTCTTCCCTGTGACCTTCATTCCCCCTGAGACATCCATTCCCATAGTGTGCTCCCTGCCCACCTATCACCATAATGCTTTATCAGCAGAGAGGTAGGTATCACTGCCTGTGTCCTTCTTGGACTACCAACTGGCAAGCATAACAAAAAATTTAAAAAATAATCTCTGAGTTGAGACTACATTTGAATCCCTCTATTTTACTTTAATATGTGTCACTTATTAAACTTGTGTTCTATGAAGGTATTCAAGTGTAATGCTGAAACCTCACACCCTCTGCCAAGCCTGGTCAGCAGTGGTCAGCTTGTTCTGAAGCGCTGGGAGACTCTGAAAGAAGGGCAGGAAAACAAAAACAAAATAAAAAAAAAAGCAAAAAAAAAAAAATCCAATGAAAAAAAGTGTGATTTGCATTTAAGTAATTTTATCAGTTTTTATGTGTCTAGTAAAAGTCAGGATGCTGATTGTAGACACCTGTCTTGTAGAAAATGTCTCTGATCCTTTTCTGATCTGGGACATTTTCTTTCTTAGTGTAACTGACCAGATGAAGAATCAATTTTGTGTAAAATCCTTTATACATGCTCTGGGAGGTCTTTTAATGGTGCATCAAATGGCCAATAATTGCAGTCACATGAGGTTCAGATGCTTGAGCAGAGGAGATGATAGAAAGAAATAACACAAGTGGAACAGTTAGGAGTAAGGTCTTTTCCCCAGTAAGTTACCAATTTAAATTTAGCTGCCCCCAATGCCCAAATGAGTTTTCTCATGAGCTACTTCTATGCACTTACCTTATTACAGCCCCCTCTAAAATACTGTTAGTGGAATTTTATGTAGCCCATTAAATTTATTAAATTATTGTTGTGTTAGTTCCTAACACCAAAATGTCTTATTAAAGGTAATAGCAGAATAAGATAAAATGATGATTTCTTTTGGCAAGAGGCAATGTTCTTTTTATGAATTGTAGTATAGCTAGGGTTGTTAATTTAACTTCCAGATTATGTTTCATATGTATAGAACTCAACTACTACACTTAATACTTGGATAGTTTTGCAACACTTTTTAAAATTTGTGCAAAATAATACATGAAAAGGGAAAAGAATACAGGAATCAAGATGAGGGTCTTTCTAAAATACACTTCATTTAAAATAAAACAACTGTTTCTTTAAAAATCAATTTTTATTGAATGATGGAATTGTAAAATAAACAAAGGTGGAACTGGAAGTGTTTTGCTTGGTTGGTTTCAATTATTTTTTACTATGACATAAAATAAAAATTAAGGTATTTGCAGTGAAAATTATTTTTCTTGGTGAGTGGGTCATAGTCAAATGCCTTTTTCCTGGAATTTTCTACCATGCCATAGAAAAATCCTTGCCACCATGTTTAGACATCGATAAAGTAAGACTAAAAAAGCTCACAGCTATAATAAGAACATGAATGCAAATTAATGAGGTTTCACCCTACAGTCTCTAGGCAGTGCCTTCCCTTTAAACAGAGGCAGTGCCTTCCCTTTAAATGTATGGCTGAAATACAGCTCCAGTAGAAAAAGCACTCACCTCATTATTTTGTGGAATGAAGGAGGCTAAACAATCATTTTACACAGTAAACACAATAACAGAAAAATTTAAAATTGCTGGATGCAAGTATGCCCAGAGTCTATAAACCACTGCATTTCCTCCTAAAAAGAAAGTCTTAACAGTCTCTGTGGTTTAACTGTCTTCTTATAAAGTACTAAAACACATACATGGCAATAGAATAAATCCATCTGGCATATATGTGTATATATATATGTTTATATGTAAATATATATAAATATACTATTTTTTTAATATATATAGTCTTAATTCCTAGGAATAAGCTACATCCAAATGGCTACACTACATCCAATTGGTTATAAATATGGATTTTTTTGATGGAAGGAAAAATAGGATCAGTTACAACAGGAAAATATTAGAAGTATGAGGTTGCATATTCAGAAACCCAAGATACTTTAAGAAATGTACGTTCTTAACTGTGGCATGGATGATGCACCATGCAGCAGTCACTGTGCAATGATTCTGTACCCACGTTTCCCTTTCTTAAATTAATGGAAAAACTCTCCTATTAAGTACAGCAGGTTAGTTTCATCACTTGAGATCTACTCTTGACTGAATCAGTGTAACTAACAAGATTTTGCACTAGACATCAGTCTGCAAGCAAGTGAACCAAAAATAATCTTGTGTGACACTGCAGCATTTCTGAAAACCATTTGCGAACACTAAGTATAAATTACAGAAGAGTTGGAAGGAAAAGTGAACCAAATGCAGTCAAGTAATTTCAGAGCCTTTTCTGAAAGTATTCCTCTGTTTAAAAGTTACAGCATCCAGTAGCAGTTATGAATTAGAAATAAGAGTTAAACAAACACTAGAAATACCAAGTCAAACTTCTGAATAAAATAAATCTGGTAAACAAGGAAAAGTAGTAGAAATTTAATTGTTAGCATAAAAAATAATGGACTATCTACAAGGAAGATAGTCACTAGAGAAAACTGTTAAGCTGGTCAAGAGTGAATGTGATGTTAGGGGGCTTGAAGCAAGCAACTTAAAAAGTGCAAATGCCAAAGAATTTTCTTCTGCTTTCCTACTGCAAAAAATGAAACATGAGAAAAAGCTGACAGTGTTAGGGCAAAGGAGAAGTCCTTAAAGAATAATTTAGTACGTTGCCATGTTTGTACTTAGAAGTTTGGACAAAAGGTAGTTGTTAATGTGTTTGATGAGGGAACACGTGAAAATTCTTGTGCTTCATGAAAATAGCATAAAGTCTTACAAATACTGTTGCTATTGGACTCATTTTGAAGGTTAAAGCACCATCTCTAAATCCCAACACTTCTGTAAATTTCCATTAATTATCAATTATTCAGCAATTATTATGAATTAGGTTATTTCATGCTGTGAGATATCCCTCATGTGTGACAGAATGCCCTGAAGTTAGCACAATGCTTTATCAGCTTACTTTGCACAATTTTTGGACAGTAACACAGCATGTCTGGTTCTGTAGAGGTTGCCTGGTTGATTTGCAGCCATCTCGTCTGGGACAGATATTTGTCAGATATTCTAAGCAGACTCAAACAAATGCATAAAAAGTTTAAGCTTTTTTTTTTTTTTTTTCTGTTTTGAACTATTTAGATGGGATCAGTAGGATATTCTGTAACAACTTGCTGATACAGGAGCAAATTTTGTATGGTCTCTATCACCAGTAACAGTCCTGTCGGGCTGAACATTTGCATTATATATCTTAAAAGTTTTCCGACCACAAAATACTTATGAATTTTAGAGCATTTAGGTCTCACATGAACCAGGTTGCTCATATATGCAACGCAGAAAATCACCATCTAAAATCCCCTGGTTCTGTTCACCAGAGGAGGGCAATAAATTCCAAGTTGATTAACTGATTGATATTCTGTGTGGTTCAACTTCCCCTGTTTCAAGTGCTGCTGCAGCTTTTGCTGTGGTAATGTTTAATTGCTGTCTCTGTACTTGGTTCTTGTTTTAGGAATGAGAAACAATACTGCTATATGCCAGATGGCATTCAAAGAGTTCATGAGGCGTGTGTGGATTATTAAAGTTGAACTAGTACTTGCACATATAAAATTATCTCTGTGTACATTTTTAATGAGAGTATTAAACAGTCATCTGGGTGGAGTAGATATGTATTCTCTTACAATGGTATTCAAAATTGTCAGATGGCACAAAGAGCTGAAAAATGAACTTTTTTCCCCTCAACCTTAGGACTCTGTTTGGAATAAAAGGAAATCAAACACTGTCTTCTGGTTAAATTGTACACTTTTCATAAATAATTTAGCACTGGAGACATAACTTCAATCTATAAACATGGCTGAGAAAATAGGAAAGAGTAGATGAGACAGACAATAGCTAGAGGAAAGTCAATCAGTTTGAAATAGACTGAACAGTAGTTTGCAATATTAGACAGCCTGTGACCTTTCAATATCTTTTGCTTGTTATGCCTTATACACTTAGAAGGAATTTTCATCACTTTTTATGACATAAAGAATACTATACAGAATTTTATTTGTATTTTTTTTTTTAAGTATTTAAAATAAACATAGAAATATTTTTTTCTCTAAGTTCAGAGTACTACTTGGGTGCTTTTTTGGGTCATTAAGTAGTGCTGCTAAATCACGTGCCTATAAAAGCTGAAGAAGAGCAGAAGGTAAAAACATAATGAGAATTGCTTTTGATTATTTGAATTTGTTATAGATTGTCAAGGCAAGGATGGTGTAATGCTATTTCCTTTTTTATTACTCTAGCAAAAATGAAAAAAAGATAAAGCTGAATTTTAAATATCTAAGAAAGTAATTATAAATTCTGAGAGATAATACATCTCACAGTAGTAAGTAGTAAATTTTGAGCAGTTTAATAGTTCAGGAGTCCTTTTTTCACTAGTCAATTGTCATAGTATATCAATAAAGCACCAGTTAGATCTCAGTGATTGTAAAACAATTATTAGGTATATATCGATTTGATGACTTTCACAAAATATATTTTTGGTGTATAAAGGAGTGGAACAGATAAAACTATAAATCTATCCTTTTAAAAAGGTCTACAGCTGGATATGAATATATAGTAGATTAATAATGAGATATAAGTAATATATATAAAACTACTTGATTAGTTCAATGATAATAAACAGAACATAATATGACAGATCAGCTCTTTTTAGTTAAGTTTTGACTTCAGAAATTCATCTCCTGCAGTAACTATGTCAGAAGACTTAGTAGGAAACTGAAAGAGTGACCCAGCCAAATCAAAAGACTATTACTTTTATTTTTTTTAATTCATTTTCCCAATCAGTGAAGGCAAATGTCACAGAGCATTTCAGGATGCCTTTTGCCTCTGCCTGAATTCTTCAGAATACTAAAATAGAAACAAACTGATATTACTTGTGGTTGCTGTTTCTTTTCCTTTTGTGTCTCTATGGAGAAAGAAAAAAACATAAGAGAAACTGTAGTATGAACAAAATATTATTGATTCAGACGGGGTTCCTCCCTCTTACTAAATATAAAAATGTAAGTATGAAATATGTGTGGGACTTTACATTTCAGAAGCACTAGAAAAAATGCATAGAGTGAGTGACAAAACATGCATGTAGTCTATAATATCAAACTTGACCAAATACAGTTAAACTTTTCACTTCTGTTCTTGGTATGATTGAGTAAAAATGGAGGAAAATAACTTCCTTTTTAAAGTTATAGAAGATTCTATGAAATTCCAAGAAATTCAGCTGTCAAGGTCTGGAACACTATTTAAAAATGTTATTTCTTTTTTGTAAAGCTTTCAGTTCAGTATTCAGGCAACCAAAGAGTGTCTGATCTTCAGAAACAAATAACTAGGAATTCCATGTTGGTTTTTTTTTCCCCATTTCTAAATACCAGGCTTTCTGGATTTTTTTATGAATTTTGGTACATATATGTGGATGCACAACCACTGTGATTGCATGCTATACAGGGGGATGTGAATGTAAGTAGGAAATAATGCCTTCTATTACAGAGTATCAAATCTTCTTTATGTCCGGTGGTTTATTTTAGCCAAGAGACTTGGACAATGTTATAGCAAAGAAGTAAGTATTATTCCTTAAACCTAATGTACTGAAACATGTTAAAATTGCTTCATATCATACTGCCTGGAGTGGTTTTGAAACTTGTTCAAGTGTTAAATCTCTCCTTGAAAAAAAGCTTAAATAGTTAAGGAGAAGAGGTTTTTATTTTCCTTGGTAAAACTGCTGATGCCCACTCATGTATTGAAGTACCTTGTAATGCACAGTGTATTCTGCAACTGGAAATACACCTGGGAAACGAAAAACCCAAGTGCTATCTAGTCTTCCAGATTTGTATGAATAAAAAAATCTGTCACTGTCAAGAAAGATTCAGCTGCATGTAGAGTAAAAATTGCATTAATTAATATCTGTTCCATTTAAAGAATCAGATCTTTGAGAGGATGCAAAATTTTGAGTAGGAAAATAACACAAAAAATTAGAGCAGAAGAATGTAAAATTCTGCTACAATATTTCCAATTATTGTCTAAGGCATATAAAAATTTAAATTGTGTGTGTGTATGCAAGACTTCTAAACAATAGAAGTGCATGTCCTATTGCTCTTTCCTTTAATTGAAAATGTTAATTCCTACCCATGTCAGTGCAGCTTCATGTTCATTAAGGGATTTCTTTCTGCTCATTCCTACTTATTCCCATTGATATCACAGCAGTTTTCTCACCCACAGTATTTGTCCTTCTTTGACAGCTCTCCTGCCTACTGTTGGTGCCTTTTCTTCTTCCTTACCTGCAGATGTCATCCCAGTGACTACAGCCTCATTGCTAAATTATTCTCTGAGACATCTCCTTTTTATTGTTTTTTTGCCTTCAGCCATACACATTACTTTTATTTGCAGCCTCTCTTCACTTCCCAATAATTGCACCCTCTCTGCACTTTTCTCAAGAGTCCTTTCATTAAGAGCTGTAGACTTCCCTGCTCAGCTTCATGATCTGCTGTTAGGGGTGTGAAGAAAATGATCCTCTGAGAACAGAGAATCTAGGCTGCTCCTGAGCCCTAGTGATTAGTATAAATATATAAATACATTTCTTTCTTATGTGAATGATTTTCCATTTTGATTAGAGATCTTCTTCACTCATCTGACCTCTCTGATACTCAAAGTGTTCACTCTAATTCAGCTGTGCAACTGTTGAGATCACTTTCTGTATTTGCTGCTGCAGAAACCCTAGATTTCATTTTGAATTGTCTTTCTGGTTTCCAATATTTGATTACACTGCTTGGGTTTCTTCACAAAGTTTTGCATTTTCTTATCCATCCAGCCTTCTGCTCTCTTTCATGCACATTTCTGCACAGCCTACCTAGGATTTTTAGAGATAGGGAAATCCACATAGTGTGGTCTTCTCATCGTTAAGCAACTTATAACAAATAATAGTGAAAACATTGTTCCAATTTATTATTTCTGTTAGATTTTCCAATGTCTGCTTATGTCAACATTGGTCCAAACTGACAAGTGTATTTTTTTTGCTGAACAAAGCTCTGACCATAAGGAAAACAGAATTCTACTACCAATAATAATAATTTGCCATTGACATGTACATGGATATTTTGAATATGAGGAATTCTTACTAAGTAGAGTGGAAAATCTGCTCTGTTTTTATGTGTGCTCATTGCCCCACAGACCACAGATAAAGTGCTCCTCACTGAAGAGAATTGTGTTGTAGTTTAAATTACTTTAAAATGAATTCTTTCTCCTGGATTTAGGCAAGAAGAACTATAAATATTGTTAATGTTCATATTAATCACAAGAAAAATATGTAGTTTTGTCTTCAGTGTATCAGACATTATTATCAAAGAAAACTAGGTAATTATGAGGCACCAAGTTTACACTGTTTGTCTCACTGTGTGAATAGAGAACACTTCTGGGAAACAGTTCTAGTGCATCAAACTGCTGAAGTAGTTGTTTGCACATGAATTAAACATCAAGCAACCTGGTATTTGACAGCTGTTCTGTTTAATTTTCTGTACCTGTGATCGAAGGTACAGCTAGCAGTCAGACAGAAATAAATTTCTCAGTTTGTTGAGGCATTCTGACACAATCTGGTCGAAAAACTTGTTGAAATTCACCAAAGTGAGATTATATACTATTTTAAAATATATTTATCAGTTAAAAAAATCCCAAAACCCGAAACCAATCCCCAATGATATGAGCATAGGAAAGGGATCTACAAGTGACCTCTTAGATAGGTAATATCTGGTTTTGTTACCTTTTTTTTTGTAGCAGCTACATTTGGGTAAGAAATTAGACAAATGAAGGTTCTGCATCTGAGTTAGATATCCCAGCCTTGTTAACTGTTTGAAATTTATGTCATAATTTCCCCCTGATGCTGGTCAGAAACCTCTTCCTAACTTCTATCCTAATTTTAGTAATGGATATTTGACAACCAGTGCAATTTTTATCACATCTTTGTCTTTTTCTTGCCAGCATTTCCTTTATTCAATGATTTTCAGAACAATAGTTATAAGGTATTTTCTTTTTTGCTTTGTGTCTTGTGTGCTAAGTACATCTGTGGTTCTCTGGTAAGACAGACTTTCTATTTCCCTGCTTCCTCTGAGTATATTTGCTATATATCCCTTCTGTGTTTTAAGACTATAAAAATGGACTGCCTATACAATGAACAGGGAAATTTTCTACTGCCTCATAAAATAGTCTTAATATTTACTTATTTCTGATGGAGGAAAAAGAATTTGAAACAAATGAAGTTGAGATATATGAAGATCAATTTCCTATTGCAATATAGCAGGGACTCAATTATATGTGCCTGTACTGCATAGAACAGAATAAGAACAATTTAAGCATGGCCATAATTAATCAGATGAAAAATCCTTCTATTGTGTTTGCCACATTGTTCACAAGGAAATGCCTGGGGGAAAATAAAATTGGAGGGAGTATGTACAACACTTCCATGTAAAGTACTTCTATCTTCTAACTAGTTTCAGCTGAAAGACTTCTTGAGTCACGTGTGTATTGTTATTTAGCAATCCTCAGTGGATCCTTTCCTATTGCATTTGCAGCTTTTCTTCTTAGACAAGCACACAGGCCTATAGTACCTATGATTATGGTAATAAATATTATAAATTGCTGCCCCTTTGCTGAGCTTCTTATCTTCTTGAATGTGTTGAACCTGAATTTGATGCCCAGTATAGATTCAGACAGAAAGAAACTGTGGAAAGCTGATCCCTCTGACATTCTGTCCACATTCCTAGTGATTTTGTAGAGCTTCTTCATATTCCAATAAAGTGATTTATTTTTCAGATCAAAAAGTTAGAGGTTATTCATTTGTTCTGAATATATGAATATTTATTTATTTATATGAATATTTACACCTATAAAAGTTTCACTTACTTTTTTATATCCTTTTTGAGGTGAGGATCTGGACCTCCAGATTAATTCCAAAGTGTGGGTGAAGCACTGTTTACAGTGGCATAACTCTTTTCTCTGTACTCCTGTACTAGCATTTAATTTACTTTTTAACTGCTACTGAGAATTGAAATGACTGTTTCATAAAACCATTTATTATAATCTTAAGGTCTCTCTTCTGAGTAGTAATGGTTAGCTCAGAGCTCATCATTTTTATGTGAAATTAGGATATTCTTTTCCCCCATGTGGCACTTTACATTTATCTACACCTAATTTCAGTCATTCAGGTTCATAAGACATATTCTGCTGCAGTTCTTCACAGTACTCTCTCATCCTTACCACTCTAAATAATTTAGTACCACCAGAAAACTTTCTTGTCTCTCTGCTCACCGTCTTTCCCATACAGCTTATGAGTATGCTCAACATTACAGGTATCAAAGCAACTCCACTGCAGATTTCCACCATTAGAATTCAACACTGTCTAATGCTTCTCTTTTAACTATTTAGGAGCCTTCCATGCACTACAAGGCTTCATCACCTAAACAGCCTTGGGTGAGGACCATTTTCCACAGCTTTATGGAAAATTTAATCATGGATTTAATTATGGACCACATTTATCCATATGCACATTCGCCCTTTTAATGGACTTCAGCGGATTGGTAATAATAGATTGATTTGTAAAAGCCAAGCTTATTCTTCTCAAGTACATCAAAATTACTTGTAAGACTTTGTCTAACATAGATGACAATCTGTTTTTTTTCCCTTGCCCTCTGAAGGATGCTTTTTTAAAACTGACACCCTCCTATGGTGAAGCACCACAGCAGTTTCAGGTGAGAATTTATATACAACACTGTTAATAATTCAGCTGATTCATCCGTGAGTTGCTTTAGAACCCATGGCTGAATACTGTCTGGCCTTTGTGGTGTGTTACTTTTTATTCTGACTATTTGTTCCAAAACTGCTTCAAACTGAATAATTGACAAAACCCCTTAGAAAGAAGAAATTCACGAGGGACATCACCCCAGTTTCGTCCAGAGAATGTGAAAAATGCATTTCACTTTTCTGCCATTGCTTTCCTTTTATATTCTGTTCATTTATCTGTTAGTATTTCAGTGTCTAGAAGTCTCTGTTCTTTTGACATGTTTGAAGAAAGATTTAGAACTCATTTTGTTTTGGTATCTGATAATACAGTCCACAGATCTCACTTATTACCCACTTTTGCCCCAAAGAGTAAAAGAAATCATTTGGTTCCTAGGTGAGGTCCTTTGGCTTTGCTGTCTCTTAAGATTTAGTGCATTTTTCATGTTTGATATTTTTTCCTTGACCTTGGAAGAAACTTCAAACTTCATGTCACTGTGCATTCATTATCATATGCCTTACTTTCTCAGTCAGAGTTAACAATGAAATAATGCAAACCCCAAGAATGATTCTTGAAAACTCAACCAAAAAATTCTCTTGTCTTCATTTCCTTATCACATTCTCTTGCCTCTTTTCCAAAACTTACACTATTTGCCATCTTCTCTATCTCAATTTCTAATTTCCTGTGAGTGAATCACAAACAGTACCTTGAAATTTGCCTATATTCCATCTCTGTTACTTAAAAAAAGGAAAAAAAAAATCAAAGGGGGAAACAAAACCAAAAAAACCCCACAAACCCAACCAAAAAATACAACAAACTTTATTGTGGAAGAGCTATCAGATGGATTAGTTTAGCTCTCTGCCACTGATGGATTTTATTGTTTCTCAAAGATTTATGTGTCTTTCTTTGCTTCAAAATGTATTTAGTGCTCAAAGTCTTCAGTTTTTTATGCAGCTATTTTGCCTTCCTTGAACCTGACAAATATGTAGCTTATTTTCAAATGCTTGTCATTCCCATGTCTTTGTTCCTTACTCCCTATTGTCTAAATTTGAAAGATTCATAAATCCTGGCAAGAGGATTTACCATTTCATTTGCAACGTCCTATATTCTGTTTTGTATAAAAATTATCCTGTCTTAGTTGTGTCAGACATTGCATCTACAGGTTTTGTTTCTGATGTGATCATTTTCATTTTGAACCTTTCTTTTTTTATTAGTTATTTTGCTTTTGCTGCCTACATCCATTTTTGTCTATATTAATGAAAAAAACTAACCTGAGTATTCATTTCCTAACATGAACATCTCTACTCAATTATCACAACAAAGTATTTTTTTATGTTGTCTCATAATTTCTGTCATGTGGCAAGATGATCTTTTCTGTTTAGTACTTTTTGCCCAATCCACAAGTAATATTCACTCTCTTCTACCTAAAACTTTATTTTCTAATCACCCTCTCTTTTCAGACTATAAGTTAATAAGAGGTTCTATTTAAGGGGCATCTATGTGGAAAGAGAGAATATCATATCATGTATGTTGACCATGCTACGTCCTCTGTAGCTAAATTTTTCTGTGATCCAGTAAGATCAGCCTTGCTGCTTAAGGAGAGGATGTTTTGGCCTTCATTAAAGCATAAGCAAGGGATACAGGATTGCACAGATTTTCACTAACAGAAGAACTTGGCATTAATGCTAGGATCATACCTATTTAGAAAAGTACTTATGCATTCTTTTTAAAAAGTCACACAAAAATTAAATTATTAATTTTTGTTGTAAAAAAAACAAAACTCAACTCTCTCTAATGATTATAGTAAATGATTTTTTTGAAATATACTGTTTCTTCACTGTACAAATTTTATGCAATTTTGGACAGTGTTCTGGAAGGCTCTGCTTATACAAAGCCCTACTCTGCAATCTGGGAGTGTCTTATCACATTAAGCAGGCAATACTTAAAGTTTCTGCTGTTCCAGAAACCTGAAATCAGCTTGAGATAGAGACCTAATCAGACCCAGAAAATACCCAGTGCAACAACTAATTTCAAGATTTCTGCTGTTACCAGACCTTTGTCACCAGAAGTTGACATAAATGTGCATGTATTTGCTGGCTCTAGAATAGCAAATTATATTTTCTTCCCTTTTTTTGCTGTTCTTTCTTCTTCCATACTCCACTATGTTCTTTTCTCTATTTTAAGGCTTTTGAGAACTCAATACTATTATCCCAGTACTTAGTGTTTAGCTCTTTGTAAAAAAGTTTGTTCTTTCATGACTTTTATGGCCTTTAAGATGCATCAGCACGCTTACAGTCTGAGAAGACATATTTACTTTAAATTCATAATTTAGGTAGAAGTATAAATAGTTCAGAAATCTTGTAGATGTCTGAATTGATAAACTTTCTCCTGAATAGAAATGCAGTGCCTCACTTGGGCCTAGAATGGGTCAGGTCACTTGCTCAAATATTTCAAATATTATGTCAAGATGTATCTGTCAAACCCATGTGCAGCGTTTGAGCTCCACACAACAATTTTTCAGCATAGTCCTAAGGGTTTAATGCTACTTTCAGGAGTACAGCCTTGCATAGCCATGATTAGAACAAACTTCTTATATATTCTCATCATTTACTACTATAGTTCTTTTTCCCTTAACACAAAAAAAATACGTGAGAAGTCAGCATTCTAACTCACAGATGATGTGCAAAGAAAGCAGAGCTGACTTACTGATTGACCTGCTGGAGCAAAAGATAAGATACTCAGTATTCTTGCTGAGAAAAGTTCTAAAATCCTTCCTCTTAGGAGGACCTCTCCTGAGCAAGCAAATCACCTTCCTAAACACAGGCAGTGACTTAGATGTCTAGGTATTCAGCTGAGATGCACTTGGGGTTATTTGGAAGCAGAGGTAAAAACCTGAGCTACAGTTACAAAATATAAATTAACATTTAGAAACTTTTCTTTATATTCTTACACTGATACCTAATTTTGATATATTTTTGTTTTATAACGATCTTTTATCCTGTATGAATGAGCAATATACAGTTTCACTGTTCTAAAAGTAGGTTTTGTTAGCTATGGATTAAATGAGGAATAATAAAAAGCTGGTATATCATGATTTTATATTTTGTAAATACAGAACTCCAGTAACAATCTTTAAAAAAAAAATCTCATCCTGTATTATTTATACTAATTTTGGGCATGTAATATTTTCATTTACCATTTATGGTATCACTCCATAGATCCAGGTTAACATTTTAGGGACTTTTTGCTAGATTTTGGAATCATAGTTTGATGGCAGAGTGATTTGAGCCAATTACTTCACTCAATTATTATGTCTACACATAGTAATGAATTTGCCAGCCCAGACAAATGACTCCATCTTAAATGCAATCTAATAGGATTTTGGTATTTTTTATTCCCAGGCATTAGATTTCTGTCAAAACTGAGCCCAAAATACACTGATCCCAAATATATAACTAAACCCAAACACACCGATCTGTATAAATGAAGATAAATATATATGAATTTGCATATGAACCTTCTGCTCTATATATTTCTCTTGCATGGAATACCTAGAATACATCTATTTATGCAAGAAACTGTTATCAGAATAGGCAGAATTTTTATCTAAATTTCTTCATTGAGCTAAATTTCTATTGCTAGAAGTAGAGAACCCTGGGCAGGATTAATCTCATACACAGACACATGATCTAAGCACCTACTGTGAAAATCCACTTCCTGAATTTAGGTACCCAGCATCAGCTGAGAGACACCTTGGGCATGCTGCCCTGCCACAAGCTGCTGGTTAGTATTAGACCTCCTGTGTCATGTCTGCTGAGCTGGTAGGGATATCTTGGTAGTCTAGCATGTCTGTCACTCCAATTTACCACCTAAATTAAACTCTTGAATTATAGAATTATAGACATAGACATATTGACATAGCTAAGGGGTTGGAATGGACCGTAAAGGTCATCCACTTCCCTGCCAGGTGCAGGGATACCTCCAACTAGACCAAATTATCAAGGCCTTATCCAACCTGGCCTTGAGCACTGCCAGGGTTGAGGCATCCACAGTGTCCTTGAGCAACCTCTTCCAGTGTGTAACATTATTCATGTTAAAAATTTCTTCTTAGCTAACCTAAATTTCCTCTCTTTCAATTTGTACCCATTACTCTGTGTCCTATCACTACAGTTCCTGAAAAAGAGCCCCTCTCCAGTTTCCCTCTAGGATTCTTCAGATACTGGAAGGTTCCTATGAGGTCTCCACACAACCTTCTCTTTTCCAGGATGAACAGCCTCAGCTTTCTCAGCCTGTGTTCTGAGAAAGAAAGGGGAGATGCTCCAGCCCTGTTATCATCTTTGCAGCCCTCCTCTTGGCTTGCTCCAATAGTTCCATGTCCTTTTAATGTTGGGGACAGCACAACTGTGTACAGTACTCCAGGTGGAATCACATGTGAGCAGAGTAGAGTGGCAGAATCACCTCCATTGACCTGCTGGCCACACTCCTTGTGATGCAGCCCAGGATTCAATTGTCTTTCTGAGCTGTGAGCACAGACAGCTGGCTCATGTGGAGTTTTTCATCATCTGTCACCCCCAAGTCTTTCTCAGCAGGGCTGCTCTCAGTCACTTCTCTGCCCAAGCCATTGGTGTGTCTGGGATTGCAGTGACCCAGGTGTAGGACCTTGCACTTTGCTTTGCTGAAGTTAGAGAGGTTTGCATCAAACCATCTCTCAAGCATGTCAAGGTCCCTCTGGGTACCATTATCCCTTCCTTCCATTCTGTAACTGCACCACCACAGAGCTTGGTGTCATCTGTAAGCTTTCTGAGAGTACACTTGATCCCACTGTCCATATCACTGCCAAAAATGTTGTATAACAACTGGTCCTAGTACCAACCCCCAAGGAACACCACTGGTGTCAGTGTGGACTCTTTGTCATCTAGCCAGTTCCTTATCCACCCAATGGTCCATCCATCAAATTCATATCTCTCTAACTTGGAGACAAGAGCATTCTGTAGGGCAGTATCAAACACTTCGCATAAGTACAGATAGGCAAAGTCAGTTCCTCTGCCCCTGTCCACCAGTACTGTAGCCCTGTCATAGAAGGTCACCAGATTTGTCAGGCACAATTTCCATTTTGTGAAGCCACCTATTACCAATGACATGTTTAGTTTCCTTGTACGCTAGCACAGTTTACAGGAGAATCTGCTCCATTACCTGGCTTGGCATAGAGGTGAGTCTGATTGGTCTGCAGTTCCTCCAGTCTTCTGCTTTTCCATTTTTGAAAATGAGACTTACATTTCCCTTTTTTTTCCAGTCATCAAGGAATTTACCTGACTGCCAGGATTTTTCAAAAGTCATGCATAGTAGTTTAGTCAATTCATCTGCCATCTCCCTTGGAATGCACAGATGAATCTAATTGGGTCCCATGGACTGGTGCATGTAGTTGAGACCATTCAAGCACAAGGTTGCTTGAATGGTCTCAAACCTGATCCTTCCAGGGGGCTCAGCATTTTCATTCTCCCAGTCCCTGCATTTTCCTTGCTTGACTTGGGTGGTGTGGCTGGAGCACTTGCCATTGAGGATTGAGGCACAGAAGTTGTTGAGAACCCCAGAATTCTCTTTGTCCAGCACAGTCATGTCTCCCTTTCTTTCTGGAGAGGGCCCACATCATCCCTATCCTTTATCTTGTTTGCAACACATTTGTCAAAGCCTTTCCTCTTATACTTAGTGCCCCTGGCCATACTCAATTCTAACTGGGCCTTGGCTTCCCTAACCTTGTCTCTAGCCTCCCATACAGTTTTCCTGTATTCCTCTCAGGCCACCTGTCCTCGTGTCCACTTTCTGAAAGCTCCTTTTCTCACTTTGAGTTTGCACAGCAGCTCCTTATCCATCCCTAGAGGCCTCCTGGCATTTTTGCTCAGTCTCCTTGTTGAGATACCTTGCTCCTGAGCTTGGAGGAGGTGATCCTTGAAATCCAGCCAGTGGTCTTGGGCCCCTCTGTCTTCTAGGACTCTATCCAATGGGACTCTACCAAATAGGTCCTTGGAGAGGCCAAAGTCTGCTCTCCTGAAGTCAGGGCAGTGAGCTTGCTGTGTGCCCTCCTTGCTATCCTCAGGATCATAAACACCATCTCCTGGTCACTGCAGCCAAGCCTGCCTTGAAGCACTGCGTTCCCCACCAGCTCTTCCTCTTGGTGAGCACAAGGTCCAGCGTGGCACCTTCTTGTTGGCTTTTCAATCACCTGTCTAAGGAAGTTGTTAACCCATTTGAGGAAGCTCTGGGATTACTTGTGCCCTGCCATGTTCTCCCTCCAACAGATATCAGGCGGTTGAAATCCTGCATGAGGACCAGAGCCTACAAGTGTGAGGCCACTCCTGTCTGCCTATAGAGGGCTTCATCTGCACCATCCTCTTGATTGGTTTGATACAGGCTCTCACTATAGCATCCCCTGTCCCTGCCTTCTGTTTAATCGTCTCCCATAAGCTCTCAGCTGGATCTTCATCCTTCCCTAAGTAGAGTTCCATATTCTCCAGCCAGTTATTGACATGACTACTTGCCTCACTAGCCTCTCTTTCCTAAAAAACCCAAAACTTTCCATTCCAATGGAATGTTTGATGGGTGATGAGTCATTCCCTAGGTTCTGTGCCCTACCTTTGTGACCTGCCTGCAGAACACCTGTGCAAACTGCTGTGTCACACCCTTCTCATGTCCCACACCTTTCTAATGTGTCACACCCTGTTTGCCTGCTCTGTTTGCTGCCCTCATGGCTGCTCACATTCCCTGGAAATATTTAAATGGCAACATCCTGACAATGGCTCCTGGCAATGTCCCCTCCTTTCCTGATGGGCTCCTGAGGGCTGCAGGGTTCTGAGGGGGCCTTGGGCAGCTGATCAGGTGTCCCTGAGCTTGGGATCCTCCCATACAGCACATTCCAACAGTCCCCACAAGACTGACTTTGGTCACCAATGATATCTCTGCTGTTGCCTCTTCAACTAACTCGAACACTTAACCCAGCTCAGAGAAGTGTCTCATTTCAAGATGGCACTTAACATTTTAGCCATTTAACCTAATTCTACTTAAGTGTTTGCATGATGTGAAGTATGTGATTAAGATGTGCTTGATGTTCCATAATGAATTCATATTTCTGTGCCTTATTTCTTCTGTTTTCATCTCCTGTCCTTAAGATAAATCTCTGATTGGAGATGTAGAGGCAGTGCCCTCTCCCTTGCAAAGATGCAATTCCCTGAGCGATACTTATCAGAGTTCCTCTTCAGCACTGCAACCTGCAATGTCCCATCCTCAGGGCCTAGGCTCTGCTGCTTTCTGTTTTACCCAGACCAGACGTGAGAGAAGGAAATACCACCCTTTCTATGATGCCAGACCCAGGCAGAGTGGGACTGTGGGATTAATCCTATCACTATAAACAGAATGGATTGATTATCCAGTTGCTGCCCAGGAGGAGATTTTAACTCTTCTGTGAGATGCCATCTACTCCTTCTTCTCTACACTTAAAAGTTTTTCTCTTTCCCGTGTGCCTCAAGACATAAATCATGCCAGGACTGTGGCAAGCTGTTGGGAGAAAGAGGCTCTTGGGGCACTTACTCTCCTTCAGCCCCCTCTCTGGCTTTTACGTTAGCAGTTGTTTTCCGATGCGTTGTTATGACAGGAGGAAAAGTAAGATTTCCTCAAGTGTTTTAATTCCAATAATAACATCAGTACTTGAGATATACAATGTAAAGCTGTTTAAAAGCCCAACACAGTCATCTGCTGCTTGAGATAGACAGCTTCCAAAAAATAAATTCAGCAGCGTCTCTAAATATGTTCTTTAATTTTTCACTCTCTACGTTTCTTAGGGATGGAGGATGTGAATCATTTTGCATACATCAATGCAAATGCAATTCAACTTAGTACTGACATGCAGTCTAATTGGCTTTAAAATGGAATTTTGTTTTTTGAGTGCTAATTTTCAGGTAATGACTTTCTAATTGATTTTCTCTTTATGAAGGACCATTGATTCACTCCCTTCAATGAAATTCAGTTGGCTTCCCAAGAGAATTTATGAAAAGCTGTTAAAAACAAGGATCTATCACTGCTGCTTTCTTCCCACCTTGTTTTGCTCTTCCTTCTAAAGTATACATTTTATTACTTTCCCATGAACAAGCCTATCTTAACAAGGCTGAATAATTATATTGTGTATATATATGAGTCTGAAATGGTGTCTTTAAAAAATCCCTAAGATCTTAATTCAAAGATGGATTGAATTTTTCGTTACATTCTTCCTAAAAACTGGTTATTAACCATGACCTCCAATGCATTAATATGACAGCTACTTAATAATTCTCTTAGTTATTCTAAGTCATCAGTTTGGATCATGCAGAGATTATCTGAACAAAAAAATGATTGATGATTTTTAAATGGACGTATGAGCTATTGTGTTACCATATTGCTTGTATCATTGTCACAGATGAGTTTGCATGAAGCATAATGAAGACTGCCTAAAAGTTTTCTTTTATCATACAGTATCATAATCCCAACTAGATTTTAATGCATAATGTAATGATAATTGGAAACCTTTTGGTGATCCTGTTTTGAACCTTGGTATTTAAGTCAGTGACGTAACAACAGAATGAATTCCACAAAAAATGAATGGAAATCCATGCTGTTATTTTAGCCTGATTTTTCATATCCATTGTGGGAAGGGAGGAGGGAAGCTAGTGGCTTTAAAAGAAAGCCTGTAAAGGTTTTGGAAGCCAGGTCATGTTGTCATTTTGCAAGTTGTCCCAGACAAATTACATATTTTGCTTAATTACCTGATTATTTTAGTGTTATAGCAACACAGTGAGTATTTTCTCCCTAGTTTTCCAGGTTCTTAGAAGGAAGTTATCCATAATAGTGAACTATTCTTAGATATAGAGCAAAAGACATAATAAGATCCAGTGACTAGATGAACAAACCAAGTCGAAATAATGCATATATTAACACTGAATATAAGTATGGAAAAGATTCCGTAGGGGTGTGATAAATTAGATATTTTTATCACTTTCAGTTTTGGAATCAAGACAGTATAACTTCATGAATGATGCACTATATCCCAGACTGTGAACTTGTTAACTTAACTATTGCGTGGGAGTTGGCATTGTGTCTGCTGAACTCCAGAACAGATTATCATAATGCTCTCCTCTGTCCACCAAAGTCAATGAATCTCTTTGATTTTTTTTTTTGTTTGGTTTATTATTATTTTTATTTATTTATTTATTTATTTATTTATTTGGGGCAGGGATGTAAAAATCAGTGAATGGATTTGTTTTGTTTTTAAAGAATCAATGCATAAATAATAGCTAATTAATTCTCAATGAACACTTGCGAGAGAATTATCTCTGTCTTACAGGCAGAATGAGTTTCAGAGGCATTGGGATGTCAGTCTCAGTTCACACAGTAAGTAAGCAGCAAACACAACTGCCAGCAGTCATTCCTGACTGCTGTGCTTATGCTATTACAAGTATTTACAGAGTTTTATCAAATGTCTGTAAAGGCATTTCCTGCAGGTGCTTTCTGTGATCCTGTAGAGAAACAGAGTAACATTATGATGGCCTCTTTCATCTGAAGAGCTCCAAAATAGTTCTGAGCACTTGCAAGCGTGTTTTCAAAATACTCCCAGGCAGTAAATAAATAAGTCTAGAAGTCAGGGAAAGCAAAAGATATGGAGATCCCGGTACCTTTGTCTTTCCACTCCTCCTTCCTATAAATATCCACAAAAGGATGTTTTTGGTTTCTCTTGTATTAGTTTTAGAGAAAGGTATATAACAGACTAATAGCAACAAGATAATGGCGTCTTCACTCTGCTAAAGCTGGTGATGCTACAAGCACTTTCCCTGACTGGAAAACAGCAGTGTCAGTGTGACGTAGCTTCAGGAAAAAAAAATAAACAAAAAGATTCACTGAGTATCTGCCAGCCTTTTCCCAATCAATTTGGGCCTTTGCATAGGAACAGAACCATAACCATCTTCTCTGTGCTGCAGCAAATCTTTGTCACAAGCAATCAGAATCATGTAAAACAAGTAATGCACCTAAGTAATAAAGATCTTTTTACATCAGAAAATCCACCTTCTCCTTCTATATGAATAGTCAGACACATGAAGCTGTCAATAACAACAATGTTGCTCTACTGACATCTATCTCTTCTTTTAAGTTAGTGGCCATGCAGGCTGTCGATCCTGCAAAGTGATAGAAAAGAGTGCAATGAAGCAATGCTAAACTCAAAATGTCACTGCCTCCTTGGCCAGGGAAGCATGTATCCTGGCTGCAAAAATATATAAACCAGAAATATCTGAGTCAGATAAAATTGCCAATGCTTGTGAGGAAAAAAAATGACTTGCACGCAACTAGTAATCAATTGACTCTAATGTTCAATCCCTAAGATTTATGGCACAGCTTAAAATTAAATTTAGGAAGTCTCTGTTGAAAGAAAATTAGGCTTTTACATCACTTTGGTACTTGTTTAATGAATTTTAAAGAAAGAAAGAAGTGGACAGGTGATCAAAATTTCAAAACTCTTTCCTCTTTCAATTACTGTTTTCAAACTATATTTACATTTGGTGATTATTAAACAATGGTTTTGATTTATGAAAATCTCCCTATTTCAGATGCTAACAGCCATTTGAAGGCATTTCAACTAAAAGATGTCTATAGAGTTACCTTTGGAGTAGTAGTTAATGCAAACCTGAACAAAACAAAAGCATATGGAAATTCTAGATGCATATTATTTCTGCAAAAGGGAAAAATAAAACTTCTGAAAGCATGCAGTTGCAAAAGAGGGAATGGGATGAAATAAAAATATACACTTTAAAACAAAAATAGGACCTTCAGTATTTCTTATTCCATTATAGTCTCTTTTGTTAAGACATCTAACAGTTTACTAAATTCACAGGGGTTTCAAATCAAAGATTACTTCTTACTCTGAACTTCTCATATAGATACTACACACTTTTTGTATGAAGACTGGGAATGGAGACTTGAGCAGAAACACAAGAATTCTGCATTTCTCCCAAAATTCTTTCAGCCATGCTCATCTTAGCAGGAAAAAGGAAAAAAGAAAATAAATCCCTGAAGAAAGAGGTAGCTTCTGACAATTCAGATATTTCTTTCCTCATTCCTTTATAAAATATTCTGGTGGCTTTTTGGTATCATTTCAAAAAGCCAAGTGGTTAAAACTGTCCTTATTTCCCTAGAAAGATGAGCAGCTATTAAATTCAAGTTGAAGGACAAGCTGGCATGTTTGAAGCCCATCACATACTGTAATTCTGCCTTTGGGAATTTCTTAGTAATATTCCTTTGATCAGTTTGAAAAGAGTATTCTGAGGAATCCTACTCCAGGTACTCTTCCTGAGACAAGAATTTTGTGTTTGCTTGCATGCCATTTTGCTTATGATTCTCTGCATCTAAAACCCGTTTTAACCTTACCCTGAGTTTTAGAAAGGAGCTACACATTTTTCATGGACATCTTTCATTGACATTTTCATCTCATGGTTACATTTTGGTTACAGGTTTTTTTTTTTTTGCTCTTGTCATGGTTCACAGACAGGAAGGCTCTAAACTTGTGAACCTTCTTCAGGAAGATCTTAATGAAGATGGGGATTTTTAGAGTATGAGCTCTGCCTATGGTGAACAGGAGGAAAGGAAAGGAAAATTATTAGTGAGTTCTTGTATCATGGTTGACATTGATAGCTGCATCACCCTTTGGAATTCCTAACTTTAGTGTATGTGAAATATTTTAGATAGGTTACTTTTATTTTCTTTCATCTTGACATAGTATGAGAGTACTGTATCTACAGCCAGAAACTGAAACATGTTAGTGCAATGAAGATGGCAATAGTGCTATTTTTCCTTTTTTTCTTTAGTAATTTTTTGCTAGATCTTGACTTAATATTATATGTGAACTTCATTTATTTCATAAACTTTGCAACTTGGAAGCATGCAAAAAACCCCCAAAAGATTCAAAATTATTTCTAATGCATTATTTTTATGTTTCTATAATTATAAATCAATTTTGTAATGTTTTAATATTATTTAAAGACAGCTGAAACGTGTTTAAAAACAGCTTATTGGCTTTTTTAATCCCGTTTTATTTCCCATTACTGGGAAGCTTATCTGAATTGTGGAGAATATAAGTGCTATTTGCAATTAACTAAAATCCCAGCATTAAATAGATACTGAAAGTATAAAAGAAAAGCACCTGTTTATTTAAATTTTGTGTTCAAAGTTTATTTATTTTATCTCAGTATACAATATTAACTTTATATATAAAGCAATTAATACAGAATAACCAGACTTTATTCCCCATTGATTGTTTTACAATTGTAGTCTTGCAACTATTTCAGATATGCAAAGTTTTGTTTCACAGTGGTTTCTTTCATGCTAATAGTCTAGTCAGAATTAGAATGATCTGGAAAGCAGTCTCTGGACTCTTCTGCCAATGAAACAGCAATGAAAACTATTCATAACTGAGAAAAGTTTATCTTAACTGTTAATAATCATGATTTACATATGAATCAAAATAAAAGACTATAAAACCAACAAGAGCAGTAATTTTTATTTATAGTTATAAACTGAAGTCACAAATCAGTACTTTCTATTATGAGTAAAGATTGCTGTTTAGATTGATATTTAACTAATTAAGAGCTAAAAAGCTTTCTGTAGTTGCTATGCCCTTACTGAAGATAGATGATTCTCAACAGTATTTAAAACAGATTTTGACTTTGTACTTTTTCCTGCAGGGAGTTTTAGTCTTTTAATCCAAAGCACTAAGTCAGTGGTGTGGAATGACACTGCTGAGTTTGTGCTTTCCTCTCCTAAGTGTGCCCTCTGGTAACAGCCTCAACAGCTTGGGTGACAAGTAACCCAGTAGAGTAGTGGGGCTGTGCAGAAGAGATACAAGAAGCTTTGAGACAAGAGTGAGGAATGGAGTACTGTTCTGAAAATTACTGAAAAGCTACTTTAAAATCATCAAAGTGTGCAAAAAATTTCTAAATACATCAGTAGTAGAGAGGGAAAGAAGCCAAGGACCTGAGTTCCTCTGTGTTTGACCTTCTCAAGGTGAGAGTTCCTGTTACTGCTGAGTTCTGTGGACCAGCAGCCAATGATCAGAGAGCTGTTGCTGTTATTATTTCAGTAATGATTGCAATTGTGCTTAGGTGTTTTGGAAACATTTTCTTCCTGTCTCTCTTTCATTCTACAGAAGATGTAGCAGAAGTAATTTTTTGTGTATTAATTAATAAAATCTCACAACTCCTGTAGAAAAAAAGCAGGTTTTATCCTGTCTGTACAACCATTCTGCACTGATTTTTGTATTCTTTTTCTTTTAACATGAATCAGTCAGTGGGCAACTTTTTGGAACTAAGGTGTTGATCACATTCTTTATTTTGTAGAATGCATTTATATTGTACCTACAAAAATTTATATTGCACTGTGCAGCAAATGAAGAGTGGCAAGCTTTTAATTTAGTTCCTATCTCCCACTTTGCTTCACTGACCACAAAAGGCTCAGCTTTCTAATTTAGAGACCCATGTGAATACTTGACAAAGTGCTTAATAAGAATTATTTTATTTTTACAACCCCATAAAATAATTTAATTTTTTACTGCATATTCCATATATGTGGAACAGAGACAGTGAAGATTAAGTCAAAACTACCTAATCATTTTGTGTCTCCCTGGAACTATACTAAGTGCCACAGAAAATTTTTTTGCAACTTTGTTGTCTAGCATCACATGGGAACTGTCACAAAGAGCATCCAGCACCCGTGCAGTAGGGCAGACTCTATCTGTTGACTTCATGGGAGATGACCCATTCCCATCTGGCAGTCCACAGGCATGGACATTGTGTACTTCATTCACTCATGCAAATAAAGGAGCTATCTTAGAGATACCAGTCTTATTCATTATCAAACCCCATGCTGCTCCTGGAGTGGGTCTTGCAGTGTCTAAGTGTTAAAATCTGTTTAGTTTGTTTAAGACTAAGAGCATGATAATTATTCCTCCCCAATGTGTTCAGAAGCTACTACTAATAAAGCAATCAGTTGATCTTAACAACAAAGATGGAATGTTATTCAGTGGTGGGAAGGTTGTATTTTCTCAATTTAAATCAAAGTGTAAATGCTGGATACTAAATCTTGGGAACAAATTGCAAAAGACTAGGACTGGCTTCCATTGGCAAAATTTTCCCTATCAAGCTTATGTGTTTTTCCTCTTGAATTTAGATATGATTAAAAATGAGAAAAACAAACAAACCACGCTAAAACCTCAAGGTATTTCAGCCTCAGTTGTTTATTGTATCAGGATGAATAATCACAATTTTCTCTCTGGGAACTGTATGAATCTCTGGGGAATTAATAGCAGGTAATTATGTACATAAATTAATATCATAATGATATTCAGGAATTTGTTAAGACTCTGCAGGAAACATAACTTCTACTAGCAGTGTTGACTCTACAACCCTAATTATATTTTAATATTTTTAGTGTATAGCTTAGGTTCAAAAGAATTTTTGGATTGTTCCCATTTTATGTCAAGTGGAACAAAACCTGTATGGTTCAGCATAGGGGTTAAAATTTCTTCTTCATTATACTGACCAGAAAATAATTTAGGAGCTTTGTTAATATCTGTTTTAGAAATTTTACAGGTTATGTTTGGTGTTTTTACCAAAAAGGGAAGAATATCTTTGCCACTGAGATATTTCACACATCTCTGGAATAGTGTATTCAATTTCAGGAAGTAGAGAAACGTGACACTGTTGGTGCCCTTGCTGTGATGTCCCCTAAAGTAAAATTTAACAGCATACATATGTCTGTGTCCCTTGTTCATGAGTCTAAAGGTCAGGGAAATAGGATTATTAAATGGAGTTGCGGGTAAAAGAAAAACAAACAAAACCCTTCAGTCTGTACACACGTGTATTGTCAGATGTCCTGCCTCAAGTATTCCAATGATACAAAGTCAACAAAGGGTTGCTGTCCAGTCCTTAAAAGAAGTCAGTTTCCCTAGCAAACTTCAGATAACGTGGTAATATTTCTGTGCATAAATAAAGAATGAACAATGGTATGTAGAATTATGAGAAAAGCTCTTAATTCTTGTGTTTGGGATTTATGAGCAAGATGGATAGGGAGTTCTTTGTTTGTTTAGGCTTCTTTACTCAAAGTAAATTAAACAAAAATAATATCCTACAACAGTGCTAGAAGACAAAAGAATGTTTCACTTACATCCAGTTACTGAGTCACGTTCTGGATGTAGTAGTTGGGAGTGTGTTGGGATTTTTGGTTTGTGTTTGTTTGTGTATAGGAGTTTCATTTGCCTCTGGTTTTAAAAGAAAAACTGAAAACATCAATACATTAAAACTCACAGAATCAATAATGAATCTCATGTTTGTAATTTTTCTTTCAGGTATCTAAAATTATGCTCAGATATCATATCTTGCTCTTCAATTTTCTGTCTAAGTTTTAAAAACATTTTCTAGGTATATTATACAGAACTGAATCCCTACGAGTTATCTGTGAATAAAAATGACAATATTCCTTAAAAATTTTTCTGAAAACTAGAGATTTCTGGTGGTTTCTGTTAAAATACCAAAAAAATCAAAGTTCCAGTAAAAGAGGTTGAGTTCTTTTTGAGTAAAAGAGTAGTTATCAGGCTATAAAATGTTGGTGTATTTTGTTATAAAGATCAATAATGTTATGTTGCTAAATCATGTTGTTTTGTTTTAAAATGTGAAAGGCTAAAAGGCAGCAAATAAGCTTTTCGCTTTTGTCTTTAGATGTAATGATAATTCCATTATGTTATTCATTAAATTATGCTGAATGCATGGTTGGAATATGCTTTCAGCATACAAAGAGAGAATTTGAACTTGAAAGTAAACTTCCTAGGAATCAGTAGAGAATATAAGGGTGTAAGGTAAACAAAAAGATGGATCTGATTAAAAAATGCTAGGAAAGGTTTGGAGGATAGGATGAAAAAGTGTACTCAATTCTAGTGAAAGCCTTCTTTACTATGAGTTTGTAAGTAGTGTTCCAGAAATTTTTAGCATTACACACATAACATTGGGGTTGTATATATAAATACACACACACACACACACACACACACACATTTATATAAAAGAGAGAAATATGGCTGAGGGAAGTATATGGATAGCCACTGAAACTGGGATTTACTGCTAGCACTGATAATAGAATCAAGTTCCTACGAGCTCACCATCATCAGCATTATAATATTTAGTTGATCCCATTTGTTGTTAACCCTGAGCTCTTAGGCGTTCTGGTCATTTTAAAACCACAAACCTCAAAGATGAAATTCAGCACCTGATGAATCATTTGAGGACTTCATCATTTGGTATAAGGGAAATACCTACTATAGCTTTTAATTACTTTCAGATACTTTTTTTTTCTATTCAGATGCATTTCTCTGTGAGGTGCTTATGCAGAATGCTGTAGATATGCTATTTTGCTTTGAACATGTTTGTTTTTAGGCAAAGAGTAGAGTATGCAAATTGTAGTGTTACTAATTGTGCTGTTCAATGGACAGAATGCAGAAATGTTTCTTTAAGGAAAAGAGTACTGCTTCCTATGACTTATTTTTACTCCCCACAGTACAGATGACAGTACAGCAACCTGTCAAAACTGAGGTAAAATGGAAATAACCTAGATCTGTTACTTTCTGATGCATTTTTTTTTTCATTTGCCAGTATTCTTTCTTTCTGCAACCTGTTTTCCTAACCATGTTCCTTTTATATCTTTTTTTTCCCCTTCTTCTTAAAGTTATCTCTTACATTCTCCTTTACCCAATCCTCTTATTGTTGCTGTTTGAGTTTGCATGACACATTTGGGCTGGGTTTTCATTGGTATTAAGCAAATCTTCACCAGCAAAGAGGAATTGATGAAGTTCAGGTTTTGTCTTTTTTTCCTTAAATGTCCAAGTAGTAAAGTAGGAACAAATTTTTAAACATCTTGTCTTCTCTGAAATCTGCTGTGGATTTCAGTCAGCTTGTGCAGAACCAGATGATGATGTGAATTTTTCTAGGGCCCCTGGATTTGATCTGCCCTGCAGTGCCAAACATCATTCCACTGCACTGCTGGTGGAGAGCTTCCAGCACCCAGCCAGCCCTGCTCTGCTCATTGATGGTCCAGATTCCTAAAAACTCAAGTGTAAAACAGTTTCCAGATTTTCTTTTTTTGTGCTGTCAGAGGGCTGGCAGCCATAACCAAAGCTGTCAACATCTCACTTTTGTAATCCTTCTAGTTTTTGAAAAAAATATTTGGTTTGGAATTTGGGGTTTTTTCTATAAAATAGAAATTTCAAGGTTTAGTCAGCTTGGCTCACCTTAGAGTCCCAAAAAGACCCCAGTTATATTTCCTGATGACATATTCTGCCTGCCTGTGGATGTTTCCATGTTTTATAATGGTACTTCTATTTCTTATTTCTGCTCTTTATAGAGCTATAGTCCCAGGGAACACAGACTCTGTACTGTTTTCATTATTGCAGTGTCAAAATAAAGCTAGAAGCATAGATTTTTTTTCCCCAGAAATTCAGAGACATAAATTATTTCTTACTTTGATAAAAAGGCAAAAAATAACTATCAAGGTATAACAGTGAGTAGAAAATCAAAGTGGTGAAAAAAATTACTAGTAATTAAAGAAATGTATGAAAAAAATTTAGTAGTTCCTCATTTAAGAAAAGAAATGTCATCCTCCTGTTCCATGCATTGCCCTATTTTTATATCATCCTAGAAAGAGCCTACACTGAAGCAATTTTAGTACTCATCTCTGAATAGATCATTAATTTGGATGGAGAATTCTTCACCTGAATTAAGTGAAGTGAAGAATTCATTTTCCCCTTAACTAAGTTAGATTCTCTTGTATATATGTGATGATGGTTTTCAGTGAAATACATGGATTTTTTTTCTGCTTCACAGAGCCGAGAGATTTCAAATATATTTTTGTTTATCTGGTTGAGGATCTAACCACCATCCTTCCATCATTTTACTCCTTGGTTAAAGCATGAAAGTGTCCACTTTTGCTCACTTTTCAGGCATTTCTGTGCCTCCTTATTTCAGAGATAAATTCTTTAATGCTGAGAATTTCTTTTTAACCCTTTATTGTAAAAAGCAATTTCTCAAAAGGAGATTTTGTAATGTTCTTTCTTTGTCTATAGAATTGAGTACTATAAAATGGTTGCAAACTGTCCTATTAAAGAAAGCTGAAAACATCTTGGCCAGATCTACTTACACACTACTTTTAAGCTGTGTGCTATTTCATAACAATACTTATGTGAATTTATAATTTAGCTCTACCATTTTTAATTATTGATTAGAATGTAGTTGTTCTTTGAGTACAGGAGAAAAAATTGAGTCTGAATCTTAACTTTACATAGCTTTGCTTCCAAGTTTGCCAAACTCTTACCTTCACTTTTCGCCAGGTTCTTCAGTTGTGCAAAGATAATTATGCTGAATGTCTCTCCAGTGTCCCTATGTACAGTGGGGTGGCTGAAGCATACTGGTAAAGCCAAAGTGAAATTTAAAAACCATATAATTTTTGCTCTAAACTTTGTTGAATTATTTATTATTTATTTAATTTGTTAACTTTAAACTGTATTAGTTGGCCTGTTAAAATATGTTATCTGTCCTATAAACCTGCCCTGTTAAAGTTTGAAAATTATTTGGAGCTAAACAGAGTTTCTTCTTAAGAAGTGACAAAAGTCTTGGTGAATATGTTTGAAAGCTCCATTTAATATACATTCAAAAACACTGTTTAGAAAGGATTTGGGGACTTATTTTCTTATCTTTTTTTGTTCTTATTCTGTTGCTGTCCTGTGGAACACTACCTTTGAGAAAAGCGGTTAATAACTATCCCAGTCTTTTTGTTGCAATGTGAGCTGAAATATGAAGCAGCTTACAGAAGTTAGTATCCAATACAAGAAGAGAAATGGTTTATAGAAGAAAGAATTTTGGAGTTGGGCTCATGAGACAGTATTTTACAGATAAGTGAGCCATTTTGATATTTTTCCCAGTTTGGGTTAAAGAAAAAGCATGATATCTGGCAATAATATTTAAGTGACTTATTGAGATTAATAATCTGAAAAACTTGTCTAATTTATACAGGTATTTACACTATTTTTTGAAAAAAATAGTTTTGCAAGGAGGTTTCTTATTGTAAAACTCTCAATTTTATTTTTCTTTTTAGCCAGAGATTCATTCCCTGTTAAAAAAGAAAAAAAAAAATCTCCTATTAGAGTTGTGGGTCTAAATTATACTTTTAAATCATATTGGCCAGAAAAGGAGATTTTACAGCAATTGTGCATAATTTTCAAGGTCCTGTAAATTGATTTTTCAGTCTTGTAATAATGGATTTTGGCCTGGTATTTGCATTATCCACAAAGCGTGTATTACTGTTTCCCATTTATTTAAATGAAGGCTGTGTTTAAAAGATACTCTTCTGCTGGAGACTAAATGGAATGTGTTTTATTAATCTGGGACTGCCTTATTCTCTGTTGATCATGTTTATGCATTCAGCAGAGGTTACTGATTCATATAGCAATAGGAACACTTGAAATGTCATGTACCTGCTGGGATCAGCTCTCTTTCTGACAAAAGACTGGTAAATCACAAGTCAGAGTAAAAATTTTGGAGAGCTATAGAAAATACTTTTGATTTTGTGAATCTTCTTTAACTTAATTAAATTGTGTAGAAAATATCATGTCTTCCTATATTCAGCTTCCTTTGACCATAACACTTCTAGGAAATGAAAAAAAAAATTACAAATAAGCCTTGACCAAAACAACCAGCAAACCTACATTTAGTAGGGTTTTGATAAGATTATACCAAGCATCATAAAATAAAAACGTTTCCAAATGGAATTTATTCTTGAACTATGGAACATTATCTTGCATGCTCAGTAAAACATACATATTTAATGGAATAAAAACTTTTATTCCCTCCATGAAGTTCTGTGATTCCTAGAACAAGATTAAGAAAACAGGTAGCTGCTCAGCAGCATTTTTTTGTCATTGTTCACTGTATGCTTTCCTTTGTCTTCTCTTCAGCTCAGAAGAGAGGACTGTTCATTTCCTTATACCACCCAAATATATAAGTACTTCAAAGACACTAATTAATGTCTCTTACTAACTTATTTATGAAGTGAGGAGTGCCATCGTCATCGTTTAGCACATCAATAGCTGCAGCACAAAAAAAAATAAGGTGAATATAACTGTTAACATGTTTTAGTTTTGTGAGTCCACCAAAGAATGGATCCTGTGCATCTTCCTTACATCTATCACCACCTGGATCTACTATGCATGGAACAAAATACTTATTCTTCTAAGATATATTTTTTGAATAAGTAGTGTCTGAGCATGTATTATAGGATTTTATATGTATTTCTTCAGAAATACATATACATATACATCTTTCAATAACGAGACTTTAGAATAAAATGTGGAAGACTCATCACTGACTTCTTGGGTGACATAAGTCCTATTGGAGTGCCAACCATAAAGGCACTAGAATTGATTTTTTTTTTTCTTTTATCCCTTAGGCATTTCCTGGAAATACAAACTCTGACAGTGTGGTCCGGCATGATTTACAGCATCCAGTTATTGCTCGCTATGTGAGGATAGTTCCTTTGGACTGGAATGGAGAGGGCCAAATTGGGTTAAGAATTGAAGTCTACGGTTGCTCCTACTGTAAGTTTTTCCATGATGATCCTTTTTTTTCCCTCCCCTAAATAAAAACTCACTTTGAATTTTGGCTTAAATCTGAATGTCAAAGACTTTAGTCTAGTTGTGTTACCTAGGGCTTCATGAAATATTTGTTAGAACTTTAATTCTGGGTTGATAGCTTGTTCTTCTCTGAAAGATACAACATTGGAATTTGCAATAGTGCTTTGAAGTTGCTCCTTTCTCTCTTCATGATTTCTGTTCTAGAAGGCTTTGGCTATTGTATAAGCTTGATTGGGACATTTAAAGAAGAGATCACGTTCAAACAAATGTCATGTTGGGTCTTGAAATATAAAATGGAAACAGGGCATAATTTATTGCCTGGTGAGAGAGATAAAATTAAAGCAGTAAATTACAATTCTGTCTAAATATCTGACACGTTTTTCTGTGATATTTTGTAGATTATTTGAATGTGACTTCAGAATTTCTCCTGAAATCTGGCTGAGCAATGGTACCAGGGCTTCCATAGCTAAAAGCAGAACTGATAATGCTTTAGGAGATTATGCCCTTCCTTTAATTCAATCCAGCCAGTGCTTAAGTTGGCAAAACTGAGTTTATGATATCCTATTTCTATGTACTTTTTAGGCAGTATCCTGGATTTGTTGGTATTTTAGCTGGAAGATGTTATTTGAGATTTGTCTTTCAATAACGAGACTTTAGAATAAAATGTGGAAGACTCATCACTGACTTCCTTGGGTGACGTAAGGCCTATTGGAGTCCTTTGCCATCCTGACTACCAAAACCAGCTGTGATTCCAACTGTTTTTTTTTTTATTAGATAGTCAACAGAATCCATACTTTCCTTCAACACCAATACAACCATGAGGAATAGAGTTTTGATATTATTTTTCTTATTTCCATGCAATGAATGTTTTAAAAATGCATATTGAATCACAGAGAATTTCCCAAGAGCTGGAACTTAGTTGAGAAATCAAATCAAACTTGCTATAGTATTGATGCTTCTGTGCTGGGGGTACACATGATTATAAATATAAGAGCAGGACCTGTTGCAATAAGACAAAGCATAACGTTTTTAAACTAACAGAGGGTCAATTTAGGTTAGATGTAAGAAAGACATTTTTTACAATGAGAGTTCTAGAACTCTAAAAATTTACCCACAGAAGCAGTGGATGCTCCATCCCTGGAAACATTTAAACTCAGATTTATTGGGACTCTGAGGAACCTGAACTAGTTGAAGATGTCTCTCATTATTGCAGAGGGATTGAACTAGATGATCTATAAATGTCCCTTCCAACACAAACTGTTCCATGTTTCTATGAAATCTGTTGCCTAAGGACTTGTAGATTTCACTAAAGTTACCTACAACTCAAAGAGATTTAGCTTCTGAAGTTTTAGGTACAACTCTGATTATTCAGTACATGGCTCTTAATAAACAAGTGTTTACCATCATACTGCTAAAATGTTTTACGTGCTGTTTTAAGTACACCAAACACTACAGCATGGTTAATTTTCCACCATAATAAATACTTGCTTCTAAGTATACCTGATTGCTTGTACATCAAATGTAAATTCAGGCCTTTGATGCAAGAAACCAACATCTAGTTTACTGTCAAATATAACTCTCTTTAACTGAATAAAATGTAGCAGAATCAAACAAGAAACCCCATGATATTTACTGCAATATTTACACATAGAAATGATACATTTTGATGAAATGAATAGACAAAATGCTGTAGGTACACAACAAGATATTTTTAGAGGCTTAAAGTAAATGTGAGAAAAAGTAAAACACAGCTTGCTGACAAAATTATTTTAGTTGTTTGATGGAAATTTGCTTGCTTGCTGCACTTTTGGAGGAGAATAAAAAGCCCCTGCCAAGGACACAATGTATGGAACCATAAAAATAATGGTAAAATGTGTCTTCACAGAAGAACTAAGGTGGCCCAATATAATTTCATAATTTTACTGGTAGAGTATTACTGGTCTGTTTGTATTAGAAATTATTTCAGTAATCACTCAAGACTTTTTTAATGTAAGATTTAAAATAATATATTCTGGTTTTATGTGTAAAGGGACTTTTCTTTCAACATTTCTGCTACAGTGCAGTGTGGTTTTTACATGCAGGAATTGGGCTGCTCCCAAAATGGTATCAGTAGATAACAGCAGAGCGGCTGAGAAGAAAAATTAAAAAAATAAATGTGTAAAGAGAGAGGAAAGCAGCCCTTTGGTATGCATACTGTAACGAGGGAGTACTGTTTACAAATTCTCAGCTTGTCTTCAAATGAATTATTTGGAGCCAGGTGTAAAAGCTGCACCTTTCCATGCAGATGTGTCCTTTGGCAGAGGCCAAGTTTTTAACCTTATGATTAGAAGTGCATATATTTGCATATAAATATAAGCACTGCCATTAACCAGTGTTATTTGCAGATTAATCCTTCTTGTCACTTAAGGAACTAACCATTTAGATAATCACCAATTTTAAAAGCCTGATTAAAAAACTGGCTTCTACTCCAATCTGCCCCAACTTTTGGAACTATTACCTTAATCAAAGGCTGTCCAATACATCATAATTTTAATTTTTCTTTTAGTTAACAAATTAATGTATTTTTTTTATTTAGATCTATTCATATGCAAAATTCAGATTTTCCCACATTGCACACAAGGTTTAATTGGAAAGCCATGCACACTGACTGTTAAAACTCTTTCCTTGCACAATGCTGCAACCTGGTCATTAGCCTCAGACCTTAAAGAAAAATGCTTCCTCATATTGAACTGCTTATTCAAATATCAGATCGCTAATATTGCCATATTTCTGGTTCCTATTTTGTTTGTACATGTATATAAGATGCTCATTTAACTTTTTTGTACCAGGGGTGAGATCCATATCCTTCCTTGCCCAGCAAATCAAGTTTAAAAAGACGTATGTTTTCCAGAGAGCAATTAGACTTCACATCTGTGCCCTGAATAAGTTAATAGCATTACCAAATCTTCGTCTTGTAGTGTTGGTTTGCTTAAAGTTTAAAAATCTGTTCTGTCCTTTAAATTTCATGTCTGTATTTTGTGTAGATGACATCTGTGGGGTTGTCTTCTATCAGAAAAGTTCACAGAAGTCACCAAAAAAGAATTAGAGTCTTACTCTACAAAAAGGTTCAGAATGAAATTTGTGGGTTTTTTTTTTTTTTTCCTATAGAGGAAAACTGACTATATATTATTAAAAAAAAAAAAAGTATTAAAATTGGGTAAAGAACTTGCTTAATAGCTAAACTAATGGAGAAATTTCATGAGCAAAATAATCTTGAAAAATCACAGCCAATAGACTATTATATAACATAAAAACCACATTTTGGTCAATGAAACTTTTAGTTTTTATTTTAAAATTATGAGTTTCATAAACCATAAAGGGGGAAAGGGTCTTTACACTTGAAGTAACATCATATATATAAGAACAAGTCACAAAGAAGAAAGCAATATAACCAAAGTCAAAATACCCGCTGAAATCAGTTAAATGAAAACTGATGGCCAGATTTTTTTCATGCTCTTTTGGAGACAGAGAGCAATGGCACATGACATGGATCTTCCACCATGTTCACTTTTATGAATTTTTGAGACAGGCAGCAAAGACATGGCATCTGGAAGCCATGAAAACTACAATATAATACTTTCACTCCTGATTCATGAAGAACATAATAAGTTCCTGCAGGATCATTGCCATATGAATAGTTCCCTTAATCTCCATGCTGTGGCAGATGAATGCCTACAAAAAATGGGCAATAAGAATATTATTGCATAGGCTTTGGCTATGCTTTTCAAGGTAGCTGTAAGAGACCTTCTGGGTCATGAAATCCTATGAGAGGAAAGCACTCATGGTACCTTTATTCATAGAGGAGTTTTTATATGGCTATGCTGATTTTCTGGATCTAAACAGTACATTTGTATCTTTTTAATGCAATTGCACATTTGATGATAAAAATTTTTAAATTTCTGATGACTCACTTCTGAATTGTAGGATATACTTGAAAAAAACCAAACACCTGGAGATGGCAGAAGGCCATGCAAATATTCAATATATGCAAGGCAGGAACAATTATAAAGCTCCATAAATGGCTGCAAGCCAAGCTTTTTGCATTTACTGACCAACTCTATTTGCTAACACTTAGGAAGCAGTGCGACTGAACAAATGTCATATGACCTGTATTTGCAAATCTGTTCTTTTTCAGATATTAGCTCAACTACGTGTACTGCTAGGTCAAATGTAACTGTTTCAGTTTTCTGATTGATGACTGGTTTGGTTTCTTTTTTTTTAGAGAGGGAGGGAAAAGAAGGAAAAATAGTAACCACAGTCCTGTGGTTATTCATGAAATAATGAATATTTTTATGGTGAGCATTTACTCTACACATAGTAAAGTGAATGAAATTTTGGTCATGGAAACATGTTACAAGAACTAAAACGAAATTTGTAGGTGCTCCCAGGGGGTGAGCCAAATGATTATTTGCAAGAACTGATTAGGAAGTATTGAAGTGGTAAAACCTGTGGGCTGAACAGATCTTTTGGTTGCTGTAGTTAATCTGGTTTGCCTGCGGTGACTGAGTTAAAACTCTATTTCCTTTGACAGTTCATTCTGCTACACTTATACTTATTTATGCTAACTTATACTTAGCATTCAGTTATACTTAGCTGCTAGGAAATCTACATATTCGAAATCTGCTTAGCTTAATTTCATGCTATAGGCACCAACTAACTATCCATGTCTCACTGTGCCCCATGCTTGCCATACACACTTAAAAGAGAAACTTACATATTGTCCAGAATAATCTGTTGCATCCAAATACCAAAATGTCTGTTTAAGGTAGATGAGAAAGCTGCTTTATTTCCCTTTTGTTGAATCTTATCAATTTTCACATGTCCAGATTCAAAGGTACACCCTGGACATTGTGTTTTACCAGAATATGGCATAAAAAAGGTCCCTTAAAGTGTCATGACTCCTATTGAAATACCCTGTGGTATATTATTATAAAATAAATTATAATGTGTTAATAAGTGTAAACATACATATTTCTGCTCTTACACTTTTGGTATTTGTGTGAATATATGCCTAAGTAGTGAAGGTACTTGTGTAGTCCAGGAATCTGCATAAAATTTCCTAGCTCTTCGTATGGTATTTTATTACTTACAATAAATGTGCCACTATGTTTTCTGGTCAGGCTTTTCTGTCCACTTCTGTTCACTTTTCTGTCCAACTTCACAAAATATTAACTGTCAGAAAGGAAGAATAATTTTGAAGTGTTCATTTTGTGGAATTGTATAATATTTCTAGAAAGTTTACTAACTTGCTGTAAGTGAGAGCTCTCTGAACATACAGGGATTGTAATGTGGGGAAAAACTAAAAGAATCTTGAGTTTTGTAGCTCACAGAGGCTGCTGTGAGCTACAAAAACTTTCCTTGTATCAGTGGTTTGGAGAGTGAAGAGTTCTGCTAAGCATCCAGCTGTTTTTCCCCTTTTCTCTCAAATTTCAGTATTTTTAGCCTGGGAACATCTATACGTATTTAGGCTTATGTGTTTGATTTTTAGCCTTCATCTTCACAGCTCATCAGTGGCAAACATAGCTTGATATTCTCCTTCTGACATTAAAGGTGCATGGATGAATACTGATATCAAAACTATGGAGAGTGAGGGAAAAGAACTGTGAACTTTTCCTTTGCTATCTTTTAAAGACCTGTTTGAATTTGTGATCTGTTGTTAAGTTTGCTTCCTTGTTAGTGTATTTTTTTTCTACCTTTTTGTCAGACAAGAGATGTGTTTTTTTCTGAAGGTCATGAAAATGGACACCTTTTATCCTCCAGATAGTCTCAGGTCATGTTAGTCATTTAACAGAAGAGTTTTGTAATTTAAGACCAAAAATGACCTCTGTCTTTATAAGCATTCTCAGTACAGATTTTTCTTCTCCATGGCCTCTCCAGGAAAGAACACTTATGATTGTTCCTGTACACATTTTCATATAGTTTGGCATGAAAAATAAGTGAGAACAGGCTTCAGTCCATTTATTACCTTCAGATGTTATCATTGACAAACATAGGCCCCTTTTGGTAATAGATACCACTTAAATTTTAAAACAATAAAAAATGTTGTGTTTTTTTATTTAGTGCATTAAGAAATAAACTTCTACAATCAGAAGATTCAGGCTGAAACAAAAAAAAATATTTCCAAATACCTTATTGCTTAACATTTTTTTTCTAAATCAAATATTTCAGAAATATTTGACATAAAAGAAATTTTTAATAGAAAAAGTTTTGTTTTCTTCTTCATCTTTTTGTTAATCTGATGCAATATGAGTTTTTTTCTTCTCTCAGCTTTCTGCATCCAATAAAAAAAAAAGAAAAATCCATTATTTTCCACTTGTAATTGTAATGAGGCTACTGGCAGATATTCTCAAGCACCACAGTTTTGAGAAGTGCAACAGCTGTGTATGTTCTTTGCAGGTTCATTTGTTAGCTGGCAATGAAAATATAATCAGTGTGCTGGTTTCAGCTGTGGCAGAGTTAATTTTCTTCACAGTGGCAGGTGTGGGGCTGTGTTTTGGATTTGTGCTGAACATAAGGTTGATGATACAGAGATGTATTTGTTGTTGCTGAGCAGGGCCTGCACAGAGCCCAGATCTTTTATGTTTCTTGTACAGCCACGTTGATGAGAAAGTTGGTGCTGCCTGGGAGGCTGGGAGGAGACACAGCCAGGTCAAGTGACCCAAACTGACCAAAGGGACATTCCAAACTGTATGGCACCTTGTTGGGTATGTAAAGTAGGGAGAAGAAAGTAAAAGAGGGAGATGTTTCAGGTGATGGTGTTTGTCTTCCCAAGTAACCATCCCATGTGATGGGGCCCTGCTCTCCTGGAGATGGCTGAACACCTGCCTGCCCATGAGAAGTGGTGATTGAATTTTTTGTTTTGCTCTGCCTGTGGCTTTTGCTTTCCTTATTAAACTATATTTATCTCAACCCATGAGTTTTCTACCTTTTACTCTGCCACTATTTTCCCCATTCCTGCTGGTGAGGGAGTGAGTGAGTGGCTGTGTGGGGCTTTGTTACTGGCTGGGGTTAAACCATGACAGTCAGTCAGAGAAAAACAAGTATATTTTGTATGAATACATGACCCACCAGCTTTTTAAGTCATAATCCTACAGAATTTTAAATTACACTTGAATTGTTTTTAAATAATTCATCATTTCCTTTAGAAGAATGTAAGGCTTGTTTGTAAAGGTTATTTTAATTCTTTTTTGCTGTGAAATGAAGGAAAACTTTTCCCTAGTATATAAACAGAATTTATGGCCAAATTTGATAAAATCTTGCAGGGTTTGATGAATGCTTTTTAAAGTCAGATATGGCTGTTGTGTAAAAATAGCAGACTAACATTTTCTAATCGGTTTTCCAGCAACTGCCCACACACACACCACAGGAGAGATCCTCCTTACAGTGGACTGTAACCAGTTAATAGGAAGATGGAGATTTAAAACATATCCTTCAATAAGCATCTGAAAACATCAAAACCAGAAGCAGAACTAGAGTGTGCTTTTTCACAAAGTAAGAATGGTAGCATTTAGGTAACTACAGTCAAAAACTTCAGTCTAATCACAACAGTCTTGCCTTTAATCTTTTTTTGCCTGAATGAAGGCTCATGATGTCTATGCCCAGCATTATTTTCTTGCATTTCTGTAAGTGATGATTGATCCCTTTGTCCATGGTGACTTATTCACTACAGAAATCAGGTAGGCTTTTATTTTTCTCATGAAACAAAAAAATTCAGCAGATTTCAAACTCTAGGTCTTGATTCTATGCCATTGATTTGAAGCCTGAAGAACCTCATTGGTATTTATTTTCTTGAATGTCTGAAATAAAATATATTAAGGATGCAGTTACTTCCAGACTCAGTTCAATTTATTCTGCTTTTTCTCAGAAGTCTGGGTGAAGATGATGTGTTTTGTATCTTTTATTTTAGGCATGGCAAGTGGAGTCTTACTGTGAGTAAATTCTTATTTCCTCTCTTCCAAAGGTTAGTGTTCTCTGATTAGAAAGTGCACCTATCAAAAAGTCTGTATTTTTCCTGTCAGTATTACTGACAGGAAAAAACAAATTTAACTCTTCATAGTAATGCTTTTATAAGGTTAAAACAAGCCTTGGTGTTTATATGTCATATATCTCTATACAGAGTTATGTTTTTAGACAGTCCTGTTTCAAAGCTGGGCCCTCATCTTTGGAGAGTCAGGTTACTGTCATATCAGCTTCTCCCTAAATCCTCTAAAACAAGAAAAATGTTCAGGTTTTTCCATCTCATGAAGGTGACATTGTATGGCCTTTCTCTAACGGCCGATGAGGGTCCCCTCACCTTTCACTCACTGCTGCTATTTTCCTTCAAAAGAACAAAAGAGTACAGCTGGAAGGGACCTATGACAGCTCAATTGCTTGACCAATTCAGGGTTGGCCAAAACTTAAAGTACACTATTGGAGACATTATTCAAATGCATTTTAAACACTGTAGCTCTGTTGACTTGCTCTTGCCAGACTGTAGGGAATGCTTTTTAAAGCTAAACTGAAGAATGCATTATCCGGCTCCTGGCTGCACATGCACATTGTGTTAATGCTTGTGAGCATTGTCTCTGAAACAGAGTAAGAAAAATAAAATGAAATCCTGTTTCCAGTTGTAACCTTTGTGTTATATGTCTTTCAGAGACTGCTGGCATTTCAGACAAATACTAGCATTGTTATTCAACTCATGGTGAGCACAGGGAATGGAATAGAATGAAATAGGACAGAAAGGAACAGAATAGAATAGAGCATAACAGAACACAACTGAACATTTATGTTTTGTTATGCCCAGAGCTCTGCAGGGGAAGCTATGACCCAGGTCTGAGGGCTCCACCCTGGAGAACAGCTCTCTGCAGTGCAGGTGGCAGGGCCATCCAGGTGACAGGGTCACCAGTGTCCTCGCAGCTCTGCGATGAGACCAGAGCTTTCAGTTTATCCTGTATTCCCATACTGCTTCTGTTGGTGCACAAATATTTAGACATTCTCTTAAATTCATAGTCCTCCCTGGAGCAGCATAAATTTCCCAACAGCACTTCCACTCAGACAGTGTCTTGCTAAGCCTTGCCTTACCTTCAACTTTCCTGATGGTATCCCCATCCAAAGAAGGAACATTTGCCTTTCTGTCCAGCCTCTCCTGCAGGTGCAACTGGAGAATGAGGTAAAGCTACCTACAGTGTCCTGCTGCCATCCATCCAGTCTCTGTTGCTAAAATCCCATAAGAAAACAAACAAACACACTTTTGGGTGTGTTTCTTGTACCAGGGAATTATACTAAAATAAACAAATATTTGGCTTAGCTAAGCAATATCTTAGATTCAATGGATTCAGTTATGAGGGCGTCAAATGTCTCATGAACTTTCTGAGATTGGATTCTTTGCTGCTTTTCTTTTAGTCTGAGTATTTCTTAGGCTGTCACAAGAAGTTATGAATTCACAATGGAAGTGTTCCACGCAATTTGTATGGAAAAATGTTAGCTCTATTCAGATGTAGCCCTTTTTATTAGAAGATTTTAGGCTCCATGATGTTGGAGCATTTCTGGTTTTGTTCTGACTGTAATGCTAAAAAAAGGAAAACAAAGGAAATTTATTCTCTTGAATATAGTTCAAGTTGAAGTACTTTTTTGTATGGTTTCATCTGGATATTTCGATGGCTTCCTAAATTGCTCATTGAATAGAAAAGGGTTAGAGAGTTCACTTACTAAGTATCTGTTTGTACTTGGTGCAGATTGAGGTGAAGGAAAATCCTTTAAATAACAATAGTTGTGATTTTTTAGAAATGCCAATGTGCATCAGAGATGATTAAAGCCTTTATAGTGCCCTGTCTTTTTTCAAGTGCATGTAATAATAGTAAAATGGATGCAGAAATGTGGGGGGAAAAAATTTAGCTGTCTTTTAAAGATTATGAATTCATGGCACATTTAGAATTTGACTATGCTTTAGAATTCATGGTGAAACTGGTTAAATTCTTCAGGGAAAATTTAAATATTTTCACAGGTTTACACACATCAATTTGAAATACTGTTTTAACATTTGGCAAAGGTTCAGTCAAACAACAATTACAAAGTACAAGCCAAAATGGCAACCATAAGCAAAGAGTGAAAATGCACATTCAAATTTGGGTGTTGTCTTTGCATTTTCATGGTGACTTGAATTCTGAGATCTACATTCATTAAAAAGAACATAAAGTTATGTTATATGAACTGTATCATATATCATATGCATGTACACCTATTTCAGGTACTTAATCTGACCTGTTTTTAAATGAGCAGCTGCCTTTCCTGTACTATCTAGAAACTAAGAAAACCAAGCTCCTCACATAAGTACCTAGCAATTCTAAAATTTAAGAATATTTCTTTAAATAATGAAGAAAGCTGGGGAAACTTTGAAAACATTGTAAGTCAATCAAAAATAAAAGAGAAAAAAAGTGCTTTTTATTCATTCTAATTCTGTATATTCCTCAGATTTTACCAGCCAACATTTTAAAGTTTCATATGGATTACTGTTAAAAAATAATGAATATCTTATTAATAAATAATAAATATTAAAAAAATAATGAATGGCTTATGGGATAGGATCTGATCCTACAAATACTTTAGAAACTTTCTTGCATAGTAATGTTTCTATCTTTACTTTTCCAGATTGACAAGGTAACTGGCATTTAATTCTTTTAGTAGGGACATGTTCTTTATTACTTTTTTTCTAATAGACCATATGTCTTTAATTGTCCTCTTGGTCTTAAATAAATTGAAGAACTTGAGAAATTTGCTTTCTAAAGCCACAGCTATAAAAAAAAAATAAGGTCAATAATTTCCTTACCTAAAAAAAGCCCTAAAAATTGATTAGGAAGAACTGCAATTTTTGTACCAAACCCATATGCAAGGCTGGCGATGCTGTTTTGTAGTGATTTGTTTTGGTAATTATCTTTGTTTACGGTGAGTCAGACCCAGGGTATTTTGTTAAGGGGTAATGAATCAATAAAGAGTAGCAAACTTTCAGCAAACATGGACAGGCCAGAGAAGGTAGTTGCTCATTTCCTTCAAGGTGGGAGGACATTTTTGTAGCTGTGGTAGAGGATGTTGGCAATAGTGTGATATGAGAAATGCCTGATGAGCTTACATCTTACAGTAAATGGTTTTTAAACTGATGCAACAGTTCTAATAAGCATCTTCAGTACTGCCCTTTTATTGACTGCTGTTCCAAGAGATTCAAAAGGAATCTAGTAAAGCCTGTGTTTCAGCTGTTTATCATCACAAACTTTTGCTCACTGACCTAATTTTTCTCTCCTTTCCATTTTTAGTTGTTTTTTCCAAAAGTCTCTGCCCTGACTTCTGTCTCGTTCTTCAATTGTGTATAGTTTCCTGATTCCGGTCCTTCCTTGTTTGATTTTTCATAAGTATGGTGTGAAAAACAAGGGAATTCAGAATTTTTTTCTGAAGTTTGAATGACAGCAGAAATGCACAGGCCTTTTCATACCTTTAGATAATGAATTTTTGTCCAGCTTGTGAGTAAAAGTTAATTGCCTTGAGGTCCTCACTTGTGGAAAAATGTTAGAGTGATTTGAGCTGAACTATTTACATAATCAGTGGTTTTGTACCTCATTATCATTTAAATTCTTTCTATAATGTGGGTATGCGACAGTGGACAATTTTTGGAAATATCAGGTTCTGGGTACATGATAAATTTCAAACTCAGTTGGCAGAGTTTCAGCCAATGAAACTCTGATCCTACAAATACTTTAGAAACTTTCTTGCATAGTAATGTTTCTATCTTTACTTTTCCAGATTGACAAGGTAACTGGCATTTAATTCTTTTAATAGGGACATGTTCTTTATTACTTTTTTTTTTCTAATAGACCATATGTCTTTCAAAACTCACCAAAGGACTTACATAAATTTAGGAATAAGATTATTGGTAGCAAGTTCAGGGGGAGGTTTTTGTCATCATTAGTTCTAATGTAACTAATCACAAGTACTAGTTGTACACAGCATTGGTTTTGGAGGAAAACTGGCAGGATAATTGCCCAGGCACTGAGTATGCCTCTGTAAGCCTAAGCTAGGTCACAGTATAAATCACCCAATCTGAAAACTGAAAGAAGGTAGTGCCATGTCTTACACATTGCTGAAGATTTCTACTAACTTAAAGGAAATTTCGGTAGTAACAAATGGAAAGGAAGTCTGTTGGAAGTTTTTCCACTGCACGCTTTTAGCAATAGCTGGTGGCATCTCACCAAAGGCTTTCTGTCAGTGATGATTAAAATGCTTACACCATTTTCATACATTATGTGCAGGCAATACTTCAAATCAAGCACAACTCTGAGTTATGTGGCAATTCTTCTGAAAACCTTTAATTTTGCGTTATTCCAACTTAATTCTGACCTTAGGTTTGACAGCTGTGTCTTAAGATAGCTGCAGACACAGTGAATGGAATCTCTTTGTGTAGCACTGTATTTTCCACAGATGAAGTAGGGCAATTTGAACAATTGATCTTCTGCCATAATGCAGACATTAAATACTTGCTGTGCATAAACCAACCTCTTCCTTTTATTAAATCCAGCTGTAGAGAGAAACTTCATCAAGCTAGACAAGCACATACCCCTAGGTTATTTCCCCCAAGAGAGAGCTCAAATATATTTTCCATGTACTTTGAGTTTTATTTATGTTAGTAAATGTATAAAGCCAGTATTATTCTTGTATTTGAGTGTTCAAGTTTCTATGTTTCTAATAAAATCCTTAGTTTGAGCTGAAGGAAAAATACTTTGACCAATTCAAATCCCATTGAACCTTGGAAAAGCACCTCTCCAAAATTAGGACAGGCTGAAAGTTGTTTTCCTTTTCTAATAAATTCTGATCATTTAGAAAAGTTTACAGCTCAGCTGTGGGAGGAAGGCCAACTAGAAATTTAATATCCATTTTTTTAACTTTCTTTACTTCCTTGTAACTTAAAAGTTGAAAATGACTGAGTTTCATTTGTAAAATAATGAAAGTAAAATATCACAATAGTTAATAATATTTTTCTGTAAAATAAAAAATCTTCTTGCCTAGTTGTCACAAATTTTACAATCAGCTTTTGATGCAATTTATCTTTTAATTTTCTACATTTTTCTGTTGATGGTTTTAAGTCAAAGAATCAGCAAATCATCAAGTTCTGCAGAAAAACATTCTGCTGCATAATTTTCATCCACCCATACTAAATCCAATAATAACAAAATACTTTTAAACTTGTGCCATAATTTATTTCAAAGAAATTTTCCTTGTTCTTACTGAGGTGCCATTTCCCTTGACTTTAGGGGAACAATAGTAAAACTGCAGTTGACAGCTTAACAAAAATATAGTATTTAAAATCACAAACAAAATTACTTAGGACATTTATAAAAATTGCAATAGTTCATTTTTTATAGCTTTATACGTATATTCTCCTGCATTGCAGAGCTCAAGAGAAGAGCTTATACAATTCTGCTGTTTAAGCACGTTGGCATAGAATGTATCTTAATTCTTTTTTTTTTTTTTTTTACATGTACTGTTTCAAAGGGTATCAGTCTGTTTTTCTCAGCTTTCAGGCATTTCTCTTTTCTTGACTCAGTTTTCTGAACTCAAGAATTACTTGTCTATGCAATCAGTATTATGTGATTGTAAACTGTATTGACTCCCAAGAAATTAACACTGGAATTTCTGTTGAGATGCTACCAGAACAGACTTATGATGGGCCTGCTGTACCTGAGAACTGTAGCTGGTTTTAGAGAATTTTTGTAATGTATGTGGCCATATAATCTATACTCAGTTCAGGGTCAGAATTATGCAACCAGTGGGGATAACGCAGCTTCTGGGGATAAGGCAGAAGTTAGAGCCAGAGAAGATGAATTCATGGTTTTAAAATAAATGTTGTTCTTTATTTTTTCCTTTTCCCTCCAGCATCCACATTAAATCCTAGGTTCTATAAAGAATAGTGATGTGAGTCCTTCATGATCTTGTCCATCAAGTAGTCCCAATTTCTGATCTCTGTCTTCAGATCCATTGATTTTCAGTCTCCAGCTCCTTCTCTTTGTCAGACATGATATTCATTCAGCATACTGGTTTTCTGCTCAAATTTATTTCAGCCTCTTTCAAGATTTCTCATACTTTTGTGAACAACTTTATGGTACAAAGTGACCTGGACTTCTGTTGTCTTCAAAGATTTAAAGTGTAGGATTTTCCCGAAATTTCTGATTTTGGGAAAATCAGCTTTGTTTAAATGTTGTTTCATATCTCTAACAAACACCTTACTCAACATTATATTAAATTTTATAAGAAAAAACTCAATTTTAATCTTTCTGAATCTTATATCTCAAATTCTGAATTTATATGTTTCATTTAATCAAACCTTAAAAATTTCATTAGACTTTTACAGATAGGAAAAAACCGATAAAACCGACATTGATATCCGTCATTCATTTTTGACTGTTAACATTGCAAATCTTATTTTTTTTTCCTTGTGATAGATTAGAGATGGAGTTGAGAAAGAAGCTGGCATTTTCTGAGGAAAGAACATTTTGATTTTAAGCTTCACAGAAAAACAAGTTATGGCCATTTACATTGAGGACAGTGTACTAATTTGAAAAGAAAAAAAAATGTTTATTCAATTTTGAAAATTTACAATGGTGTATTATCTCATTTCAAAAAATAGTGACCAGCATTTTAACTACTTGTTTGTTCAGGATACAATTAGCAACACACAAACCCCCACAAACCTCTGTAGTCATTTGCAATCAAAAAAAAAAACTTCGTCCAAGTGTTTCAGAGCAGAATATGCTGAATGGGACATTATAGTCTGCCACTTGAAGACTACAACTTAGGTCTTGTGGAAGGGAACAAAAAAAAGAAAAAGAGGTCATGATCCCAGAATAAATACTCTATCAGAAATAAAGCAAAGAAATCAGTACAGTCATTGCAGTAAGACCCTTGAATCAATCTGGTGTTTTGTCAATAAGACATAATCCAGAATTACACCTAAGGAGAAATGTGTTTTACCTGCTTAGTGCTTGAAAGCTTAAAATATGTAACAATAATGCCATAAAATTAGTGCATGTCATATTGAAACCATATAAATCTGTGGAGCTACAAATTTAAAATAAATAGAAGAGAAACAAGCTGGCCATTTGCTGTTTAGTCTCAAAGCTAAATTTACAGTTCATAATATCCCATTACATGCTCTTGTTTCTCAAACAACATGAGATCAAATGCTTCCCAGAAGTACATTAGTGCTGGTAGTACTGGGATCCATGATGAGAGAGGGCTGGGTTGTCATGCCAGTGCCCAGCCCTCAGTTCTGTAAAGTTTCTGGGGCTGGAAATAGCCCCAGGCTTTGTTGCATTCTTTGCTAGTGTTTGAGAGAGGTCAGTGGACCTTTCAGTTCTTGGCTACCCATATGTGTCAGTTTTGTGTCTTTCAGAGAGGTAGGGACATGAGAGCATTTCTACATCCCATTTATTTCATTGACATTTGCATGGTATACTTATTAGAATTCTCTTACAAAACTCCATAATGTGATGGAGGAGTATTTTTTCATTGTCATGAAGTCTAGGCCTACCCTTCCAGCATGAAGGCTAGCCTACCAAGATCTAATCTGTCTTGTTATGTGATGAGAACAATAATGCTGCTATCTAAGTTTACATGTCTAATCTTAAATTTCTTAGTCTGTTCTTCTAGATTTAAAGGGGAAAAAAAAGTTTTTTCAAAGTTCTCTGTGCATATATACTTACTGTAAGTATTGCACATAGCCTGTTCTAAATGCTTTGAATAGTTAACGTGTGCCATTTCATACAGTCACATAAAGTGTTGTCAGCATTTAGGAATCAACTTTGGGAACATTGCATTGAAAGTCTTCCTAAATGTTTTCAATTCTTCAGCCTGTACAAAAGGATTACTCTGACTCACTTGATACTCAACTAAAAATAGTTTCTCTGGAATGTTGCGATAATTGGGCAACATTTGCTCTTCAGTGTCAGATGAGTCACAGATTAAAGAATTACCTGGGTTATGGCCTATATATCCTAACAGGATGCCCAGATTACTAGAAAAGCCCTTTTTTGTTTGAGGCTTTAGTGTAGTGACCTGCATTTGTTACCTACAGGGATGATTATTTACTTTGCAAGAGAAACCATCAAAGTAGGAGCAATAGTAATACTGATGCAGCTTAATGTTCAACAGGATTGTTCTAAAACCAGCTGCACATAATTGGCATAAAAGTTTGAAACATATAAAGCTGCATTATGGAGGCACTGTGATATTTTTCTGCATCTCTCTGAAGTTGCTACATTCTGTGTTTTCTCTAATTCCTTTAAACCTTTGTATGTAACCTTGTCCTGTTTCTCCTAACTTTTTTTTTAGCACAAAATTTCATTTACCCGGTTACTTGAGCTGACACCAGCATGGCTTTTCCTATTACTGTACAAGCCGTTGTGGTAGGCTTTGACCATGAACCCGTGAGTGACTGTCACATAGCTATTAAAATGGGATCCATTAATTATATTTTTGCTTGACTGTCTTTGTGTCAGAAAAACAAAGCAGTACCTTCCAGCGGTTTGCTCTTCAGAGCCATCAGCTCCTCCTCAAGGAGGCCGAAGGACTGGCTCGTCTCCCACAAGGTTACTGATCCAACATGAGTAAAGCATGAAATAATGAAGATACTTCATATTTTAGAAGTGAAAATAAAACTTAAATATTGAAACTCTTAAAAATAAAAAAAAAGTATATAAGAAAACTGCTGGTGGCCTTATATAAGCTACTGCTAAGGGATAGAAGTTTAATTCTTAGCCTTCCTCAGGTTTTCTTTACAAAAACGTAACATAAACAAAATCAGAGTTAAGTACTATTCTAATTAAGTTTGCGCTGTTAATACAGCATCACAGTGCTCCTAAAAAGAAGTATTTAAAACTATACCTTTTTTTTGAACAATTTGGAGGTTCTGTTTCTTTGTCTCTGACTGTCTCATACAGTCATTTGGTACTCATATCTGTTGGTTTTCATTTTAGATGAACCATAATTTCATAACACAGAAAGTTAAATTTGGAGCAGCTTTATTCTCTTTTCTGCTTTCTTGCATCTGTGTATCTAATATAATATCCTCATGTTTTTTCTATATTTCTACTCAGGAGCTATGAATTAATGAATGAAGAGAGAGAGTTTTTTAGCATTTATTAGAAAATCAAAATTCCCATTGATTTGCCCTACATAAAGACAGGTACTGGAATTCATAATGAAGTTATTTTCTTTCACAGGAGGCATTGTTGGCAGAAATTCAGTAGTATTTTGGATAAGCTGAAGAGTCTTTGGTCCCTTTACATCTATTTACTGCAGTTTGCTTATAATAGTAATTAAACATTTACTGCCTGACCACAGTGTTCAGCACTTCCTCTGGATGACAGAAATGTTTCAGCTAAGTAAAATTCTTCCATGTGTTTTATTGCAGTTCCTTGGTACTTTTCATACTTTTCCAGTGCAATTTTTCAGTGCAATCAGATTTTCAATGTATTATACTGGTAATGTACGTAGGTAAACAGAAGAAGCATAAAAATGCCTAATAATGTTCACAACAGCAACCAGTTAATCACTGTATTCTCTGAAAAATCCAAAGTAGTTTCAAGCATTACTAGCAAAATATGTTACTAAATCAGATCACAGTTCCCATCCTGTACTTTTTTTCTTGTCCCCAGGTTGTACAGTTAGTAATTCATCACTGCCATGGAATAAGGATGCAGAAAAACATTCTGATTCCTATAGAGGAATTTCCTCAGATTTTGTGTTTATTTTACAAAAATGACTCTGTTTTTCAGAATGCCTTTTTATAGAATATGGCTTTAAGGGAATGCTCTGTATGCAATTTGGAGTGCGTTTTTTGTGGTTATCCCAGAAAAATTTCACTCAATTTTGTTTTAACCCTCAGATTTTACAAAACACTCAAAATCTGTAAAACTTATTAATAATTTTCTAATTACTAAGCAAGATGCAGATTTCACTAGACTCAAATGCTATTTTATGCTAAGCTGAAATAGCAGAATAATATGTAAACAATGTTTATCTAAAACATGTATGATATTAAGCAGGAAACATGGCCATTTAAGTATTGTATCTTATACCCTTGTTCTGAAGAGATGCATGAGCTTCCTCAGCAGGATCTATGAGCTTCTGATGACTTTTGTTATTTATGTGGCAAAATAAGTTGCATTTTTGTTTGAAATGCGAATGTATACTTGCTAACATTTGGTAAAATGGCATAGTTACCCATAGATTTATGTACCCAAGGAGTATTTTTCACAAAATTACTAATTATCATTACTATTAGATAAGTACATACTTCTATTATATTTGCATCACAGCTATGTCTGCTACCTATAAAATTCTGACAAACTTTCTTGAAAGAAACAGAGCTCCCAGGGTCTCTGTGCTTCTGGTTTTTAGCAAGGGAGATGTAAAGAGCAAAGGAAAGGACAGCCAAGTTTCTGTGCTCCCTATTATCATAAAACCCAGGCAAATGTCCTGTTTTAAAAACACTGTGAAGTTCACCAGGTGCATACACACACAGAAAAAGTAAATGAGCATTTAGAAAACCTTGAAATTTTTCACAATTAGAAATTAAAGTTTGAGTGTGTTGTCATATTATTATGCATTACATAGTGAAAAGGAGCTGGCTTTAAAATATTCCTTTTTATTTTCATGAATAAAGTGTCAAAGCATAAAAGAGTTCTGATAATATTCTGAGATTTTTTTTCTTATACTACTTTTTTTTTCAGTACTAATGATTCAATTCAATTGCATTACATTCTAAAAATCATTGGCTTGCCATTTTATTGTCATTGCTCAGAGAAATATTTAAAAAGTCAAAAAAATAACACATTGCAATTCAACAGGCATAACATATTTGGTGTTTACCTTTGTTGTAAGAATAACATTATCCTTCAACTGTGTGCACTGTGTAATCAGAAATCAAAAAATCGTGTTTATACAAAGGATTACCTCTTTTCTAGCAGCTCAGTACTAGTCATATCAGAGATATGAGATTTATTATGGTATGTCCTTTGGTAATAGCAATATCCACACTCTTAAGATATTTTGTTACTGAAACACCAGAGCAGCCATTTGGAAGCTGTCCAAAAGTAATATGGATTTTACAAAGAAAATGAAACAATATACACCTAATGCAGGAAACCATGTAAGAACTCAGGTACTCATAGGAAAATTGCACTATTAGCTTATGCCAGAAAACACTCGTCAGTTAAATCTGTTTGTGGCTATGCTGAAACACAGACACAGAGAAGAGCTGGACAGGGTGGGCTTTGTCCTTCTTATAGAGGAAATTAGGCACACAGTGAAACTATCCTTTGGGAAAAGGCTGTGAGAGGTTGTGTCTGCAAGAACCTGAAAGGAGGTTGTAGCAATGGGATCTTGGTCTCTTCTCCCAGATAACAAGTGATAGGCTAAGAGGAAATGGCTTAGGGGAGGTTTAGATCAGATATTAGGAGAAATTTCTTGACCAAGAAGGTTACAGAGCACTGGAACAGGCTGTCCAGGGAAGTGTTTGATTCATCATCCCTGGAGGGATTTAAAAGACCTGTAGATGTAGTGATTATGGTTGTGGTTTTGTGGTGAAGATGGCAGTGCTAGGTTAATGGCTGAACCCAATGGTCTTAGAGGTCATTTCCATCCTAAATGAATTTATGATGAGTCTATGATTTAAAAAGCATAAATTTTTTTAGAATGCACGTCTCTTTGCATCCATATAGCAAACACAGCCAGAAAAACTTTTTTTAACTGATACCTGAGTGTTTCTTGGTAATGAAGACTTGCTACTCACCAGGTACAGTATATCTGCAGTCTCTCAAAAGTCTCTAAGAGATACATTTTTCCTCCAGTAGTAGTAGTCCAGTGTTTGATATACTTAATGTACTGTATTTCATTTTCATTTATGTCTTCATGGACATTTGTATTGTGGACTGTCAAATGGTGTGTGGTCATAAAAGCCTGGGAAAGAGACAAGCAGGAAAAACCTATTCTGATGTTCAATTTGTATATATAGTTGAATGCTTCTGATACAAAATATTAGAGTTAGATACTGACTTCAGCAAAGAAAGTCATGCATATAATAAATCACTGAGCTATACAAAATATTCATATTCTCAGGCACCAGGTATTATCAGTTGGAGTCAGAACAAATACCAGCATGTTCTCTGGTGGCTCAAGAGGCAGAAAAATATAAGATTTTGAACAATAAGGCTAAAGATGCGATTTATAAACTATAGAGTCAGCCAGAAAGTGTTGTACTAGGATCAATATATTCAAAAAAGAATATATAAATTATAAGGTTTAATCTTGTCTAGTAGCTTAGTGGTGGTCGTGGTGGTAGTTATTTTCATGGGGAATAAGGATTTTGGTTGGGTGTAGACTAAACTACACAAAGGAGGAACTTAAGATGAGGAACAGACAAAGAGAAGGCGATTTTATTTTCAGCATGTTGCAGGATAAATCTCTTTCCATATTTAAATTATAAACTTATCATCTACTGTTTTATTAAGAACTTTCTCTCGATCATTAGAAAAGCAGAGAGAAGTCCCACAGTACCCAGACCCTTGCTGAAGCATGATAAGAAATGGCACTTAGGACATGACAAATACCTCCTCCTATCTGTTTTCCTGAGTATCAATCTATCTCTAAATGCATATACAGATATATATATACACACATATGTGTGTGTGTGGGTATGTGTATATATGTATATATATCTATATATGCATATAGACCTATATGCACACATATATACACTGTTTCATTCTGTTCCAAGGTGAGCAGATAATTTTTTAAGAAATATATTTGTGCAGAGGATTTTAAAAAGAGATGCGACCCTGTTCATGCATACTTGCGAGCATACATATTAGATATTCTACCCTTTTAGTTCATCTTGGTAAAGCTGAAAATTATTTACCTAGGGTATAAATTTGACAGAGAGGTAAGCACATGGACTCACTTGTTGAGATTAGGTGATATGAACCACTTTAAATTTGTACTCTGAGCCATAATGGAGTAAGAGCCCATCATAGGTCAGAGCCTTAGGCAGACTAGGTCAAGAGTAGGTCTTAGGCAGTAGGTCAAGAGTAGGTCAGGAAGGGAACAAAGAAAAGTAGATTATATAAGACATGGTGAAAGTGCTTCACAAGATGGAATGCCCCCTTCTTGAGAAGAAGAATTGTGCTCTGTTTTATGACCAGACTTTCAGAAAAGTCTTAAAGTAAGTATTAGTTTTCTTGTGTTTATTCTGACTGCTGTGCAATTAGTTTCTAATCAAGTCTAATTCTAAGAGAAGTAATTTCCACCTAAATATCTATTTTTTTTCATTTGAATTTTGTCTTCAATCCTCTGAAAAGATAACTATTAGACTGTGAACATGTGATAGCACGTGAGGTTTCCTCAGAAAAAAATATTTGCAGTATAAAACTGAGGTTGGTTGGAGACTGTGGTAGGTGCACTCACTCTGCCTTTTTCTGACTTCCCCCTTCTGCAAGAAGAGGAGAAAAATATAAGGACTGTGAAAACACTCATGCACTGAGATAATGACAGTTTAGTAGAATAGAAAAATCCACACACACAATCAAAGCAAAAAGAGGAAATATTTCACTATTTTCCATCAGCAGGAAGATGTCCAGCCTAAGAAACTGAGCTCAATATGCCCAATGGTTACTTGGGAAGTCAAATGCCATGACCACAGATGTCTAGCCCTTCCATGTCCTTTCTCTAGGCTGTCATTGCTGAGCCTGATGTCATTTGTAATGTAATATCCCTCTGTTTGGGTCAGCTCTCTTGGCTATGTCCCCTCCCTACCCACTGACATCTGGGGGTGGTAAGTATGTGGAGACAGACTCAAGTGATAACTTTGGCAGATTTCAAAGATGCAGGTACATATTTCTGTTTGATTTTTCTTATTCCATTACTGATATTTACCCTGAACACATAATCAATGTAGTATTTAGTCAATGTGGTATGTAATCTAGTATTATGATGGACTTCTCTATCATACCATTAGAGTGGAAAAACATAAGCGATGTAAATCAGAATAAATTTATAATGCATTTATTATTTTGCAATCTAATAATATAGCCTGTTCTAATAATGAATGTCTGGTTTGTCAGTCATCTATTTAGAATGGGGTTATAGGTTAGAATTCTTTTCCCTGCTGTCAGAACATATTTGTATAACACTGCAGAGTACATGCTGATTTGTGAATCTAGCAGCATCAGAATACTCTGTGAGCCTTAATGCAAATATTCCACCAAGATTTTTTTAATTATTTGAGGAGACAATAAACTTAATAGATAATTTAATAATGTTATAAACTACAATATTTTAGGCAAGAGTCATTTCCCTTGCATGTTGCAATTGTTTTGAAAAATTATTATAGGGCCTCCAGTCTTTGTACATTCATTTCTGAAAAGTACTCAGAGATAATAATCAGTACTATTTTGATACAAAATGTTAAAATGCATAAATGGACACAAATTTAGCTTTTTAGAGGATAGAGAATACTAATTAGGAGTTAGAGAGGGACTCAAATCACCCTTTCACTTTATATTCCATGGTGGGTTTTGGAACAAATAAAGATGTGTTCAACAATTTGAGACAGTTTTGTCTCTGATTGCGGAAGGCCTCATTGTCTTGTATTTCTGATTCTAAGGTACATCCTAATGTACATACAAATACCCAGATAATGGGTTTGCACCTCTATGTACCCAGGAGAAGTAAGAAAAGGATGGTGCAGCTATGTGTGAGAAAAGTGGGAAAGGAGAAATACACCTCAGAGTCCTGAGGTGTGCCTGAAGTCTGGGCAAAATGCTGGAACACAAGATAATTTTCTAACATTCTTTGGAGCCTTGCTGGCAACCTGCTTCCCACTGTAAAACACTTGGGATGTGCCAATATCCTGTATATCAGCCTAACCGAGCTCCTGCCTACTAAGATGGTATTTAGAATTGAGCCAATACCTCAAGGCATTCATGCAGTGCTGAAACAGCAATTGTGATTGGAATGGGCCAGGAAAAATTCACCTGCTCTGAGAAATTTTGTAGATTCTGGCAAAACTTACAGCTGTCAGTGAATGGAAGTAAATGTGCTAAATTTTGGAAATTTTTGCATAGTTCCCAACATGAATAATCATGTTTTTTTCTTCAGGAAAAATGTTTTCTTCCTAGGACAGCAACTTACATGTAATATCAATGGAGAAGTTGTTCCCAGGCAATATTTATAGGATAGCCATAAATAGGATAACTGTTTTAGATAAAATGAAAGAAGTGTGCAGAATAATGTCAGTAATTTTTCTGTTTCTATAAATGTGCTACACCCAAGGTAAGCTGGCTCTGTTAACAATCACATCAGACTGAAAAGGCCATAATTTTCCTGTAAAATTTGAGGCAAGGTGATTGGACATATTTTGTCATTTATTGGAGGAATTGATGAGATCATTGTCTTTGATAGAAATAATTATTTTAGCATAAGTTAAACTGTTTGTTGTGATTCTTGGAATTATTTACATCAGAGTACTTAGGGATACAGCTACAAGGCACACAGATGTCTAGAGATTCTTATTTTATGAATCTTATAGATGGGAGTATCTCTTCCTAATATTGAAAACCCTTCCAGCTGTCATTCTGGATCTTGCAGTGCTACTAAAAAATCTGGTCTTTAAATTAGGAATAAAAAAATATGTCTCTACCCAGACCACTGCTAATTAGAACAACCTAGATCAAAATAATTTTTTTTCTAGGCTTCAGAAGCCTTACATGTCAGATATTTTGAAAAGTCATTTTTATCTTTTGTATTGATGTTATGTTTTAGATATTTTTCCATAATAAGCTACATGCCACCCATGAAGATAAAAATTATGCTCAGTAAAGCACATAATTTTCAGTTATGCAAGAAGCACTTTTGTTTCTCTAATCAGAACATGAGATGTGAGATGAGTTAGAGCTGATTTTACTAGCCCACATTTTATCAGAGTTAAAAATCAAAATAAAATGTTCCATATGTAATTTTAAAATAAAAATAATTACATTGCCTTTTTTCTTTGTTTCTATGAAATCAGCTGGTATATTTGGTATAATAGTTTGGATTTTACAGAGGGATGGGGGTTACTTTCATGTTATATAACTTTCCATTTTTTCGCCTTAAAATTTTAATGGTTTTTAATCAAAAATTGTGCTTTAGAACCAATTCTGTAATTTAAAAAATACTCAGCTTTAAAAATAAAAACTCTCTTAGTAGGCAGGAATGCAAAAATAACTTCTTGAAAGAATTATATAGGATTTATTAGCATGTTACCAAAGCATAAACTACTGAAAATCAAGACTGTGGTGCCAGTTGTTTGCCATCTTATTTTTTCTCATCCAACTGTTAGAAATTTGATCTAATTCATTAGTCAACTCCGTAAAAATGCTTGAAATAATATATAATCCATGAGAAGTGTTTTTAGTTTTTATACTACTGGTAATAAAGATTCATTGCAATGATGAAATTGCATTTTTGGCCATGTTCTGGAATCTTCAGTATTATTATTTTGTGCATGAAATGAATCTGTTTAAGATAGAAGAAAAGCCAGCTCTGAGTGACGGAGAATAAAGAAGTATCATGAAACACTTCAATTTCCAGTTAGTCAAGGTGTACTAATGTCCCATTCCCCAACTCATGATGATAATGTATAATCTGACATATTAAATGCTTTAGCAATTCCAAAGACTTATACCTAACTGTATAAACTGCTCTTACAAGAATACTGCATTTTGTTGATCCCATTTAATTTCTGTGCTTGTCATATTCAAAGTGTTTATGAATTTTAATGAAAAAAGTAAGGTACCTCTAAGTTCTAGTCATTTCATAGCTTTGGATGTCAAAAGAAACCTCTAGATATTATTCAAATTCCTGCACAAGAATATTAACAAAAGTTCAAAATTGTTATTTGTGATATATACAACAGCTTACAAGAAGAATCACACTACTTAAATGGTTGATTTCACTATTTAAAAATAGCAAAAATAGGTTTATTTCAGTTTAAAATAGGAAACCCCTTATTTTTAATATCGAAGTATAGAAAGTAAAATAATGTGATCAGATGTGCCCTTTGAATCTTCTGAGTAGTACAGCAGAAATTCTGCTTGTCATAGTAAATTAATTTTCAGTAATTTTAAGGTTAATATAAATTGCTTTCAGAAAAATTGCCTAGTGAGTCCTGAAAGTTGTGAGCGCTACTAAGCAGTGGGATCTTGATTTATTTGCCACACCACCAACCTTTCAACTTTTCTGGTCCCTGGGAGGCAACTGGTGAGAAGGCAACCAGAAAAATGAGTGGTAAATTCTGAAGGAAGCTTGGTTTGGCCAATGTCTTTCACATTTCTTTTTCATATTTGTATAGTGCTGTGTGGAAATACAAGACTTATGACTTCAGTTCTTGTGAGTACATGCACCCTGTCAAAGTATCTCTTCGAAGTGCCATTTTTGTATGACCTCACAAAAGTTGTAAATTGTTGTAAAGTTGTAAATTTAAGGCACTTCACTGTGAAATGCCAACACATAAAAAGATACAGCCTTGTTAGTAAAATGAGGAAGAAGCAGGGAAAGAAAAAGAAGGGACATGGCAGAGACAGAGATGGAGAAGAGAAACAGCTCACTGGCAGGAATAAGAATTATTTACGGGAAATAAACCACATCCTTCTTGACAAAAGCCTGATAAGGTTGTGGGCATGGGTGGAAGAAGATGAGACGCTGACAAATGCATGAACATCACACATAAGTAATTCAAGCAATAAATATTTCTGAGCCTCCCACCAACCTTCTCCTCCTGCACTTCTTTGTAATTTCTCTGACTTATCTCTGCAGTAAAAAAATCTAATTAGATTGCCAAGAGTAGCACATTAATTAACAGATAAACTAACAGTATTAAACAGCAATAGTCTAGAAGCTGACTCTGTCCTCCTAATTAGGCAGCTCTCGCAGCGTGAAGTAGGAAAAGCAACTAACACAACAGTATAACATAAAGGGCAAGAGGGCCCATTGTGCTGGTAGGCAGTGAAGAAAAAAAGACACAAGAAAAAAAAAACCCTTATGCTTAGTGATCTATAACTGCTCCATGAGTTGCACTGAGATTATGACTGATTTATATTCAGCATTTTTGATAAGTTCTAATGTCATCTATATTTCTTAGGAAAAGCATCTCAAAGAGTCAGATGGCAGGGATCAAAATGTTGTCTTTGAGTTGTCTTAACTGAGATGAGAGAGTGCAATTATTTATTTAGGCATTTAGGTAAAATGCTTTTTCCTATTCACTTTGTAAAACTGAGCCAGGCTTGGTGGAACAATAGGTTTCTTTTTATTTCAAAGTATTTCAACTTTCAAGTTGTGTATTTATTTTATATTGTTTTACTGTTTCACTTTTGTATTTTACTGCTTAAAGTTCAATGAAAAAACATTCTGCCTGAAACCTTTTTTGTACATGAAGGACGTCCAATAGCTGAGATATTCGCATAAAGTTCAGTGAGATTTTTTGCCATTAGTAGCTCAGGCAACGAGGAGCATATGTTGTAAATATATTAACTCAAAAGCTGGATACCCCACATCCCTTGAGCAAAAAACAGACTACAGAACTGACCTGTACAGCATGCTCTGAAGATATGTGCCACATCTAGAAGAAGCAAAAAGATCTGTTTTCCCTCACTGAGGTTAAAAAGTACCTGGAAAATCCTGTCTTTACTTTAAATTCATTTACCTTGCAGATCTTACAGTATGAACCAACTCTAAATCTGTTGCCAAATCAGTGTATACAAAGCCTGTAAAAGAAAGAAAATATAATTTGGACAATACTGGCTGTGGTAAATGAGACAATACATTTGTTGTCTCTCTGTAAAGGAATACTTAAATATCAGTATTATTAAGTGGTTTATTTCATCTGGGAAAAGAAATGCAGAGCTGTTCCTTAAAAGATGATTGAATAAAACTTGCCCATAGGAGTTGGAGACTAAGAATTGTTGTTTTCAGTGAGGCTATTTTACACTAAAGAAGCAAAATTTGCCATAAAATGGATACTATGATAGGATATCAGCAGATGTTCTTGAAAGTACTGCTATTGCTGAGTAATCTACTCAAAAATTTAAAGCAATACTGATGCTACTGAAGCTGAAATAACTTTGGTAGTGATGAGATTTTCTTGTAATAATTCTTCTGTGTAGACAAGGTCATCTAAAGCAGTTTAAGCACCTTTAAATGAAAAGAGTGTTCAGTCCATTTGATCTCCCCTTGGCTTTAATTACATCTGCTTGCACAGCAGTGCCCTAAAGGATCAAGGATCTTCAGAAGAAAACATTTCCAAGGACTCAAAAAGTTACTACCAGAAGGACCCATCCTTATTAAAATAAATTAGGGGAAAGGACATGGATTGAGGTTTTTTTGATTGGTGTTGATTTTGCTTGTTTTAACTCTTATTACATCTTTCTTTAAAACTTAAATGCTGAAAACACATTTACTTAAATATATTAGAAAATTCAATGAAGAATTTTGTTGAGGGGACTAGAAAAAGAGTAAGAATTAAAAGTCAATAGGAACTGGGAGTCTAAGATCTTGTAAGTTTATAATTTTCAGTATAGCTAGAGATTTTTTCCCCAAAGGCCATTGGATAATGGAGAGATACCCTACTGTTGTAACATAGAGCTCAAGCTCTTAACTGCTTGGAAATACCTTGAAAAGCTCTTAGTGGTCCAGGTATTTCTCTATAGTGTCTTCTTTCTACTTTTTGAAGTAAATGGAAGATTGCACTGCACTGAAAGCATAATCCTTTGAGAAAGATTTACTCCCCAGAACTGTCCCAACAGGAGCTTGGTGTCTGCAAGGCTGAGCAGAAAAAAAATTTGGTTGAGTTCCACATGGTGTGATATCTCAGGTTCAGCAGGAATAGTCGTCATTTGTAAACTCTTTAATTAACTTAGACTGGCAGTGTGTCAGTGGGTTTTTCTCTCTGCAAAATTCTTTCCTCATTATCATACACATATTGCAAAATCCTTAGTGCATCCTGAAAATAAGTTTAAAAAAACCCTGCATATATTTTTCCTTTTACCTTTTGTTCTCCTATGTTTATTGTTTGTTGCAAGTAAGCCTGACTTTCCACTGAAGCTTAGTTGTCTGGAGAAGGAAATATTGCTTTCATACAACAATAAGAGTAGTGTCTGATTTCTCTGGGAGTTTACAGCCATTCATCAAAAAACTAAACAAAAATATCCATATTTCATTCCAAAATGAAAGCTATCAATATAAACAGTTTTATATCCTTATTTTCCCCCTTCCTTCATAAACTCAGGATTTCTTCCTGAGCTGTTTTAGGAACCGTAGTTTGGGTGTCTTCTCTCCTCGGGATTTGATTTCTGACCAGATACATCTCTATAAAAAACTAAGGACAATCTTCCTGTTATTTAATGCAGTGGCTCAAACGAGCACAAAAACAGAGAAGGAAACACAATCCTGGCAAAGAACCCCACAGGCTGAAAAAAGAAAAAAAATTAAGCAGTATTATACAGACTCTATCTGCTAGAAGGCACTGAATTGGTGCTTTTCAACAAAGTTTAGAAATTACAAGAAAGTGTTATTTTTAATCATTCTCCAAAACCTGTTAATGTGCACCAGTCGACTCAGTTTCAAGACACCAGTGATACAGAGCTACTTACCTAAAGCAGTAATGTTGGACCAGAATAATTCCATATTTAGCAAGATGCAAACACAGACATGTACATCTACACCTGGACAGCATTGCATCTGCAATTTTCATTGTTCTTGAATACAATGTATACCATTTGTTGGCATGGTTTGAGTCTGTTTGCTTGTTTTACTTGGAAAAGAAAATTAAAAGGCAGATACAGATTGTATAAGAATGTCTTTAACTATTACTCATCAGAGCAAGTAGCTTTTCGGTTTTGTTAGGAAAACTAATGTGAGTCATTTGTTACAAGAGCTGGATTTTTAATCAGTAAGGATTTTCCCCCCTTATTTGTAATTATGTATAATGATATCTCATCTTCACTTGGTACACATCAAATATTTTATGCATTTCTTGTATTTACAACACTGCCTTGATGATGCTCAATTTTCAGTTAACAATTCTTACATATTGTTGAAACCCCACAGAAATGAATGGGCTGTAATCTATAAGTAAAAGTTAAAGGTTAAAAATAATTTCAGTACTTCTCTATAAGTTAAGGGTATGAATTTTTGAGCAAATACTTATATTTAGTGGCTTGTGAGCAGAAATTGTAATTTTTTAAATTTAAATTATCTTATTGCAGAGAAATAGTAAACAGTTAGTTTATCCAAGATCAGGGTTTTATAAGCAGAAAAGAAACCAGTGGAGATAGTCTAGGAGGGTTTTTTTGTTTGTTTGTTTTTTGGTTTTTTGTTTTTTTTTTTAATATGCATGAGTCCTCCATTGATTTATAAGATGGCTCTTTGTAATGGATTTTATTTGTTATTAAAATATCTACTTGGATAACGGTAATTAGTCAGAAGTTCTCAAATTGATGTAAAAGCATAGGAACCTGATTATAATTTTAAATATTTACCTAAAATGGCTTATTTTTCTCCCATTGATTTCTGACAGAGTAGATTGTTCCTAATGCTTTTGTACATCAAAGACATTTCTGTAAGTACTTATGTGCTGACCTCCTAACTACTATTTCAGAAATTTTTTTGCCTCATTAAAGGTGAAAAAGTGAAATGTATGTTTAGATTTTCTTTCCTCAAAAGAGAATTGATAGCACAGGACTTAGTCAGTTCTCTTTGTTAAATAGGTGGAAGTCTAATCCTTCACTGGTATTAGTGATGAAAAATATGGTTTCTGATGGAACATCTTTAGAAAGTCAGGAGTCTGGAAACTGACTTGAGATAATCTGGTGGTTCAGCAATACTCTCACTAGGGAGAATGTTAGGACAAGAGGAACAACACTGACTGCACAAACTAAATATGAATTGTCAGGTTAATAACCTCTTCATGGATTTCTTCTACTGAGGAATTATATTTTAAAATATACTGACAATAGTATCTGCATTTATATTGGCATTGATTTTTTTTTTTGTTTTAGGATGCTGCCACATAGACAGTAAGAGTGCACAAAAGCTTATGTGTCCATTACTTATTAGCTTACTTAGAATTTTTCTGTTTTGATAAAGTCATCTCCTATATTTATAAAGTCTTTCTCCCATATACCTGTCACAACAACTTGTTAAACCCAAAAAGAAACAATTTTCCTTTACAAACCAAATCCATGTGTGGATAATCCAAGATGTGCCTATCACATTACATATTAGGTTGTATTCCAGTGTAGTAAGCCAAGACCATGTCTGCTACATGCTTTACTTATTTCATTTGTTCCAAAACATGTTGTCTGGATAAAGGGTGAAAAATAACTTTCAAACACCAGATTAATCACAGCCAAATCTGTAGGGAAAATTTCTCTGGGTGCCCTGTTCCAGCTTAAAGGAAGGACACTTTAAAAAATGGAATGTGGCAGTTTTAAGCAATAAAATTTACTTATCCACATCAGAGTTTTAAGAAAGCATCTTCCCCTTTTATTCATGTGTAGCATTCATTGCTTAATGATTGAATAGCAGCATCTTATGCAGCTGGAGAGAGTTGCCTGTATACACTTGCATGCATTTCTTACCTACTTGGAAATATCTTGAGTGTTATCCTCCCTTTTTTAGTTAAACATAATCAATTGTAGCCTAAGTAGGGGCTGTAAAATTTCATCTCTTGTGTGAATATGTGTATTTGCTGTAGTGACAGTCACTAACATACAGAGCTGGTTGAATTATTTTTTAGAATCAGATACCAGTTTTTGAAAATTACTGTTGAAAAATAATTTCATTAATTACACAGTCTCAAAAAATCTTGAAGACTGAAAGAAAATGTTTTTTCAAATAATTTTCAAACATAGTTTGGTGTCTCTAATAACAGATAAATGGCCTCAAAAAAGAAAAATGCTCCCATCTGAAAGAACAGCTATATGTATGCTCTATATGTATGCTCAGACTCCCTTTATTTTTGGAAAAAAAAATAGAATTTGACAGATTTTGGTAAAATTTCTTTTCTGGTAGATACAGTCTTATGATATTTTGGGCCTTCCAGACATTTCAAACTGATTGACCACAAATACAATTTCTTTTCGTTACTTAATATGACTCTTCTATTAAGCAATAGGTTTGCCAGGAGCCTGTAAATTTAGAGACAAACACTAGAAAATGTTGAAGAAATTAAGCAAAAGTCTTAGATTCTAGTATCAATATTTAATTTAGAGCTTGAAAACTTAAATGAAATTAACCCTTTACCTCAGAAAAAATAAATCAGTCATCATGGATCAAGAATTGCAATTATAAGAGTAATGTACTTTGTAAGTATTGAACCTGCTGCATGTTAATCTGTGTTAACTGTATGTAAGCAGGTCCCTAGCAGTCTTCCTGAGAATAAACTCTCATCCTACTGCATTTTTTTAGCTTTTAGTGATGGAGAATAATCAAAAGTTCAGGACACTGAATTGCTGGCACTGGCTGAGCAAGGAAACCTGAAATGCATGGTACAATTCCTAGGGGAGGAACAGCCAGTCACACAGCTGAGGTGCCATGAGCAAATTCCTGCTGGAGAGACCGTTGTGGCAAGTGCAGAATTTAGAGGTCTTAAGCTCTTCTACACCAGAGACTCTTGAACTGTAAACCCTGCTAGAAGTTATAGATAGATCATGTATTGCTGTAGGGAGGGAGACACAATATATCACTGACCTTGGAAAGTGCAGTCTGAGAAACACAAGGAAAATCACTTGTCAATAAAGCAAATTTTCTGTTTCCTTGTTCAGTTAAGGAAAAAAGGTGAAAACCCAGTTAAATGAAACTCAGTGCTTCTGGCAGAATTAAATGTACAAATAAACTCTGAGCATGTGGGTTGTACTAGATGAAATTTATAGGTCCCTTTGAACCTTCATGATTTTGCAACTAGGTGCTCTTACCTGATGTACTTCTTGTCATGGTGAACATTTTTGCAACAAAAATTATTTTTCCGTCTCAGGGAAGTAGCTCACTTTATATGTGTGGTATAATGCAAGTTAAGCATTTCATATTGCTGTATATTGAATCCCTCTGGGATTTTCTTTCCCAGAGTGTAAACAGTGTTGCAAGTGATGCTAATGTAATACCATCAATCCTTACATTTTTGCTAATTTTTATTCAAATACAGCATCCATTCACTTAATATTGGTAACTGTATGCCCTTTTACAGTAGCACCTTAATCCAGTAACACTGGAGGCTCTTTACATGTTAAATTATTAGACTTTCACTAAACCAAGGCAGAACCTAATGAATGTAGATCATCTGAAAATAAAGCTTTGACTTGTAACCTCGAGTATGAGTGGGGCTTTTAAATTGAACACACTAAAATAAATACAAAGGATAGTAAACACTGGATTCAGCCATCAGGAAGTTCACACTTAATCTGTGCATGTGAGTTTGGGGCTCAGATTTTATGGCGTAAAAGTTTGGAATCCAAACACTTTCTTACATCACAATATGCAAGACATCATTGAGTGAGGAATACAGTATGCATGATCTTAGGTATATTGGATGTTAGGCAGGAGAGGAAAAAATTTTTGACTGAATTACTTATTTTGAATTATTTGACCACAATCGAGTTCCAGTGGTCTGCTTTTCCTATGTTGTGCTAAACACAAGACATTAATCTCTGATTAATTTGGAAATAAAACAGTGAAACTGAACTTTATAAATATACAGAGTTGTTCTGCTATCATTTATGCTAAAGAATTTTCCTCTATTAATTCATAATTTTGAATTGAAATACATTAGCACAATCGAGTTCCAGTGGTCTGCTTTTCCTATGTCGTACTAAATACAAGATATTAATCTCTGATTAATTTGGAAATAAAACAGTGAAACTGAACTGTATAAATATACAGAGTTGTTCTGCTATCATTTATGCTAAAGAATTTTCCCCTATTAACTCATAATTTTGAATTGAAATACATTAGCTAAAAGTAGCAGCTCACTTTCATTTCTGTTTCCATAAAATGAATTTGTACACCAAGATGGAATTAGCAGCAGCAGCAGACTCACAATTGCAATAAAGGACTAGACACCTGTTAGAAATGGGGTTTAGTGACACACATTTTTTGCCCTTAGGCAATAGTGAGGTTACTCACTATAATAAATGTGAGTGTTCCATGGCCAGGTCTGTCTCAGTCTTGCACTCTGTGCTTTTTGCGGTCAGCTGCAGAAGTTTGAATGACAATTGTGAGATTTTTACTGTATGAGACTTAACTGAGCACAGGAGCTTGAAACAGTCCATGCTTCACATTCCTTAATCATTGTCTGTGCAGCTCACTTTGAGAGTTCAATTTAAATACAAGCTCCATGTTTGGAAGAAGTAAAGAATATGTGTTTGAGAGTGATTTTGTGAATAAAGTATATGGAACATGATTGAGAAAGAAGAATTTGGTCTTGAGTAATGGGTGTTCTGAGAGAATCCAGATATTAAAAGACATGGAAAGTTTGTATACCAGGAAATTATTGAATTGGGTGGCATCAGCTCGAAAAGAAAACTTCTAAAGAAGTATTTTGTGGGCCAGCTGTTTGTCTTTCTGTTTTCATGAAGCTGTAAACATTAAAACCAAAGCTCTAGCTAGTCATCCATTTCCTTAATACTTCAATAGATTATCTTGTCCATTTTGTAGATAATTTATTCACAGAGAAAACTGAGTGTAAATGTTGTAAGACATGGTACAAATTTTTTCTTTGCTGTAGTTCTTTTATTAAGTAATGAGTAAGTTCAGCAGTGTAATAAGGATTAAGACCTGTTTTGGCCATTTACTGTGTGAGAGTCAGAGCTGTCTTTTTTTATTGACCTGGAGCTCTTGTGATTTACCTTTTTAATAAACAGTGAAAACATTAGTAGAGGCTAGCTGTTTTCAAGTAAATTAAGTACTGTACCTAGGTTTAGAGTTTAATGATATACTTTAATGTTCCCATTGAGATCCAATGTCAAATGATGGGTTTCAAAATGAAGAACAGAATGAAACATATTTACAATTGCAAGGCATGCTTCTGGCTTGCAAACCAGCATGATAAGATACAAAAAAGCAGACTTTAGTCAGAGTATTTGAATTATACGTTTAGTTTTACCAGATTTATTTTAAAGTGCCATAGCTAAAGAATGGTAGATCATAGAGAATATTTTGTTGCATATAGTTCATAGTAGCAAGGTCCCTGAATTTTAATTTTCGCAATCGTAAATGAACCATATAAAGCTATACATATGAAAACTTTTCAAAGTGTAAAAACTCATGTACAGCTATCAAAGAAGTGTTTTCATTGATGCTGAATCTCTTTTCTTCCTTAGGAATAGACTACTTTAAATAGACTGTATCTCTTAGCATCCATTGTAAATGTCCTTCTGGAGTCCTAAAGCAGAATAGATTGTAGAAAGAATAGTTCTTGTCTGAGATGAAGATTATCTTGGGTTACAGTCTTACAGTCTTAGTTCTCTCTGCCACTGGTAGTAGTACACTATAGGAGACTACTACGTACTGTTCAGTATAATTTATTTTGCAAACTGTGGTTAGAATGTATAAGCTTAAAACTGAATTGCAAACTACTACTGTAGTAGTCCACTGTAGGAGACTACTATGTACTGTTCAGTATGATTTATTTTGCAAACCATGGTTAGAATGCATAAGCTTAAAACAGTGTACTATGAATATGTTAATTTTTTCGTTTATCCACTTTATAGTCAAAACAGACCATATATAAAAATGTTCCCATTTAGTTTTTAAATTAATTATATTGTTGAAATGAATTATAATTTTGAAATTTGAAGAACCAATGAAAGAAAATTTGCTTGAAAATCTTCAACCAAAAAATTATTAACTTTACATTGTTAAGGTCTTGAAAAATCATCCTATTTACACACACCCTTAAGAAAATAATTTTGTAGTGTATTCTGAAGCCTCATCTAAGTTCATAAAATTTTCAAATGCTTTAGTGTTTTCTTCTCTGAATATAACACAGTAATGAATTCAAGTTAGTTGAAACTGCACAGAACTTCACTCGTCACAAAATTATTGTCTTAAGGAGCAATTAGCTTGTATAAAAATTTAGTTTAATAGTGTTAGAAAGAACACAATTTTTCTACTTAAAAAAAAATAGCGAGAGAACATACACACACATACACTTAGGGACACAGGACAACTTTTAGCCATTATCATTATATTACATGTCTTTATATATATTCTATATTCTTTGTTTTTCTTTCTTCTTTAATTTTGCTTCTACTTCTCTTTCATTTCACTTGTTACATTTGTTTTTTATTAGATAGAAAATTATGACAAAGCAACATATTTATAGACATTTTCACAAGAGTTAGAAAAATTATTGTAAATACCATCATTATAATAACTACAATTTTTTTAGTATAAATATTATATTAGGATAAAAATAGGGAAAAATATCTGTGCTTTGAAATTCAGGAAAAAATTTAAAGTACCCAGTGTTTTTTATATATCTTCAGTGGATATTGCACTCAGAACTTGGCAAAGCATTCTCACTACCTTAGGAAATACTTCCTCACAGATTTATTTGGAGAGTTTCTGGCAGGCACATAAAAAGTAAGAGTAAAGTTCATGTCATTTACCCAAGCATTGAGTTAAAAAATACACCTTGACAAAGCTCTTACTACTTTGATACTGCATTGCCATATGTACACTGTAAGTAATGTAAAGAAAGGAGAGGAAAAAATTCCACACCTTCTTGCAAAGGTATTTTTTCTCATTCAAACATTGACATCACTTGACAGATAACAACAGGATTCAGGCTCAGTGCATTGGAAACTAAGCAGGCAAGAGAAGCGTAAGATTGATTTTCTTTCACCATGTGCTTCCAGAATATGAATAAGTACACATTATTGTAAATGCAGCATACATCTGTATCTGTATTAGTTTTTTTCTCCTTTGTGGCAGGTGGCTTGACTTTTGAAAAAGAGAGTAAAGGCAGTGTCAATTTGGCTGCAGCAGACTTGAGGCTGGAGCTGCCCATGTCCTTACAGCTGGGCTGTAGTGCCTGAAGGCAGTGCTCAAACAAGGTACCTTTGGCTCTATGCCTCACTGTAAGAAAACATAAAAGAGGAGGTAATCTTTTGACTGCTGTGCTGGGCCTTTTGACTGCTGTGCTGGGCCATGGCTTTTTTTTTAGGGGTATTTTTTCAGTGAAATGAGGTGTAGCAGTGCATCTCTAACATGAGCTCAGCTAACTTAATTCCACTGAGGCTTGAGCTGCAAAGACCCCAGTGGCAAATTCAGCATGCTGTCATGTTGACAGCATATGGAACTCCTGAAAAAGTAGATTAGGATTTTCTGAAGAAATTTCTGTAAATGTAATTTTTTTGTGAGTAATAACAAAATGAGGCTTTATTCTTGGTATGATTTTGAGCCTTATCCCTTGCTTTGTTAGAAGAAAGCATTATTTTTTTGCTGTTAAAATATGTAAAAAATACACTGTTTATGTACTTATATTTCCCATAATGATATTTTAGAACCCATGACTAATAGCTATAAGTGAAGCTACAGATGTGGAATAGTTTGGGCCAGGAAAAGATGCTTTGATGTATCTCTGATATTTTTAGATGGTAGATGCTCAGTGTATGGCTATTACCATCTATTACTATACTACTAGCACCTCAGATGTAGGGTTCCAACTATAGGGTAAGAAAAGAATGCTAAAAGTGAGGATCTTTTCCCTAAAGCTCATTTAGTCTAAACAGACAATTTAAGCAGATGAACAAATGGATGAGAGATAGCAGAGTGGGAAAATTTCACCGAAGGTCGCTGTCAGTCAGTGGTACAGAACTTTTATATCTTTAATCCCACTGAAATATTCTGTACAGGCTTTGAAGAGTCAATCATTCAAGAGATCAGTAGCAATTTAAAAATATGTGTACATGTTAAATTTGTAATTTAGGAGGAGAAACATATTGCCATGGTTTTTGTTCACAGTATGGTAAACATTTTGCTGGAAAGCACTTTGCTCTTCTGCTTTGTTTTGATCACTGTTATTTTACTGTGTCACAAAGCAGGGATTTTTTAGTAACTCCAGGCAGTACCTTGATCAAAGCAGCTAAGTAGTTGTGAAGAAGTCTCAGTATCTCATGAGTCTATGTGAATGAACACTTCTTCATTCTTAAAATGCTGGCATTGAAGATAGTTATATTTCTTTCACAAGAAATGAAGTAAGTAAGGAAGTTTTGTAGCTTGAGTCTGATTTGGGGCTGTTTCTTTGTAATTAGTTGATAAATTGTTTTGGAGTATCAAATAAAATGCCATCAAATAGATTTGATGCCCTGATCAAATGTTGCCAAATCCTGCACGTCGCCACAAGTACTGGACAAAAGCATAGGTAGGAATACCTGTGGCTGGGGATTTAGCTTCCTTGGAGATTTATGAATAGGGTCACACCCAATATCCTGTCAATCTTTGCAAGGCTTTCTGTGATATTTTTAGAGGAAAATTGATGATGCATTAACTAATGAAAGGACTTTAATGTGGTCTCAAGCATTTACTGTGATAAGGCCTAATATATCTACCTAGCCAAGGAAAGTGGTATTATATTTTTACTGTTTTAACACTGTTTTCCAATCTATCTATATAATAGGAAATCCAGTAGGGCAGAAATCAAATTGCAAGGTTTTCCCCATTGCAGCAGTAGCCACTGACAACAGTCACTGACTGCAGGTGTACATACTTCATGTGACAGCTTAGGTCTTTTTCCTACTAATGCTGATAGATGAGTGGCTAAGGAGAAAAATTATATGTTTACACTGCAATTATAGGAATTATATGGTTTACTGTCTGAGCAGCATTCTGCACTATGGTAATTATCATGATATTAAATATCTGAGTGCCATCATAGAAAGAACACAAGTCATTACTACAGTCTACATATGATAACTCTTAAACATAATTGCTGTGTAATCTTCAGGTGATTGAATTATCATTCAGACCTGTGCTGACAGTACAGCCATGCCTAAAAAAAATCTGCTTAATCAAAGATTACTGCAGTTTGGGGGTTTTTTTATTAAATTATTTTCAAAACATGGAAATTCAGGGACAGATTCTGGAAAAACATGGCCTTTTTACTCAGCTTTGTTAAAGTGTGTAATATAAATTTTCTTCAAAGAATGAATACACCTATGGAACTGTAACAATGATGCAGGAACAGAAGTGATACTTGCCTTGTTATGGATGTCTTGTGAATCCACAAAACTGCATGGTCCTGATCAGCTCTGGGTGAGATCCCTGACTGTTAAGCCAACTTTTTCAGATGTTACAAAGTGGTACCAGCTGGCCTTAGGGGAAAACTGATATACCCCTAGAGAAGTTTCTGTAACCATCAGAAAGTAAATTTGAGAAATTTTATGGAAGACAGTCCCAGACATTGCATGTGGAATCATCTTTTTATGATGTATATTTGGTATGAAGGTTACTTAAGGTGTAATATCCATCAATTTTCTTTCATTTATAACACTTGTGCCAGGCAGTTGTATGTAGATTCAAAAGAGCAGGATCTCTATAGCAAATTTATTTTACATAAAGATAAGATTTTTGTGATAAAAGGGTGACTTTCATACTGCATTTTTTTCTATAAACAGATTTCATGTTTTTCTAAAAGTTGCTTTTGTTTTTTTTTTCCATAAACTATATACAAAAATCTCAATAATTAATTTGTCAGATCTCTTGACAGCTTGCAAGGCAAACAAAACCAGCTGGTTCATAGAATCTTTGTTACATTATTTTTCTAACAATTTACTTTGTTTCTTAAAGAAAAGGAATCATTCCAGAAGTAATGGATTTACTTGAGCCATTTACTTGAGCCATGATAACCCCACTTCTGAAATTCAATTTGTTGCTTCTGAATACTTCTGCATCTATGCCCAAGTAAATTTGCCATCTTTCATGCTGGTAACTTCTAAATGGATTTATTAGACAATAAATACAACATACCATTTTGATATTTAATTTAGAGCTGACTCTCATGGTTGGAATTTGTCATTTGGAAGAACCAGATCAGGCTGAGAGTTCTAGTTGTACTTAAAGCTTAATGCATATTTATTATTGAAATTTGCAATTTAAGAGGTGTTTTATAAAGAAAAGTGATATTTCTAATATATATTGCTGAATTCTGACAAAAATGAGATGTATGGTGATAATTATGGGATATCACACTCACTTCTAAGGCTCATATTTTATGTACCGAATAAAATTCTTTACAATTTATTTGTCATAAACAATAAGGGGATTGCAGTTTATGACTTCTTCAGAAGTCTTTGCAGATTTAGGAGGACTTGGCCAAGTAAATTCAAATTGAAATATGTGCCATCAGGCATAGTATACATAGTGTTTTAATGGAGTTTTGAAACAGACTTCTGAGTTAATTACACAACAGAAATGTGTTTGTCTCTGTGTTTTTGAGAGGGGATGGAATTTTTAAATTAATTCCCACAATAATAACAAAAACAAGTTAGAAATTTTAAAAAGTTGCAAGGAATCACAGAAAAGCAGACCATAGAAGAAGGCAAAAATCAGATGTGGTTGAAGAACAGATAATAAAATGCCATCCTTCTTTTCATTCAGAGCATGAATGAATATGGTCTGTCAATCAGGACAATAAATGCTTTTGAAAAACAGGAAGAATTTTACTTAACAACTATTCAAATTGTAAGTTGTCAACAGTGAGGATGAAATGTTCATACAAATAGCTGCTAAGACACTGGTGATTTGATTATTCGCAACTTACAAAGAAGATTTCTTAAATATGTGTAAATTTTTATAGATAAATATCTATTTGAAATCTTTTACAGAACTCAGCTTAAGTGACAAGATTGAATATTAGATTCAGTGACAAGACTAAGTGACAAGATTCAATAATTCAGCATTAATGTATCTGTTGAATGGAATCCAGTTTTGCAGCTATTTTTACTGGGATCTAGAGTCCAGAAAATTGTGGAAAATTTGTGTTCATTCTTTAAAGTAGAGATTTCATCATGAAAATAAGACAAAATAAAATTTTGAAGTGTTATTTTGCAATATCTATATATATATATGAATATTGGATTGACCTTAAATGTTTGCATCCCTCAGTTTCCACATATTTTGAACAAAACCAAACATGAAAAAAAATTGCTTCATATGACAGAGTTGTTTTTTTTCTTCTCAAAATTAGTTGAGATCACAACTTACTTGCCATTTCATTAAATATAGAAGGCTTATGTCTGTTTTATATAAAGTCTAAAATTGCCAGACAGTTACTCTGGACTCATTTTTTATTGTTTACAGTCCTTGCAGATACCTATAGTGAATTTTAAAGACATATCAAATGATTTATTAATGACCACTCAGATGTTTACCTTTCATTTTGAGCTATAATTAGGTAAATGTAGGTGGCAGCAACTGTATTTGAGAGAAACTGAAAGTCATTGAGTACAGTTGTAACATTTTTCCTCCCAAATCTGATTTGTTTCTATTTTTACTTTATGTGGATTAAATTTATATTCTGCCTGCTCCTTACTTTTTATGGTAATAAATGGTGGACAAAAGGAAATGTACTTACTATGTATTCACATTTGCACATTTTTTTATTCTCTTAAGGTACAATCTGCATATGGCATGTCTGTTCTTCCAGTGGCCATAGAAATATATAACCACTCATCAATGATTTTATTTTCTTTTTCCTTTAGGGGCTGATGTTATCAATTTTGATGGCCATGTAGTGTTACCATACAGATTCAGGAACAAGAAAATGAAAACACTGAAAGATGTCATCTCTCTGAAATTTAAGACCTCTGAAAGCGAAGGTGTAATCTTCCACGGAGAAGGACAGCAAGGAGATTATATCACCTTGGAACTGAAGAAAGCCAAACTTGTTCTAAATTTAAATTTAGGTATGTTTTGATTGTTTAGTTCTGTGGTAGTTTTTTAGCTCTCCCACAAAAATTTTAGGTCTCTTTCCCACAGTAATTGGTAAGCTGCATCATTTAATCAATTTGTGGAAATTGTTGTTAATTCCCTTCCTGTATGTTGGGGGAGTGTGTGTGTGTGTTTAGTTCCATCTTGTCCCTTTTGCTCTGTGTGAGATACTCTGAAAAGATCATACAGGAAAGCAAGATCAGCAATATATTGTCATTACTGCAAGCAAAAAATGAAAAAATAGCTTGCCAGAATTATATTTGGTCTCAGCTGCAGCTTTGTGCGAGAGAAGGACACTGTTGTCACTTCTGGAGGAATAAAGGTCACACTTAGGAACCTTGCAGAAAAAAAAAATATCAGTCTACTAAGCTACAGGCCACATGAAGTTGGAGTTCAGCAGCTTTCCTAGAGTCTGAGGAGGGCTAGGAAAGGAAAAGAAACAGATTGTTTAATCAGGCAATCTTATGATGAAATCCTGTACATATTACTCTAGTTCCAGTCCTCCCAGTAGAGGACAACAGGCTCATAAGTGACTGGATTTATAAAGTACATTTATTATGAAAAAGACCCACATTTATCTGGTTTGAGGTATTTTTCCATTCAAACAAAAGAACCTTAGAAAAAGATTTCTTGCAATTTTCCTTAGTTCTCTTATAGACACATGAAGAGTAAATTGTTCCATTTGTTATTTACATTGAATAATACTTATTTCAACTAGCATTTTCTACTGTTCTTTTTCTAACAATCAACATGAACAGATGATGAGGTAACTAAAGCATTTACCTATTTTTAAGAATTTTAATTGCCGTAGTAACCCTTTCATTTCCTGTTCCTCTATAATCTTCAGCACAAACTGTCTTTTTAAGCTACTATAACTTCCATATATGAGTTTGGTGAGGATGTTCTTAAATCATTAGGCTGATAAATGGGACTAGACCCTGTGACACACACTCAATAAACAGATCTAATGCTTTATGGTGTTATTATTCCTCTGTCTGAGAGTATTGTCTTTGCATCAGACACAGTAGAAAAGCATGCTCATCTTGCCTGGTGAGATCCAGTGACTTAGTTTCAAATAGCAGGGACTGGGGGAAGGTTGGGAAGACAGAATTGGATTTACATTTCACTTTGCACTTTGAGTTTGAGTTTGCATTGAAAAAACTGAGGCTCCGTGACACACATGGAATTCTATTTTATTTTTTAATAAACAGAACCATTGGCCTTCAGCATAAAGGCAGGTTGGTCATTTGTAGGGAAGTAATGTCTTAAGCCATGGAAATGGGATTTGTGAGAATGTGTTTTCAACGTGCACAAACTTTAGTGTCTCAATTGCAGGCATTCTTAAGGGTAAGAAATTCTCAGCCTCAGAAATGCTTTAAGTCCTCATGTATTCAGAACATGGAAGATTGCATTGAGTTATTGAGCAGTGCAGCAATTTTTTACACTTACTGCTGAATTAGTCATTTGCTGCTTCAGTTGGGATCCATGCTATCAACCTTTGCTGGCTTAGCTATGTCAGTCAGATGGCAACAAGATGTGATCTCTGACTAGCACAGCTACACTGGCAAAACCCCCTGGATAACACAGCAGAGAATTGCAAAACTGTACTCTTGCTAATAGTTTGACTTCCAGAATAGGAAGATTGCTTCAGGATAACATAGCAAAATAAGCTGTATTAGCAGAAGATGGTTTTTGCTGTTGTTAGTTCAGTCTGCACTGAGCCTTTTCCCCTCTGCTTGCTGCTATAATGATACTGGTAAAGGCCACAAAGCATAGAACTCAAGAGTGAGATTTTGGCTGTTTTTGCCAAAGTGTGTTATCAGGCTCCATGTCCTCCCCAACATTCATAAATCAGTACAGTTCCATTGCAGCTTAGGATCTGGCCCAGAGGTGACAGCTTTTCTTTTCTGTGAAGTAGGAGCAAAAGCAGAAAACCCTTGATGAAAACACCTTTACAACTAGAAATTGCTATTGCTTCTCTGGTTAATTTCCAAATAACTGCTGTTATGAATTTATACATATATTTAGATGGTTCAGTGATCAGATGCTTGCTGTTTTGTATTGGTGGCATCAGCTCTCCACTGGGCAGATCCCAACTTCATAGCACACTGACTTCCTACAGTTAATTGCATGTCTGGTGTGATTCAGGTGAAACATTGACAAAGAAAGAAAATGTTTGCCTAATTGTATGAGGTGAGAAATGCTATTGTTTCTGCCCTCAGGCAGCAACCAGCTTGGCTCTATTTTTGGCCACACATCTGTGACAACAGGCAGCCTCTTGGATGATCACCACTGGCACTCCATCATCATAGAGCGCCACGGGAGGAACATCAATCTCACCCTCGACAGACACATGCAGCACTTCAGAACAAATGGAGAATTTGATTATCTGGACCTGGACTATGAGGTAGACAGTGAAACTTCTTTCTTCTCATTCAAATTGCTTTCATAAAGTCCAATAAGAAAGCTAACATAATTTGTTTTCTTAATTTTTCATACATTTGTTTTGATAACTTATTCCTTTACATTTCCTAAATCTTTGTTTCCAACAGTGTTCTCTTTTAATTGTAAATTATGTTTCTCTTAATTAGTCTACCAAGTCCCATCTGGTGTAACAATCATCAGTCCTCTGTTTTAAAGTGGGAGATGTATATTATTCAGCAAGATAGGCATACATGATTTTAAAAATCTCTAAAAGCAGCTGCTCTAAGCAGGAAGTATATTTTAAATAGTATGGTGCAATCTGTTGTTTCACTCAGGTGATAATTTTGCTCTTGAATCAGAAAGCCTTAATCTGAGGAGCTAGTATTTATTTTTAGCAAAGGAAGCAGGTTAGAACCTTTTTATTAATGCAGAGCTTGATCTGTCCTGTCTTAGGTAGGTAGATACTTCCCTGTATTTTCACAAATATGGCATCAGTAACTTCATTTGTGAAAGAAGCAATGAGGAGTTAGGAAAGTTGTAAGAAAACTTGTTTAATCAATCAGGTTAATGCACACAAGTGCTGGTAGTAATTAAATGTGGATTTATTGTTTGATTACACTACAGCTTCAGCTATTATGAACTTGTTGAGCTCCTCTAATCTGTACATGAAGTTCAACACATTAGTTGTTGCAATCTTTGTATAATATTTTCTTACACTCTTTACTGTTTCTGATGCGAATTAATTTGGTTGACTGCACCAGATATGTAATTTCCACCCTTTCAACTTTTTAAGATGTAAGAGTGAATATAAATGATGTCATGGAAAAAAGTTTGAATTAACTTGTGGTTTTTTTATTTTTACCAACTGAGTTTTTTAATTTTACCAACTTGTGGCGGTTTTTTATTTTTACTTTTGAACAAGAATATATGAAATGTTTAAAAAAAGTAATTATAATTGTAAATGTGTCTGAGTCAAATATTTGATTATATTCTGAAAAATGTTTGTGGATATATCATTTACTGGTAGCTCTAATAAGAAAATAACAAGCAAATTTTCCTGTACCCCTATTAATTATTGAGCACTGAAGATCTGAACTGAGCTACTTAAAACTCATATAAATAGATTTTATTGCAGGCTTTTAACTGAATGAGAAAAAGGCTGAATGCCATAAGCCATGGTTGTGCAATTTGTGCACGTGTGTGTGTATATATATATATATATAATTTACATAACAAACATATTGCATATAAAAAGTGTATCCCCAGTAAGAGCTGAATTCAGTGCATTCACCTTCCCATCCTCTCTGCATAAAGAGACCTCACTGTCAGTTCTCAAAGATACATTTCATTTTCCATGGATCTCCTTGTGTTTAATTGAACTTCTTTGAGTGTGCATGTGTATGTATGTCTGTAGTTCATATAAACTCAAGAGAATAAATCTCCTTCCTTTCCTCACTGTTATCTCACTGATTTTGGAGCTGGACACCACAGACTAAATTTAAAGGTGTTGTCTTTGGGATTAAGAGGAAATAAAGCCAAAAGAATCAAAACTATTTTTCACAGACAAAGTAGTTTCTAGGTTAATCTCTTTCAGAAGAGTTAGATAAACACAAAAAAAGGAAAAAAAATAGTTCTGATTGCATTTTTGAGATCAAAAAATAGTCTTGTAAGTTGCTCTTAACTCACTATCACATTATATGTTTTTTGCTTTTTCTTCTTTTCTTCAAAATTTTTTCTTTTTAATTTGTTATATTTCATTTAATCCAAACACATGCATAAAATATTTGATAACTATTAAACTCTTACAGTTCCATTCTCCATATGAAGAGCTGTATCTTCTCTAAAGTCAAGTCATGTCAATTTACCATACCTGAGGGTGTCCCCACAAGACTTGTACACACCAAAAGCTGGTGTGTGTGGTTTATAAAGGTTTTAGATTTCAGCTGTATAGTTTTAGCTCTTTGTATATGCCAAGTGGAAGCTTCCTCTTTGGGATAAAAACTGATATCTCACATGCATTTAAAACCGAAAATGTCAGCCTAGAGCTCTGTTTTCCTTCTGTTGGTAATAACAAATGGAATGGACAATGAATAATGGTTAAAAGCTTCATTCTGCCAAATCGTAGCACTAGGCTACAATTTGATATTTTTCTGAACATTTGTGAGGCAGGAAAGCAAGTTGTCATTACTATTTTCGCCATCATCTAATGGATATAATTACCTAACACTGATTGCAGGGACTAATCACATGAGACCCTTATTCTTGGCATTTGAGCTGCAAAATATTAATGAAAACATGTAACATTATACACTTCTAATCATTTCCATAAAGACCATTATGTGGCAGAGACCTGTATCATCTCTATGGAATGACAGAGATGTCACTCATTGAACATAAACACTTTTTGTTTGTAAATATTTGGGTTTCTAAGTTTTTAGCACTATGGATTATGGATAACCCAGAGTCAATTAGCCAGGGTAATGAAGTCCAGCTGTAAGACAAAAACCAATTCCTATTTGAGTTTGATGACTGACTACTTGCAGGGGTTGTCTTGATCTTCTCTAAGGAGATAATTTGACCAGATAAATCAAGGGGAAACTCCCTCATTTACTATAACTACATGACAAAAGCATGTTCTTGGTACTGAAAGGTCCTTCTGTCTACCAGGGGATTGCATCTTTAACTGTGTGATTCTGTAAATTCTTCTGGGTGAAGTAGACATATAAGCATTACAGAAGAATTACATGCCGCATTGGAGCCCAACACTGCTGTGCTGTAGTCTGAGCTCTGGCACACAGAGCTGAGTGAATGATTTGAATCAGATTATCTGGCTAATTTGATGTCTACTTTTTTAGAAAAATACTGTGATGGAAATTTGTCCCAATGTCCTTGTTTGAAATGCTTATTTTCCAGTATCAATCAGAACTGTTCACATGTGATGTGTGTCTGTTCACTGTTTGGACAATTGGAATAATATTTGGGTTTGGCTACCATAAATAATTAAAATTAATTACAATTCTTTTTTCTGCTTTTGCAGCATTTATTTTGATACATCCTTTTTCTGTAAAGAGTGCTGCCAGCTCTCTACTTTGCCATGGTTTAGTGTTCAAAGAAAGCAATGTGTACAACAAAATTCTTTAAAAGTCTTTGCCTTCCAGTAACTATCTACCATTTTTCTGTTTCATTTAAAGATAACCTTTGGAGGCATGCCTTTTTCTGGCAAGCCAAGTTCTAACAGTAGGCAAAATTTCAAAGGCTGCATGGAGAGCATCAACTACAATGGCAATAATATCACTGACCTTGCCAGGAGGAAGAAATTGGAACCTTCAAATGTGGTAAGATCATAATTTCATGGTCATCTACCCTTCTGCTTCTCCTTCTAAAGACAACTAGAATGTTTTTGGGGTTGTATAGCTGATATTCTTGTGATAAACTGCAATAATATAAAACATAAAGCAAATTTTACCAGAAATCCAAAGATCTTATTGTATGTACATTTGTGACTTAAAAAAAAAAAATCATCATGTATGAACATTTTATTTCTGGGGTCTTCTTTCATCTTTCAAAAATTAACCTTTAGTGTAAGTCAGATAGTTTTGTTGTTGTTTTTTTAAAGAAAACCAACTTAAGCAGTAAGTGCTTTTTCCCTTTCTTCCCAAATTATAGTAGTCGAAAACCAGTGCAGACAAGATTTATTGTTAAATGAATTGCAGCTTTCTTGTGGCTTTTAAATCCTGGTAATATTCCATCCCTGCTGAGCTAGTTGGATTGCTTTAGTGGAAAAGTCTTTGGATGAGAATGCTTCTACAGTCTTTTCTGATCCAACTGAAAAACCTCAAGATATTATACTTGGAAATCATTATTTGCTTATTAACATTACAGCAGTTATTAGCATTTTACTCTATTTTTGCTGCAGCTTAAGTGTTCATAGCTGCTTTCATGTGCAGACATGTGGCTTTATGGGCAGGGTGATTAAGAAAGAATCTACTTTAATTTCTCTGGTTTTTAAGTTCTAAGTGTTTCTGAAAATGCTTGCTGGCATATAAAGGCATGTAGGTAAGAAATAAATGTATTATTGCCATGAGTTTGAAATGGTTTGAATAACTTTTCAAGACTTTCTTCTGTACAAGCTTACACATTTCACAAATTCCTGCTAACAGTATGGAGGTTTACACAATTTCATTATCCTTTATGTAATAAATTGTTAAGATATGCATATGCAGTGATGATGCCATACAAAGGATTGATTATCCCTCGATAGTAAAACTGAAGCTTCATGTCATTGTATGACTAAATGGTCAAGGAAATCCAAAGGATAATCATGAGTGCGTGATGTTTGCCTGTCCAAATGCAGTAATACAGCCTGGCATCTACAACCTTTTCTACACATAAATTTCATCAGTATTGTCAAAGGCAAAGAATAAAATATATATTCCTTCCATTAAGATTCCAGTTTTAAAATTTTTTCAACCCAATCTAATGAACTCCTAAAACTTTAACCTTTTTTTTCATAATTACAAGAGATTTCCTTTCTGCAGGGCATTTTCATCTTTAATGTAAGCATGATTTTGAAAGATTAATGCCTGAATTTAAAAAGAATCTTTGTGCAGGAGCAATCTTACCATTTTGCTCATTGAAGTCCATTGCAAGTTAGTAGGACATATTCTTAAAGCCTCTTTCTGAACAAAAATGTTGCTTAAGAAGTTCCTATAGTGCAAATCCTGTCCTTTAAAGTCTGAGCATCTCAAAAGTGTGGCATAGCTAGCAGACATGTACAGTCTCTGAAAAATCATATTTTGGATTTTTTCTCTCTTTGTTTGGTTCTTTACTTTTAAAATTCTGTTACCCATAACATGAAAATAAAATCCACACAAGCAGCTCTGGCAGTATTAGTGCCACATCAAGAGGTGATCTGCCAATTTAATTTGATGCTTCTGTTGATTTCCCATTCTGAGAATGACTAGAAAAATAGAAGTGACCTTTGTTTTCAGTAGAAATACTTAAATTGCTTCAGCTCTCAAAGGCAAAATCAATTTTACTCTAACTAAATCAACAATATGGATTTTTATGTTTTTTACAAAACATTTTTCTCCTAGTTTTTAGCCTGAAATAGAGAAATAGACTTTCTTGAACCCATTATTGCTATTAAGCATGTTTATGATGATGGCACTCCAACAGGGATCTGAGCAATCCAACAGGCATCAAAGCTCCATTGTAGGAGATTCTGTACAAGCACATAACAGGAGACACACCTTCCCCTTAAAAGGCATGACACACACAATATAATGTGGCTGAATAAAAGCAAAGTAATCAGTCTGGTTGTGAGAAGTATTACAAAGAAAGGATAAATTCAGAGAAAAGAAGGATTTTAAAGGGGTGTGAAACGAAAATAATATTCCTAGATGAAAGCAGCTGAATTTCAGAAGTCACACATTGAAAGGGACTTGACAAATTGATTATAAAAAATGAGAAGGCCCAGAAAATCAGAGATGATAAGAAGATGATGATCTTAATTTTTCTCTGAACAAAATTAATGTTTAAAAAATTATGTCTCATATACATACATCTTATGAACAAAAAAGCACCATCAAGCACCTTTTGCTTTGTTGAAGAGTAAGGATAAAAAGACAAATTAAAACTATTTTAAATTTAAATAAAGTTCAATGATGACTTTAGTAACATATTTGATTTAGATTCAGAAGGTAAAGGGGAAAAATTATTTTGATTCTTTTGTGAAATGTAAAATGGCTTTAGTGTACAGTGTATTGCCCATACTATATGATCCATCCTGGTTTAACAGACAATATAGTCTTAATAAACTTATTACCTGTCTTTTGGGAGTTTCCTCTTCAGCCAATAGGTCTTTTAATTTGGAAAGGTATTTACTGTAGTATTTTACACAAGGGATTATGTTTGAATGTGGATAGGCAAAATTGATTCATAAGTAAACATGAATCTAATTTGCCATATAGATGAAAGATCATGGTGCACAGGTCAAGCTACACAAATTGTTTTACCTTTTCCCTGCCAATGTAGATGAAAAAGTCTCTAATAAGACCAAGAGTTTCAATATGAATGCACAGTATATATTTGACTTCCAGATGTCATTGCCCAGAAAACTATTCAGCAAGTCACTCTGAATTTACAGAAAATGATCTCATTCTCTTTGAAAAATGAAGAGGCTATTACAGAGACAAGCTGCAGATTAACTCGAAACCTTGACCTAGAACTAGTGAGCAATCTATATAAGATGGGCTGTACTTAAAAGAGGAGTCATCTTGTGAACTACAGTCATAGAAGGGATCAATAATCCAGTTCATATTAATCTAAATAGCTCAGTAGGGAAATTAGAATTATGTGTTACTTTCTCAGGAAATGTTTAATGCAGCTAGGCTTTTCATGGGGAATGCATTCACTGATGTGAAAAAGGATTTGAATGCATTCTGTGCCATTAACATTAATAGGTGTTATGCATGCAAGTATCCAAAACATCAGGATGACAGGAGAGTGTCAATTGGATATAAAAGCCTTCTTGTAATGAGGAAATTGTTAGTTCCTCTTGGTTACAAGGCAGCAAAAGGAACTCTTAAAAAGTCTGACAGAATGCTCTCTGAGCACTTCTTAATTGAGATCTGTGACTGAACCATGAGATGTCTCTCAAAAAGTGATGTAGCCTTCTGCGTTTATGCAGGACTGCCTTAACTCTGTAAGAGAAGTTGTGTCTATGCACAATTACACTGGGAATGACAGCCAAGGCTTACAGAGAGTATTTCAGACACTTTACACCTTTTTTTTACTGTATGTAAAATTTGTGGTTTAAGCAAAAGTATTCTGTAGCAAACTTGGAAATGTTTAGATTAAAACTACTCAAACAAATGAGTTAACTATTTTGATTTCATGTCTCGCTAGTTATAAGTGTAAAATTAAAAATCTCCAGGCAACTTTTAAACCTCACCGCCCCAAAAAAAGCAAAACAAAACAAAAAGCAAAGCAAAACTACAAAAAAAAAATCCCAGAATTGACAAGCAGCTTAGCAGAGAAATCTTTACTCTTTACTCATAAAGTAGCTGTAATTTCTCTTATCACATAGTTATCTAAAAGTTATCTTTAGTTGTGTCAGCTAGTTTTTTCCTAGTTCCTTGGAATTGCTTTTTTTTTTAATCCATGGAACTTGGGCACAGGAAAAGAACGTGACTTGTAATGCTGAGATTTTATCATAAAATTTAAGAACAAATCTAGGAGATCACTTTAAATGAATCTCTAATTCCAGATTACTGGAAATATCAATGTTTCCTTAATTGATGATGGAGGCTGCCAACTTGATAGTATAGTTACTACTAATTCTACTGGCCTTTAGAGGTAGACTCTGTACTATTTCTGCTGTTCTGCAGAAAAAAAGAAGTTTCTATGCAAAATAATCAAAGTATTTATCCTAGTTGTCAAGAAAATATTATTTTTATTCATTTGGTTTTTTTTACATGGAAATCCATTATAGGAAGCTGAGTCTGCCAGACCAGTTGTATCTTGCTATTATACACATAAGCTGTTCTCTGATGTGATGTTCTTTTGAAAAGTGATGGGTTTGGACATTAGAAAATGAGTGCTAAAACTTGTTTTTTGATGTCATCCGTCATCTCCAATTGAATATAATTACTTCTTAAAAAAATTTACTGAGGTCTTTCCTGCCACACATTTTTAGACACAAAATTCCTATCTTGCTTCCAAATTCTCTACTTTCCCTCAAGATGAACTGTCAGATGCGTATATACACTATGAATACAGAAATGTGACATAAAGTCTAGATCAGGAAGTCAGTAATATGGAATTTAAAAATAATTATGCAAAAGAGATGGTAAATGACTTCTACTGGGATTCTGAACACTGCTTAGGTAGACCACATCTCTAAATATCTATGTACCTCCAAAAATGTTGTTCAAGTCTTTTTTTTTTTTAATGTAAAAAAATATATCAGACAAATTGCTGTCTTGATTGTAGTAATAATTTCTGTACTGGATCAGATAAAATTATTTCTTCCCAAAGAGAACAAAAATTGCCACATAATTTCCACCTGCAACAGTGCCTGAGAAAGCCAGCCTAACCATAGGACAGGATCCACTTTGCGACATATTATAGGAATTCTTCAGCAGAGGAAGTTTTCCTGTTATATTTGCATTCATGCAGTAATAAATTAATTCTGGACAGAGATTATTACAAACTATGATTTTTAAGGAAAAAAAAAAAAGGTAATACCCTACAAATATTTCCAAAATGTAATATCCTACCAATTTGGTCTTTTGTTGTGAGAAATTACATGAGAACCAAAGAGAAAAATTCGTGTCTCTAATTCTGGACTTGTTTACAGATACATTTTAAAGCCTTGTAGATCAACAGTTGACTGGATCTTTTTTCAATTTCCTGAAGAATAATATTTTACAGAGTAGAAACTGCAGTTTCCTTTACAGTGAAAGTTATTTACTATCCCAAAATATTGGTGTTGTTCATGATCAGCTACTCCAAATCCTTCTGCTTCATGAATTGAAATATTAGCATATGTAGTATCATGTAGTTGAAAACATAACAGGGAGGCTGACTGCTCAGGTATTATACATCATCATTTTGGAACATCATGTATTGTATTGATAGACACACTGATATCAGGGTATTTGGAAATCTGCACTCATTTTGTTATGCTGTTCGGTTATAGGTTTCTATGGGGACCACAGACAAGCCCAAGTTTATCTGTGATTAATTTCTTTATATTTTAACTAGAAATAATAATGCTTTCATCTAAGCTTGAGAGACTACAACTCTTCAGGGCCAACTGCCTGTTATTTTGTGTACATACAGTACAGTACAAAATATAATGGGGCCACTGCTAAAAATAAACCCAGAAAAATCAGCAACTATTATAGTAGCAACAATAAAGATAACATTAATAGCGCATCTTTAGATTCAAAGTGCATTGATCACAGTGGTCTCTAGGTTGAATGAAATCTAAATACTTTTCTAGAGATAGCTATGAATTTAGTGGAATCTTACCATTTTGCTTTTTCTTTTTTTTTTTTTTTCTTTTTTGTGTTTTACTTAGGGAAATTTAAGTTTTTCTTGTGTGGAGCCACACACAGTGCCTGTCTTTTTCAATGCCACCAGTTATCTTGAGGTTCCTGGTCGTCCAAGCCAAGATCTGTTTTCAGTCAGTTTACTCTTCCGGACCTGGAACCCAAATGGACTTCTTCTCTTCAGCCACTTCTCAGATGACCTGGGGAATGTTGAGATTGACATAAATGAGGGCAAAGTCAGTGTTCATATCAACGTCTCCCAAGTGAAGAAGAACCGGATAGACATCTCATCAGGTAAGTGTGTTTAGTGTTTTTTTTAATTTGATATGATTTTGGTTCGTGTTGTTTAAAATCATTATGTACCTAAAGACTGGAACAATTTTTTTACAAAATTTAAAATTTATATTGCAACTATATTAAATCCTTTACTGTTTCATTGAGTAAGAGGTACAAGAATGTTCAAGAATGTTGAAATAGTTGTTGGATCAAAAAAAAAAAGAATGATCTTATTTTGTCAAGAAATCACCCCTTATTTATAAGGCAGCATTTCTTCTTTTTTCTTCCTTCCTTCTGTCTTGAAGTCCTCTCTGTGAAAATATTTGGTTTCAAAATGGGTGTGTACTCCCTACTCCCTTTCCAGGTGTAGTCTAATAATTAGACCATTCCTAATATTTTCCAATAACTAGGGAATCTCATTAAAAAAAAACATTCATACCATAATTATTTGTACAGATTTTTTAGATCTGCATAGCTGTCCTGGAAAAATTAGATTTATTTCAATGCTTCATTGTTGTTTTGTTACAACAGGCATTTCAGTGCCTGTAAATTAATTGTGTGTGTGAACATAGAAAAGGAAAATATGACATCTGCCAGGTAAGGCTGCAGAAAGAATGCTGTTTTTGTACAGTAAATATCACAGCAAACTTCTTTTTCCCTTCTTCTGCAGGGAATTAACAAATGTCATGATATAAACCTACTGGGTTTTCCAGAAGTCAAAATGGTCTGTCTTTGGCACAAAGATTTCTGACCATTGTGGTCCTATTGGTAAAAGGTGCACAGTTTTTTTCATTGGCTACTTTTAACAGCTAGGAGAATTTTACATAGTCAAGTGTGCAGCTTTCTGCACAAGTAGGGTATGAATAAATCTATAGGGTATTAATAGACTCTACTGGGAGGAATGCAGCCTGGCTATCACAAAACATTAGACTAGCTAAAACCACAGCCTCAATGCAAATCTGTTTTGGGTTTCATATCTGCTGTATTTATTCCTGTCACCTGTAATAGCATATTTTCCCAGAAGCACGTTAAAGTCTCTTAGTGTTTCCTCTATATGCTTCTCATAATTTGCAAACTTGCTTACATTAGCGGATTTAATGTCAGTTTTCAAGATGACATGGAGACATCAGTACTTCATTCTGGGTCACAGTGTCATTCTGGTTATAGAAACAGTAGTTGTACTGACTGGTAGGACTCATGTGAGAGAGCTGTAAGTAGATGTGCAGGTGGCAGATTCCTGTTCCTTCACAGCTCTGCAAGTTAAGGTGCTTATATGGAACAGAGTTCTGGTTTGTCTGGTTTAATTGTCACAATTTCCCTTGAATACCCTAAAGTTATATGCACAGACTCAGGATGCTCTAACTTAGCAGGTACAGATTTCAGATAAACAGGAGAGTCTAGAGTCCAAATTTTTCAAATATAGTTGAATTGCCACTTTTCTCTCTGGTGGCTGGGCACTGTAATCTCCTTACCTAACTACTGCTTTATGAAGGGCTTCTTGATGACTAGGAGGGATCAGAGGGTAAAAGAAAAAGGGTTTCTTGTTGACTTGACAGAACTTTCATACCTAATTCATGTGAGCATTTTGTTTAAGGAGAGAAAGGCAGCTACAACTTTCTATATTTTGATGACAATTTGCAAAAGTAAAAATGAAATAATAATGCATAGAAGTGTGGTGAATGAAGAGATACAATACTCTAAAATGACCAAATAAAAAGCTGGAATGCAAAACATTTAACTTCTGTGTGAATACAGAAGTTAATACAGTGATCATGAGAAGTTACATAATATGCTGTGGGAAAACATTTTGATAATAGTAGGTGATTCATTGAAATCATGAAGCAAACATTGCTTTGCATTTAAAATCAGAGAAATGGAGAGCTGCCATCAGGCAGTCTGTTCTTAGCAATTTTCTTTGTCTCCCTCCCTTCCCTGCTGTCTGTTCAGTTTTTGTCAGAGATCATTTTTCCATGGTGTTAGCAGATCCCAGCTAGAGTCTCATTTCATGTTATCCTTTGGTCTTCAAAAAGGCACTAATTGTTCCTTCATTTATTTAGCTGCATGTCCTACCTGCTGGAGATTTCACTGTATTCAAGCCTTCTTTAAATTCTCTGTCTCTTGATCAATTTTATTAATCTTGATTGGCAGGATAAGTAATCCCACTGCTTTATTCTTGGAAGATGTAAAAGAAAAATAATGTTGGTATAATTATTAAAATGGTCTTGTGTGTCTGAAGCTTCTTCTCTCATTGTTTGCGGTTCAAACTTATCTTTAGTATGAGACATTCCTGCTGTGTGTCATGCTTTAGTTACCTCTCTCATTCTGTTGTTACTGGGTTTTTAAAGAAACCACAGTTTATAGTTGCATCAGAAGTTTCTAGAAAAATTTCTATAGATCACTCCTGGTTTTGGCAAAATTTTATTTTCTTCTTTGGTTAGGTTAGATACTGTTTACCTTGCTGCTCCTTTCATGCCTTCAGTCACTTTCAAGCCATAACCTCAACTCTACACATCTGATAATTAAATTTATCATATTATGAACATTTCATATTTATTTTACATGGGCTGAAAACAATTGGGGATGGTTGTATATATTGTAGTATAAAGTATGTACAATTTTTATGTTATAGCTAAAAAGCAACTGACTTTTGTGTTGACCTGGCAAACCAGAATTGGCCTGTCTGTAAGTTTTTTAAGAGTGATGGAATGATTAGTCCATGACCTGTCCTGGGCTTCAGAGAGGTAAATGCTAGAGGCAATAAAGAGCTGGTAAAAAAAATAATAAATGTTTTACTGTGTTAGTAAAGTGTACTCTGATGCCCATAACAAAATGCTGAGTGTAACAGAGTCTTTTACATTAATATGCACATGAACTTTCAGTTTCTATTACATACGAGAAGGACAAAGATGATTAATCCTTGTAGTTAGACTTACTGCCTGATTTTCTTCCTGAGCAAATTATTTTCTTTTTTTCATCATCTTGCAAATTGTACTTTCAAAACAGGTTTCTAAACAGTAAAAAATGCATGCCTTGCCCAGAATTCTGTTAAGCATCCAGTAAGCACTGCTTAGCTGTGAACAGACTGGCAAAACTCTTGTGCAAAGTCAATAACTTTGATTTTGCTTTTTTATTACATTAATCTCATTAAAATGCTACCACCATTTGATTGATGAGAGTTATATTAATAAACTTGCTGTTAGTAAGAGGAAAATCAGGGCCACTGAGAGCTGAAATAAAGATTTAATTCAAAGAAATAAGCTACTGACTGTGCAGAATTACACAGGTGAAATACTTAAAGCTTGTGTATAAATCAAGAGTTAAACACCCTATTGACTTTTTCTCTGCAAAGTAAACTTTGATTAATCTCTTTACAATTGTGTATGCCCCAGCATGTGGATTAATAATAGGAAAGAATCTCAGAAAACAGTCAAGAGATTTATCTTTACTGCTCTGTATAGTTTTGGACTAAATTCTTGGTTTTGTCATTATGAGATTCGGGCAAACTTTCTAGGATTGATGGAAATAATGCTAGGCTGACAAGATGGAAGAAGATGTGATCTTATTTTTGGAACATTTTTAAAGCAGATTTCCATTGTAGTTTTGCATATTAAAGGATTCTCATATTCTGCTGCAGTTTAAAAGTAATTCAGTTTGAATACGTACTAAGAGCCTCCTCAGTATTTGTAATCTTGCAATTAGAATAAGTTGTTGATGAAGTTGTTTTTATTTATAAGCTTCAACAAGCTAATGTCTTCTTTCTTGAGTACAGAAAAATATGCAACTGGAAAATGTCATACTCTCAAGTGTCTCTTGGCTATAAAAACTTCTAATGGAACTTTCCCAAAGCCATATGCAAATGCAGTTCAGTGCAGGGTTAAGCCACAGCCTGTGTCCCAGTTACCTCCTTTTCTTCCACTTAGTTTTATCTACCTGCTTCAGCAACTTAACCAAATTCCTTCCTAATGAAGCCAAAGTTTTCTGAAGCTTTCAACATGGGAAAAAATGGGTAACATTAAAAAACACAGAGAGTATTACTTTGCTCAAAGAAACAATTGTAACCTTCAAAACAACACTCCAGAGGCATCATCTAATAGCTTTACAATGCGTTTTTAAAGCAAACCTCAAATCCCTGTTTCAATATAGAATAGAATGTTCTCTGCCTCTTGAGAAAAGGCTGGGTTTTCATGATGGCAGATTCTAAAATAATCTCTTGATTTATCCTCTGTTTATTTTCTCACCCATCTTTTCATAGGCAGTTTTGACCTTTCATATGTAAGCATTCTCTGCTCTACTTAAATATTAGATGGTCTATGAAGATCCCTTGGACTTTACCCTACATTACAGATAAGTCATTGCAAAAAGGACATAATCTCCTTCAGTCCATAAGAAACAAGAGAAATCTTCAGTATCCAAAATTTCCTGCCTTTCACTTGAATTCATCTGCTTGAAGCTTCTTTTTTCCTCTTCCAACTCTATTAGTTAACATCTTATATTAGCTGCTGCTCAAGACTTCTGTTCTTCCTGTCAAGCATAAACTTATTAAAACTTGGGATATGAATATCTTTTTGTCATATTTATCTGTATTAAATAAATCAGGCTTCTCCCTGTGGAATCCCTGGGAAGCTTTCCACCCTTCTGTCTTTCTGCTAGGTCTCAAGTCATCTGAATTGCAGTTCATTTATATTTTAGACCTTGGGTTAAGATAGCATCCTTCAGGTAATAAAATATCTCTCTCTGACAGATCTGAAGTAGTACTCTTCCACTGACAATTCCCTGGGGCACTTTATGTGGGAATCAAGAAGTATTTTCGCCTTGGTGGTTAAATGAAGGCTTAAATAGGGAATGTGTATACACAGAGCACAAGTGCACTTCTGGTGGGAAGATAAAATTTCCCACCAGGTCTTTCTCACATTACTGGTAGTAGATTATACAGTGAATGTTATTAAGTGGAGGCAGATACCCCTGAGGAACTTGTCAGCATGATCAAGATGAGAGACAGAAATTCTGTCCATGAAAGACAGAATGATGACTTAGCATCAGACAAGTCTGAATATTAGAAACTTAGATAGCCAGGTTTGTCCCTCTGTTTCTCTCTGTATATTTTTGGCTACTGACCTTAAGCAGTGGATGCAGCTACATGAATAGGCATTTGTGAGTTTGAATTTCACAGAACTGACACACAGAAATACTTGTAGTAGTTATAGTTATTTTTACAACACATTTTCCCTGTAGACGGGTTTAGCATCTCCATATAGTAGACTCAAACCAATCAGATCAAGAAATAGAGTTCCTGGCTTTCTTTGTCTAAGAAAACGGATGAGTTTATTTCAGGAGTTTGTGAATTCTGCTTCATCAGTCACTGATTTTCAATGGAGAGTTGCCTAAAAAAGCACAAGGTATGCATACTAAAGCATAGATGGTACCTTTTTCAGATATTTCCTTGAGAGCAATGGAATTCTCTATTGGTTGCAGTGACATTTTGCAAGGATGGAAGAACCCAAGAATCAATAAACCAGGGTGTTGTCCTTGATAATCTTTCTCAATTTATACAGGAGCCTCAAGTCCAGTTTACTTGCTTTGGTCTCATTTCCTCTGGGCTGTTGAACAGTTAGATGGCACCTTGCTGATCACTATTTTAGCATGAAAGATGAGATAAGGCTTTTTGCAACTATTATTTGAACAACCACTGTGTTGCACTGAATTTCTTTCAGGACAAAACCCGTGAAATAGTCAGTGGTTAAATGCTAATCCTAACTTGCTGCTAGAAGGAGAGTAATTTATGTGAGAATATCTGAACTGAACTAACTGGAAACATACCCTTCTAATTCTTTTTCAATTCAATAAGTTTGATAGGAAGCGGGCTCAATTTTTGTTGCTTTCCGTGTTGCCTTTTCTTACTACACCTGCCTCAGCTACTGATAGTCTTGTTCTAGTCAAGTCTGTGAGGATTTTAGTTTTGACTTTGATGAATGGAAGATAAGCCCCTTAGCTCTGAATGCTACAGAGGTGTCCAATATTTTGCAGTTGCCTTAAGAACATAGATTTTTACTTTGATGTATTCTCTGTTTGCATATTTTTGTTGAATGCAAAAGAGCATGAAAAGACTTGTCTCTAAAGATTGGTTTATCAAGCTAAGGATGCTTATTTAAAACCAGCATTATGTCTTGGATCAGAAAGATAGGGTTGTTGGAACAGACATTATAAAATATACTTAAGTTTACATTTTAAACTCTTCCAGGATTTACATGTACTGATTGAAGTGAATTGAAGTGAATATGTGGGAGGTTTTTTTTTCATTTTTACTTTCCTTTTTGATTTTAATAATGAAATAAGTAAAAGGATACAATAGAGAGTAGAGCTATAGTTATATTTGTTGTGTTTATGCACAACCCAACAACAGTATTCCCAGGACACCACAACATATTAATATAATATAAAGGGATATTAAAGGGATGTTTTATAATATCAGAAAGACTGCATATCCTAAATATTGTATTCTTTCTCCCAATATGCTAGTTTGCCATCTCTGCCTCTTCTTCCATACAGATGGTTCTTGGAGAAAGCCCATTTCCATGATTCCCACACCTAAGTTGTGTGGGGGGATATAATGTAAGAAAATAAAGATAGTGCAGAAGGTGATGTCACCCATGAGGAGTTGCAGCTGCACTAATTATCAAAGATTAGGAACAGGCCTGCCCTTAACAGGCCACAGCTCTGTCTAATAAGGATGAATGATATAAAAGAGTGGGTTAGCTGGGTGAGGAGAGAGTTGAAGTTTGTTGGCTGTGCTGCGAGGAAGAAGGAGTGCTGCAAGGAGCTGCCTGTGAGACATCACCAAGAAGGTATGGAGCTTTTGCAATAAGATGGCAACATGTTGACCAATGTTTGTCATAGATGGCAACCACACAATAAGGTTAGCCAGGTCTTTCAGCAATGACACAAATATCTTCCAGCACAATTTAAACTTCATAATTGTGAAAAAACATGGATTGCTGTTAATAACAGGGTGTAGGGCTTCCTGTAAACTTTTCTGTAGGTGTTAGTATTACTGGAGAAATGTGATTGGACTCTGTGCTGTCTTAGCTCTTTAGTTTACCTTGTATCAGATTTAATTTCTACTGCAAATGAGTGAGAAAAAGTACAGAATCTATTTGAAGTGTGTTTTTCACCTTTGCTTCTATTTGAGAGAGAAGTAGTTGACTAAGCACATCTTGTGATAACCCAGCATATGATTAACCATTTCTAATGACTCCAAGAGGTACTGCTGCTGCCTATTTGGTTTGGCAGTTATGGTGTTCTGTAAATGGCTGTGAGTAAGTGGAATTGGCAGAAGGTAAAAGGAATGCAGTCACTTTTTAATCGATAGTAGAAGTTACAGTCACTGTACATATGCACCATTGTGCATATAGCCATGTGTCAGAGAGTTTACTCAGCTAATTTGCCAACTACAATGAGCAGGAAGTTCACAGACCATTATTTGGTAAAAAAACTAAAACCATTTGAATGGATTCAGGAGACCTAGGGTGCTCCTTGTTTCATCTCAAGGTCCTGTTGCTATAACTGTCCCCACTGGACACAGACTGCATCATTTCTAGGATATCATCTTCCTACAGGATCAATAGTTTCTCCACAATCAGCACTGAGATCCAGGAATAGTTCAGTAGTTAGACTGTTCTGGAGTCCATTACAACAGACAGTATGGAGAAAATAGTTCTTACTCTGCCAGCCTGGCTTGCCCTCCAACACATCTCTGCAAGAGTTTGTCCTCTTACAGATTCTTATGTCCCTTCCTTCCACCTCTACTGCCCCTCCTCCACACCACAAATTCCAGGTGTAATTGCTTAAAAAGTGCAAACCATCAGAGGCTATGAGGTAGCCTTATTATTATTCACCACTTTATGAAGAGATGCCCATTTTTAGAGTCATAATATTCCCAAGGTGTCTGTGACCCAAAGAAGGACACACAGGGTGTGGGGGAGAGCCAAACTGTTGTGACAAGTCTGCTGTAGCTGTGGCCATGTAATGCTAATGACGTGACGGGCAGGAGCTGTCTGTGTTGCACAGGGCTTACACAGTGTGGGCATCTGGATCAACAGGGTGAAGCCCCAGGGCAAGGATCCTGGTCCAGAGACGCCTCCACATGCTGTATAGTGGGGTCAGAAACAGATCATTCCTTGGGCCTGGCTAGGAAGATGGTAGAGACACATCCTGCCCCATTTCAGAAGCCGGAAACTACAGCAGAGAGGGTAAAGAATAGGAGGTGGCTTACAGATGTAGAAACAGAGGGGAAGTTCTCAGATTTGTAAAAATGGTCTGCCATCATCACCTCATTTACTCAAAGTTTGTTGTTTTAGAAAAATCTTTGGTGGGCATAAAACCTTGCTGATGGAGAAAAGCAATTGTTATGGTTTAAAAAAAAAAGAGGGGAGTAGAAAAAATACTGGAAACTCAGTCTTGCATTAGAACACAGGATATATTCAGTTTCTGTAAACTTAGAAAAATATTTACAGACAGATTGGGAGATCAAAGGTCTTGAACATATACTATATAACATTGTTTCAAAAAAATAGTTCAGAATCTTCAAGCAGTGTGTACAACACTGTGGTGTGAAGCTATCAACTATGTAAATTAAACCAGCCAGTGCCCTTTTCCCCTTTTTGTCTTACCCAAATGCAAGGGAAAGAAAGGAGAATTTTCTTTACTTTTAAAGTCAGCATTTGCAGCACCCGCACTTTGAGTAAAACCAGGAATAATAGTCTTTCTAGAGCAAATGTCCTTGCAAGTAATTTGAGATTTTTGAATTTTTTTAATTTTTAATTTTATTTATCACTAATCCTCAACTAGGTGTTCCACAACATCTCTAGCCTATTACTTAGAAGAAAATAATTAAAATTCGTTGTAATATTAAACACAATTCCTTTTCAGGGGGAAACATGACCTAATTACAGGCACGGAACTTTAATTTATGCGCTGGGAACTGACACTCAATATCTTCTTTTTCATTGCTATTCAGGAACCTGGAAAATAGATTATTATCTGTGACAGGTTTCTGGCAGTCCCTCTTGGTTTGACAGTGTTATTTTAGAGAGAAGAGAAAGTCACTTTTGTATATAATGAAAGGAAAAGTTGTCAAGCATTCATACATATTTTATGCTGCATAAAACTTAAGTGCTAGAGGAAAGATTCTGTTTTCAGTCATGCCATTGTAAATTCATGTTGCTTCTGCTGACCTCCAGGCTTGCTTCAATGACACAGGATGGCATCTAGCCCAAAGGATTAATTCCATTTTTTACAGAAGCAATGCAGCTCTTGTAAGTCAGCTGGGCTCTTAGTGGGTTTTTTTGGTTAGCACAGTCATGCATAACTGTGATGGTTTTTTTGGCATTTTCTACTGATGTTGACAGAACTAAAAGCAATTTCTATCAAAGTACTTTCTTGAAATGGCATCAGGCATAGTCTGTATTGTCTATTTTTTTGATGGAAGCGGTAAAAACTTGACTTGGGGAGAAAAACATTTTCTGGTTGCATGTTGCTAGCTCTGCCTTTAGTCTGTTCTTGTAAAAGATGGCGAGTCCCTTCAGGCATTTTCGCACATTGTTTGTTTTCATTTCCCAATGTTGCTGAAGCAGCATCACATGAGCACTGAGGTGAAACAGAGCAACCAAAGTAGTTTGGTTTCTGTAAGCTGAATGGAAGATGATATTGTCTTTAAAAAGCTTACTCATTAAGTTTATATATTTGATAGGGAGAAAAAGAATCTCAATTCTCTTACTGTGAGGCAGCTACTGTAAAATACATCGTCTGTTTTAGCAGTAACCAGTGTCCACACAGACACTGTTTCACTGAGGAGAAAAGCAAAGTTCTATACATATCCTTCCCAGAGTATTTCCTTACTAAAGAAAAATATGTTTAGAGTCATGACTTCACCTACGTTTTTTCCAAGAAATTTATGAATGTACAATGAATTTGAGGTATTCATTATTTTAAAATACAAAAATAACTTTGCTTTCTTTTTGCCGATTCAAAGTAATGGAACATGAGATTGCATGCCCTCAAGTATAAGGTTTTCATTGGTTGACCTTTTGTAGCTTTTTTAACAGCTCATTTTCATAATTAGTACATACATTAAAACAAACTGCCAAGTGGAATTAACTTTTCTGGAGCACTAGCAGGAGAAAATAACATTCTTAACATCCTGGTGTTGGTACTTAGATAATTACCTGTGAAAACAGTAATAGCTCTTGCCATGTCTCTTGGTTCTGGAATTTGCAACACAGGGCTGATATTCCTGACTGTGCTGAATCTGGGAAAGAATAATGTGGGACAGAGGAATCTTTGGGAGGCTTGGGCTTGTTTCAGTAGCACTGGAAACAAGTAGTAGTTCATCAAATTTGCTGTGTCATAAAGATTTGTTGTATGCTAAACAAAAATATCTGATCCAAGGCAAATTGCCTTCACATTTTAAAGCATCTTCCAAAGGCACATATGCGTGTGTGTGTGTGTATATATATACATACATACATATCTACACAGAGAGAAAAAGAGAGAGAGAAATATGATGTTTTATTAGCAGCCCCTTGTTAAAACAAGCAAGCAAAACAAAAAACCCAAAGAAATTACTAGAGCACTTATGTAATTTTTCTTTGGCAGGATGACCCTGAGTTACATTTCTGTTGAACAAACTTGGAGCACTAAGAATGTACTTACCTCTTCAACCATTTTCTTTTTCTTTCTAGCTTTGAGCAGTACAGTATGAAGTGTTCTTTTCTGATTTGGTTTGCAGGAAAATGCTGTTATGAATGTGATGTTTGTTTCATCTTTCTTTTAATATAATATTTCCTGCAGCAGACTGCTATCTTTGGGAAACTTTTTTTTTTAGCTTCATAATTGTGGCATTTTAGAGTTCCATTTCTTACTGCAAGAAAGGATTATAGCAACATTATGTTAATACTATTAGCTCATTTTGCTACTCATAATAAATAATTATGTTACATGAACCATTATAGCCCAGCCTGTTCCATGTACCATTAGGCTGAATTAGCATTTGAGTGTTATTTCTTCCCCATGTCAGGAATCTCTGATCAGTTTTATAGGTTATTAGTTTCCACAAAGCTATTTCATAGTTAGAACAAGGTTTTGTGCTTTTAAACAATGACAAAAAAAATACAGAAGCAGTAAATATCTGAAATATGATCATCCAACAAGAAAAATCTACTTATATCATCCTAAGCAGACACTGGTCTCACCTGTTGCTCCAGGTGCTCTGCAGCTGGATACATCTTAAGTTCTTTTTTGGCAGAAAGACTGAGTGTCCATTACATTTTTGAAGGTTTCATCAGGCATTTTCAGTATTAGGTCTTCCTGCCATTCCTATCATCATGAATAAGAGCCAATGCAACCAGGATTTTTTTTAGGTGGTGAGCCATTGAACATATGACTATATGATAGGGGAATGCAGCAGTTCTCTGGAAAAATTTGGGTTTTCCCAAGCAGGACTTTTCCCCAAGATTTTCATGTCTTTCCTTGTGCTACTTGATATTCCATCATTATTTCTAAAAGTGAGGAGAAAAGAGTTGTACCAAGGAAAGAGATGTTAGATGTATCATATAACTGTATGCTGAGGCAGATAAAGGTTGGGAGAGGACTTAAGTCAATGCTGGATAAAGATTTTTGGCAAACATGCCTTATATATATATAAAAATATTATATATATTTTTTATATCTTATATTGGTAGCTCTGCAAGAAGTTAGAAAGAAATGTGCCACTTTACTACTTCCTGGTTTTACTGATTCTTTATGGAATCTTTTGTTCTGCCTTGGTTTGTTAACACAGATCTACTACTTATTCCTCAGTTACTACAGCTTCCTTAGAAGTTTCCTAGCATATGGTCTTAAATTCCCATTGAAAAATATGTAGAGAAAATAAGTTTTGCTAATGTAAAGGCATTTGCCACATACAAACAAGTGAAGAATATTGCTTAGCTATTTTTTCCTTTTAAAGTAAGTGTTATTTTTATGGAAATAATCTGAGGTCCAAAATGATGTCCTCAGAATATTTCCTCAGAACAATTTCAGCATCAACATTGAATATAAATGTACAAGTGGGAAAAAGAATTATACTGTTCTAAGTAAAGGCTCAATAGTAGTGGATTTTTTCTTTTTTTTTCTTTTTAAAAACTGTTATATTAATCATGTAGCCCTTAAAGTAAATTCAAATTCTATGGAACTTTTTTAAACCATAAGGATATATCCTCATCAAATTATAACGAAAGACAATTTTAAAAAGCTTGAAAGAATTCAGTATATTTTGGAAATCTCTTTAAAATGATAAACAGAATAACATTCAGTACTGATAATGCCTTTATACTAGTACATTTAATAGCTCTTTCTTGTATCATATTTTACATGCACAAGAGGAACTTTTCCTTTCTTTTTAATTATCTATGGAAAAGACATTTGTATGTTCAGTTATGTCACCCAAGTGTTGCTAAGTAGAATTATTTTTTAATACTATTAATAGTTTCTGTGAAATTCATTTTCATTTATTAAAAAAAGGATATGCATTGTCAGAAAAGTGATGAGCAAACTGTAGTAGGTGTAAAATTAAAGAACATATCCTTGCATTATTCATAATTTAAAAGAAATTGTGTTCTTAAATAACATTCCTCATTTTCTGGATATTGACACTATAACAGAGGTGAGTAGAAAGAAAGCATCATATTCAATAGCTCAAGTTTAGTTTGGATCACAACTTGCAACTCAGATCTGGTTTTGTCATTCGTTAACCTTAACCCGGAATTTAAATATCCATAATCATAAGCAAACATGAAAATTTATTGACTTGGAATTCTGATTACACTGATATCTGAGCTAGCAACGGAGTATGAAACATTGCAGTAGATCAGTTTTTTGACCATTGTATGTAATGGATCATACACTTAGCATACAGAAGCCTAAAATAGCATATTGTCTCCACTCAAAACCAGTACAGTCTCATAGGAAAAGTGGTATAATGTTACTTTGAGTTGTTGAGATCTTTGATAGCTGCCATGTATCCTCAGTTCGCACTGGAAACAGTAGAAATTTGTGCATTGTAGTTAAGAGCCCAGAAAGGCTCTGATGCTGACACTTCCAGTCCTGAAGTCAAAATCAGTCAAAATCTCAGGCCAAATTAAATCCAATGAGAATTTGAATCTGACTGCTTCTGGGAAAGGCTCTGCCATACACCTTTTTTTGAAAACCCAGTTATTTGAAAGATACTCTTCAGATTATCTAAGCACAGCAGCAAAAGGTCCAGGAATGTGCAAGGTCCTTTCCTCTGAGTATTCACAGCAGCTCACACCATGTCAATGATGCCTGTCTGGTGCTTGTCAGCACTGTCAGCACTCACTGCCTGCCTCTGGAAGTTCTATTTTCAGTTCATTCCATATTCATTTAATGTAAAAGGCAGGTGAGGAGGAGTGACAACAGGGATCAGAAAGCCCTTCTCCAGAACCTTACTTGTTATCATTTGATCCTTTGAGATTTGCCCTGTCAACTTAAAAACTTTATATTGCCGTATTTGAAGTTTTTACATTACAAAGAGCTGGTTGGGGGTATAAAATTTGCCTAATATCTGCAGTGCCGTTCTCTTTAGAATCTGATTGTTTTTATTATAGAAGTTAATTTGGAACTCTTAAGTACTGCTACCTCAAGAAGGAATATAGTATATATATTTTTTTTTCTGCATGTAAATGAGTGATATTCAGTAGAAAAAGATGTACATGGCATATAGAAACATTCAGAAGACTGGTTGAGTCTTACAAATGTTTCTGTAGCCAAGCAGCAAAAATAGAAGTGGCTATTCATTTCAGATTAAACAGGAGTCCAAAATATTTCATCTTTTTATTTAGAGTATTACAGATTCATTAAGCTAATTTTTTTTTTTTTTTTTTTTTTTTTTTGCCATGAATTCTTTGACTAGGACATTTTTGTGAAGGCTGTCACTGCCCAGGGTAGATGACTAGTAGATTAAATCTAGCAGAGTTCTACCACCTATACTCATGAGAGATTGTCTGAAAGGTTACAATGAAATGCCACACATCACTCATCTCATGTGTAAGGACTCTCACCTGTCCCACTCCAAAAAGGAGGGGGAGCAGTATTTTAGGACTTGCAGGAAAAGATGCCATTGGCACTAAACTGTCAAGCCTGCAAGGGCCGTTGAGGAAATTATAAAGATAAAAATTTACTGAAATAAATATCTTGGTTTCTATAGATATAAATGTTCTTATGTTAAAATAAAACTGCCGTTTTCCCTCATTCCCAGTCTGTTCAAGCCCTCCAAGTGTTGCATCTCCACGAGGGCACCCAGGCATGTACATGGACACAGTCCTTACCATGTGCACCACGCTTACTTTAAAATCAATATCAAAGTAAGCAGGATCCCTTGATACCTTTCCTTGCCATTCAAGCTCCTGAAACACACAGTGTGGAAGAGTTGTAGCTCTGCGGAAGGTTTATAAGAATCTGTTCGGTCTTTACCTCTTTCCCTTTCTCCTCTTGTTTGAGGCAAGGAAAAAAAATTGCAGCTCAGAGATCTGGCAATTTTATTCCTTATGGCTCAATGAATAGATGACTTCAAATTCTGTTGTACCAATAAAGTTACTGTGGGAATAATGCATGATACACCATCCTACTTGGAAATGGGACATGGTTCTGGGTAAGTGCTTAGCTCATCCTTGTGTATTTCAGCATTGGTGAAATGTTTTGTACTGTCGAAGGACATTAAAAAGATGTGCTGAGTTTGTTGGTTTTGATTTTTTTTTTAAATTAGGAATGACCTTAATCAAATTTTAATGTTGTAAAAGCAAACATTAAGAAGTTGTTTTCTCATTGAAAATATGCTGAGTTACATTTCTTGTCCCATGCCACCATTATCAGCCTTTAAAATTATTTTTGGGATAGTAACTATGATGGAAAAAGCCACATACCATATGCATAATGTAGCCAAATCTGATGGGTTTTACTATATATATATCTCCTCAAGCAGACAGAATATTTTTAGGATTTTACTAGATTTTGTCCCTTAGAATCAAATATTTAGTATAAATAAATAAATTAAACACAGAGGTTCATTGTGATTACTTATCATTATGAGAAACATATTGCACTTTGAAAAATAATCCTAAGAGAATAATTAATTTACTTTTCACAAACTGATCATTGTTATATATGATTGTGTTGTAATTAACTAATATATCAAAAAGCACTAGCATAATCAAATGCTTCTTATTTTGACATGCAAACTCTTGCAATGTACAAACACGCAGACAGATGGGAAATACATCAATTGAAAACCTGTCCCGTGAATGTGAATATCTGAAAAAACCTTTCGGATTTTAGAGGGTTTTAACAAAATATTTACTGCTTAGCATCTTTTTTTGCATTTCTACTTCATCCATCATCTGAAGCCTGACATAGTGTCATTCTTCTGAGTCAGTTTGGCAACAAATCAGGAAAACTCAAGTGATTACTCAAGCAAAGCATATGTAGAAGGTGGGGAAAATGAAAGGAGCCAAACCAAAGCCTAATAAATTGTTTTTAAAACTTCAGCTCTCTCCTAGTTAGGTTGTGAAGCTACCAGATGTGTTTATCCACAAGCTGGCAACCCTTCAGGCTCAATATTCCAGCTGCCTGTATGGTAAGGAAATTGTCTATATTCTCAGAATTTTTTATGAAGCTGATAGGAAGGAAAAGTCACAGAGTGTTTCTGAGCAAACCTCATGAATGTGAAGACATTAAAAGAATACGTTCTTCAATAATAAAAATCTGTGCCTGAGCACACTAAGCATCCTATGAAACAATATTAAGAGGAGCAGCACAAAAAGATAAGTTTTAAAAATTCATGAGCCTAGTCCTTGCACATTGTGAAATGGCCTTTTAAGTTGAAACTGGTTTTAAGACTTTTCATGTCCTTTGAGCTTCTGAGAACTCAACAGTGTACAGTGATTTTTTTTTCAGTGCATTTTGTTTTAATAGTGGCTGAGATCATCTTGTAATCACTTTTCTCCAGAAATTTTCTCCTTCAGTAAAGCCTAAAATAGGTTAAGGTGGGATAAAAGCACAAGTTAGTGGCATGAATTGCTGTCTGTTGTGAGAGCTGGGAGGAATAAGCCCTACGTGTCTCTGCTGCTGTTTCCAGAGACACCTACCTTTTCCACTGATGATTCCTTTTTCTTCAAAAGGAAAAGCAAGTGACAAGAAGCTCATGCCTCAGAAAACACGAAGAGAAGGATCATTCAGGCAACTAGCTGTGGGTAGCAGAGGCCAGATAATGTAGCAAGCCACTTCGAGCATTCTGCAAGAGCTGTGTATTACAGACCTGAGATATCAGGAGGGAGTTTCCTTTGGAAGGCACAGCTGAAAGGAAGCCCATTTCCTTCAGCAGCAGGGAACAGCATGAAAAAATATTTGTGGAGAGCAGTGCAGGAAGATGGAATAAGGAGAATCAGAATATTTCTGTGTAGATAAGAATGAAGTTGTGTGTTCTTACACATAGGCTGAGGTGAAATGTTTTATTTCTGTTTGCTGCTCCTTGATAGTGGCAGTTCCCCTTACCCAGAGGAAGGGGTACATTACATGTACTTGTGGGTTTCTATCAGTGTATTATGGAAATACTGGAATGATATAGGAATGATAGGTTAAGTATAAGCAACTGGCCTGACTGTATTCCTTACCAAAGCCGAGGGATAATTTTTGTATTCCACACTGAATACAAAATGATGTGTTACACTGAATAGTACTCTAGCAGTACTCTTCATATCATTTATGTGTGAATGTATGACATACAAAAGCACCTTTGGCTGAATGCAGCCATGCCTTCAGTGTCTAAAGTAAGGATGCACTGGTCCAAAACTGCTAGGTATTCTTCTGAGTCTGATTCAAATGTATTATAGAAGCTGTCTATATATTTTTTTGAAACTATGAGGAGAGAAACTGCTTACAATTGTCAGACAGAATTGTCCAAAGATTGAAAAGAAAAATTAGTTTAATGCAAGTATAGGAAAGCTGTTCTTTTAAAAACATGAATGAAGTTGTAGATAACACTCCCTAAACTTACAGGCTTTCTCTTCATCATGGTTTTCTGTGTCATACTTCTTGCAGATTCAGATTCAGATGCTAAAATAGCTGGAACATCCTTGGTTCAGTATGTGCTCTGTGGCAGTCATACATTGTTGAATTTTTTATTTGTAGTCTGTGTTTAGTGTGGGTACTCAGACTGGGGACACAATGCTCAGCATTATTATGACAAACACATAGTGAAGTGATTTTAATACATCACCAATTGAAAATTTACAAAATTTTCAATTCCCAAGCCATAAAAAAAACCAAACAACCTTTTAAATATTTTATCTTTATGGTACAATTTTGATGACTCAATTGGTCACTCCCTCCCCCCAAAAAATCTCTCTACATCATTATTTGTATCTAATTCCTTACTTACTCAGATCTATTTTTGCATCAATTTGTGGACCACACCTTATTCTAACATTCAGTTCTCCATGTTTTTTTCCATTCATAGTATTTTGCTTTTCATCTTCATTTTATGCATGTAAAGGAGAGTAAAACCAACCAAAACAGTGTTATGGGAACTAAGGGAAAAGAGATCTGAAAATAGAAACACACATACTAATTTTAACAACATGGATGGTTTTTTAAAGTATAAATAAATTTGGAAAAGTATATTAATTTTCTGAAAGCAGTTCAGTAATGTAGCCATCATTTTAAGACTAAGGTGTAACAGCATTTTAAGAGTAAGGAAAATTATTGGGATAATAATAAGGGGATATAAACTGGCCATGGATCACTTCAGATGGTAATTCAGAATAGAACAGAACAAGTAGAACAATAATGCTCTGGTGAGTCCAGGTTGTAGCAGCTAGAAGGCATCCCATCGAGTCCTGAATGTAAAATGTGTATTCCTGCAGAACTGAATTCACAGCTGTAATATAAAAAAAAAAAAAATGCTGGTTCTTAATATCCTTTCTCTTCTTGGAAAACTCATCTTGCAGCATAACTGCTTGGGTTTATTTTTACAATGCAGAGTTAAACTTAGAGTCAAATTCTGTCACGTTTGCCCACTTGCTCATAATGTATTAGTATCTCAGTTTTTGTTCACTGATGATTTGTACTCATGGAAAAAAAAAATGTGAAAACAACAAAACAACCCAAACCCAGACAAAGCCTACTAAAATTACTTAAGCACATTTCCTTAAAAATACTCTTTACAGCTCAGCAAGCAATATGCTGCTACGTGTTGCTTCCAGACCTTTTCACTAGCCTCAATTTTCTTGCCAGGTTGGGCTTCCTATCTTTTGGGCCAGATTTCCCATCCCTTGCATAAATTCTTTTATCTCTTCTACCCAGTCCAGTTAGCAAGGTCTTAAAATATGAACATCCATTGATCTTTTGTCACATACTATATCTTTTTGCCTCTGCGGGCATATGGGTCATTAAAATCCATATTTTTATCTACTGTATGTATTTAAGGTTTTTCACCATTACTACTTTTATTTTCTGCCCAGAAAATGTAGCTCTTCTCTCTGGAATCTTCAGTATGTTTTTCTTCTTTGCTCCTTTTCATTTAATTTTTATTTCTAAAAAGGATATTGAAAAGACTAAAATTGATGTTTGTCAAGTTTATATTCATTTTCTTGAGTTTTTTAACAATGAGTTAAAAGTTTTGCAGCATTTCTTTTTAATAACTCAGCACTACAAATTATTCCTTTTTTTCTAGGTAAGAAATAGGACAGTGGACTTTCTCACCCAGATTTACTAAACTGGGTTACACATTTATTATCTGGAATGCAGTGATGGGTGAAGACAGGACTGAAATTCTCTTAGATGCTACAGGTAGCTGAAAAACAGCTACATAGGTTAATCTCTACTGCTTTGCAAATACCTGTAATAGATATATCATTTTTCTATAAATAGCAGTGTCCATTAAATGTTATTAAACAATAGTAGATATATCATGTTCCCATAAATAGTGGCATATTTTTAATGTTGTTAACATATCATAATTTTTGATGTATAGTCATCATAAGAACAGTAAGAGGCAGCTTTTCCTTAGGGAGCAGCAGATCCACTCCACAGAGCACTGCACAGTGCAGCCAACTGCAGGATAATGAGGTTATCATGGAGAGGTGGATCATGACACCTATTGCTTCTAAATTCTCTAATACTTACTGTGTCTTAGGGAAATTATTTTTTCTTTAAAATCATGTTCAAGTGTCTTTTTGTATCTCTTAACATGGTTCCCCTTTAGAAACTCTTTGTAATTACCTTTGAATTTCGTTTTCACTGTTCCTGAAAAATTCTCCTATTCTCACAGTAGACTGATTCATTAGATTGGATTTCACTCACAGGCACAATACAGCATATACTCACGTATGTCCTCTCTGAAAAGAACTGGTATGAACAAGCATGGACTTGCACAAACTCCTAAGAGGTTTATAGAAATCAAATGGAAATTTTTCCATTACCTCAGACTTGTTTCACTTCTTTTTAACTACAAAATACATGTTGGGGATTACTATCTCACTCAACATATTCCTAGGAGTAAACATCTCAAATATACGTATACTAGTTCTCAACAGCTCATTAAAAACTAATCCATTAACATATTTTTACATACATCTTCACAATATAAATTATTTATATATTCTAAAAAAAGTTTAAGCAAAAGGAAATTAAAATCCAGTGCTTGGTAAAATTGGGGTTTATAATTTTTTTTTGGCGAAACACAAATTATAATTTCCATTAATTTCTATTTCTTATCATTATTTAGAGTTAGAACAAAATTTTTAGTCAGCTTTTCACCTATGAATGAGTTTTTTTTATTTTTAACACAGATATTATTCTCTTAGCACAGAAAGTCTTAGATTGTCAATATAATATTTAACTCCTGTTTTCTGCTGAAGTCCAATTACACATTTAAGGCAAAACTAGAAACCTGCAGCCAAATAGCCAACAATGTCATCACACTTTTAGGAAAATCAAATAATATTTATCATCTGAATGAATTGTGGCTTTGACTAATAATGATGCACTAGTAAGCAAAAGTCTATTTATTAAAGTGATAGAATAACTGTAGTTTCTATTAACTTGAACTCCACACTTCTATACGATCTGTTAGAAAATAATGAGGTCTGAATGACCTTTGAATAGAACTGTATTGTAGATTTGAGGAAATCTGTTCTCTGATTGTGTAGAAACTTCACTGCATCAACTAAATAAATAGTCCTGTTTTATTAGCTATCCCATCACATTGGGCAGAGAGAGTAGGTTTGCCACAAGAGAAATCCAGCTCAGTTGGTGACAGAGATGCTGTTCTGTCCTTTAGCAGACTCATGAGGAATAGCAACTTTAGGGTCAGTACCAGGGACTTGCTGTGATAATACCACAAAGAGGCTTCTTGACAAAGCAGGAACATCCCTCTCTTTACTTGTTTATATGTGCATATTTCAAATTAGAACATCTGGTTCATTTCAGAAAAACAAACAAACAAAAAATGGAAACATTCAAGATGAGTCCATTCTTCAAGCTCCAAGCCTGAAATTGTTTCCAGTTCTCCAATTATATCACTTTATGAAAATTATTATTTTTGCCTATGGATTTTTTTGTCCTTAAATCCTTTAATCACCACAGCTGTTCCACTACTGTAAATGCTGAAGGGAAGTAAGCTTCTTAATTATCACTGGTGCTTATACATACATGTTTGCAAGGTACAGTCTATATTCATATATTTTTTCATGGTGCATTCCTATCCTTCAGTTTTGTTCTACTTCCATCAGAGCAGATGTTTTGCAATGTCCCTGCCAGAGCAGGAAAAAAATTGCTCCCTATGCAATTCATGTATGTGCAGATGTTTCCTTGCATGCTGCATTCCTCCTGTGTTTTGCTGATAACTTTTACAGTGGGAAAAAATGTTATTTGCAGCCTGTGCTACAGCAATGAGGATTCTCTTGATTCCAGAGCTTGCACAACTAAAAACAGTTCAGTAAGACTGTCTTTGCTTTTAGTTATTTTTGTCTTTTTTTTTTCTTGAATATAGAAGATGAAACTCTCTTTTGGGTGTATATGTGCTTTTTAGGAAGATAGGCAATATCTACAGTTGTTCCCATATGATTATTAGAAGATTCAGCAGTGTCAAAAGCAGTAAGCAATTCCCCTGCCAGAAGAGAAGCACTTCTCTAAATGCATCCTATCCCATTCTTTACTGGTGATTATACCGGTATGTCAGCAGGTCTATTCTAACCCTGTAGTTCTGAAAATAAGTAACAACTTTTGAGAGTCCCTTTGGGCTAAGATGGGCCAATTCTTGATCAACAAGCTAAGGCTTAAAAAAAAAAAAAAGGAAGCCCTAGTATAACTAACTCTAATATTTATCCTTAGAGGAAGAAGAGATACAAAGATGAGATTTGATGAACTGAACCCAGAAACTGGAATTTAATTAAGAGCAAAAGATAGAAACTTTGAAAAGAGGCTGTAGTGTTATCATATTATTTGAGAGGCACATCAGAGTTTCTGCATCATGTGTTGTTATCATAGAAAAATCTCCCCATCATAGAAAAATCTTATGATTCTAGAAGGAAAGTACCACTAGTGGTTTAAAGAAGAGTACTTTTGGTCACTTCAGTATAAAAAGAGATTAAGCTTTTAGCATTGAAAGGGCAACAAAGATGGTGAAGGGCCATGAGAGGAGGCCACTGAGGAGCAGCTGAGGTCGCTTGGTCTGTTCAGCCTGAAGGAGACTGAGGGGACACCTCACTGCATTTACAACTTCTTCATGAGGGGAACAGGAGGGGCAGACACTGATCTCTCTCTGTAGTGACCACTGACAGGACCTGAGGGAATGGCCTAGAGTTGTGTCAGGGGATGTTTTGGTTGAATATTAAAAAAATTATAGGATGGCTGAGCACTAGAACAGGCCCCCCAGGGAATTTGTCACATCCCCAAGCCTGACAGAACTCAAGAATGTTTGGGCAATGCTCTCAGGCCCATGGTGTCACTCTTGAGGCGTCTTGTGCAGGCCCAGGAGCTGGACTCGCTGATCCCCACAAGGATCTCAGCATATTCTGTGATATCTAAACCATGTTCCTCTAATGGAAAGGACAGGTGCTCATACAATTGTGCTGCACATCAGGGTAGGGTTGTGTTGCTTCTCCCATTGCTGTATTGTTGTGAAATCATTGTAACTGAAGAGATGAATCAGCTTTTGCTAATCCAGCCATACCCTCTAATATCTGTCATGCATTCTGTGCTGTGCCTTAGATTTCTTTTTAAACCTAGAAGAAATTATCTGAGTTTAATTTGAAGAGATATATTGATTTGGATGCATTAATTTTATTCCATATTATGTTGATGTGAGATTTTATCATCTATAAATTATTAGGTCTTGTAAATTCAGTAACCATTCCATTATGCCTATCATGAGCAGACCAGAGTCATCTTAACTTTTTTTGGTATGTGATAAAGGCTTAACATTCATGAATTTTTGCTTGTTTTGATTTTCTTTTGACATAATTTAAAGATTATATTATGTGTGTTTGAAAGAAAAAGCAATACTTTCCACACTTGAGAAATTAAATGTTTCAATCCACCTAAATCAAAGCAGCAGTAACAAAGTCACCTCATTATCTTAGAGATGTGTAAACCTGAAATATAATGCTGAGTCTTTTAAATGCTGTATGAAGGACTAGAGCATCTTATTTTTCAGTCTTTTATTAAAAAAAGAGAATCAATAAAATAAAATTAAAACCAAAGAAAGTTTACTTTTTCAGTCAGCTTTTAAATTAAAAGCAACTCATGAAATGTGCCTCTGCGATAAAAAGGAGTAATAAAATTTTGCTTACAGATGCCACACATCTTTTCTAATCATGTCACTTAAATATTATTGTCTTTTGTATAAAAATGGCCTATATTGGTGTTAAAAATATGAAAAAATCTCACCCTGATGATTGTCCTGATGCTTGGCTGAAATTTAGAGGCTTACAGTCTGTTTCCATTCAAAGCAAAGACGGTTGCTGCTGTTTACTGATTCAGTCTGGTGTTCCTCCAGTGTAGTCCTGACTTTTTGTTTGTTCTGAATGGCCAGAATCCCACTGCCCTGGCCCAGTGGGAACCAGGCAGGAGACACGATTTCTTTCCTTATGTTTTCAAGTTCATTTCAATCACAAAAGCTTACTTTCCTTTGACTTTTTACCACTGTCATCTTAAAAGTGTTTTCTGACTGCCTCAATGTGACCCTCCCTGCCTTTTTAGAGGATTTTTACCACTTTTCCTAGGCACATGAAAACATATTTGTGCAGCTGTACCTATGTCTATCTCTGCTAGGCCTAATGTCATGGATGGAAGAAAGACTACAGGCATTGTGCATCGTCGAGCCTTGCACACTGCCTGATTTCCCACTGGCATAATAGTCATTAAATTAGTGACATACATGTGTGCTTTCCTATGTTATTTAGGGAAAAGTCATGCAAGTTTTATGATGGGAAAGGCAGATGTCTCCATTCAATTCCAGGTCATGTTCATGATTTTAACAATAGAGTTGTTTGTGGAACCATCTTCTATGTGGGACTCAGATACAAATTATAATCTGGATTTGTTTTTTTTAAACTTTTAACCTGCTATTGTTCATCTGATTTAGAGCGCAGCCTCATGAGTAGTTTCACGGACCTGACTGCAAAATGCATTAACCACAGAGTAGGAAGTACAAAGAAGAGAGGAGAAGGCTACCCTTGAAGGTCAACCAGGTGTGCTTATGGAGAAAGGGTAACCTATTATTCTAATGTGAAAAGAGCTCTCCATGAGACGGAATAATTCTGTGGCTTGTTAGAGAGAGAGTATTCTGCATTTCTATTATCATTTTTGTGGCATTGTGGCAAGAAGATTCAGTCCATGATTTTAGAGTGCAAAAACGTTCTGTAGCAGTTTTGTTGTATTCAAGTTGCAGATTTAGAAAGAGACCTATGAAAATATTCTTTTATTCTAAAACTCCTCTATGATCAGGTTCTCAGCTATGGTTTCTGAAGCAGATGTTTCAGCCCAATGGATGAGTTAGTATTTTGTAGCACAGAAGAAAAAAATGATAGGCAAGAAAAAATACTAATATAATAGCCTTCATTGATACAGATTTAAACAATTTGTTGTTGGATTGCGGCTTAGAAGCTCATTATAATGAACTAGAAAATAGTCATACCTCAATAATTACATCTAAATATTTACTTTTATAAGTAAAACAAAACCTGAAATGAATCTTAGTGGCTTAGTCCACTGTGCACTGAATACTGCAAAAGGCTGATTTGCTTCCAGTGCTCTGGGTATGTTTTGAGAAAAACAATTGTCCTTAGCTAAATCACTGGTTCCTACTGTTAGAAATAAAAAAATGCTTCGTTGTTATCTTTCAGATCAGGTGATTGGGAGGGGTTCCATTTATAGGAAGAATAAGATTCAAAAAAGCAACAAAAACCTATTTTTTAAAAATCTCACTTTATGATAGAAGGTCCATTATTGTCTCACATGTCAATATCACAATATAAATATTTTCTAGACCATAGACTTTTTTATATGTGTGTGTGTTCTTTGACTTCCTGCTGTGTATTATTCTTTTCCAGATATTCACCAAAGTTTAACCTGCTTGTGCTCTGAAATATCACACATTTTGGTCAAAATAATAGTCCTCAGGGTATTACTGAGAGCTTGTATTTTTTCAAGCAACTAATATTCTCTCCTTTACAGTGATTTCAAATCAGTAAAAGAGAACATTTTATGTACTTTTATTATTTTTGGCTTAAAGGGACCTATTTTTTCAGTTAGGAATTTGCTGTGGTTTGACTGAAGTCTGTCTGGAGGAATCTTTGTTCTTTTTAACCCATTAACTGTTGAAATTGTTTATGTCTCTTGAACAGATGAGAGATTTCAAATGGCTTTCTCAAGAAGTGACAGAAGAGCTCAGTCTAGGAAAAAACCCACTGAGGTTGCACCCTCTGTCCAATAAGGCTATCAGCACAATGCACTACCACTGTTGTATTTCCAGCTGTGATCACACTTTGTTTTTATTAGGCATTTAAAACCCTGCTATGACTGCAGAGTCAAACATTAGGAAATCTAAGGCATCTAAGGCTTTTGCAACTTTTGTTTGCCACTGTTTAATATATGCAGTAAGAAGCTCTCTAATTAAATAATGGTTCTCCCCTTATACCCTGCAAGAATTCATTTAGTGCACAAAATGGTCTACTCATACTTAAAAAGTGGTTATTCAATGGTTTTTTGTCTAAGTGATAAGAAAAAAAGGGTTTTTTTCCTTGTCCCACAGAAATGTAGCCATAAGCGTAATTGATTGCTGTAAGTAAGAATTGCCCATTTACATGTGGCCATCCATATGGTGCCTATGGGGCTGCCTTAGGAAGACTTCTGCATTTCTTTTCACATCTGCAGTCCCCTTCATCTGCTTCTGCAAATGCCATGCTGAAGCACATAAGTAAAATGTAAAAATGTCCAGGAATGTGAGCTGCCTTTTTTGTGATGTGGCATTTTGTATCTTGATTTTCATCTCTTAGCACTGTTTTGTATATCAAGCCTCTCTGAAAATAAGGATTGGAATATGTTTGTTTTCTGGTCTTAGGTATCATCAAATAAAAAATCTGTGGTAGAAGGAAAAGTATCCATTTTTCTAAGGCAGCATTTTTTCACTTACAGAGCTTACTTTTCCTGTTGACCATTTTCCTACGTAGGCCTTCCCACTTCTGTAAAAAATGAAGTAAAAAATTCTATGTGCAGCATCTGAGGCTGGGCCATGACATTATTCTGGACATAAATGGGAAAAGCTATGAAATGAGATCACTGTGATACTCCTTCAGAAGGGTCAATAAGCAGAATTAGAAAACTTGCATCCAACCTACAGAACAAAACTGAGCAAATCTTGTATATATTCAGTTTGTGTACAGACAAATCTCAGAGAAATCAGAAATCATTGGTTGCTCTGGGATTCTGGTGGTATATTTTATTTTAGGTAATCATTTTAGTTGTTCCCTTCTTTGAATTGTCCAGCTATTTTTCTTGTCCTTCTGTTGCTGCCTGAGTTGGTTGTTTGCTACCCCATTTGCTAAACAAAAGTTTAATTTTGATTTTTGTCAATTTGACTGTAGCCTCCTGCCTAGCCAGGCTGAATTCTTTCCTAGGTTGCTGTTTCTCCAGCTAGGTCTGTGTTCCTTCTTTGACTCTTCCTGGGCACATTATCCATCTGTGACTTGTTCTTCTCCACGGCTTTGCAGTTCTTTCCAACATCTGTTGCTATTATCTACTCTCAGTCAATTCTTCTCTACATGTTTCTCCCCCAGGATTTTACCTTTTTGGTTTTATTTAGGTGATGTCATTCTCCTGGGACTATAGAATCTTTTCTTATTTGTCCTGTATCCATCTCCCTCACCTTCAGTCCTGGTATGGCTTCATGAAGAGAATCCTTCCAAAATTTCAGCCTTCACTTGGCCAGATGTTGAGCCTTTTCCCTTGTCCAACACCAGTTGCTTCTTCATCTCCTCTGATGTACTTAGCTCTCACTTTTAGTCCTTTTTAATCAGTTCTATCTTTGCTTCCACACTCACATTTCTGCTCATACCATCAACAAGTTCAATTTAATCATGGTTTAACTTTATGCTATTTTTTTTCATTCTCCTTCCAAAGTGTTTGCCCAATTCCTTCCTTTCTGCACATGAATAAGTTGGTTTGCTTTTCTGGAAAAAGTAGACAGCAGATGATAGATGGACTCTATGTCTTGCAGCAAACAAAATGGAAAAAAAAAAAAAGAAGAAAAGCCTTCATTCTCATAAATGTGATCATCAGTTTGCCTTCTAGGGATGTCGTTGTTCTTTCTTATTATAGTGGATTCTGGGTTTACCGGGTATACTAGCACAATTTTTTCTGAAATCTTAGCATTAATGTTGAACAAGTCTTGTTGGTTATGCACAAATTTTGTTTTTTTCTGAAGAATAGTTTACAGGTAAAAGTAGGAAAAATGTTTAAACTAAAAGAACAAATTGTATATAGGTATTATTAAAGTAATTCCTAACTGATTTGTATTTTATTCAGAAGTTTCTGAATCACTACAACTCCTCTCTCCCCTATTGTAGCAGACAAGATTTGTATTTATTTTTATCTTTCTCCTAAAAATCTTGTTTGCCCTGAAACTTTTTTAAGAGAAAAATACTAAATTGAAGTAAACAATTATCACAAAGCATTTTTGAGAAAATAATTTCAAACTTGTAATGGTCTAAGCAATTGAAAACAGAATTTTAATATATCAAGGATTTTATAATAAAAAAACCCCTTAACTGACCTTCTATTCAAAATCCTCATAAGCATTCCTTATATTTGGATCTTACTCAAGGAATAGCTGATAAGGAACTTGTGTGTTTATCACATACCTATACATGAAAGTAAATACAATTTTCAATGAAAAACCCAATGTGCATTCCAAATGCTCCAGTGTAGCCTTTCTGCAGAATACGAAGCAGCTGTAGTCCTTAGGGCATGCTAACTTTCAAAAATGAGAACAGGCAACATTTTAATAGGCAATCTTAAGGGAAAGGATAGTCTCTCTTCCTGCAGAAAGACTACCATGAAAATACTTTCTATAAGTATTTGACCTTTTCAAAAACAAACTGGTCAGAATTGTTCTTTTTCCACAGGTAATATACTAGTGTATAAGAAACTGAATAACATGGGGAAAATACAGAAGTTTTCCTGCTTCTGATAAAAAAAAATTGGGACTGGGCTTGCATATCTGCACAAACAAGAAAGCTGGATAATGTAGACCATACAAATATGCTGTATCCGAGGGTGAAAAGTAAAATTAGTACCCTCAGTCTCACAGCAACCAGTTTTTGCCTTTCTCCAGACACATGATTAGTGAATGGCAAGAGACGTGTTTCAGTATCCCAGTGCAGCCCCAGCTATATCTGTACTGATAAATAACCATTCTTATTTTTAATATTCTCAGGAAAGGAGAAAACAATGTCAGCTGTAGTTAGAGTTACTTCACTAAGAACCTTCTGACCACCTACTCTCTCCTGTTCCCTACCTTGGCTTAGAAGCAGTTCAACGTTTAAGTAGTCTAAGCTTTTCTACGTCTCCTAATTACAGTAAGGAATGATCTGGTTATAGGGTACAGATTTCATGAATGACACGAGCATCAATTATAGATTTAGTTCCTCATTATATATTTTTCTGCTAAATGGTGAAAGAGTGTAGAACTATTAAAAATGAAAGATGTACATAAATGGCATTTTAAATGCATTTATTCTAAGTCTTTCCAAAATGTTATTCATTATTTCTGCGGAAAGCTAGGTGTTTACAGGACACAAGCCCTCCTTACTAGCTGTAAATAAATGAAAATAAATATATATACTTACTCTTTTAATATTGTTTCTATGATCTGTCTGCTAATGGGATTTTATGCATATTGTGCATGCAGAGAGTGAAAGAGAAGTTGTCTTTTTTTAAACTAATGTGATACCTTTGTTAAAGTACAATCTTGTTTTTGGGAAAAAACATTTAAAACAGTATCCATCTTCTGAATAATGACATTATTGAGCTGTTGACAAAGAAGGAATAATAGATTTTGCATGAATGACCTCTTGAATTTCATTAGTTACACACTTATTTTAGAATTATTTGTGTAAATTAAATGTGTGTCTAGTTAGGTCATATCTTATATATTTATATGCTGATTTGCATTATGGTTTCATTAACAGCTATCCCCAAGTCTTAACCCTGCCTTTATACTACTCCATGCCAAAACCAGTTTTCATTTACATGGTCTCAGTTTTGTCCGTAATGTGTTACGTTTCATAAGGGCATAAATTCATTTTAAAAATTAGCAAGTGATTCCATTTATGCCTCTCTTTTACTTGACAATTATCTATGAGATAAGTAATATTAGCATCACACTGCCTGCTTCTGATATTGTTTTTATCCCATTGTGGTCTCACAGGCAATTAATATCCTGGCCAGAAGACTTTGAAGAAGGCTATTATACTTGCATTTAACAAGCTGTTGCCTGTTCTTTACCTTGAAATTAGTCTGTATTTACATGATTTTTTAAAACTCAATATTCATTTATTCATTTATTTTATGGGAAGATTTTTGGGGGGTTGGTTTGGAGTTCTCTTCTGCTGCAGTATAGGGGTATATGTATTTGACTTCCTTAGATGACCATTGCCTTACACTCAAAATACAGAGACTGTATTTTGAAATGCACTGTGTGTCACATTATGAGGCACTAGTCAGTGTAATTCAATTGGAAGCTGAATATAAATTGAATTTTGTTGAAATAACTGACCACTTTCGTTCATGAGTAGATGCTCAATCTCTCTTTATTTCCCTCTCCTAAATAATGTATTTTGTTGCTACATGCTTTCTCAGTTTCTTCAGTGGTGTTCCAAAACAGACAAAATTTGTTACAGACAAGCAACAAAAACCATCCTAATGAGACCCCCTGCCCTCCCTCCTCACAGACATTAAAGGTTATAAGAATGGCTGGTAGAAATAGCATTTAGACACAAGTGATTAACCTTTTTCTCTCAGTGATTTTTGCAAATTTTGGAGATGGTCTGTGCTCTTAAGGAACATTAAGGAACAGATAGTAAGGAAGAAAAACATGTCACTTCACTGTATGTGTCTGGACTGGTTAAGGCTTTTACATTTGGCTCGCTACTATCTCAGAAGGAAGTGGTCAGTTCTGCCTTTTTCTTGCTTAAAAATCTTATGATAATGAGGTGTTTTTTTAGTATGGACAAAGATTTCCCAGTACCTCAAAAGCTTTCTGTACTTCCATTTTCTGGCATATAGTTGGGCTCCTTAAGGATATCCTTAAAGGACAAGTACCTAATGTTTATACTTCCTGGAGATGGGAAATGTACAACAGATTCAAATGAGGAAATACCTCAGTAAGTCTCATGAACCATCGTGTCCTGAGACAAGAATGTTGCTTGATGACATTATAAGTTGCTCTGTGACATTATAAGTAAGAATGCTGTCTAGGGATCCTGTTGATAATCAAACCTTATAATACAGTTCTTGAAAGCCACAGTGTCACAGACATGTTTTATGAAAAATCCTTTCCTTAGGATTTTTCCTCCTGAGAAGCTGAGAGGCCTCAGGAACAAAATGTAAACAATGATTATCTGCTGCTGTGAAATGCAACAGGTGGATCCATGATTGGTCTCATGTGGTTGTTTCTAATTAATTGCCAATCACAGTCCAGCTGTCCGGACTATCTCAGTCAGTCACAAGATTTTATTATCATTCTTTTTCTTGCTTTCAAGCCTTCAGATGAAATAATTTATTCTATTATTTTATTATAGTTTTAATATAATATATATCATAAAATAATAAATCAAGCCTTTTGAAACATGGGATCAGATCCTCATCTCTTCCCTGGTCCTGGGATCCCTGCAAACACCACCACACCACAGAACTACTCTGATGCCTGAAATTTTCTTGTGAATACATAGATTTTAGGATTTGGTGGCTCAGATGCTGATGCTACCAAGCCTGCCACAGGCACCAACAGCAATACCAATATGTTCAATCTGTTTGTCTGTGAGCTTTCCCGCCGACTGTGGACCCTTCTCAGCAACTTCTTGCTTCACCTACTGGATGGGAAAGCAGGTTTGACCTGTGCAAAACGGTCAGAACATGGGTAGCTTTATTGTCCTTATTCAGACTGCACAGAGTTCTCCAGCAAGTACCCCTAAACAGCATTAATCACATGGTTTGCGTTTCTAGTTACTCCTTTTCCTGACTCTCCCTTTTTGCCACCTTTCTACCTGCCATTTTCTGCCCTGCTCTCCTGTACGGTAAGAAGTGTTCTAGTAACTACTTTCTCCCATTTTTCCCCTTTTTTCTACATCTACACCCATATTTGATATTTCTGATATTGTTACCTAGATGATCTTTGTTTATGTAGTATTACTGAAAGAGTTACCAAGATTCTGCTGGCCTTGCACAACTTCACTCCCCAAAGGCACCCAGTGCTTCCCATCACAGGTCTGTGAAGCCGGACCATTTCTCTCTTTACTCCACCTATGCCCTGATGAAATTCTGCCATCCCTCATGGCACTATCTGTAGATTTTGTCAGCTTCTCATTTTCATACATAACATGTCTGACAATTTCTTTTCTTATGTCCTATCCAGTTAGCCTAACCTCAGTGAGTACCAAATTGGTCTTTCCATTTTCTTACATCCCTAACAGCACAGAGGTGCAATAAAGCTTGAGGAATGTTTTGAAAGCTAAAAGGTATTCCAAGCCCCCTGAATAGACACTAAAATATGAACTGCAAAAGGAGACATACCAATAAGTCTAAAACTTCTCTTTGACACTACTAGTCAGCTATGTTTTATATTTTTCATTTAAAATTTAACACAAGGATTGTGCCTGGAAGAGACAGAATTTGAAATTATTTAGCATCTGTCTATTAATATTGAACAGCAAGTCGTGAACAATAAAATACCTTGATCATTGCATATATTCTTGATTCAGCATATTGAACACTTATTTCAATTGAAACTGAATAGACACAAAAAATGAAGTCCAATATTGTAAGTTTTGATATAGAAATGCAGAATGCATTGCATTCAGAGTATGCAAGAGAACTTTCAAGAGCTCAAAGAGAATTTATACAGGCCTATAGTCTTGTGAAAATTGTAGTAGGATTTTGTAATGATGGCGAGGGATTTAAACCTGTTCTCTGTTTCTTAAAACAGTTCCTTTATATTTTCGTGAGATATAAAGTTTTAGTAGTTGCTCTGGGGGAAGAATGGCATCTCCTGAATCATACCTCTTCAGTAATGAATGGTAAAGGTCAAACCAAAGTAGGCAAACACTGGAGCACTCAGGAGACAAAGTCTCTCCCCACACAATTCTGAAAGCTAAGGAAAGGTAATCCTAGCACAGAGAAAAAAAAAAACTTCAAGAAAGGGACATACAGGTCATGATGGTCTGAAAGGTGAAGCTTTTTGCAATTATATAAGAATAATAATTTCAACATGTCCTTTTGTTTGAGCTTCAGTTTCTAGGGTTAACATTGCTCATAAAATAGTAACTACAAGAATTTCTCAGAAACCTAAGTAGAAAATATAATATTTGTATATATCTTTTGTTACCTAGGAAAGTTTAGCTTAGGAGGCACCTTTTCTCATCATTTTCCTTGTGTCAGTGTAACTGATAAACTACTTTCTTGTCCTATATCTTCCTTAATAGAGTAATCAGAATTTTGGAGGGCTTTTTTTGGTTGTGTTCTCAGATAATTTTTCTTTTGTTTCTTCAAATCTATGTTAAGTCTACTTCTCAATGCACAAGAATGAGTCAATGTCATTGTTAGTGCTCTGTGGCTCACACCTGAGAAATTTTGTCATTCATTTGAAATTGCAACACAATCATGGTGGATTATTTTGGTTGAGCTCTGTGGGTGTGATCAGTGATCTCATATTAAGCTGCACAAAACCTATCTCAATACAGAACACTTTCCTAAATTGCTCTCCTTCTGATGTATGTACTTGTGATGTATGCCTAGATGGCAGTGGGTGGTGGATCCTTCTAGTTACTCAGGGTTCATAGTGATGTTTCATGTGAAAAATCATATGACAAGGAATACAATATACATAAGTCAGGAGTGAGCTGCAAATTTGTACATGAAAAGGTAGGTAATGTAGATTTAAATTTATCTTTCTAATATTGGAAATAGAGCCCACCAGCTTTATACAAATTAAAAACTTGAAAGAAAGCTGAATTCTAAGGCTGAAGTGGAATCTTTGGTATTTCAGAGATAGTAAACCCTATTTTCTTGCTGGTTTCATAAAGCCAAAACTATTTCTATTCTGTTTCCTTACTTGGTTGTAGGGGGACAGAATATAAGAAAATAAAGATAGTGTAGAAAGTAATCTTACTCCTAAGGAGTTGCAGCTGGGCCAATTATCAAAGATTAGGAACAGGCCTGACTTTAACAGGCCACAGCTGTAACCAATGAGAAGAAGATGCTCTAAAAGAGTGGGGTGGCTGGCTGAGAGGGGAACTGGAGTCAGTTGGTTCCTTTGTGAAGAAAGAGTCCGTGCTCTGAGGAGCTGCCCACGCGAAACACCAAGAAAGTATGAAACTTTTGTGATAAGGAGGCAACAGTATGGAACCCCTGCAATAAGATGGCAATGCTTGGTGTCAGCCTTTTAGCAGGAACTGGAGATAAGAGAGTGTCAAAAAAAGAAGAAAAAAAAAAGGAGTAAAGGGAGACTATTTAAAGAATCCAAAGAGTATTTGTCTTGACTTAGAGAAAAAACAGATCCCAGGATCTTTTTAAAACAGGAAAAAACTGTAATACAACGGAGGGCATAGAAGAAGAATGCTTCTTCTTTCGGAAGCATTGAATCCAAATATAATGGATTCAGTACTGGAAGTTAACTAAAATGGGTGGTTGTATATATGTTGATTTCAAATTTATGATTATATGCTCAGAGGTAACCAGAGACCATAATGCATGAAGTAGTTGTCAGTGACAGTGGGGACCTGGACTTGATTCTGTGGGAGATTCCTTTCACTCCTGCATAGTCTCAGAAGGCATACCCTGATATGAAATACACAGTCTACATTTATAAATACAAGTTTATTTTGTAGAATGTTTTCAATAAAGAGGAACATCTACAATTCTGTTTTCCTTTAGTACCTTCTGCTTTTGTGTGTTAACCTAGAACTCTCTTCAACATTTACAAAAAAAAAAGGACGAATTTTTCCATCAAAAACTTGTCTGTTTGTGGAAGCAAGAATATATGGGCATGGCATTTAGCCACTTGTGGTTTGGTAGGTTCATAATCTCATTCTGGAATTTATGTAATGCTCCATGTAGAAATAATGATTACCCACGTATATATTTTCATTCAAAAAATGGGGAAAGGAAATACATTTTGGGAAAAAATGAGGAAAGTTCACATTTTTCCAAAATAAAAACCAGACCTCTTTTAAAGTCATACAATGGATTTGATACTCTTGAGAGCTTCATTAGCAATTCAGGTAAAAAACTGATGCCTATTGAGTGACAAACACGCAGTTTTTGCTTTGAAAAATAATTTTCATTCATTTCCTGTTCCTTTCATAAAGTATACAGTAGGCTGAATATTAATCCTCATTACATCTGTATATATTAATTGTCAACTGTTTTCTCTAAACATGCTACTCTGTTAAAAATGAATGAAGATGATTGTTATCAAAAGAGAGGAAAAAAAAAAACCAAAAACCTTTCTAGCAGTCTCCTGTTCTGTAAATTCCTCCTCATAGAGTATTTTTCCTTTGTGAAAGAAACTCAAAAACACTCAATCATTGCAATCTAGGCCACAGAGACATAAAAAATAATTCTTATTTCATTTTTCCCTGAAGCCTTAAAAATCTTGAACGTATCTTCTCCAAAAAGGGAAATTTCCATGTTACACAGACGCAGTCACATTTGAAAAATCCTTTACTGCTACATGGGCAGATCAAAATTATGTTATTCCTTTGTGAAAGAGAAAAAGTGTGTCCATTACATCCAGGAGAACTGGAATGGAAGTTTTAGCATGAAGGAACTTGGTGTATTTTGACTGTACTTTGAAAATTTTGAGATATTTGATTGTCCTGACTGTTTATCTATTGAAAATCAATGTCCAAAATGTCCTTCTCAAATTAAGTCTTTCTATGAATTTTCAAATTCTTAAGTATCCTCCAAGCAAGGCTTTTAGTTAATATGTATATATATATGGATATTATGCAAGGTACAGTGTATACCCTTACTGTTCACTTCTTTTTTCAACAGAACATAAAATCCCGAAAAAAAATTCACTGAGACAGATTTTTTTAAAAAGGAAATATGCCTTTTTTGCTCTTTTTGGGTTACCTAGACACCTTTTTTTATTTGTTTGCATGTCTTGGTTACACTTACCTGAGATTGTCATCATCATGGAGAGTGGAAAAATCCAGGAATTTAAAAAAATTTTTGTAAAAGAGACCAGGGAAATACCCAATGGAGGTAGAGTGGGAAAAATAAATGAGGCTTTTTGTTTTACTTGGTGTGTCATGTTCCTGCGCCAAAAATACATTTGAAAATTTGCACAGATAACCATATTGCTCATTCTTGCCATTGCTCTGCCATCCTACCTTACTACAGCATAAGAAACAGGATTTTAAGGAACGTTGACAAATGCTGTTTGTGATCTTAAAGCTCCCATAGTTTTCTCTGTTGACGTGATAGAAATTTCAGTTGTATTTGCCAATGTTGGCAGGTTGCCAACATGGAAACTTAGCACGCAGTTCAGTCTTTTATCTCTTAAATTCAGCTATCAGTATACAGCTGGTTTTAAGGTCTCATTGTGAGGTAGAGTATATTCCCAGCCTGTTTTCAGAGCAGAGATTTTCCAGCCCCCAGTCATTCTCATGGCCCTCCTCTGGATCCACCCAAGCAGGTCCATATCTTTCTCATGCTGGCAGACCCAGAGCTGAATGACATAAGCTCAAATAAAAAAAAAAAAAAACCAAACAAAAAACCAGTTTTTGAGGTTGTGTGTTTCAACTGGGGCTTCTTTCAGTCTTCTAAAGTTCAGAATCCTGAAGGCTGCAAATAAGGTGTGTAAGTTCAATGTAGCAGGAAAACTATAAGAAAAAAAACCCTGTTATTCATGTTGCCAAGATTCAAAACTTCTAGTGGTTTCTTTTAGCTTTTTAATAGCTTGTAACCAGGTGTATTTTTAAAATTGATTTTTCCTGATCTTCCTTAAGGTTGTGTCATGCAAATGAGGATTTATAACCTGTTTCCAAAAGATTTGTTTTCTACCTATATTTAATTCACATTTCTCTGTTGATATCAAGTCATCTGGAATAACTGCAAATTGAAAGCTTGCTATAATCACCCATTAAGCTTTTATTAGTGAAGAGTAGAACTTTGAACTCAGAAGGAAACTAAAGCCTGTGGAGGTCACAGAAGACATTTGTATGTCTTTTGCAGCTAATCACATTTACAAGTTCCAATTTCTAAAGCTAATTTTCTTTTTTCTGATCTATTGGAAGGGGATTTATTTTGTACCATTCTAAGGTGATCGTAACAGTCAGTCATATATCTGAGAGATACAGAAGATGAGTGAGCCACAGATCTCTTGAGATCTCTGCTGTTGATAGCACTAATGGAAATTTAAAAAATCCTCCTCCCGAATTGCAGAAGTGCTTAGTGGTTGCACCTGATTATAATGCAGATTACAGTATTTGAAAGGGAGATGGGTTCTGCATGCTTCCTTAAAATGCCATGTAGTTTCTGGGAACAGGATTCTCCATGGAGCAGAGTGATGAGGTGAGCTAGAGACAGGCAGCATCCCTGCAGATTCCCCATTCTTTGGATTATTTCTGCAGAGCAGAACTTTCCTGCATCCCTGAAGTATATATCCTCTGTAGGAGTATAGACACAGAGGGAAATGCTTTGTCTCCTGGTAATACTGCACTATTTTGATCCTTCTTTTACCAGCTTTTGGCTGGACAAGCATGCTCTATAGCATTTCTTTGTATTCTTTTTTTCCTTTACATATGATAAAGATTAATTCTCTGGAGGGTACTCTTAAACCCTGAGGCCAAGAAGCTGTGTTCTTATATCATGGCGAATTTACATGTAAATGTAGTCAAAATTAAATTAGAGCCTCCAAGTAAAGAATTAATTTGGTACTTGTTGACTGTTTTAATTCCCTTCCTTGCAAATAATGTTTTTCCTCTGGTTTCAGTGTTCATGAAATACTTAAATGTTTAAATGCTTTAAGAAAACAGTATTAATATTTTGTTGTATATGCAGCCAGTATGCAATTGCCAAGGCACCGTCAGGGAGAATGGTGGTTCTTTTCTCTATGTGAGGCCATCAATTATCATTGGCAGGGTGATCATCATGAAAGGTGCCTGAAAGTGCAGATTTTTTCATAACAAAACAGATTTCTGTGGGACAGTGGCAGGTGGTGCCTAATTCTACAATTGTGCAGGTAACACCAGAGCTTGCTGCCAAGTTGTATCAACGTGGTCAGTCTTCAGAAGGTTTTTTGCTTTAGCTCAGTGAAAAGAATAGAGATTGGGTTTCTTTACTTTGTTTTGTCAAAGAGGGAGCCAAGAATGGAAAGATTGGTCTTTCATTTTATAAGCAATTGTTTTTATAAATACCAGGCTCACTACTATGCATGGTGTTGTGCATCATCAATAAACACAGGCCAATAAATAAACAATAAACAATTGTTGCAATCCATCAGTTCACTGTTCCTCTGACTAAAAAGTCACTTTGGAGTTCAACCATGTCCCAGGGGCGTATCAGATGTCGTGTCTGATTTTTAATCTTGGGCTAGTACTTCTAAAAATCATACAGACTCATGCTTTCCACAAGGAGTACTAACTTGGCAAGAATTACTGATGTTTAATCTTCTACTTTTGAAGATCAGAATGGAATACAGAAAACTGTTTCCAAAGTTCCCTAAAAATGAGTCTGTATGAATCTGTGACATAAGGCATAAATGTGTTCAATAAGCTTTGACTTTTTAACTGTTAATGCTCATGCTTGTCAAAAAATCCTCTGAAATGTAATTTACAAACCTCAGCATCAGAGTACAATTATAGAATTGGATTATGTTGGTTGAACTGCACTCCAGCTAGGGAACAAAATGATAGCAGTCAGATCTATGGATTACTATCCCATCAACTTCTGTGGAAGGGAGACTCTCTTAGTATTTATAGAGATATTTTTTCAGTCATACTAACTCCTTGGCTTGCAGAATAAACAGGATTTTGGGACAAAATATAACCAGGCTGCATGACATTAGAGATGCTTGGGGTATCCTTGCTCATAATTGAGGTTTTGCTGTTGCTATGCTTTTTTTTTAATATTTAGAAGATTCAGCTGAGCTAACACTTTTAGAAGGGAAAATTTTATTTTTATTCTTTCCTTTTCTTAACCCTTGAATGTGAACTATGTTAAGCCTGCAGAGTATCTGATAGTCAGAAATGGGGTCTCACAGGTAAACAAGAAACAAAAACCAAAAGCTTCTGTTGAAATATGCCAATATCATTCTGAAGGTGGAATAACAACCACTTTCATGCAGAGATGGAGTCTGAATGCGAGGGAGGTAAGGAGCAGAACTCATTTTGTAATTACCCTTTCACCTAAATGAGGACTAAATTTATCTGGCTATGCTTCTCTATGAATGTTTTGGTGTTTATTTGTTTTGTCTCCAAAACAGAAATCTGATTTTAAAAAGACATTTGTAGTTATCTAGTCTTCTTGTGGAAAACAGGGACTTGAGATGGAGGGTTATTGTTTGGGTGGTGTGGATTGCATTTTTTTTACATGTTCTGAGCTAATTAAAATCCTTCTTCTTATTTGCTATAAAAAAAAAAAAAACAAACAAAAAACCCAACCAAAACAAGAGAAAAAAAAACCACAGCAAAAAACCAAATCCAAATGAAAAACTGCTTTCCTTCTGCCATTCTTTCTTAAAATTCCTACAGAATTACATCCTGAAAGTAATATACTCATGGCTGGGACTATTTTTCCATGCTTTTTGTAGCATTTGTGAGTGGTATATGCTTCCCAATAAATGTTATTTGGTCCACAGTGGGGCAGAGTTTTGACAAGAGCATGAATTTTTCATATCTTTTTCTAAGCTGAAGAGAAAAAAAACCCTCAAACTTCTACATCTCTCAGATTTGTTGTTAACTGTACCTGCAGTTATACCAACATATGCAAAAATAGATACAGGTAGAAATAGGAACTGACACTTCTGAGCAATTCTGTTTCTATTTCACATATGAAAGTGTGATACCCTAACACTTCTGTCATCTCTAAAATACAGCTCATGTTGAAGTCTGCTGAAAGTGGTTCCATTCTCAGTGTTTCTCAGGTCATAATTATTCATTCTACTTATGTATTTATCTTTATTTCAATGTACTTTACATAGCATCTTGTTTCATTTCATATCTTAAAAACTGTCAACAGCTAAGAAAAGCTGCTTAGAAACTCGCCAGGAAAAATAAAATAATCCTATAGACAAGCAAGGTCACATAAAATGGTGCTGGATTTACTTGCTCACCCATTTAATCTAATTTAATAAAAATACAGAGGGCATTTTTTATTCATGCAGATTACAATAGTTGTTTTTATTTTTTGAAACCTAGGATCTGGACATGTGAGGAGTTTTTGAACATCCACCTCTTTTGTGTTGACTTGTATCTTCCATAACCACTGCTGTGCATTATGACTGTTGGATTCTCCTACTGTATTTTAAACCATGATTTGACCTTGTGAACTGCTCCCATGGCGTTCTCAACACTGCGTTGGGGCAGAAAAAGAAGCCTAATCAGGGACTTAGTGTTCTGTAACACAAAGGCTCTCACAATAATAAACTGTTCCTGTCTTTATGAAGGTATCACTGAACAGTATGAGTTTTCTAACTCATTTCAAATGTTGAAATTATATAGATGGATTGCACAGCTTCACTATTTTGAAGATTGAGCAAGGTGAAGAAAGCTGAATAAAGTTTATTTCTCATGTCTCTGGGAGTTTTCTTTTTGGAATCTCTACTTTTAGCATTTGTTTTAAAATCTAGCAACAAGAACTCTTCCTCTTTTTTCAAGTTCCATTGTATCAACAGAAAAATTTTGGTTTAGATGGTTGAGTACAGAATTGTGTCTCTGTATAGTACTTCAAATTTCAGCTGAGTTACAGCAAGAAGCCACTTTCTATGAAAGTATACAAACTTTGTCAATAAGATGGGAAACTGCTGTCACCAAAGGTCTGTTTTAGCAAAAGAAAATTCAAACCCTGTTTTTCAAATACCCCTGTATATGAGTTTCTTACAAATGCCTCAGCTAGCAGTTATAACAAAGACTGTCTGCCATTTTACTGTTGAAAGATCACATTTTTAGATGAGAAGCCTTAAGTTTCAAACTCATCTCTGCTAACATAAATGTTTTGAAATGAAAGGCATTAGTACAAAACATCAAGGAAACTGGCCTAAACCCCAAATGTAATTTCTATAAATTTTCAATGTTTTCTTGGTTTTAAATAGGAGTCTGATATGAAAATATCAGACATTGGGAGCTCTATGATTGTAATAAGCTCCTTTCAACTTACTTAAACCTGTAATTAACTATGATACCTAATGTGTGTTTCTTAAAGCCTCTGCAAAACCTTTATAAATTCTACATGAACTCATACATTTTCTCCAAAATAGTAATAAATTGGTATCAGTATACTTACAATTGTTTCCATATATGAACAAATACAGTTCTTGTTTATTTATAAAGCAGCCTGCTTTATAAAAGTTATATTAACAAAATTGTCTTTGTCTTTAAATAAATTCATGATGGAGGCTCTTTTTTGCTTTTGGCAATGGAATTTTTGATTTTATTATTCCAGCATCTACACTTCTCTCTTTCAGACACGAATCTTCTTTTGTTTGCCACGTGTTACATTTTTTTTAGTAAAATGAAACTCCTATTATTGTTACAGAACAGGAGACATATGAGCTGAGCCTGCTCACAGAAACAGAAAATCAGGACAGCACCATGCAGCAGGTCAGAGACAGGCATCCTGGGGCAATGAATCCCTAATCACTGGCGGCAACAAGCAGACTATATGTACTTGGAATGCAAAGCTTTTGTTCAAGGCACATCCCCTTTTAACTTTGCTCTTCTTTTGATAACTTCCCAAGAGTTCCAGGTCCCCAAAAGTTAACATAACAAGATTGGATCTATGAATTCTGAGCCACAGTGTAAAGCAGACTTCCATATTTACTTTTTCCTTTTTGGACTATCAGCACCAACTGTGTGTTGCCTGTTACTGTGTCAGTAAAAAGATAAAAAAAATTAGTATCACTCTGAAGCTTGAGGGCTGATGGCATGTTGCTATGCATGATGGCCATGGAGCATACTAAAAGAAAGGAATTTAATTACAAACCTTCAACATAAATCACCCTGAGCAATGATGTACAGATCACCTTGTCAGATACATTTCCTATGTGTGGTTGTCCAGCAAATTGAAGAATTTATGTATTATTAAGCATTAAACTATGTCAGTCTTAGCTGGATTTAACATACAGTAACATTATGATCACATAAAGCTCTTTGTGAATTAGATTTGAAAAATGTTAACTGCACCATTCTCAAAGGATCAGAGCAATGAATATGATGGTGTGTCTGTGATGGCTATTTCTGCTTAGCTACCTAAATGTATTAGAGTAACTAAAAGACTAAATTCAAATGTAGAAAAGGAATTTTAGGTAGTACTAGAGAATAAAGTTCCCTGGAAAAATTCAATGCCTTTAATGATATACATCCTAAAAGGATTTGGTTTTAATCCATAGATAATGCTCTGATATAGGAAGTGTGGATTTTTGAATTCTAGTATTTTTCTCTTTCATTTTTCTTTTAACAGGTAAAACTTATTTTTTTTTTAATGAAATCTTATGTATTAACAGGATGCATTATCTTACCACATCAAATTTCCATGGATAAGCATTAGCACACATGCAACCTATATGTCAGGGAAGAGGAGCCCATGGTCTCTCTAGCCATGCCTTCTATACCAACTTTTAGTTCAGGACAGCAACTGAGCACCTTGGTATTAAAATGAGAAAACCGGTTAGGAAGGATAATAGGAATTCACTGCAGCTCTCAATAGCTGTTATAACCTTCCCAGTTTAGCTCTCTGTAAGCCCAACTTATTTAATCTAAATTCATGTACATCTTATTTACCCGAATGTGATGATGGAAATTAATTAGACTTTTAGCATTATCCTATACTTACTTATATTTCCTTATATCAGTATATCCTTACTATCCTACCTTTTCCCTATATAACATTGCCTACATATTGTCTGCTACCTGTTCTGCTGAGCACTTCAATACTTCCTTTAGTCAAGATAGATCTCCTGCCACCTGTTTTTCCTTTGCTATATATTATCCCTTATCACTGCTATGGAGGAATGTGGTCTTTCTGAAGTAAGATCTCATGAAATATGAGGACTCAGAACTTGCTTAACTGCCTCTAGGAGCTGATTGAGGGCCCATCACAGTTCCAGGCTCTGCAGTGCTAAACTTTGAGGGGTAGCAAAAACCTCAGAAGCTAAGGCTGAAATGAAGGGGTTCAAGAAACACTAAAGCTAGTAAGGTCTGTAGAGAAAGAAATTTGATGTGTTGGTAAAGTACTCCCCTCCATTCATGCCTCCACTGTTAGAGTTCATTTTTCTAAGGCCACATTAGCAATTTAATCATATATTCACATGAATTCTTGTGAACTGTTTATTTTTCATTAGCTTTGTTTCTTCATAATTAACTCAAAAAAATATTATTCTTTTCACAGCTGGCCACTAATATTTAGTGTTAGTGACTGGTCTTTTTAGATGGTTTGATCTTTGTTATTACCTGGTGTTTTTTCAGTGCCTATCCGCAGAGCCCAGTTTGGGAGAAACAGATTATCACCTGCCAATAACCAAAGCCTTGGTGTCAATACTGAATACAGGCAGTGTGCTCTCATCTGAACTAAACCTGTATCCTGGTGTACCAGATTAAAAAAAATAACCACAAATAGGTAATACACCTTTAATTAAAAAGGTTCAGTTGGAGCCTATGTGTTCATTTCAGTAGTGGAACACAGGGCAGTTCCTACAGGATGAATTAAAATGTCAGTTTTAATGGGCACTAATAGTGGATTATCAAAAAGAGGTCCTAAAGTGGAGATGTTGAGAAATTTATGTGCCCAGTGTTTTAAAATACACTTCAGTGGCTACTTCAATTGAAGTAAATATATAATATGTGCCTCTGATTAATGCATGTCTTAACCTGGGACACAGACACTAAACTCAGTGAAGCCAACTAATAGATGATAAAATCTTATCTTTCCGGTGCAATTACCTTTTAAAATGAGAAGAACCTTTCACTGAAAAGATAAACCTGTCCATAGCAGTGCTTTAGAATGTTGAAAGATGATGTACATGGACAGGTCATTGAGTAAGACTAATACTAGACTAAAAGTAAGGTATCTCTTAGTTTTTGTAATAAATCCAAAGTAAGGTTATAGCATCCTTAGGAAACAGTTTCTTAATTAGAGGTTATCCTTCAAGGCACTCACAATGTCTTATCAGTTCTTCTTTTATCTTAAAGGTAGTTTTGATAGCAGCTTACTGCTGTGATCAAGCTGTCTATTTGATAATCAGCATCCATTTTCCGGTCATCCTGTTCTTGCTTTGAAGATGTTCTTCCTTTTCAATTGATAATATTTTTAAATTGAGAATAATGTGATTAAAATAAAATCAGTGCTAATTTTAAAGGCAGTATATTGATATTGAATTGCATTTTTATGTGAGGTGACTTTTCTTATAGGAGATAATTCTCCCTCTCTAGTCTGCCCTTGTGAGACTCCATCTGGAGTACTTCTAGCACCTCTGGGGCCCTCAACACAAGGGAGACCTCAATCCATTGGAGCCAGTCCAGAGGAGAGCCACTAAGCTAATCAGAGGCCTGGAGCACCTTTTACAAAGAGAGACTGAAAGACCTGGGGCTGTACACCTTGGAGAAGAGAAGGCTCCAAGGAGACCCCATTGTGGCCTTCCAGTACCCAAAGGGAGCCTGCAAGAGTCCTGGAGAGGGACTTTTCACAAGGTTGTGTTGTGCTAGGACAAGGGAGACGGCCTCACACTGAAGGAGGTTAGATTTAGATTAGATATTAGGAAGAAACTCTTCACAATGAGGGTGGTTGGGAACTGGCACAGGTTGCACAAAGAGATTATGGACTCCTCATCCCTGAAAGTGTTTAAGGCCAGGCTGGATGGGGTACTGAGTAACCTGGTCTAGTGGAAGGAGTCACTGCCTGTGAGAGGGGAGGTGAAACTAGATGATCTTTTGGTCCCAATCCAAACTATTCTATGATTCCATCTAATTTGTGCTGTTCAAGAGCCTAAAGTGTGTAGGTGTCCTGGTGTCAGCTAGGATAGAGCCAATTACTTCTCAGTAGCTGTTCCAGTGCTGTGTTCTCAGTTCATAATGAGAATAGTATTGATAACACGCTGATGTTTTGGCTTTGCTAAGTTGTGTTTATCCCAATTCAAGGACTTTTCATTCTTGTGACATGTTCTGGTAGTGAGGAGGTGAGCAAAAGAAACTGGGAGAGAGCATAGCTGGGACAGGTGACCTGAACTGTCCAAACACCAGAGAAAATCATCCTCAAAATGTAAAACAGGATGTTTCCTGGCAGAAAAGTTGGTCTTGGCTTGGGAAGGGGAAATATGGCATTGGTCAGTGGGTGGTGAGCAATTGCACTGTTCATCACTTATTTCCTTTTTATTATCATTATTTTTATTGTTTTAATTATTATTAACCATTATTATTGTCTTTTACTTTGTTTTAATTATTAAATTGTTCATATCTCAACACAGAAGTTTTACTTCAATTCTCCACCCCATTCCACTGGGGTAGGTGGGGAAGAAAGGGGTGGGTTGAGTGGGCTGCATGGTGCTTAATTTTTGTCTGGGTTTAAACCACCACAATATAGTAGATATCTTTTGGCTTATATGGTATTTTATTGTTAAGAGTTTAATTTTGATTATTTTACGAGGTCAGAAATCCTTTAGCCTTTACTATGAATTCAACCTTTAAGGTTTGTTTTTTTCCCTCCAAACCTTTCTTTCTCTCCATGTCTCCACAGTACAGATGTATTGTCATTATTTTGATCCATTGTAAAATTCAATCTTTACTGATAACTCAGAATTAATCTTCTTATTGGCTACTTGTCAAGGTTATGAAATAATTTCAGAGCTGTCTCTTTTCCTTCAATGATGTTTTCTATTAAGAATTAGTAAGATCCTATCTTTGCATTGCAAAGAGTAATTGTCTTCAGCTCTGAACAAATCTCTAGCATTACCCAACTCCATCCTTTACTCTTCAGGTCTAATATTGAACATTTTAGGTGGTTTGTGGTCCTTCCTCAAGCATTTTTTTTTCTTTTAATAAGAAAGCTGGCGTATATTTCCATTAAAATAAGGCTATGAAGATATGTTACTATAGTAACATATGTTATCTAACAATGAGGATGATTTGAGCTGTTCTAGATTACTTATCCCGCAGCGTATTAGTGTCCTGAATTCAGTTCCAAAATATATTACAAAATTCAGAGTTGGTTTTTAGAAGCTTAACTATCATCTAATAAACTGAACATGGTTCAGAAATCTATTTAATTTCACTCATTTCAAATCCCTTTTCTTCAGCCTTTTACAGTAAATGCCTTCATTTTCACGCTTTGTTTCTTCTATAATCATTCTATCTCTTCTAAAATTTCCCGTTTTGTTGAAGAAACACTTTTTCCCCCTGAATGAGATATAGCATGATTTTACTGTAAAGTTGAAAGCTCACTTTCAACTTTACAGTAAAATCATGCTATATCTCATAATAGCAATAGCAATATGAATAGCATAAATCATGAATAGCATGATTTTACTGTAAAGTTGAATTGTTTCTAAATTCATATGGAAGTTATGGTTTTTTTTAATTCTTTATCTATCCAAGAAGATTTAAATCCTATTTTTCCATTCTTACATAGGACTGTAATTAAAATCATGCATAAGTTTGTTTTATTCCTATTTATAGGAGCCTGGCCTACACCACCTAACCTATGTCTAACCAAAAAGCAGAAGAATTTTGTTGCTAAAATTTGCCTAGGCAAAGGTGGTATTTTTGATTGCATTATTGAATCATGGGCAGTAATGTACTACACATAAATGTCTGCCTTTACCAGATACACAATTAGCAATGATAAGTAAGGTCTTTACATGAGATTATATTTCTCCGGTCTAGATACATTTCTCTTCACAAGTTTCATATGTGTTGCATCTGTCTAGCAAGGCAGAGTGACTGCCTCAAGAGTTTGACTGAATTTTTGGTGAGTAGGTGGCATTACACAAACAAAGATTAATATGTAAAGAAACAGCTAGTGATGTTTGCAGATAGTGAAATGTGTGTTTAATGAAAAACTCCCAAGGAAATGAAAATTGAAGTCCTAATGTCCTAATGATACTTAAAACTACTGGAAATTTTCAGTGGGCAAAGAAGCTGCCCAGACTAAATGAAACCTGTGAAATTGCTGCGGTGTTAAGTCTGTCATAAATCTTCAAATACATATGTGTATGTATGTCTGTGCACACTGGTAAAACACAGGACTTGCCAATCAAGGGTACTAGGGGACTCTAAAATGTGTGTAAATTACTCAGTAGAGACTTCTTTTCTTAGTGCCTTGGTGTCACAGAACTTGGGAAACCTGGCTCTTAAATGGGAAAACTTTTCCTTACCTCAAGGTTAGTGGCTGAATTTTTAAAATGTACAGTCTCCACACTCTTTTCATATATCAGTAGTCCCTAACAAGTCCATGTGAATACATAGACTGATCTAAAGGTGTACCACCTAGCTCCATTTGAAAATGTGATTTGAAAAAGAGATTAAGATAAATGCTATTAAAGATAAAAGGTAAATTAATGCACATTCTAATATTAGACTCAAGGTTGGGGTTTTTTTAAATTTGTTTCATCTTGTAGTTCAAAAACATTTTTCTGAATACTAAACATAACTTTTGCAGAAATGATCAAGGCAATCCATAACTCTGTCTTTCATGACACGTTTACAAAGCTTTCATGTTTATGTATGATTCCTGTAAAGAGGTTTGAACAGGAGGAGAAAGGAATTTTCAAACATTGGTGAGCTTCAGATAAATTATTTCATTGATTTACTCGTTCATGTAGCAAATGATTAAAATGGACTTTGAACAACGTTGATATTTATCTCCCTGTATTTAATTTAATAGATAAATGTAGTCAATATCAGCAAGAATCCACTATCTTTCACGAACTTTCTCATAGACATCTATTATTTAAGAGGACAATTCTGCATTCATTGATCATATTGAATGGTATTTTTCGTTATTTTCAAGATTTCAGTTTATATTTTAAAAAGAAATTTATTTACAGTTATGTGGAGAAAATTGCAGTCAAGAAATAGAAATGGATTATATGAAGAGTACATCCATGTCAAACTTATGTTTTACTGCCCAGTCCTCTATTGGGATGTTTAATTAAAAAAAAAGTGTTTTTTTTTTCTTAGAGTAAAGGTGTTTAACATGTTAGGTGACTAATTTCACCTGCTGCAAAATCTCTTGGTTCTCATATCATTCTTCGGATGATACAAAAATTCTCGCAAATATTCCTGTAGCCTGAGAACTCACACTTCAGCTGGGCTACCAGGCAGCTATAAATCTTGGGTAAACACAGAGAATCCTTAAACACTGCTTAGAAAATATTTCTTTGGGAAAAACAGGAAAACCTGACATCTGTGTAGTCTTCTGCAGTCTGCCTGTGAGGTCAGCGTATACAAATATTGCTGAACTGGGATAGAAAGTATATTGGAAAATCAATCTTCCTTTTTCTCCTTATTACTGTAAATATGCCCTCCTACTTTAACAATCAGATTTATAATGCTAGAGTATAACACAAAGAAATTAACTATTTCTAGGATAATAACTGATTAAGCCATATAGAACCTCATTGGTGATGCACTACTTTGGCTTCAACTTAATAGATGCTTACAGAGACCTCTGAATTAAGATAATTCAATGCATGGAAGATTTCCCATGTCATGGAATATATAGGGTAGGGTAAGGCAAATATATCCATAGTTAAAATCAGGAGTCATGCCCAAGGAATATGGGACTTGTGGACTAACGCTTCCAACTTAATAATATTCTCTAGGATAATTGCAAGAAATGACAGAATTTTCTTTTTTTCTTGCAGTATATGGAGATTGGAAGGCTGAAGTTCTCTCATTTGCCAAGTTTAACACTTAAATACCTCAGCCTTCTCTTCATCCTTGGTGACAATGTTCCCCTCTGCATCCAGTAAAAATGAAGTTTTTCCTTGGCCCTCCTTTTGTTGTTAATGTATTTATAAAAATACTTTTTATTATCTTTCACAGCAGTGGCCAGATTGAGTTCTAGCTGAGCTTTTGCCTTTCTAATTTTCTCTCTACATGACCTAAGGACATTCTTGTACTCTCCCAAAGTTTCCTGTCCCTTGTCCTAGAGGTCATATACTTTTTTCCCTGAATTATTGCAAAAGCTCCCTGTTCATTCAGGCTGGTCTTGATTTCTGCTGGTTTGTCTTTCAGCACAAGGACAGCCTGTTCCTCCAACTTTATGGTGTCCTTCTTAAATTGTGTTCGGCTGTCCTGGTCCCCTATGTTGTTAAGGACTGTTTCCCAGGTGACTCTCTGAATCAGTGTCCTAAACAGGCCAAAGTCCACCCTGCAGAAGTTCAAAGTAGAGGTTTGGTTGATCCCTTCCTTATTTCACCAATTGACATTGAAAACTCTACCATGTCATGGTCACCCATATGCACTCTGACCATCCACACCTCCACACCAGCCTTTTGTAAACAGAAGGTCTAACAGGGCACCAGCCCTTGCTAGGCTCTCTTCCCAGCTGTGGAAGGAAGTTCTCTTCCACACTCTCCAGGAACCTCCTAGACTGACTCCTCTCTGTTGTGTTGAGTTTCCAGCGGACGTACAGCAGCCTAAAGTCTCGCACAAGAACAAGGGCTAGGTAGAAGGAATAGGCAATGTGATTATAAAAGTCAGGAAGCATTACAGTATTTGAGAATAACAGAGTTATGTTTTGATAAAAGAGACAGAGTTATGTGTTGATGCCTAGAGACAGAAGATACTTTATTAATTCATGTCTGTGGTTTCATAATACTGAACTAATTGGATGTACTCTTAGGAGATCAGTGACATGTCTAGATATTGTTGCATTTGTAGGTTATTGAGCTCTGGGCAGGCCATGAATGCTTTTTTCCTACTGGAATAATTTCAAAATGCAGTCCTGTTATCCTTTTAAAATATTGAAAATACCAAAAATTATTTAGAGCCAATCCATTCTTATGAAATCTGGGAAAAATAAAATAACTGTCATCTCTCTGATTGCAGCATGAGTGCTTGTACTTGAGAATCCTTCTGATTTATGTCTTATTTACAGTATCCTTAGTGAAAGTGGACTACATATATGAAATCAGTCCTCAAGTAGAGTGGGATTTCTGACTGGGTACTTTCCAGAAAATCCCATGACAATATGAAATTCAGTCTTGCAAATCAAGATTTCATTATTTAATCTAACACCTAAGGCACCTAAATGAAATGAGGAAACTTCAAAAACAAGCCTATTAAAATTGTCAAAAATATGTCCTAGAATATCAAGAGTAATAATTAAGGCTCTAATTTGGCTTCTCAGGATATGTGTCAATATGCAAATATGACCTGACTGTAATCACTGATGCAGTTGCTGGTGGGTCGATGCCTGAAACAAAATTGTTAAGCAACAGTGGCTCTATTAATATGCTGATAGCTTGTAAATGGGTGCAGAGAAGTTGGTATGATAGGACAGCAGGACTGATCCTCTTGCTCAATTCTTGTGACATAGAACAAAGAGAGATTTTTCTCAACTCAAGTGTTACCCACCAATGTTGTAAATTTTCTAGCTTTGTTGGGTAGTTTTGGAAGGTTGATCACTCACAAGACCAGTTGGTATTGACCTATTTTGTGGCTACTGTAAAATTAAAACAGGTTAATAGAGTCTATGATTGCTTTTTATTTAAAAATTATTTTAACTGTTATTGCAAAATATTATTTTAAAGTTGGGGTTTTTTCAGGAGAAAATTTTATGGGCTTGCTTTTTTTTGAAAGGCTGAGAATTGTAATGAAAAAGACACATTAATATACAGGATAGCAGGCTTGCAAAGATATTAAATGACATGTTTTCATAAACCCACACAAATTGCAGATATAGAAGGTCTATTTATTTTCAGTTAGCTGAATTCTCTCTGTATGGCAGCATTGTTCCCCTGTTGTGTATTTTTCTGAGCTTTGTTAGGCTCCATTTTAAAAGACCCCAGCAACTAGACTTTTACAGCTGCCTTGTGAGATTTCCAAGGTCATGAGATGGGAAATTTCAGGGCACTGTGTTTATCTATAGCAATGTTAATGGAACTAATGATGTATTCAGTATGTTCTTTAAGGTTAGTTATTCAATTGTTGACATACTCATAAGAACTAAAATAGGCAGTTATTCTGGATTCACTTGAGGTTTATACAAGAGAAGGGCAAAAGATCAAGAGATTCATGGGATCTTGCAATCTTTCTAATTTTTCATAATAATGATATTTTAAAAGATGAGCAAAAAATTTAGTCTTTCTAATATAGCTACTATGGGCATAATATTTTCCAGGAAAATTTATGATTCTGCCCAGTGCATACAGAAATAGAAAAGGGCTGTGTCAATGGTTAGGCCAGTCCTCAGTAACTGGGGATAAGAGATTTAAATCTCTCACATATTTGGTATTATCTTAGCAATCTACTTTTCTCCCCTACCCATCAATTGCCCAGATGTATCTAAACTGTTGTAAAATTAGATATTTACCTATGTATTTACCAAGGTATTTATCTTGGCTGGCTAATTCCTCCTCAGCTATTCTCATTCATCTGGCAGCCCAGATGAAGTTGGAAAAGTTAGAAGCTGTTCATACAGAATTCCTGACATCCAACATCCTTATTTAATGTGCAGAAGTACAGTTAGTTACTGTGTATAGGCTGTGGACAGGCTGGATCTGATTCTCAAAGACACGGTAAAAGCCTGAAAATTGCCAGTGGCTGAAACAGAATTGCAAAAGAACCTTGATTACTATTAGATCCCAAATAATAAATAGTTTGTGAAAGTTCAAGACACAAGTGGAGTGCTGGGCTTGGCTGAGTATATTTTTGGGAGCCTGCAAGCCCAGGGTTTTGTTGGATCACCGATATTACTGGAGAAACATCAGTGCAAGTATCCCTGGTTTCTTTACTGTGCTTGAGGCTCTTCCCATCTGGAAATTCTGTTTACCAGTCACCTGGAGAAAGAAATTTCACCTCAGGTTATCAACAGAAGGTTTAGTCATCTAAATCAATGTTTAAAACTTTTCATTGTTAGGAAATGTGAATCAGTCTTGGACTGTTATACATACAATATATTTCATGATAATGGAGCATGGGTTTCATGATAAGTATGAGAAAAAACAGCCACATAAAACTCTCATTTTTCTGCTTGCTAACTAATAATTTTCATTCAATATATACAGAAATTACATACTTAATTGCAAAAAGACGAAAGAATTATTTAAGTTATTAAATTTAATTTATCCTGGTTAAGAAAGAGACATCACAAGCTTTAAGTAACTTGTTTATAATAAATATTATTTAAAAAAAAATTAATTTAAATACTCAAAAGACCTATTTTGTTTTTTTTCCCATAAGGCTTTTGAATACTAGGGTAGGAAAAAGAAAATAATCAGCAAAGTAAATAGTCTTGTAGAAGAGGTATTAGTTAGATTTTTTTTTTTTTTTGTTCCTACAGTTCAGTGAAACAGAGCAAATTATTTAATTTCGTGCCACAGAGCTTCTTTGTAAGACACGGATAATGTTTCATTCTTTTTTCTCACATTTTTAGAGGTTTTTTTCATCATATACTTTTGTATTACAAACACCTTGGGACACCATTATCTTTTTGTTCTATATATGTAAATTAAGAAATGGAGAAAAAAAAGGATTGATTTTGTCTGGGGCAGGTGGGGCCTACATCAATATTGAAAAGCAAAGGCAAATTACCATGAAGAATATGTTTTGCATATAAGGCATTGAGTTATAAAAGTTAAAAATCCGTGGACAACCCTATAAAAGAAGTTTTGAAGAAGAAGCCCTTGCCCTTCTTTGTTGGGTTTCTGCCTGAGATGGTGCCTTTGAAACTAAAAAAGTGTTTTTCACAAGGATCACTTTCTTTTGTGTAGAGCCAAGATGAAAAATTGCACTTTTTTTTTTATTAAGAACTATATCCCTTTGTTATATTTGATGTTCAAATATCTGTGTTTATTCACCAGAATTATCAAAGATACTGCCTTAGATCTGGAAGCTTGGTATTTGGTACAAAACATTGTGTTTTACAGAAAGTAAATAACACAGTCTTTCTTCTCTTTCTCTCTCTCTTTCTCTCTTTCTCTCTTTCTCTCTTTCTCTCTTTCTCTCTTTCTCTCTTTCTCTCTTTCTCTCTTTCTCTCTTTCTCTCTTTCTCTCTTTCTCTCTTTCCTTTCTCTTTTCCCCTTCCTTCCTCCTTTCCTTTCCTTCCTTCCTTCTTCCTTTCCTTCCTTCCTTTCCTTCCTTTCTTTTCCCCTAATACCTCAGTGAAAGAGCTGGAAATCTTTTTTTCAGCCTGATCTGAGTGAAGGAGGGGATCAATTATTTTTTGAAGTAGCAATGTATATTTTTACGTAAATACTAAAGCCCAACTAAATTTCTCAATTAAGTCAAGTATTTTACTAGAAGATAAAGAATTTTCATTAATTGATACTTAGGAAGAACTGTAGGAGGGGTGAATATGAGGTGAACAAAAAGGAGATAACTAAGATTTTTTATGAGAGCTTTGCCTTTCATTTCTGTTAGTGATAGCTCTTATACACACTCTTATATACCCCTTCTCTGCATTGTCTTTTGTTTGCTGTCTGTTCAACTGAATTAAGTAATTCTTCAGGATTTACCAAGAGTTGCTGCTGAGGTGGCAGGTTGGCTGGTATTGCCACATGCTGTAAGGCTCATGCATGCCCTAGTCTAGCAAAAGGAGGAGGGGGAACCTTCCTGACAACCATGGCTACTCCACAACCTAAATGCACAGAGGTCATGTCATCATTGCCAATATTTAATTATTTGCATAAGAACACTGACATTCATTTTGAATGTCCCAACTTATTCTAGATACATTGAAACACCACAGCTCTGCCTGGAGCTGAATTGTTTATGCACTGTGCCATGAAACAATTTTTGGTAAAGGAAGGAAGGAGGAGACTTTGAAAATGTGAAGAATGTGACAATTTAAATTCTTGAAAAATTCTATTTCCTTGATCATAGAGGAGGAGAAAAAGCAAACTGCCAGTAATTTAAATATGATAATATCTGTCATATGTTGACAGCAGATGTGAACAAAAGAGACAGGAAATAGATGAAGACAGAAGAAATTGAGAGCACAGAAGTCAGTGTATGCAGAGCTGGATAATGTCTGTTAAAACAATGTGACTTTGCTTGGTTTCTGTAAATGCTCTTCAGCTGAATTAATCTATGTCAGATTTTTTTGGCAGGCAATGCTCTTTTTAACTTGGCTTATGAATGAACACCGGATCAGAAAAGATTTTTTTCTTCTCCCCATAGTAAGATCATTTAATCATTTTTCTCCTTAAACATACATATTTCTACAAACTTGTGCTACAAAAACTAGTTAGAGAGAGGAAAAATGAAGGAAATTGCTGAGGGAAACAGCAACACTAAGCTTGCTAGGCTGAGTACTCTTTATTTCCTACTTGGGATACCTGGTATAGAGTACCATGGGCTATAACAAAGATATATCTGTAAGTGGATGTGTGTCGGCATATCCTTGCAGTTTACAATTAAGTTCCTAAAAAACCCTGCATGCTTTGATGAAGACAATTTTTAAACTATTTTATATAAACCAAAAGAGTTAGCGGGAACTGGCAGGTTTTTATTGTTATTCTTGTTAAGTGTTATCATTATTTTGTAGCAAAGTGGCAGGGGAGAGCTGTAGTTATAACTAGTACTTGTTTATTAAAACATTAATCATAAAAAAATTACTCCTTCTGTCTTTTGGTCCTGGTTTAAATTGTGAACTCATGTTTTTACAGCAGCAAATCCTATAATAGTCTGCGATAAAGGCTTGGTATATTCTCCTCCCTCTGAAAATGTAGACGTTCATTTTTAAACAAGTTACCATGCAAGTTACACCTACAGAACAAATCATGTTTATGTTTTTGAGGAAGAGAGGGCGCAGGAGAGAATATGTGCCCAGTTTTGTAGAGCATTAATGCATATAATTTACATCTACCATTTTTCTCCTGGTCTTTCACTTCCTGCATTTCCATGGCCTCTTCCTCCCTTCTCCAGCCTGCACTGGTCTCAGCAGCTGTTTCTACTGCTGCTGCCAACAGCTGCCAGTGTCAGATGAGTCTCACCTCTGAGTGCCTTTGGAGGGCAGCTTAGGAAAGAAACAGCCTTCAGAACCTCTTGGCCCACTGTCTGATCAGCAAAGACGAAAACAAAGAAAATACAACCAAAGTTTCTTTTTTGTAATTGATATTAAATTTGCTAAAGTAATTAGAGAAAAGGCCCATCTTATGGAATATATGGCTATTCTGATCTCAGCACTTAATTCTGATCTCAGACATTAATCTAGTCCTTTAGTGTCAGCAAATTTCCATGGATCATTAAGCGTGTTTCTGTCATGGTTTAATCCCAGAGAGTAGCCAAGCCCCACACAGCCACTTGCTCTCTTCCCCACCAGTGCGATTGGGGAGAGAGTTGTAAATGTAAAACCCCGAAAACTCGTGTGCTGCGGTGCCAGATTTCTTCAGCCCAACCAGCTCCTGACACTGACAGCAAGAGCGGGCCGCCCCCAGAAAGCAGTCAAATCCGGGGTGCAGCTGCAGGACACAGCTGCTCTATGGCACAGCTGGACTGTGTTGGGGATAGGACTGCGCCGAGGGTAGGGACAAGGAACAGTGAGAGGTTGTCTGTAGGGTTTCTAAAGAGATTTACTCCCCAGAGCACCAAGGACAGAAACACAAAGACGCAAAAGCGTACATCAACTTATACATGGGGAGACATCCCAGGGGAGGATACAATCTTTAACCAATTGGGAGAAATTGAGGGTGGAACACAAGGCGGGGAATACAGTGTTTAAACCAATAGGGGACTGCAGGGGAGGAGAATAACTTAAACAAACCAATGGGATTTTGAAGAATTCAAGATTGATAGGGAAGTTTCTAGAGAAAGGAGCAGGCTTGGGGAAGGATTGGCATTCAATGGGAGGAGGAACAGGGAACAAAAGGGCAGGTCTTTGGGGAGATGGACAGCTAGGGCAAAGGACAGCTAGGGTAAAACCAGCAACACGGGGGGAAAGGAACAATCCATTAGTAATAAAATATGCTAGAACAGTACAGAATAGGAAAGATTATACAACTGACTACTAAAACTGCATTACAGTCAAAAACACATACTGCCACACTCATGGGCTTAAAGAAAAACAGTTTAGTAAGGAAAGAAAAAGCTCTACACACAAGCAAAGCAAAACTGAGGATTAGTTCAGTGCTTTCCATGGGCAGGCAGGTGTTGAACCATCTCCAACAGAGCAGGGCCCCAGCACATGTAACAGTGACTTGGGAAGACAAACATCCCGCTCTTCCTCCTTCTTCCCCCCCCTACCCCCCCTTTATATCCTGAGCATGATGTCAGATGGTCTGGAATGTCCCTTTGGTCAGTTTGGGTCACCTGTCCTGGCTGTGTCTCCTCCCATGCATCCCCAGCTTCCTGTCCGGCATACAAAAAACATTTCTGTATTATCAAACCTGTGTTCAGCACAAATACAAAACACAGCCCCACACTAGCTACTGTGAAGAAAATTAACTCTACTCCAGCCCAAACCAGCACAGTTTTGAAATAATTTATTTGGAAAATCCAAATAAAGCACATGTACCACTGGCATGAAAGCCAGCTCATGAATGTAAGGCAGCTGGAAATTTCTGCTGTAAGCAAGCGTCATACTTCATTTACAAATAAGAACACGTCTCACTGGAGATCTTATTTCAACATGTTTCTGATGACAATATTGGAACAGGCTGTAGACTTACAAGAAGACTTAGCCACCACTGAAAAATAGATTCAAAGTAAACTGTTTGCACTGTACATGTTTTGCACCTGTCTAGACCCCAGCCAGTTGAAACTTTTTTATGGATATCAGTGGGTCTTGTGTTAAAAATATACTCTGCACTTACTGCCATATTTTCTAATTTCTTGGGTGCTTTATAGTCATGTCCAATAGTGTGATATTTAAAGTGGAAAAAAATGTTTAAGGTATTCTTATTTTGACCCATTAGTAATGTCTATAATTCTGTCATTTCAAGATTATACAGACCAAACATTTCCAGAGGAGAGACTTCCCTGTATTTTTGCTTTATAATTCTGAAATTTACTTATATGATCATTTTGGAGGATGCTAAGAAGCTTGCTTAAAAGTGCTGGGCCTGTAGAACATGTGTATATTTTAGATACTTTCTATTCCCCTGCCTTTCCCTTTACCTCCCTATAGAGCTAGCAGAGTTATCCAGTATTTGCATTATAGTCACAACTGTCATAAGTGTTTAGAAACAAACTGTAACACATTATAATGAATCGGCCTTGTCCACCATGTTCTATAAAAGTAAATTTTGTATGTTTTTAAATGTAACTCCAAATACTCATTTTCTGCTGAAATAGCCCTGCTTAGATGACAAGTATATAAGTGCAAAACCATAGGAGAAGTAAAATCCAGAATTCCCCTAACACTGCTATGTCATACTCAACCCATTAAAAATTGGCAAAACGGGCCAAGAATTATTGACAAACAAACCATCCTTCCTGGTGTTAGCATGGATCCTCTGTTTTCAACTCAGAAGCCTACTCTTTCATTTTAGTTTCAAAAAAAAACAAAACTTAGGAAATGGGGAAAGGCTTGAAGCTGAATCAAGATCTTCAAATCTCCTGACAGGAGATTATCTCCCACATTCACATTAAGGAATTGTAGATTCTTAGAAGTGTAATGACTAAGGATGTTTAATTTGCTGTTAGCAGTACCAGGAGTACATGTGCATGTTCCATATGACTGCAGTCAGAAAAAGAAGACCATCAGAATTCAAACTGTTATCCAGATTAAATTCTTTTTACTTTTCATTTGAGTCAACTTCCAGATTTTCCATCAAAATGCAAGGTTCATTGCACTTTCTCAATGCTAGACCTGAATAGCTTTATCATAACCAACCTCATTAATTCAGCAGGAGCAACTTCTCCCAAAGCATGATATTTCTATGGAAACCTGGAGAAAGTTCCTCCTTCTGCCTTAGATGTGCTTTTCTGAAGCACTGAATGAACTGGTGATTTCTAGGGCACAGTAACAATAAGAACAAATGTAACATTGCAAAGATGTAAACCATATGAAGAGTGGCTGAGCATGATCCAGACTGCAAGCCTGACATTAGCATGTGAAGCTGAAATAGTTTCCCCATTACCATGTCTTAAGAGAATGAAATTAAACAGTAAGGACTTTGGTTGGTTCCTGATTTTCTATACTGCGAAGTACATCATAAGTCCTTAGCAAATGAGCTACAACAATTGCCAGCCTTCTGTAATAAATCAACATTTAATTACCAGTTTGACAGGTCATAGAAGTTTAAAAAGAAGTTGGCAAATTCAGAACAAGAAGGTTTATCAAGCTACCCTTATTTTCTCTGCTGTTTAACCCAATCCTAAACAAAGTTGCATGTCAAGGTTTTATAAACAGCTGGCTAAATTATCATGCACTGAACAACTTAAAAAAGCAATGTAGAGATAAATTATTTCAGTAAAAGTATTATTTAAAGTTTTTTACTTCTACCAGTATTCCTGTCAGTAAGGGTATTTGATTTCCATTTACATGCTTTGGAATCTGAGATGGGGCTTTATTATGTTTTTTTCATCAAACCTAAACAACATTAGTTACACCATCAAATTTTCAGAAAGGTTTTGTTTAAAAATCCATTTCCAGATGGTCTCTGTGATATGAAGGCAATCATGCATGAAACAACAGATTTCCTATGGTAAATATGTTTATTTACTTACTTATTTACTGTGGATTTTTAGGACAGATGCAAAGTTGTCATTATTTTATAGTGTATTTTACTGTTGAAGTCGCTTTGTATCAGTGGTGAACAAGTAGAATATAAGGAATAAAATCATCATGTTCACATTTTTAGTAGGTCAGAAAATAAATGTATCTCAAACTGTATCTTTCAAAGGGATATTTTAGGGAATTTGGGAAAACACAGTAAGTCCTCAGTAGAATAAATTGCATATTCAAATTACTTAGCTTTTTATTTACTAATTTTTATATCAAATCCCTTGTGGTAATTATATTTAAAATAGTTTTATTTTAGATCATAATTTAGGTTTTTGGGTTTTGTTTTCCTCGTTTCTCGCTAGAACAATGATAGTTCTGTAAAATGCTAATTTTTAAAAGTAGTATCCATTCACAGAGGCATTTCTTGACATGCTGGCCTTTCAAGGATTACAGCAGAGCAACTAGTTCTGGTAACTTTTCTGTAACGTGGGCATGTTCTGTAAAACTAGTGTGTTCTATAAAATTAGTGTTTAGAATAAAACACTAAAATTTTTTTTTTTTTTTTTTTTTGTGAGAGGAGGGGGTTTATCAGCAGATGTCAAATAGCTAACTGAAATTATGGATCCTCTGAATGAGAATAGGTTCTCTAAGGTGGCTTGTCCCCATCAGTCCCTAACCAGAGCCCAGGCCACCAGCAGGGGTGCAGGTGTCAGCAGCTGCTCCTGTCACAGGCAGAGTGGGGTGCTCAGCAGTGTTTAACTGACAGTGTCACAAGGCCTTTAGCAAGAGTGAACTGAGTGATTTATCACAATTCAGCTTATGAGTTGCATAGTTCAATCATCTATCTTCATAAAATGCTGGTGACAGCCTCTACTGTGCATCAGAATGTTGCTAACCCAAGTAAGATGCAAAGATGATATGTTTTCATGATTTATTGCCTGTGGGCCCTGTAATTACTAATTATGCATATGACAGACCACCTAATGCATAAAATGCAGCAGAAAACCTGCAATGAAAAATTATAATAGCAGTGCAGATCAAGTTCTTATTGAAAAGAAACTTTACAGTAAGGAGGGAGATGAAATTTTCTGATTCCAAAAAAACCATATTTGCATTAGGAATTTTTAATAAAACTGCAGAAAAGGAAAAAAAATCTACTAGATTTTAACCTCTCTATTTTCCATTGTGGTCTCACTTCTTCTTATTTAAAAACTAATGGAATTATTAACAAGGGAGTGGACAGAAAATAAAAATTGGAAAAGACACCGTAATTAAATATAATTCATGAAGTGTCACCTTATTCCTAAGTATCATAGACAGAATAAACTATTAATTTCCTAATCTTTTCAGATCAGTCAAAATTTCTGGTAAAATTGATTTCTTCCTTTGCCTACTAGAACAAAGACAAAATAAAACAAATGTAAATACATTGGTGAAGTAAAAAGCAATAATAATAAATTACAATTTTGTGGTCAGCAAAGAGTTTAAAAAGCTTTTGAAGTGTGTGTTGGTATGGTAAGAAAACTGTTGAACTGTTAGAATCAATCATTTTTCCCCTTAACAGAATGCCTGAAGGAAAAAGAAACAAAAAAACCCAAAATTGTAGTCTACGTACAACCTTCATACTTGAGTTAGAATCTTTGGCTTTAGTGCCTTCTTTAGAAATTTTAAAAAAATTAATTCTATAAAAATTCTATAAAAACTTATCTACTCTACAAACTGCTGGTCCTTCTATTCACACAAAGATTGATGCAGATGCAGGAGTGGAGCTGCATTTCAGGGCAGAAGTTTGTTCTAACTTACTTGATGCTCAGGAGTTATTAATTTAGCTTGATTCCCTCACTGTCAGAACAGATTCAGTAATTATGAGTGGGTACAGTATATGTAACCTGAGTTGGAAGCAATATTTTTATCATGAAATCTAGTAGTAATGGTGACCAGGAAAAGTGAATGCCTCTCCATTATAAGGATTTTGATTGTTACAGGCTGGTAGGTATGAAGGATACTGCAGCTCATCCAATCCAGCTCCATGAAAACTTGGGGTTTTCTGTATGTTGGCCTAAATTCTCATCTGGTACAGATAACTGGAAGTTCAGGTCTTCAGCAGAGGCATTTTGAATTAGCTCACCATTGTGATTTCCTCATCAGTGGCATTAACCCCAGCTGAACTCCCTGTACCAAAAGGCAAAAGAGGTATTTGTTTGGCTCTTTAACTCTTATTATTTCTGAGACATATGATTTTATAGTTGTAATGATAACATCACAGCTTGAGATCTCTCAATCCCTCTGATCCTGACTAGCAGATACTTGTATCATGTGCATGTGGGTATGCATCAGTGTGTTTCTCCCATGTCAGCTTTCCCAGTGTCCTATGAATTATATTGACAGGGCTGCTCTGTTCCTGGCTCTCCTCTCTTACAGCCAGTGGATTCATTCTGCATTTCAAAGGTAGCTCCTCTAGGACCCAGCGCTGTAACTGCTTAGCTCTGATCTCATTGCTGTGCTGAAAGATCCACTGCTCTGTGGCTGTGTTTGTAAGAACTGCCTTTTCTCTCTTACTGGGTGTGAAGTCATTCCTCATTTTCCACGAGTCTGGGGAAACTCCACTGACATTCACAGTTCATCTAATGCTATATTAAGGAGCAGAAAAATAGGGCACTGTTTATTTGAAGAATTGATGGTCTGATACCTTTTCAAAGGTGTGAGGTTGTAATTTAAACAATGTATTCCTCTTTGACAACCCCTAGTGAAAAATGCATGTGAGAAGGAATGCTGCCATATCAAATTTAGAGGGAAGCAGAGGAGCTGGAGGCATTTTCAACTTTCTTCACTTCTTAGAACTTCTTTTATGCTGAAAGGCTGCTTTTATTAGATACTTTCTCATACATGAACACAGGAAATACACTCTTAAAACCTAGGACAGAGTAATGGACAGAGTCAGAGTACAGGCTATCTTGGCACTGAGATCTAGCTTGCATTTCCAACAGTCTGTGAAAGGCAATATTCAGTAAAATGTAAAGCAGTCATGCAATGCTAGCATTTTAAATTGTGTTTTATGGTTTTCTTGGAAAACCACTCCCTAAGATCCAAATACTTTTTTTGTGTCTGCCTTTGAGACAGAATATATTTCATGTTTACTTGCTACTGTGCTCTTTACAAAGAAGACAGAATGTATAATAACAATATTGTCCTGTACAGACAGGACAAGAGGGCATAGCCTCAAGCTGTGCCAGGGGAGGTTCAGACTGGATGTTAGGAAGAATGTTTCCACTGAAACTCTGTTTAAACATTGGAACAGGCTGCCCAGGGAGATGGTGGCATCATCATCTCTGGAAGTGTTCAAGGAACAACTGGAAATGGTACTTAGTGCTGTGGTTTAACTGCTATGATGCTGCTCAGTCAAGGGCTGAACTCAGTGATCTTGGAGGTCTTTACCAGTTTTAGTGATTCTATTATTCTATTAAAAAATAACTTTAGTTGAGAAAGTGGATAACTTGAAATTATCATTATTTAACACTTTATTGTTGTTCATTAATGCGAGAAACAACTGCTCACTTTGAAAATTTAAAGAGGTTTTTAAACCTTGACAAACATACAACAAAGGACTACATAAGGAAAAAGCTGCAGCGCTGGGAACTGCCCCTCATGGATACCACATGGTCGGTTCATCTTCAAGATGGATGTTCAGACTTTTATACCCCTGGGGTTGCATCAGCCAGCCCTGGCTCTTCCCAGAGTCTGTCAGTCAGCTCTTCTGTGCCATTTATTGGTGGAGACTGCTTTCTTGTAACTTGATTGGAGATCAGGTGTTGTCATGCCACAACCCCTAAGCACCAAGCTTTTCCATTCCCAATTGCCCCAGGTAAGGGACACATGTGCTGCCTTCTCTCTACCTGTCCCAGACAACCCAGGCTGTCTGATGGCAACAATACAGGGGGGGAAAGGAAACTATGGGGAGAACAGAGGACATCTAAACTACAGTAACATAACTATGCATCACTAAAGCTTTTCTTAATATTCACACAATATTCATCCCTTAATTGCAACAGCCAATCATTTTGTTATCCATCTATAACAGCTAAGAACTTTATTGTTTATTTTTCTCTGTCAGCTTTCTGGTTTTGAAGATACACCTACTTAACACAACAGAAATAGGGATCTGGGACAGCAAATACACACAAATTATGGAGAAAATATTTTCTTCTTGGAGCAAGGAGCATCTTGGACTTCTCCCTTGCAGAGTGCTACGGCAGGGTTTTATCACTTTTTCCTTAGGGATCCTGATAGAAGAGAACAGGCTGTTTTCCTTTTGAATCAAGATCCCAATGTCCAAAGCAAATGCTTTCAACATTTTAGACCTGGCTCAGTCTTCAGTAGCAAGCAGTGCAGCACAATAGGAGTGAGCAACAGAGCAGAACAGTTCATGCTGAGACCTCAAAGTCCATGCAAAGTCATTTGCACATGAGTTGGAGTTTGGGCTTCATTTCATCTGAAGAAAATACAGCCCTCAGGCATGGAGAGTTAAACTAATACAAAAAAAGTCCGGTGCGAGGGGACAAGTGCAAGATTTGCTCTATACACACACTTCAGCAACAAACTAAACCACAATTCAGTTTGCATGTAAACCTTTACCTCCACCTTTATAGGACCCTGGTTCAAGCACAAAACTGTCTTCTGCTGTGCAGAGTTCTCTGCATTTGTTTTTGGCTGCAGAACTGGTCTGCAGCAAGGTTAAGTCCAGCCTCAATGTGTGACTAACAGGATTTCAACCACCCTATGGAAAGTCATTCAAATAAAATCAGTTTTCATATGTTTGGTTCTGGCAGTGGAATATTCCAGGTTAAAAAAAAAGGCTTTAAATAAAAAATTGTTTAATGTAGCTTGAGTTGAATTAAAAAGAGATCATGAAGAAACACTAATAAATTGGCTGTTGGTATTTGCTAGATAATGCCAACATTTATTAATTTCTTCTGGTGGGAGCAGTGGCTTTGATTTTCTACAGTTTATGCCTCTGGAATAGAGGCAGAGGTATGAGCAAATCCTTGTAAAAAGTGCTATATTTAATTTAGAAGAAAAAAATTGCAATGTTTCTCCTATTTGCTGTGAGGGACCTATGTACAATGAAGATAAAACTGTAAACAGAATTTTTGTATAATAGTATTAAGTTACAAAAGAGGGCTGCTATGCAAACTTCCTTTCAAAAACTCTGGAGCCTAGAGCTTTCTGTATCTTCTAAGCAGGAGCATAGTGAAAGTGTTGCAGGTGCTGATTTGAAAGTATTGCCAAATGAGCAACATAAAAGCTGGTTTTGTGTACCACAAGTTAAGTGAGAAAGCTCAGTCACCTCTTCTCCCATCATATACTTCAAACTCTCAGTCATGCATTGATGACCACAAAACATGCATTGAAAAAACTGTTTGGATATCTGAGACATATTTAGTCTTCACTTTGCCAGAGTACTTTAAGATGTGCCCAGCTTTTATACCCTTGAGTAATCTCCGACTAAAAAATGTTTTTTAAATATTCTTGTTGATTCAGAGCCCAGGCTGGTAAGCTTGTCTCAAGCATTTAAAATATCAAAACAATGTTACACTTGATTTTAGCTGTTGGTCAAGCAATGTCAATTTCCTTTTAGTTCAATGGAGTTTTTTCTGCTTTTTCTGTACCTGCTTTTTTCTTACCAACAAAACCCTTTGCACTGAATTATGTTCTGTTTGCAATTTAAGTATGCTGCTTACACCAAAGTGAAAGTGTTTAAGTTGGGAACTAGTGAAAAAAATCTAGGGAAATACCACTAGTCTATGTTTCTGAATCTTCCCTGCATACTTCAGTACTGTGAAATTAAAAGTTACAGATTCACTTTTCTCCCCTGTCTGGAATATCTACTTATTTTATTTTTTTACATTGTTTAGCCAGCATGAATGTGCCAAAAATAAGGACTTTCTCTGTCATGGTTTTGTAGGCATCTGGACTTGATTAGTCCAAAGATAAGACAAAATACTGATGTTTAGTTGCTCTATTCTTTTCAAATTTAGCCCTTCGAATAATAAATATGCAATAAATATAAATTGTAATGATACAAAAGGGTCTCAAATTCAGAAAGGCCTTCTCAAATAAAGTTTAACAAAGTATGACAGAATAATAGCCACAAAACAAGTATCTTACTTAAAGTTTCATAAGATGGAAAGTACTGGTTAGGTCACTTATCAAAATGTTAAGATGCTTAGTGTATAAAAATAATGATTCAGTGCAGTATGATTAAAATTATTAAATGAAATTAAAGATTTATAAGTATAATGATGTTTCTAAGATGGTTTACTTCTTATAATTCACAAGGGAAAAAAGAAAACAATTTTCCAGAAAAAAAAATCTAAAGGTTTCATTTATAAATTGGGTATGTAGGAAAAGTGGAGTTAAATTGCCAGATTTGATTACAATTATTGACATTGCTTGACTCCTAATAATAGATCATATTTTGAATTAGTATGTTCCTAGTTCTAAGTAAGGAAAGTTGTTTTTATTCTAGGTGCTCTTAGATGTAGGTAAATGTCTTCAGGTCTCAATGATGATGATTGTCTGGGTATGGAGGACGATGCTGTAAGGTAATTATAGTGTGGCCAGGTGAAAGGCAGATAAAGCTAGATGGTGATCTGCACATAGTTTTGGGGAGTTTAGATCAGTTGTGCTACGTAATAAGTAAAATGCTAAGTTAGCATTTTTATATATATTTTTATAATACACTAAGTTTTATTAGTGATGGTCACTCATGGATAATGCGTGACCATTGCCTGTTTCTTGGTAAAGATTTATCCAGGAACCCTTCACGGGGTTGACTGCCATTGAGCATTTGTCTTATGCAATTCCAGGGCAAAGCTTGCATTTTGAGAGCCAACATTTCCTGATGTGATATTGACTGGAATAGAAGAAGAGGGCAGTGGCAAATTTGTGTTTGATCTCTAACAGCATTCTTTCTGTAAGCTAAGCTGAAACACGTATCAATATTCTAATTTCCAATTGTATGTATTTTTATGTCAATGGCAAAATTTAACAATTTAATTTTAGTTTTTTAATGAGAATAAAGTGTGCGTGAAGAACAGAAGAGAGAGAAGAGAAAAATCCTGTGCTTGAAAAACTAAAATTGTTTCAGAAGTTGTACAAGATTCTGCAAGTGTCTAAATTTAGAATTTGTAAATGTCATTCAAGAGCAAACATTATTTTATCTGTTTTTTATTACTTTTCAGTAAGAGAACAAAAAGAAATCTTTATGAATTTGACCATTATTTGCCACATTTATGGTTCATTCCATTAAAATCACTAGTAGCCAAGCCTTTTATAAGAATATGTTTGAATATTATAAAGACTCTGCAGCATTGTAGATTTATGTATTTGTCATATTTTCTTTTTCCTGCACAGCAGTATTAACTGTGGAAACAAGAAAATTACCTGCCCTTTTCAAAATGAGTCCTATACATACAAGGCTAGAGATGCATATAAAGCTGAATTCTCATTTTTTCTTCTCTGGATAATGTTATGTTTAACTTGCAGAGCAAAACCAGTATAAATTAGATATCACCAAGAGGCAAAATTGGAACATTTTTCCAACTACTCACCTTAAAAAAGAACTCTGAGCTTAAACATGAGGACAAAATTTAACATAGCTGTTTTGTTTCTGTTGGAGAACAAGGTTTTTTATCATCAAAATACCTTCAAGGACTGCATTTCACTGTTTTATATTACTGCTCATCGGGTTAGCCAAAAAATGAATAAAAATTAAAATAAAAACATATTTTCTGAATCAAAAGTCCTAAAACAAATTATATATTTAGTTAGCTTATTGAAGAAACTATCTAAAATATTATTTTTGGAGGAGCTGTGATTTTGCTTTTCCGATTTAAAATTACAATTAACTAAATACAAAAAAAGCACAGATCATGTAATTGCATCTGGTGATTATATTTTATCTTTTTCTGATTGAATATTCATGGCATATACTGCTGTATATTTGAACACAGCTGAATGTTTCAAACCAAACATTGTTGGCTTTTTTTCTTATAGTCAGAAATACTAGTGCACAGTTGTACTGAGTTGGTGAGGGATTAGCCAGGAATAACAATTACACCACTATCCTGAAAAGTGGTTCTGTCTGGCTAAAGTGAAAGCAATAAAAAACCTTTCCCTTTGCCTTCAGGCTGAGGATGAGGGCTTCATCTCCTAGTAGAATATGCAAGAAATTACAATACAAAATATTTTCTACAGCAGTGGGAACTAACAACCCATATGCAGCTGCATAGCCTTGCATTGCTCCAGTGCTTCATGGAGATAATGATGATATTCTTTCCTTGTTTTCTTCTTTACATTTGAACTAAATTTTGGGTTACAGTCCTATATCAAAATTAATGCAGTGTTCTGTTCTGATGTGGCAGATGTTATGGTGTTAACTTCAGAAGAATTTTGCCCAGGTACATCAGCAGACTGTATAAGCTAGCACTCATTGGTAGTCACTGCATGGGTCAGTACCTTTGAAAGGAAGATTTGATCATACAAGGTTATCCATAGAAGAATTTGAAACTTTTGCTACTATAGTTTTCCCTGAGGCAAAACTCAACCAGATGTTATCTTTCTGAATTCTCTATTAAACTCCTGTACTTTTTTAGTATTCGTTAATCTAGTTCTTCTTCCATGTCTGTAATAAGCAAAACATCTGTTTCTTCTTGTTCAATCAAAGTGCCTAACTCAAGAGTCCTACTTTTTAAATAATGTCATTTAAATAGAAAACCTACAAAGAGAGAATGCATTTCATTAAGATATTTAATCTGCATATGAAACCATCTTTTCCAGAACTCACTAGGGAATTTGTGGTGGCAGCAATATGCAATTCTTTTTTTTTTTTTTCTCAACTTGCATACTAAAAAAAGAGTAAGAAGAAAAGGAATGCAAATAAATATATGTATCAGCTCAGATAAGGAAATTAAACTGCAATGAGAAGCCATCATTGTGCATTTGGGATGTAGGTCATCCTAAACTTTCCAGCTAAAAATTCTTTTATTGTAAGGAGACATGATCTCCTCTTATTAATGAGTCTCGGTTTACAGAAAGATCTCAGCAAGCAAAAATAATCCTTATATAGATGAGGCTTGTAATAAAATATTACAATAGAAACAGGTCATGCAGCTATACAAATGTATGCCCTATTTTATATTATATATATATATATATATATATATATATATATATATATATATATAAAATACATCATATATCCCAATAATAATTTAAGTTCCTGACACAAATCATTGTGCCATTTATAAAGGAGGGTTAACACTCCTGCTGCTAATACACATAAATAAAAAAATCAGATAAAATCAGTAGTAGAGATAAAAGATGCTTTTAGTGTTTTGACTGGGGAGCAAAATTCTGTAAAGAAAATAGTATTTGCTGAGTAGTAATGAGCAATCCTCATTAGCATTCATCAGTTAACTCTGCAGGAAAAAAATGTACCAGTAAGTTTTCTAAGCAAACATAAATTTGTACAAGAATTTTTGAGACAACTTTGAGCCAGAACAGTTGGGAATATTACTGTCATACTGCAAAGCTCCATGAGGATGGGTAATACCTTTAGCTAAGTAAACAGCCTTTATTTATGATTATTTTGTATCAATACACTGAAGAGTTCATAAAGCAGAAACAGTGTCATCTTTCAGGGACTGACAGGAATGATGCTAACTTGTAAGGGCAGATATTTTTAATTTAGTCAAAACAGCAATGCTTTTCCAATCATGCCTCTAGCAAGCAGCTTACAGACAGCAGTGTGTTCCCTTGCTAAATCTTGCTAAATGCTGTGCACACAGAGAGAGAATGCATGAAATCACTTTTGCTCTTAACCTGCAGCTCTCCTCATGCTCTCATTTCCTGATCTGCTCAGGAGAACCACCTGCTCTGCTCATCCACCTTCCCTCCACCTGCTTTTTGCCTTGAGTCATTGTAATGTTCAGTTTCTCAGCGTGCTGCTGGTGAGCTTGGGGGGTTTTCCCTTCACTGCACATGGAGACGGCACAGTACATACACAAAATACAAAAGTACAGATTAAAATAACTGACATATTTTGCATCTCATGCCATATTTAACTTAAAAAGCTTTTCTCATTAGTGCTTTCAGTTCATTCTTTTATGAAGGAGTATCCTCAAGAGGTGAGGATGGTGAGCTTAGCTTTATTATGTGAAATACAGTGAATTTCCAATGTCATAGCACAGTCATCTGTCTCTAGCTCCATCAGTTGTCATGGTGGGTTCTCTCACTCCCACTCCTCAACAGGGCAAGGACTGAGAATTTCATGGAGTGAGATAAAGACAGGGAGATCATGTACCAATTACAGTCACAAGCAAAACAGACTTAGCTTGTGAAAATTAATTTAATTCATTGCCAATTAAAATAGATACAGATAGTGAGAAGCAAAGCCAATCATTAAAACAACGCCTTTCTTCCTCCTTCTTCTTAAAGCTCAACTTCCTCAGTCAGAACTCTTCTACATCCTCTTCCTGAGCAGCACAGGAGGGGATGCAGGGGTAAGACCAGGACTCTGCTGCTCCTGCTCTCTTGAGCTGTTGCTCTGCTCTGGTGGCCAGGGCCCCTCCCTTCCCTGCTCCCGCTCTCCCTTGGAGCTGGCAGGGCCATTTCTGTCCTGTTTTCCCTCACCTCTCCCTGCCTGGGGCTGAGGGGCTTGGCTGTGCTCAGCTGTGCACCTTCTTGTCTCATATACTGCTGTGTCTTGGTTTCTGCAATGTCCCCCTTTCCAGAGAGTGTTTTAGATATACCTCCCTTTGTGATGAACAGCTCATGCCACTGCTTTTGTGCCCCGTGTTTTAATAGCCAACTCTTAATTTTTGTCCAGGAGTCTCTAGTTGTTGTTACTCAGTTCAAGATAATACTAAATACCTCGATAAAAATATAAAATAGATTTTTTTAATATTAGGTCATCTCAGGCTGGAAAATTGGGTTTTAAGTATGTTCTAATAAGCTTCAGTTGTAGTAGCACATGCTGTAATAAATTTGGTTTTGAAGTCCATAAATAATTGGGTATTTTTCTTTCTTCGTTTATTATCAGTAAAGAATAATTTTATCTATGTTATAATTATATGTTTTTCAGTTTCTTCTTTTTCAGGAGTAATGAAAATAGAGAAAAAGCTTACAAACAAAGAAAAATTCCCTCATATTTGGTATATTAGGTCTTTCTTCTGTTCTTACTTTAGATTGAATAAACTTACAAGCTTTAGTAGTAACATTTCTTACTGATACATTTTCAAGGGGCTTCTGCCACTTTTATTCATACTAATGAATTTTCTGAGAATATGAGAACAGCCCCCTATTTTATTTCACAACTTGATCTCATATTTTAAACAAAGATGCAAAAACACTAGGGGAAAAAATATTCATCCAATGTTTGGGTATATCTCTTTGCTGTGATTATTGTTCTTTGTTCATGGAAGGTAACATTCTTTTAAATATTTTGAGAAGTTATGTTGCATTATACTTCTGCTGACATTTTGCTTTCCACTTAGTTTTAGAAACAGCTTATTACATTGCATTGTGCTTCATTTTGGCAAATGACATTTTGCTAAGGTGACTTTATCTAGGTGGAGAAAATATTGCTTGTAAGAGATGCCAAAACTTGCAGTTTGCTTTTACTACAGCATTTGCTAGTCGTTTGCTGACCCAGCATAACCTGTCTGCATGGAAATGAGTAGAACAAACCAGCACCCTTTGGCAGTTCTCAATGTGCCAGGCAAGCTGGCTTTCTGCCAGCTGCTGCAGACAACATTAGAAGTATGCAACTTCTGTAGGTTTTAAAAGATCTGAATGAATGAACAATTCAATCTCCTTTACTGCTGCCAGTATTTGGAGGATGGTGCTCCCATAAGATTGTGGGGTTTTCAGACATTTGCTGGTTTTGAAGTTCCTCTGTGATAGTATCTTCCTCTGTCTTCCTCTTCTCTGAGTAGCCCTACATCCCAATTAGCTGTGAATTCACTACCTACATGAGCCTTTTCCCCTCCTATTTTTACTTTCCTTTTTCTTGGAAATATCTGTAACAATATCTGCCTAACATGAGCATAATGTGCCCTTTGGCACTCTTACTCACTATAGTTAATGGATGAATCAATATCTTTTCCTTCTGAGCTTAATCATAGAATCAATTAAGACATATTCTTTATTAGTAAAATGCAGAATATGGCCTTTTGATAGGAAAGGTGAGTGATAACATCTGTAGTTAGATTCTGTTATGCCTGTGAGCCTGGACACTTCAGTAGTTCCAAGACTTGTATTTATGATATAATGTGGATTTCTTTGTAATTGTCACTTTAATAACAATACCTCATTATCCCACTAAAATGATTTCATTTCTGCAGTAACCTTTATTAAACCTTATATAATGAGCCTGTGAAAAAGACACACAAAACACTTAGAGATAGTTAATATTGGAGTAAGTAAAATGTTGCAATGTTTTTTTTGTTCTTCATAGGCTCTGGTCTCAATGATGGGCAGTGGCATGAAGTTCGATTCCTGGCTAAGGAAAATTTTGCTGTCCTCACCATTGATGGCGATGAAGCTTCAGCTGTTCGAACTAACAGTCCTCTACAAGTCAAGACGGGAGAAAAATATTTCTTTGGAGGTAAAAAAATATCAAATACATTCCTAAAGTGTGGTTGTCTTTTAATGTATATAACAGGTGAAATTGAGTTCAGGATGTAATTCATTTGTGTGTATCTTATTATGGGGTAAAAGCCTAGGTGTACAATACTAAACTTAATTTCACTTCCAATCTAACTTGGAATGATTTCTCAGATCTCTGAACATTTCAGAGAAAGGAGACTCGATAGTTTAAACAAAAGGCATCAAGTGGAGAAATAAATTTTTTAAGTTTGACATCCTGAAGAGAAAAAAAGAGAAATCATTGTTCAGGATAGGCCCTGATATTTTTGCTGGTATTTAAGCTCTAACATGACTGTGGATAGTTGAGAAGCTCTCATAGGTTGAAGCCTTAGACTGTTCAGTATTTTTGTTTGTTGACAGTCCATACGCTAAAAAAAGAATGACTTTGATATTTATTGTGGTTGGTTTTCTGTGTTAGCATTATGAAAATCAAAAAAGGCCATCAGAACTCTTTGAGTTTTTTAAACTGACATTTAAATTTCTATATTAAAAAGTGTCTTTGTGTGTTAAAAATATTTTTGATCCAAAAAAAATGCAGGTTGCACTTTTGAAGTGTGCCACACATTTGAGGTGGAACACGAATTTTTCAGACAGAGAACATAAATTTTAAAAGCAGAATTTATCAGTGTTAAGAATTGATTTCTTTAAAACTTACAAGGTGCATGTCTAATAAAAATAAAATAAAAATGTGATACTATAAATAGTCATAACATTACCCAAGGAATGGAAAATTTAGTGTTACATGAAGTACTCTAAATAGAAAGGGAAAACAGTAATTTCAAGGTTGTTTGCATTTCATTGTTATCAAATTAAAGGTCTGTCACAAGAGTTAAACTTCCTGTTGCTGTAACATGCCTATTTTCCAATATCCATAATTCAGCTAATACTCTATTTTAGCCTATTGCCTCAAATAACAGTTCTAGTATAGCCAGTTTCCACATGCTAAAGTGTGAAAAATATTTTGTTGTCAAAACATAGTATGTTCAATTTGTCAGAACAATCTGTGACATTCTAATTAAATGAAGTTATTAAGCACACATAGGAGACAATAAGAAAAGCTGTATATAATGCATCAAGTGTTAAATTCTGTAAATTTTGATAGGTAAAATCCCCAGATCACTATTACCTTTCTGGAGAGAGATTGACTGATTTCTTCTGAAATGTCTTTTATCTCTGTTTCTCTGTCTTTGAGGGACAGATTGACAAGTTTCTCCAGGTAGCTTTTATGTCCTTTCTTGGTCAAAAGGCAGGTTGATTTGTTGTAATTTCAGTTGACTATGAAATTTGCTTGATTTGTCATTGCTGACCTGCACTTTATAATTCCACTATTCTTCCATAAAAAACAAGTGTGCATGCAGATATTGTTCTAGTGGGATATGGAAGTCAATCATGAAATCCCTGAAGTCTCATTCCCACATCTGTTCATGCAAATACATGGTCCTGTTACACAAACTATGGGGTGTTTGTTTTTCCTTAGTATCTTTTGTCCTCTGAAAGGTCTTCTAAAGTTATGTCAAAAGAACAGTGGTGTCCTAACCTTCATGTCCCAAGTTTATTTCAAAATCTGCATTTTCAACACTTTCCTCACTCACATAAACTCAGAAGCTGTGAATCTGAGGAAGCTTAACTTATAGAACCCATTTATAATATTATGGTCCCACATGAATATTTTGATATAAATGTATGTTATGTATTTATGTATATATAAATAATACATTAAAGAATGCAACTTAAAGACAGTCTTTTGGAGGCATGTTAGAAACCTAATCTTTATATTCATGACCTGCATCTTATAAGGCAAAGGTATTTTTGTTCTGTTCCCTCCAAATGCACGTGTGCCTCCTTACTTGTCTTTAGAAACACTCAAAGTCATGGCTTTAAGCAAACAACATTTGCAAGAGGCTGTAGAGAAGGAGAATAATGAAGAATCTCAAACATTTGGGCCAGGTGGTAATCAAAGATATTCTCATTAATTTCCTTCGGAATAAGTACAGATAAGAAAGCATCAAACACTTTGCTGCAAATACACATAGTTGTTTAGGAAGTGATAGCTCCTTGAATTCAGAAGGCAGTAGCCATCTGCACAATGCTAGATGGCTGGCAGAAATAATTATCAATTCTGTCGTGATGTTTTCATTGTGAAAAATTAATCTACATTTCTTTGCTAAAGAATTGAATATGATAATTACAGATACACTGTTAAACCTTTGTATTATGAAATATAAACATATATAATAGATGCAAAAGACAAATTATGAGATTTAAAGATAGCAGTGTTATGATATTCATCCAATCCCACTGCTATATTTCTTGACCTTTCAAAATACTCAGTCCATTGAATTTGTGTTTGGAGAGGCTGTACAGCATTTCTAGCATGCTCTGAGCACTCTTTGATGGCCTACTTCATCTTTGAAGGAGCTACTATATGTTGGCATGTGTTTTGTTCTCCGAAGTTTCCCTTTCTCTGATTCCAAAATAAGTGAGCCTCTTCATTTTCCTGTTTCCTGATGTCAATACAACAAATGTATACTATAGGCAAAGTTACTATCTTTGCTGAAGAAAAGATTTAGAAGTTGCATTTCAGCACTGCAGTACAATATTTTCTCAAAAATGCTTGTCATTGACCAGCACAGCCAAATTTTTACAACACATGTAGTACCATTTGAATAAAGGAGATGTGGAAATCAGAATATTTTGTGACTTCTGCTTGTAGAATTAACTTTTCTAGTTTTGAAAAACTAGAAAATTACTTAGTACATTTACTAGTAAGTAAATTATAGGAGTATTATTCATTTCACTGTCAGAGAATATTATGTTCAGTACTGTTGAAATCATTTTTCCCCTTGCTTTGTGCCTCTTCAGTGCTATCTCCCAGGAATACTGAGATCCTCCCAAAGGACAGACAGTAGTGACATTTTATTCAAGCCTAAAGACTAAGGGGAAGTTGTGTAAGATGAGCCATTTCTGTAGATTGTGGGAGGGTGGGTGCTAATTGCCTATGACCCTTCTGTATAACTTATTTTCTGCCCACTGGTTTTATTTTCCTTCTTTTTCTTCTCTTGAATTTTTCTTTTTGGAAAAACGTGAATTTCCCTTCCCTACTAAGCTCTAGAGAATAATGTTTCTTTGTTGTTTCCAATTATCTGCATAAAACAAAGAAACAGAACAGAGTAAGTGAATCACAGAGTGAAAATGAGTCCATTAACCTCATTTGCACTGTTGGAGATAAAGGGCTTTTGTGAAGCATCCTAAGCTTTCACCAAACCACCTAATAGCTGCCTGATGTCCATAGGAAATATTTGATTAGAGACATAATTTTAACTTGATTCTATGGCATTTCTTTTTAATTGTGTCTACTTTTCCTCTCCTTTTCACTGGCTGAAGGATGGGAGAGTTTTTAGTATGAGTGCTAAATTTTCATTGAGATCAAAGGTATGCTGTGAGCATCAGTCAATCCACTCTGTGCTGCTTTTTCTGACAAGCAAAGATGAAGGGAATATGCAGTAAGTTTCCTATGGGACACCAGTCTGAGGTGTATAGAAAGTCCTCCCTTTCTCTGCAAAACACATGAAGTCTTGTTCCTGGAGTAGAATTTTGAAAAATTGTGCTGGTCTAGAAGTCCATAAAATCAGAGGTGATGGAAGGAGGAGGGAATTTTAGAAGAAAAATTACCTTCCTCTATTTCAAATTTCCTGGACTCTTCTATGAACATTCTCTTCTTAAAGATCTTTTGTGGTGTGTCTAAATTTTTCATTGTTACCCATTGTTATAATTGTGTGGATTGTTTTCATTAACAGCCATTACAGTCATGGCCACAGTTCCTGGGTAGTGTCACTGGCATTTGAAAAGCATCTGGAGTATCATAAATGCAATTATTATCAGATAGGAAGGGGTCACTTTGTTGGTTTTTTTTTTTTTTTGTTTGTACATGTTTCTCTGACTCAAATTCAAATTTGTTCAGCAAAACAACAAATAAATGCAACCCAGCTAATGGCAATTCATGTTATCTGTTACCTAAAAAATAAAAAAGTCCCAGCTGACTTCATTCCTGCAAGACTGAAAATTCTTGCATATAAATAAGTAACAGTGTTTGGTTGAATTTCTATTTTTGCCAATCTTTTCTGCAGATTTTTTGTATGTCAGGGCTTCGGTTTTGCTGCCCATTTGTTGTTTGTGGTGGTTTGGGTTTTCTTTTACATGTATGACCACAAGACAGGATGCTCAAATTTGCATTTCTTGCGGAGTCTTGAGTGTGTTTTGAAATCTTTCTTCTCATGATCATAACACTACTGTAAACTCAAATAGAAATCTATGAGGAGAAGACAGAGGAAATTCCAAGTAACTCAGGATATAATGTGATTTTTGTGTGTCTTCAACATTCATCTTCAGGTATTCTCCCAAGTCAGACCTACGAAATAATGGTAAACACATGAAATGGAAATAAAAGACTTGGAATAGGTCATATATTTTAACAGCCCTCATACCTTGGATTGTTAAATCTGGAATGTTTATAAGTCAATACACGAGCAAAGAATGCAGATATGCTTAATTTATAAACATGAGCAAAGAAAGGAAGTGCTTGTAACAAGTAAAAGAAAAAAAATTAGATGGCAGGCAATTATAAACCTCTCTCTGGTATTTAGTACCTGATTGAAATTCTTTATTATTTCATCATCTCACTTGTACTATAAATGAGCGAAACACAACTGAGTTCACATTCCCTTTATACAGCTGACAGAACTGAAGGGAGTCGATCATCATTTCCCATTGACTCTTTGAGATTTATGCTTTTTTCATCATTTTATGTTTTTGTCTATTTCATTCAGATATTTTGAAGGTTAGAAAAATGAGGCCAAGTAAAATAATAGTGACTTTCTGTGACTAATTTTTCAGTCATGTCAGTGATGTCAATATGCCAATCCACCAACACATTTTATACAACAGTACAAGCAGAAATACTGGAGATAGATTGATGTCCTGAAGAAAAACAGGTGCAGGCAGAAAGCTGGTACAATGTGCAAGCAAATAAAAGATAAAAAGCATGGTAATGGCAGTTTAGGAATGTACGTATGGGGACATGAGTCTTGCTGGAATAACTTCAGCTTTTGAGTAAAAGTCTATTAAATATGAGCAATGTCTATCCACTGAAATATAAATGGATGAAGTCTTGAAAAGTGCTATCCTTGTTACAACATAAATCTCTTGTTAAGCTGAAGATTTTAGCTGCAGAATATATATCTAGAAGTTTCTCAAAAAATAAAGCATAGGAACTTAATCTCTTTTACTTCATTTTCTTCGAAGCACTAAAGCAAATGTTTGTGTGCAGCAGGAAAGAGAACATCAAAATTTTCAATACATTTTCTTTACTCTTACTGTCATTTAAAACCAAGAAAGAACAAAGAATGAGGAAGAATATATACCATAGACAGTAAACCTGCATGGACAGGGAAAGGACTAAATTGACTTTATGGAACTCTATTGTCTCTAACTCTGTGAATATATTGTTTCCTTTTTCACTAGGTATAGTCATCGTACTGTTCCCTGAGTCTTAGTCTGAAGCAAATAGTTCCAGTCTCTAAATATATTCCAGAAAATAAAAATAAAAATTGGGGAAATTCCCTATCTAATACAGATCTTGACTCCAAACAGAAAGGAAAATGCTTGTAAAAATTATCCACACCACTTCTAAAGGAAACAGTTTTGGAGAAGGAAATTTCTGTTGAGGACCCAGAAGAAAGGTATTGGAGGCACACTCAAAAGTGAAAATCATAGCTGTATTCTATATGGCCCTCCTTTATTTGCTTTATTAGGTCAAGCCAACAAGGTTTTTGGTACCAGTAAGTGAAAAAAATACTGGTAGAAGGGGAAGGGCAGGCACTTCAAGAAGCAGTGAAAGTTGGTAGGAATGTTAACCAGTACTAATCACTAGTCAGTTGTGATTAGAGCTCTATGGTTTTAGAACACTTAAAACAATGTAGCCTGTTGATGGCATTAGGAATCACAAGTATGACTGTATAAGGGTCTTCAATTGTGATGTGAAAAATAAACACATATGCTGTGGGGGAATAAAATGTAAGAAAATAAAAATAGTGCAGAAGGCAATCTCACCCCTGAGGAGTTGCAGCTGTACTAATCACCAAAGATTAGGAACAGGCCTGCCCTCATCAGGCCACAGCTGTGTCCAGTGAGGATGAGTGCTGTAAAAGAGTGGGTTAGCTGGTGGAGAAGAGAGTTGGAGTTTGTTGGCCATGCTGTGAAGAAGAAGGAGTTAAGGAGATGCCCATGAGAAATCACCAAGAAGGTATGAGAGCTTTGCGATAAGATGACAGCAATATGCTTTTCTGTTATGTAAAAGTAATCATACTTCTTAGTGGAGAATGCTAATTAATGCTGGAATAACACTTCCACATAGTTTAACTATTTCTCAAGGGTGTCCTGGCTAGGTTTGTGCACATGCTTATTGTCCACAGCCACAATTCAACAAACCTACACAGGAAAAAAAATAGAAATGAGAAAAGGTAAATTCCTGGTGCCATCAATAAGCCATACTGTTTTCAGAGGTTTTCCTTTCTTTGGGGAGTGACCTACTGATGCTCCTCAGTGGATTTTCCATAGCAAAATCTGTGATATTCCCCTTTAAAATCATAGGATCATAGAATCACAGAATGGCTTGGATTGGAAGGGAAGATCAATGCAATTCCAACCCCTTTGTCCTGGGTATGTGGTATGTTCCACTAGCCCAGATTGCTGAGAACCCCATCCAGCCTGGTCTTAAACACTTCCAGGGGCAGGGCATCCACAACTTTTCTGGGCAAGCTGTTGTAGTGTCTCACCACCCTCACAGTGAGGAAATTCTTCCTAATATCTGATCTGAACCTCCTCTCTTTCAGTTTGAAGCCATTTCTCCTCTTTCTTATAAAGGATCCCTCTCTGTATTCCTTGTGGCGCCCCTTCAGGTACTGTAAAGCCAAAATTAGTCCACCTGTAAGCCTTCTATTTCCAGGCTGAAAAATCCAGTGCTCTCAGCCTTTCCTCATGCAAGAGGTGGTCAATGCCTCTGATCACCTTGGTGACCTCCCTTTTTTCTCCCACAACCTCTAAACATAATGCAAATTTTCAGTCACATTTCAATGTTTTAAGTATGTAAATGAGCACCTGTTAATATTGTAAACAACTTTAGGCAAAAAGTTCCCTTAATGACACTGATTCTGGTGAAATTCACACAACTGACTCACTTTTCAGAGAAATCTACTTATCTAGATGATTGTGAACATTAATAACTTTTAAAGTCTGATTTAATGAGTCATGAATGCATAACAGGAGAAAAAAACCCAGATATCACCAAATGTAGTGTTTCTGAAAGTGGGAGACAAAACAAAAATGTGTTATTTAGCAAAAGGCCTGCCTGACTCATATGGTCTGAGAGGAGAATGGTTCTCGGTGCTGATTGTAAATTCTGTCACATATATGAAACCTGATTGGAGCTCCAATTATAATTACTATCTGCTGCTTCTACTATATAAGCAAGCTGCAGGTAGCCCTTTGTGTCTAGGGCTGCCAATTAAATCCTTGCATGCCTGCAGTCCCAGGTTGTTATCACCTTCTAGTGAAGACAACAAATCTCATCATATAAAAGTGGCAGTCTACAGCTCTAACAAGAACACTTATTAGTGATGCTTTTGTAAATCATGAAGCAGATTTTGAAGGCTTATATCTTCCAAAGAAAAAACTTTATTGAATCTCACAGTCAGTGGTGTAGAGCTGATTTATCTGCATAAATTGGCAAAATGGGACTGTGAAGCTGAAAGAGAAGGTTTAAAGACTTTTTTTTTTCACTTACCAGCTAAACACTGAACTTACCTGTCTAGTACTTTGCAGCAGGAAATACCAAGTTAGAGATGCACAAATCTTCAGTGTGGATTGCTGCTGGAAAGTGGCTTACTTCCCAGTTTGCATTAAATTACCTTATAAGTGTCAAAGAATGCCTGCTTTGAGTTTAATTTGGGGTAGAGAAGATTTGATAATGCAGTACTGAATATTTAATATTGATGATATCTTTAGGGAGGAATTGGTGGTTAACCAGTAAATTGCTAGACTATTTTCTGTTATTACATCCTGATAAAGACATTATCATTCAGTTTATTCACTGAATGGCCACAATCCTTTGACCCTTTTTTTTTTTTGGGAGGGGCGTGTTGGGTTTTTTCCTTAAGATAGAGCAATTTCTCTGAGATAGAATTAGTATAAATAATAACCATGAAGCTGTTAAAAACATCCTGTGTTCATGAATGAAGAAAAGAAATATGAGACTTTTGAGAAATGATGGTCATTGTCAAGGTTATATTGCAAACTGGAGGAAGAAGAAACTAGATTTGTTTCCATGGCAATAAAGAATACCCTTAGTCTCTTTGAGTTCATTGCCTATCATACAAAATGCATGCATAACTCTACTGAGAGTCCTGAGAAGTGATTTTACAGGCTTTCTGACTCTGGGGTGAGACCTGCATGCTTATCATTTGATCTAGTCCAACAAACCCAAGTGAGATTAGAGGCTGTGGCTAGTAATATGCAATGACTGAAAATCCGTTGGTAAGCAAACTTCTATTTATCAATAAAAACACATCAAATAGTGGTGCTGTGTGTAACAGTGTGCATGATATTTTTGCATTTGTGTAGGAAGTATTTTGCTTTATTCTCTAACAGCAAAAATACTCTCTAGAGGGCACTAAGGATATTTACTTGTGAATCTTTTTTCCAAGTAGATGATGAAAAAAGAAGAAAGTTCTAGTGGTGCTTGAAAATGCTTCATCTACTCTTCATACCTAAGTTTTATTTTTCTTACTGACCAGGCTTCCTGAAACACTTTCCATACTTACTTGACATTTGTAGTCAGCTTTTTGAAAACCAATTTTTATATTTGGCTCTGTAAGTTTGGATATTTCTGTGGAGCTTCAGAGTAAATGTTTTTTTTCATAATTACTTAAGCCTTTTGTGGTTTCACTTGCATCATAATAAAATGGAGTAGAATTTTGGAATAAGATGTTCAGATCCCATATTCCCATGATTTTCATTCATGGGAACAGGTTGCATAGTTGACCCTCTTGCATTTTTTTATACTGTCTTATTTATACTCGTTGTCTTTGCAATTTGTGTTCTCCATTGACTAGATAAGAGCTTTTCCATGTCTTCTTTTTTTCTGATTGCACATGGACTATTGCCTCTTATTAAGAACTTGGTGAGGTAGAGGGGAAAACACAACTGTGAAGGAAGAGTGTTTTGTTATTTGAATGTCTTAAAAATCATGGAGTGAGTAAACAGTACTCATGCTGATAATGACTCAGTTATTCTGTAGATGCTTGATGAAAAATCTTGAGATAGCACAAAGATAGAATACTGCATATCTCAATGCATGTTGAAGAAAGGTCACTGAGGAATTATACAACTGGAATAATAAATGAAGCTTAAATCTTTCTGAGAATAGTGGGGCTCTTTTTTGTCAGTTATATATTCCTATTTCATTTTAAAAGAGATTTTATTATATTTATGATCTCAACAAAAGTCAAATAGGACAGGTCTTTATAAATGCAGTGAGTGATCTTTTCAAGAATCCTACAAATATTAGCAAAAAGATTATAGTCATATCTCATGTTAGTGGCCAGAAATATAAAAATATCAAATCCACGTATCATTTGGTAAAATGGAATTCTTGTTTAGTCAAAAATTGCTTTTGATATGTGCCATCAGTCACTAGGATGGGTCTACAAAATGACACAACCACATGTGCACTCATTAAAAATGTATTCAACAGAACTAATTTTATTTAGTGCTTCAGCATTTTGAAGTTCAAACAAAGATGCAAAATCCATTGCTGGTACAGTTCACCTGCAGGAAAAAATTTCTGAATGTCATACAAGCACATAAAATTTGATGAGTTTTGTATTTGTCTCTGTTCCATACTTGAACCTGTAGTAGACAAGTACTTAGGAGATAATGCCATGTGCAAGTTCTTTTTAGCTTTTCACTGATGACTTTCAGAGTTATACTCAGGAACTGTAGCTGACACTCAAAAAATTGATTTGGCTTGCATACATGCTTCATATAATTAATATTGTGGCATCTGAATGACCCAATAATTTAAAATTAATAAAGGCAGATCTTCAAAAGTCACATTTGACTGAGAAAGCAGAAAAATACTGCAACCAAGGATCTCCATGGAAATTTTGCAGTAAAACTTTGCTTAATTGGGTCAAAGAAGTTTGCCATGATTCTAATATCTTTTGAAAGTATTCATTATAACTGTGCTATTGCAAATGTATTAGCAGTTAGTGTAGATTACATTCTATTTGAGAAAGACTGACTAATGAATGTATTCTCAGCACGTCATTACAGCGAGGCAGCTATCCCAGTCATTGTATTTCTCCTTTCAGATTTGTTTTCAGAGTCAAGAACAAATGTGTGCACACTCTGATGGAATTTCAGAGCTAACACAGATTTTACTGAGCTGAAAAAAAAAGTCATCCTTTAAAGAGGGTGATACCAACATTCAGAGAGCATTCTTAAGGAAATTTGTTTCATCCAATGTCTTTTTTACTCTTTGGAGTGTGACATACAGAGCGTTCTTCCCTACCATAATTTTTCATGAAACTGCTCTGAAACTGGTCTCATTTAAAAAATTCATTCCATTTTCTGCCTTGCTATTTCAGGAGATGCAAGGGCAGGAAGAATTTGATTATTAGCAGTTTCAGAAACAGCCTTAGAGTTTGCTGCTCTACAGATCACAATGATTGGGACTCACATTTCTAATCCTATTGATCTGCAGTTTCATTAACTTTCAACATCTCAGAAGGTTGCAAACTGTATGTAAGATGCTTAGTGAAATAAATAGAAGTATTTTGTTTTCATCATAAGCTTAAGACTGTTTCAAAAATACTTTGAATATAATGAAAATAACAAAGGAATTCTACCAAGTGCATGGACCATTCAAAAGTAAAATTAATTAGGAATTATATTGTTATGTGTGAAGGGTTTACACTAAAAATATATATTGGAAAGAAAAAAAAAAGTATGCCCAATTTTAAAAAGAGTTGCATGAGTGTATCCCATTCCCTTTTCCTGCATCCCGTTGTCAGACCCACCGCAGGTGGATGCTTTAGTCTGCATGAAGTTTATGATGGCATTTTAGTTTTCTGCTTCAATGAAAGTTTTTCTTCTTCATTAAAGTACTCTACTACTCTTAAATATGTTGTGTTACAGTGAGCCAACATTTATGATTTTTAAATTATTATATTTCATTGTTAAAATTCAAATTTCTTAAGCAGGCTTCTTTAACATAGTGGAATCACTTTGTATTTATTATCTCTGGTGAAAAATTATTATTCTTATACTAGTTAATAAGATAATAAATGTTTATTTGACTTTTCTGATAACTTATTTTCTGGCCTAATTAAAAATTGAAAGATAAATGTGAATTTCCCTCTTATGCTATTAAAAACCTACCCCAGTGGAAATAAAGCTGTAGAGATTTGGAGAGGGTCCAATGTATTGCAGCATGGCTGTGTGTGACCCTTAGCAAGCTATTTAATATCTGCTATTCAGTTCAGCTACCTACAAAATCACAAAGTACTAATTTGAGGGTGACCAATTAAAAATTGACTGTGGACAATGCAATTGACTCTATTCCCAGTACTAATGCATTACTTATCCTTGAATAGTCAAGTCCTTGTTATTTATTACTACAAATAATTATTAAAAGTTCATTTTAAGCCCCAGTGACTATATATTTACTGGAAATGGTTTATGTTCTTTTATCAGTTTTGAAATTTTGTAAAAGTAATACTGCAGAAAAAAAGAAGTTCGTTGAAAAAGCATACTGTTTGAAATGTTAGTTTTGTTTGTTAGATTCAGAAAGGCATTTAATGTTATTTGTCCCATTTTAGAAAGCTTATGTGCTTTCCAAGCATCATGGATTGCAAATGACATATATGTATATACACTTACGTGCACAAACAACGTGTGTATATCTGTGTCAATCTAGATAGATAGATATGAGTATGTGTGTGGTATAAAAACATCATAATTTGATTTCCAGATGTGTTGGAGATGAGTTAGTTGCAAAAAAAGACCCAGATGGTTAAAGGACAATGTGATGTGACTTGTGATTGAAACTAAAACAGAATGAACAGAATTGCTGTTACATAATTGCAGAATATAAGTTCAGTTTGTGAAGTGAAAAGAAGTTGTTATTTACTTATAAAATTCAGAAATAGTTCATTAATGTAATGAGTAACTAAAAGAATTTTATAATCTGCTTTATGAATAATTTGCTGATTTTTTTTTCTCCAAGGAAAACAGTTGTTGCATACATGTCTTCTGATAAATTACTTAAGGTTCCACTTAAATTAATTACAATCTCAGAGACTTATTACTAGACTTCTTTAAAGGGTATTTGTGAGTCAGTTTAGATTTATGACATAATGCAAATCAAATTTTCTGTTATTGTTATTGATACTAGTGTTATTAAAAATTAATCATCTTATGCACAAGGGATAAAGATGACAAATCCAGGAATATGCTTTGAAGATGCACTGAAATTAATATTCTCAAAAGAGTAATGTGACTGAATCTTCTTGCTTATTAGTATGTTTTCACAAGCAGTATGGAGATTATTGAAGATTTGTATTAATAAAGTATCTAAGTTTGTATTAATAAAATATCTAAAAAGAGTGCCATGTTCAAGACTGAAATAATTTTAGGTAAACATAAAATAGAATGAATTTTTGTTTTACTAATAGACAATGACAACTTTGTTTTAAATGAGAGAAGGCTAATTTTTTAGCCTAAGTGATTAAAAAATAATAGAAAATAGATACTTTATAATTTCCTGACAGTTTCTTCTTTCTCCTAAATAGCAGTTGTATACAGAGAGTCTAATAGGAATATACTTCAGTATTTCATTTGCATTATGAAGGCCGATAAAGAAAAACAAAGCTTATATTTTTTTCTAAGGGTTTTTGTGTCATGTAGTTACATGTTTTCATATCTCAAAATCGTGTTTTCAAATTGATTGATGGTGGTATTAACAGCCATGAAGGACTTCAAATATGCTGTAGTTTGTGTTTCAGTAATGAAACAGATTTAACCTTAGCAGTTGCCAAGATGCACCTTTGTTTTACCACGAGGCTTCATGATGTTCCGGTGCTGCCAAATTTCATAGAATCATTGCCAAAATATGAGAGATACATGATGAAGTAATATTTGGGAGAAGAAAATAAGCATGTAATATTTAAATATCACTTTGAATTATATGAAAACCTACGGTCTTAAAATGTTCACTCTTGCAGCATAATAGAAATTTCATTGAATTGCTTAAAGCTTACTGAAACATGCTTAGCTCTGTGATCAGAACACTGGATAGATTGTAAAACAGAATAAATGCTGTGGAAATAAATGATAGCTTTCTTATATATTCTCTTACCAGGTCAGTAAGAGCAAATTCTGTGTTTATATGAACAGTATGATTGAGGGGATACACACCACTTTCTGTTGTCCTCTAACTTCATCCTAATGCCAGGATGAGACATTTTTAAAGGAGTGATTAGAAGGCCAGTTTGTTTTTATTATTTTACTGCATACTATGTGTTTTCATTTCTTTTAAATAAAATTGGTACTTTATGTGAGACCTGAAGTTTAAAAGATGAAAATTATTTTGATACTTAATCAGTCTGTCTTTCAATCTATCTTGAAAGCTGAGGGAAAAGTGACTCAAAATATTTTGTGATATGTGAAAGAAGTTGAATTCGGCAGATGCTAGTACAGTGTTTTTGTGCACATCTGAAATATAGATGACAAAGAAGAGTATGGACACATCACATCTAGGGGTCAATAAGATAATCAAGGCTGTCAGTGGTAAGTTGTTTATAATTTCCAGTGAAATCAGAGGTGGTGTGCAGGGTACCTGGTAATGGTGCCATACCATTACTCATTTGGCAGCTGTCTGTAGTATGGTTTGAATAACAATGAGTTAGATGAGTCCTTTCACAGACTCATCTTTCAAGCAATTCAGACATCTTTTTCTTACTTATATTTAAGTATATATTCATATACTTATATGGATAGTATGTGCTTATAAACCTACATATTCTAATTTCTTCCCCTTTATTATCTGGATTAACCTGTTTCTAGAAACATATTAAATTTTTAATTAATGGAAATGCATTTTTGAGGATGTGTCTTTAACTCTTATTCTGTTTCTGCACATTATCATGCTTTTTTTTACCTGGGGCTGGTTACAAGGGCCTGAATTCCATAGTCAGTTCCTTGGTCAGAATCCTTTCTACTGTTCCTTTCCTTTCTTGCCTTCCCTCCCCATGATTTTCCACTCCATCCTCCTCCCCTGTTTCCCAACACGCTGCTCAGTATCGCTCAATCAAGGTGGGGAGATGGATGACTTCCTTGGCAAGAAGAGAGCACGAAGCCTGAGCACAGTGCACTCTAATTTGTCTTGTGTCGGAATGTAAAGCAGGCTCTATCACCCAGCCTGCCAGGTGAGGGTGAGGGATGGTGCCTCTGATAGGTTTATCATGTTTTCTCATCTCTAAGAAAGCTAAATGAAAATATAAAGTTCTCAGGGACTGTACAGGGGTATGTACTGATAGCATATTACTTCTGGAACTAAAACTTAGGTCCACACTGTTTTAAAAGGGACAAAAACTTTGTACTTATAATCATTAAAAAAGCAATTTCCAGGTATGTGTCATATGTCAATATAATTTAAATTTAAAATGTGAAATATATATTACTGAACTATTCATTTCTGTTTGGATGAAGGAAAAATAACTTCACTTTCAGGTAAGCATACCAATGCACACACTGTCTCACTGGAATTTCAAATTACATTTTGGTGTATGGGTCAGAAGGACTGATGCTAATGATGACCCAGAATTAAAAGTTCACACATTTTGTCATGACAGTCAGAGAAGTCTGCATGAGAATTAATGCAAACAGAGTTTTGTCACCAAACTTCCTAAATTAACTTCTCTCATCTATCTTGTTTGGAGTTTTTTTCCCCATGTTTCCTGTAAGACATACTTTCCATGTAATTTTAGTCCATGTTATCCTCTTTTTGCCTTCATCTAGGAATACTTTTCAATCCAGGCTGATATTTTTACTCCTTCTAAAAGTGTGTTATATCTCCACTTAGGAAAGATCCCTGAAAGATTTAACTACAGTTGACCACTTTGGCACTATCAGGGTTTTTACTAACTTTACTGTAGTGAAAAATCGTGTGGGAAGTGTATTGGAAAACAGAGGTATTGTTTAGAATCTAAATGGAGTATTTTCTCCCTGTGTCTATTTCTGTTGTACTTCCAAACAGATGGACCAAGACCAATGAGTCATGATGGCTAATTGCACTATTTAGGGGCTGAATGACACCTGCAGTGGGGGCTGTTTCCCTAATAATAAATTCTAGACAGTTCTGAAGACCTCAGAAATAATTTCTGTACTGCACTTACCACAGAGATCCTTTAACATTAAGGCAAATACAACCTCAGCAAATAGAAAAAGAAGAGAGCAAGAGATTTTGCATGTAGAAAAAATGTTTTCTCTGTAGAAAGCAGTCTTTTGTTGAGGAGTAATCTTAATAAATGTGGATTTCCTGTTCCCAACTCTTTTGGTTTCCTTAGTTTAGTCTGTCCCAGGAATACACACTGATTTGGCAGAAAGAAATGCAGATGCCAACAACAGTTCAAATGTAAAATGACACTCCCTAGAGCTGAGGCTAAAAATACATTAGGGTGATATTTTTGAATTGAGAAGGGTTCCATAGAAGGATGAACTAAATGGGCTTTGCTGTGCCTATATCATAATTTGGAATTTTTCTGTAGTTAAACTTTATTTTCCTCTGCATGTCTTAGGAGTACACATTCCCTAGAATGTATATTCTATACATTATTAAAATGGTCAGGAAATTACAATTAAAATTAAGGAGATGTTCCTTCTGTAAATAATCTGTAAATGAATTGCCAAAAATTGCACAGAATCGGTCTTGTTAGTTCAATATCAGAATGACAGCTGACAGTCACTTCTTGAGTGTATACCTCTAGGTATCCATTTTCATACTTTAATTTTTACTTAGAGGAGCATTATAGAGTGTAGCACCCCAATTCCTCCCTTGACCACAGTAGCTCTTATCTGATCTGATAGAATTTTGGTTCTTGCAGCTTTGTCTTTGGAGGTAAGACTAGTGGGTTATAAAGTACATCATGTGAGGGGGTTTTTTTTCAGTAAAATAAAAAAATTGGAGAAAGAGGAAGTGTGATGGTGTTCACAGGGGTCTTTAGGTGAGGGAAGAGATGAGAATGTTGACTCCATGTTCAGAAGGCTTGATTCATTATTTTATGATATACATTACATTAAAACTATACTAAAAGGAATAGAAGGAAAAGTTTCATCTCAGAAGGCCAGCTAAGCTAAGAATAGAAAGGAATGAATAAAGGTTTGTGTCTTGGACAGAGAGTCCAAGCTAACTGGGCTGTGATTGGCCATTAATTGTACACATCCAAGATGGGCCAATCACAGATGCACCTGTTGCATTCCACAGCAGCAGATAACCATTGTTTACATTTTGTTCCTGAAGCCTCTCATCTTCTCGGGAAGAAAAATCCTAAGAAAGGATTTTTAATGAAAAGATGTCTGTGACAAGGAAGACCTTAAAAACTTTAGCAAAACAACATACTATGTGATTGTTTCTTTACTTTGTTTACCTAAAATCATATTCTCACAGAGATGTGGCCTTCTTTCAGGGTGAAGGAAAATGCCTCTGTTTTTAGAGATTTATCACATTTCGTCCTACCAGTTGTTCATCTGTGTTCTAGAGTTTTCCATGAGGTTAAAAGTTACTTTATAGCTTGATTGGACAGAAGGCAAAGTCATCAAAGCTAATAATTTTGGTATTGTTCCTTGATATCACTCAATTATTTGGTCAGAGGAGGCTTTTGCCAGTTTACAGGCAGCTTTCCTTTGCCTTAACGTACACAGTTCATGCAATACTTAGTAGTCAGAAAAATAAGACCTGTTTTATAAATTGCAGAGAGGCTACTCTAAATACTTCATCCTGAAGTAATAGAGCTGAGACATGCAAGTGTAGGTCCATTGAAATCCCTCATCCTGCCTGCTTGGAACCTTTGGGCACACGGTAAACAGCCATGTTTACACGGCCTTAATATTTGTGTCTCCAGTAGAGGAGAAGAGCTGCATAATAGAAAATACACATGGAATAAAGAGAGCAGTGATCTGTGGTGGAAATAAAGAATTTTCTTGGCAAAGTGAATTTGCTGTCATTTAATCTTACTGAAGAGGTTATATGTAATTAACTGCTTTCATTTTTAGAAAGCAGCTAATTAGGTGATTCATTGAGATGCAAATACATCATCCATTGATTTCTTGCTTAATCAGCATGGAGTAAAACCAGTCTGTAGGCTTTGGAAACTGAATCAGGGAAAGTTCTTCTGGCCCTGAAGAAAACAGGTGATGAAATAAAAGTTGTGATATTAGTGAAGATGAGACAGTTCATTCTCACGTTATTAAATAGTGCAGGGAAGATGAATGAGCACTCAACTTTTTAACAAAATAAGGAAGAAAAACTCCAGTGTAGGATTCAATGAATCAAGTAAGAAAGTCAGGGTCCTGCAGCTGTTTAAGTGCTCATATTTTGATATGCTTTTTAAGCTTGTACTCTGTTCTTAATTTTCTTTGTGAGATTATTCTCTCTCCTGTGTGCTCTGTTGAGAGCATTAGCTCATTTTTTAACTTTTCCAGTTAAATTTCTTGATAAATATAAGTTATGATACAAACCAGGAAAAGACCAGATGTCAGGACTTCACAAAACTGTTGCCAATGTGTTCTTTCATTCAGCATTTGGAAGTACAGTGCTATGAAATACTAAAATAATAATTGTGTTTTACTGAGTGGGCTCTGCAGTTTCTTGGTTTGAGTTTGATGAAATATTTTCACAACTGCTCTCCTAAAATGTTTTCTTTTCTTCTCTATCCTACACAGCTCAGAAGTTAGGGCTGCAAAAGAGATGTGAAGAATTAGGCTCCTCAGTTAAGTCTGAGTATAGTGAGGATGGCCCAGGAAACTTAAAATATATTTGATTAATAAAAGGAGTTATTCCTAAGTGTGCTACCAGCTTGACTAGAATTTGATTAATTTAAATAGCCCTTTGCATTATGTTTAATTGATTTTATGTTCATGTTTCTTAACCAAACATCCTGATGTTCTGACACTAGACTGTTTCAATATGGTAAAATTGTTCTTTGAAGAAAAGAAATATATTATTTAAAACTCCAGGAAAGGATCAGATTCCCTGAGCTGTGATCGTATGTGAAAGAGGTGCTCCCTATGGGTAACTAACAATAACGTAAACCAAGCCTCAGGCTCTTATCATTCTGTTCCAGAGTATTTACTTCATTTGAAATCATTGAGAATATATTGTCAGTAAAGGTGCTTGTCATATCTCTCCTGGCTTAAAGGTTAGTCATGCAAAAGGGCATTTTTAGTCACAGTTATGAAAAGATTTTTTTTTTTTTTTTTTTTAGTGAAGGGGTTAATGTATTTCTATCCTCTGGTTAGACCTCAGCTGGGACCTTGGTCTAATGTTTCCTTAGCTCATGAATATTAGCCTTTCTTTTGAATAGACCCAAGATATATGGAAAATCATCTCAGCTACATGTCTCTTGTGGGAAAAAGTCTAAATGTCAAGCAGTAGCACTGAAAGCCTTTAAAATTGGATCATGTTCTGCAAAGAAACATGTTTATGAGCACAGCAATGGTTCTTGCCCAGAAGTGCCTTGTAGCCTGTATTGCTGAAATGAATGCAGATTTCTCAGCCTATGCTAGATCTGTTCAGCTACCAGTAACCTGTGAATTGTTTCTTGGATCTCAGATCTATTTCCAAAAAAGTCCATGTCTTTTGGCACTACAATTTTCACTTGTGTCAGCTGCACAATTTGACACAGGCAATTTGGTGTTCTTGATCACTGTTTGCCAGGCAGCAAAACCAGGAATACATGGAGACACCACAGACAACTGATGCTTTATCTCATGTAACAGAAGGTCTTGAAAATTAAACATACAGGAATGCAGCAAAATATTTTTATGCTATGAAGAGAATGTTGGTTTTTGTTGTCACTGTCCTGCCTTTCTTAAACTTCCACAAATTCGGGGAAAGATCATATGGAAACCACATTTGATCCTTTCAGCAAGTAATAGGAAAAAAAGAGTCGTTCCTTCATCTTTGTGTGTGCCCATTTTCTCTTTCACCCATCACTTGCCCTCACTAATTGTAGTTTCAGGCTCTTTCTTTTCACCATCCTCTTCTCTGGAGCTGATGACCAGTCTCTGGGTTCTAAGGAAGGAGATGGAGTGTCTGTCTGAGCCCAACTCATGGGCTGCATCAGTGTATACTGCATGGCAGGAGGTCAGATGGACAGAGATCTTCTCTATAAGTTTAACTTCTCTGAAGTCCCAGTTTCACTGTAATTTTGCTCAATACATTACTAGATATCCACATGTTAAAGTAAAGCAGTAGTAGATGGCTCAGTTAGGACATGGATGGCAGCAGCCGAAATTTTCTAAACCACCACCAGCCTGGGATAGTTCTGATGAATTGTGCCGAGCAAAACAATCTGGTAGATTACTGCTCTGCATTACCATTACTCTACTTTCTCTGTAAGTGAAATCTGATGTTTCTAATGTTTTTCTGATTTTTTTTTGGGGGGGGGGGGGTGATAATTTGGATCTGCTTTAAATTGTATTAAGTAGCTGAACATGAAGGTGAATTTGTCAAAACCTTTGGGAGTGAGGTAGGAAGTATAAAGAAAGCAGAAAACTCTTAGGTTGTGTTACTCTGATCTCATAATTGAAATAGCTCTTTGGTTTTGTTTCCTCCTGGTTTTTCCAGATCAGATGTATCTTAGACTATGACTTTCCTGTCAAATTAGACCAATCAGATGCATTTAAAATTGGATTTCAGGAACGTATATTGCCCTCACACGTAGGAGGGTATCTGCCCTACAGATCCTCTTCACATGTTTTAAAGAGCTTTTCCTCAAGAGCTGTTTCTTTTGTATATTTTAGATCTCCATTAGCAGTTTTCAGTCTTTAGTGGAAAGAAGCTTGTAGACAATGTTTGTACAGTGAAAGTGGGTTTGTATCATCTCTGAAATGAGTAGAAATTATGCTGATTTATCTTGACATTCTTTCATTTACAAGTTAAATGAAAAGTTCTTAACAATATCTGTAGTCTGATACAGACTACTAAAGGCCAAGTCCCAAATGAACGTTTACTTTTGCTGAAGACAATTACTTTGTATCAGGAATAAATTCAAGTATCATCTGGAAGGTTGCCATGAAAAATGGTCAATCTGTCTTAGTTTTATTAGAGAGTTAGATTAATAAATTAGCTATAGTTACTTGTGCACACATGAAGTTTACCTTCATTACTCTGATTTGCATGAAGGAAATACATTTACAGATTCCTGTTTCCTCAGCACACTTTCTACTTCCTTGTGACCTACATAGTTACAAGTGGGTTTTCAGTGGTCAATGACAACTTTCCATCTTTGTTTATGAATGCATTTTGGCATTTTTATCACAGTACTTAACAGGACATTGACTGTTTTACTGTTTTGCTCAGTTTTTGGAGTACTGTTGGTAAAATGAGACATTCCAACTGGACTCAGGTGTGCCACTGACAGGATAATGTTACACTGATTTTAAAAAGAAAAAGTACATCACCACAGCTAAAAATACAGTGGCTAAAGTTACATGTTTTGCAATGGTGTCAAGTTACTAATGTTTCCTTACTCATTCAATGGACAAAGAACATCATACTTAAAAATCTAGTGATTTCAGTAGCAAGTACTCTGTAAAACCAGAGCAAACAGAAAAATTATCTTAACAGTCCTGATTTGGTTGCTTCATTACTTTGACTGTCTGTTATTATGCTTTTAGAGGGTTAAAATCTGAAGCATCTTTGGCATATTTAGCCATGTGAAGTATTTGCAGTAAACCTCAAACCAGGTTTACCTAGCTGGTTTTCATTAAAACCTTTCATTAAAATAACAGCACTAGGTCTGTTTGATTTCAAGGATTTGAGATTTCCATAAGACAGATCCTTTTCACTGAAGAGGGTTGGTTACTGGAAAGAATGAGATGCAACTCAATACCTATGAATTTCACTGAGACAGTGGTCTTCTTTAGAGAAGTCTTGTATGTGGACATGTGCAAGCAGGAGTTTAAATTAAGATACTTCCACAGTCCAGGGTATATGAACCCATTGAATTTTATGTATGAACAGCTTGCCCCTTACAAGCCTGCATAGGCCTAAAATGTAATGTGAGTAAGAGAGGGTGTTAACTCAACTTACCTGGTGATGTGCCTAATGTCAGAATTGGAACAATAGCATTTTTAGGAATTGAAAACAAGGAGGAACCAAGTGGAAATTGCACCTACACTTTGCAAAGAGGAAAAACACTTTTCAAGAGGAAAATCTTTTTTGTTAATGCATTTACTAGCTTTTCATGGCACCAGATGCAGTCCTTCATAAAGTTTGGTGAAATGCACTGCCTTAGTTTCGTTTTAGTCTATCACCTTTATTGCCATGTGTATCATATTCTCTAACATCACAAGGTGCTAAATGATATCACTCGTACCTGGGAGTGACAATATACATCTAGGGATCAAAATGCTTAAAGCATTTAGCACAGCATATGCTTCCTGTGGAAATTTTCTATGCAAAAATACCCAATTTAGCTCTGAACAGAGCAGGAAAAGAAAAATCCACAGCTGGCAGCCTTCATTTCTGCTAATCCCTAGTGGGAGGCTAAACAAACAGGAAAAAAAGCCCTTCTGTTCACTATTCTCCTCCTCCATTCAGTGTAAGAATTGTAATAAATACATGACAAGATACAGGAATAGAATGCCAGTACTATTTCTTACTTATTCAAGACATCTAATTATATCCAAGAACAACAAAATAGTCTCAGCTCTATAGGAACTGGAAAGATTATGCATTGGGTGGCCTACCTGAAGGCTTTACAGACTGAATGAACACACATTTTTCATTTGCTGGCTATGCAGTGAAATCTTCATCATGCTACTTTGTGTTGGGGTTTCTAACTTTCCCAATCATGTTGGTTATACTTAATTTATTTTTCAATTTTCTAGGGACAAGGTGATCCTTTAGTAGTATATGCTAGTGTTAACCTGGGTTCTCCAAATCTGGGTCCTCCTTGAGCTATTTTTAATCCTCTGTGAATTTGTTGTTAACAAATGCTATTTCTGATAGGAATAGTATTTAGTTATTTAACAGGATACTGCCCACCTTTGCTGTGTTCTGATGTACACAACAGCTGGTATAATACATGTCATGACTGGGGGCCTCAGATGCTGTCATCATTGCTTACAAGGCAGTAAGTTTTAATGCAGAAAGTACTTGTGCAGGTAGCAGTAAGAACATGTGATCATTGCTATGGTGGGAGGAGATTGCTAGTGTAATTTCAACAGAACTCCATACTGATAACTTTTATGTTTGCTAAAAAAAATAAATTGGCATGTTGAGTGAATAAAAGACCATGAATTTTGCTTTTAGTACTGTTACATTCTAGATAGTGAAGTCGTTCAAAAACTAACAACGAAGAGCTTCAGAAGGATTGATTAAATAATAAAGGATTGCAGTTCAGCTTGGAGAAGAGAAGGCTCTGGTTGCTCTTCTAGCAACCTCCCAGTACCTAAAGGACAAGTGGAAATGGATTTAAGTTGAAGAATGGAAATTTAGATTAGATATTAGGAAGAAATTCTTTACTGTGAGGGTTTTGTTGAGACACTGGAAAAGGTTGCCCAGAGACCATTGTGGATACACCATCCTTGAAAGTGCTCAAGACCAGGCTGCATGGTTGAGAAACCTGGTCTAGTGGAAGGTGTCCCTTCCCATGTCAGAGGGTTAGAACTACATAGCCTCTAAGGTTCCTTCCAATCCAAATCATTTTCTGATGAAACACAGATAAAATTTGATACAGAGGAAAGTTGAATGATGCACAAAAAAACCCAATCTGAAAATAGATTTACAAATTAATTCATGGGCTTTAAGCTGACTTGCCATTTAGGATCTAGTTATTGATGTAACAGTAGAAAATGTCAAATCAGAATTCTGTAGTAAGTAAAGTACTTAAAAAAGTATTTTACATAATCATTCTGGAAAAGCACACACAAGAAATCAGAGAACATTATTACATAAATCTATAGAATACCTGTATCTTCAAAACAGAAGGTGACACAATCCTTTCTGCACAAGGAGAAATAAACACGGACTAAAGCTGGAAAATGTGACTGATATGATAGATATCTTTAAAATCAGAAGTGTCAGGGTAAAAACGAATTGGTCGCATTTTCTTTCAGTAGAAAAAGTTGGAGACATCACATGAGATTAGCAGGTTTTTGCCTCAAAACTCAGAACAGGAGGTGATCATTCATACATTCTGTAGTCAAGCTATGGCATTCCATGCCATGAAATGCTGGGGATGATAAAATGTGACCAAAAAAGCAATTGTATTTTTTTTTTTCTTTTTATTCCCACAGAGAGCTATTAAAAAATAGGCAGCACTTCTGCCTCAGGAATTCTCTAGCCAGCAACTTTCTGAAGGTCAAGAGGGGTTTATGGAGAGGTGTCATTGCACAGCTAAACACTTCCAAAGAAGGGGGTTTGGAATGGGGAGACCAATATGGAATTCCTTGCCTATGTAGAAATTTCAGTGGAAAAAAGCCAAGTACTTCTGTTCTGTGAGCTTACTGGAAATGATGTGAAAGTGGTGTGCTCACAATCAGGAATGATCTAGCATGTTCTTCTCAGAGGCAATCTATTAGTCTAAACCACCGTATGCGCTAAGTGTCTTCACTTTTCATTCTAAAATATTAGCAGAGCAAAAATGCATATTTTCAGAGTGTTTTAAATTATTTGAGTTTGAGAAAATTTTAAATGTGCTTACAGTCCTTTTCTGTAAGACTTCAGTGGATAATTATTTCCTTAATCTAAAGAGAGAATCTGTCATGGTTCATTTCTGGTACATTGAAAATATCAGATTAATGTGTTTCATATGACTGAGAAAGAAGGTCTGACAAAAGAAAAATAAACATATCCCCATGGTTTATGCTTTGTAGGAATAGCTAATATTGCCACTATTATCAGCAGATTTAAGGATGCCAAGTATTTCATAACCTGAATTGCATGTGATAGACTCTACTTAAAACATATGAATGAAAGAGAAAGAAAGGTCTTGGTCACACCATCTGGCACATGGCATTTACCCGAGTGAGAAAGTTCCAAATAAATAGGAAATGAGGCCAACTCCAAGTGCTAAAAATATATTTTTGTCTAAATAAGCAGCATATCAAACACTGTGGGTTCTGTATACTTATGGAAGTACAGAAGGTGGAGAGAGAGTACACCATTCAGAGAGACCAGCTGTTGTGAAAGTCATGCTATATAAAGATAGTGACTGGAGTCCTGGTATTCTTCCAGGGCTCTTTTTCCAGGAAAAACCAAATAAAGACAGCGATATGTAACCATTAGCCCGGTATCACAGTTTTTGTTTTCTACTTCATCAACAGTGGCCCTGTAGAACCTCAGTTCTGTCTCCCTGGCTGGCCTTGGATGTTCAGTGTTGTGTGGCTCTGTGCCTGTGTACTGCTCTGGAGTCTGTCAGGTTATTGAGCTTTTCTGTTCATCTGTGAAGAGTATGGCCTCCAGGAATAAAATAATTAGATTGGACTGAGTATGGGTGCTCCAGAATTTCTGTAGTGTTTTTACTAGTATCTTGTTGCCTATCTGCCCCCATACTTCTACAAGTATAAATTTGACATTTATGTGGGCCTTTTTTTTTTTTTTTTTACCCACACAGCATCCTGTACCATGATTTCCAGGGCATATATATACATTGTCTGAAAAAACACAAGCTGTTTACTTTTTATCCTGCCATCTCACATTCAGCTCCACATCTCTTACTTTAGGAAAAAAAAATATGACAGGGGAATCATTAAAAAAAGCAAGAAACCTGTTTTCACACTACCTGGCAAAGCATTAGCCATCAGCTACACGGGGTCTGGATTGATACACATATTTTGCCCAGTTTTTGTGCTATGGGAGGTTGCCTCTTCAGTTTTAGCAAAGCAACAGATGAGCTACCCAGCAAGTAATCAGGCTGGGGAACTAGCCCAGCATGGCCTAAGCATTTGCTTGTTTATGCAAGAGAAAAAGGCAGATGTGGGGGCTTTCTGCTAAAAGCACCTGACTTTTATGTTGTAGTTTGGCTGCTACCGTTAGAGGAGCTGACTTATTTATAGCAGTAATTGCAGTGTAGATTAGCTTTGTTCCTCTGGATATGCTTTGGTGATTCCAGAGGAAGGCCATCTCTTTGAACCTCTTCACTCTAGTTTTGATGGTTTCTCACACAAACAAGCACTTTAAAATGTCCTTGGAGGATTTCTGGGGAAGGATGTCTGTCAGACCTATTTACCTGACGTACCTGCCCTGCACTCAGACAAGCTTAACAATAGAAGGAGAGGTACAATCATTCTTTTGGAACCCTCTAACACACAGCAAATGTCAATTTAATTCTTTGCAGTGTCCATGCTTTAAAATCCTGCATCTGTCACACTACTGGAGACAGCTATTAGCTTTGGATACCAGATGCAAAATACTTGTCTGTAAAAAACCCTCTCTTACCACTGCTGTGCTCTGACTGATGTGTCCCTCTGCTCCCAGAATCATAAAAAAGCAAGCCCCGTACATATTCTCATGTCAGCTTCCCAGTTTTGCTGCATAGGAAAGCCAGTGGAGGCAGGCTGAACAGAAACCTTTTGATGTGTGCACTTCTCTGCTCTTAAAAGTGTTTCACAATGCATGTTTTGAAGGCAAAATAAAATAGTTGGATTCCCAGATTTAAAAAAAGTCTGAGTGAGTAGAAAACATATGTACATGTGTACTTCTTAATGGAAGAAAGCTTGGTAATGAAGAACGAGCAGAATTTTATATGGTGTATGTAGTAATTGTTTTCCTCATATTGCACAATTATGCCTTACATTTTATTTTGGAGAAACCACACTTTTCTCTTTTATATTTTACATATAAAAAATGGAGTACAAAAATACAGTTTAGACATGTGAGGCAGTTTTCTCACAGAAACTGAATTGCTTCTGTATTTGCAGTTACCTCCAAAATAATTGGGTCACAGCTAATGTAGTGCCTTAGATCACCCTGTGCAGACCATTATCCACAGGAATACAAAATAATGACCTGAGCAAATTATCTCCATGAAAGCCTTTTGGAGATGTGATATGCATTCCCAAAGTCTGGAAAATAGATTTCTCTCCCCAAATAGCAAGCTTGATGAAGGAAATTAATACTTCCCTTTTGTTTCCCCCAGACAGAAATAAAGAAATACTGTAACATGCAAATAAAACAATTCATTTATAACAGATAAAAGTATGGCTAAATTCTGCCTAATAAAGTGTTTAGATGTTCCTTCACAAGTAATTAGGAGTAGCTCGCTATTTTTTTTAATATTAGCTATGACAACAAACCACTTATTGAATAGTTCTGAAATAAAATAAACCCTTCCATCATGGGTGACAAAAGCAAGTAAATATATAAATAAGAACACAAGTTCCTAGATATCCCTGTCACTGGTTTCCATGTGGATTGCTGATTTCTCTGTGTTGCTCTGGCCAATCCTTTGGCTGTTAAGACTTGTTCATGTGGTAGCCTATCCCATCATACTGGCCACTGACCTATGAAGGTGCATAACATTAAGGATCAGTGCAAAATTTTTTTTTTCAATTCCCTGTCTTAATAACTTTGCACTGCAGAGTTTATTCAGCTGTGTGTTGTTACCCCAGATGTGATACCATGTGTCTCTGGCTATAAGGACTCATTAGTAAAATCTCTCTGTGCAGGATCTGGGTTTCTTGGCAATGATTTTTTTTTTCATCTCTGATTCAGAAAGCTGTTTGAAAATGAATGCCTAAAAGGAGCCTACTCATTTGTGTTGCAAAATTTTTGACATTTCTGGATAAATGCCACATCAGAGGCATTTTAAAAATCTAAGAACCCTGTAAGATAACCAGAGCTAAGAGGACACTGTTCTTTTCTGCTTTTCCTGGAAAAGGCATCCACTTCCTTTGCTTTCACTTCTCTCTTCTTTTTCCTTAAAACTCCCTCTTTGCTTACCAGAATTAATCTTTATTCTGTCCTTTCATGGGAATTCTGGAATTCTAGGCAAAGAACAAGACATAAATATCTGTCTAAAAGGTAAAAAGCATTTTGTAGAAAATATATCAGGATCACTTGTATTTATTTTGGGTTTAGAGGTTAACATTCCTGCACTTCTCATGCAGCAGTAAGGTTTGCTGGAACTTAATATTTTATTTTGAATGCACAGTAGCCTGGTCTTTCACTTGTTTATTAGCCTTGTAGCACATTCCTATAGAGGACTGTTATGACATTTAGAGTTCAAGGACAAACTAGGTTATTCTGTACTGAAATGTAAGTCAGCATCCCTAAACCTGTAAGTGTTATGGGATGCATTTGTTAAAACTGGCATCTCTCCAGAGGCCTTAGTTGAAAAAGAAGTCATACAGCAATTATACTTTTCTTTAATTCATTGAGTAACCAAATTATGAATATGGTAAAATTCAGAGACTACTTACACAGTAACAGTAAATTTAAGTGAAGAAGTATATACTGACATTTGAGGGATAAGGAGCCTCATAAGACAAGTTCATAGAAAGATATGTGTCACAAATTCAAAGTTTATTTTAAAATCTGTATCTCTGTGAAAGGATCACTCAGTGTGAATTCCAGAGGGACTTTTCACTTTGAAGTTGCTGATTTTTCTACTTCTATTTGCTTAAATTCAATGGTCAGTGAATCTTAATTATTTTTGTTTGTTTCCCTTTATGCTAACAGCAAGATAACAGGAAATAGAAATAAATTAAACTGTCTTCAAAGCAGTATTTTTGCATTCTAATAGAGTGCAGAAATGCAGTTGGAAATCCTGTTGTGTTTAAAACAAAAATAAAATATGATTTATTTTTATTTATAAAATCCATAAAAGTATCATATAACTGATTGAGTAACAGTCTCCAATACCTAAGCAGTCAGTTTGGCTTCAATTAATGTGTAAATAAAACTACAAAGTGAAGTATTCTAAAACCAAGAGCTCAATTAGGATAATAAAGCTATGTGCACACATTTCAGTAGAGCAGTATTTCAGCATTTATCTAATACAATGTAGAGCAAAATCTATATCTGGAGGGAATCTGAAACCTTCCTTTCCTAGGTGATTTCCTTTAAGTAGTTCTGAAGCCTACAGTAAGTCTTTCTAATCCTCACTTTAAGGTAAACTAGTGATCTGCCAACAATTTTGTGTATGAAATACTCAAATTAAGGAAAATTCTGTGGTCAGACTGGATCTAGAAGCCTCTGTTTGGAAACTCTGTCCCTTAGATCACCTGTAATTAATTACAAATTAAAATTTGCAGGTCAAATTGTATCAGGTGGAGGTTTTTCAGTCATACTATTCTTAACATGAATTCAGGTTATTTTCCTTTAATATGCCAGGAAATGTAAGAAATGGGCTTGTTGATTTTATTTGTCAACATCCCTTTTAAGCAGGGCTTAAGGGTAATCATCTCACTATAACAGGCTACTAAATCAGCTTACTTTTGCAAAATTTTTATGTTCATTCAGATATTTTCAGTTCAGGTAAACACCATTATGAGAGGTAATCAGCCTAAATATCTCATGATTAATCTGTTTTTAAACTTAAAATCCATTGATTCTGGCTTTTTAAAACAATCATTACCATTAAAATTATTGATGATAAGATTCTGAAAGTTTGAATAAATGCTTGGCAATCTCAAATGTTACCAGGCCTCATGAAACTAATTTAAATCAGGTGAAAATCTAACCCAGAAAAGGGCTTTGTGCATGATTTCTCAGAGTTCTGAAAATGTTCTTCTGTTAGCTTCTGACCAATACCAGTGAATTTATATGATTTTGAAGTAAAACCATTAAATTTATTTCTGTTAGCACAATATTGATCTTGATCTTACTTTAAAGGTTTTAGACTTGAAGCAGATCTTGCACTGGGCATGGACTGAGTTCATAATGAAATCCAAACCACAAAGAAGGCCTTGTGGTTTTGATTTTTGCTGCAGACATTAACAGAATGCTAGCTGGAATCCCTGCAAACAAAGCAGATTGTTTCTTTTTGTTGTTGTTAGCCTCATGATAAATTGCAGCACCAAGACCAAGTTGCATATTAAAAAATTGTAACAGTTTTAAACTGTTTGCTGATGATTGGTATCATTTAGCTGGGTAAAGCACTTTATTTATCAGGAAAATATTTCCTGATAAAATAATGACAATGGATTAAAAAATAGTGGGATTTTGAAGATTTTGTCACTTTGTCCAGCTGGTTATTAGTATCTAATTCTATATTTGCTTCAGTTTGATCAAATTGTAACAATTTTCAAAGAAGTCATTCAGATTCTTTGGTCCAATACTTCAAATTCCTCCGTATTTGCAACAGCTGGAAACAGTGGCAAACACACAGAAAGCATTGTGCACCCAAATAATTGGAGAGTAATGATTTCCGTTAGGTGCCTTGGCCTGTAAAGATAACTCTTCCAAAAGGGCAGAAGGAATTTCTGTGTGAGAATATAATTTAAACCTGTCTGATTCTTTCAGATTGAGTCCCAAGGTATGGTGACTTCATGTTTAGCACACGTGGGAAAACAAAGGGGGCGGAAAGACCACACTGAAGTGGGATTTTTATCTCTCTCTAGGAGAAGAAGTATCTCCCTAAAGAATTAGGAGAACTTCAACATCCTGCTTTGGTAATAGGATATTTTTGTCAAACTTTTTGCAATATAATAATACAAACGTCAGCAATGAGTGTTAATTATGTATTTCTCAACCAAAGTTTTATTTCAAATACAGAAAACTGGAGTTTGCTTCATATCTAACATATAAGCTTGTTCCAGAAGCAACAAATTTGGTCTTAGTGTTTATGGATGTGATTAAGAATTCAATAAACATAAATCAAAATTATACAAATAGAATATATTTAAATTTTCTATGCATATGAAAATAGATGAATGTGGTCAGGCAGAGATGAAATAAGGTGATAAATGGTTGGAGTATGTTTTCTAGGTTTTCAAAATTATTCTTGATGTAGCTGGCCAGGCAAAAATTTTAAAGTTTGGCTTCCAGTGTTATATTTCTTCAGCAAAGACAAGGGAGGGGGTTAAATTTGCCTGTTCTTCTGTCATTATTGCTGTCACAAAAATAATCTGGAATTTTGACTTAAGCATTTTAGGGAAGGAACGTATTCTGAGGCCTCACTCCCAGAAGGTACTCCTAGTTGCTGTTAACTAGTAAAATTGGAGATTGACTAAGCATTAGGGGCCTATTCATGATAACTGACAGTAAAATAATGAAGCAACTGAAACCTGCATGTTTCCCAAAAAAAGCAAAGCTAAAATCTGATCATTCATTATTGAAAAATAATAAATAAGGATGTGTAAGCTTTTACAATGAGAAATATTTCAGTAAGTAATGCTTCTCAAAGAATACAGAAATAATAACATACTAATGTTTATTTGTAGATCTTTTTAGTAACTTGCAATAGATTCTAATATTCAGTATTTCTTCCATTGCCGAATGTTGGATTCCAGGTTTTACTTTGCTGTTTGTCATTCCTGATTGATCCATTTCATCAACAGACTATGCTGCCTTTTATCATCTGAATCTGCATCTTCTCAGGCATTCCAAAATCAAAACTTGAATTATAAAGTTTGATTTGTGCATAAAATCACAGAACAATTTCATTGGAAGTGGCCTTTTGAGGTCATGTGGTCCTATCTTCCCTGCTTACATCCGTGCTACATTCAAGTTAAATCAGTTGTGGGATTACTAGTTTGTTTTTACAATACAATAGGTTTAAAGTCAGTGGAGGACTTGGTTTCAACGACAGAAAATGCTATTACTGTGTTTTTCATTGCTTATCTTTTGTGGCTTTTTTCTGCACTGATGCTGCAGAATTAATGCTGTAATGGCAGTGAAATGCAAATAGTGATCCCTGAATGTCTGACTAAGACATTCTCCTAAGAGTGTTCCAAAATCAAACTGCACTGTATTTCTAGAAAGGCATTGTCAATATTAAACTGTTTCTTAGGTCCTTGGAGTCAGTAAAACCTTTACCTAAAAAAGACTTTAAGTTTTGGCTTCTGTGTAAATTGTTGTTGCTGAGATAATTTAAAGACTTCTCTGAAAACTGCATACTCAGAGTAACATCTCTAGATTTTTGCATTTAGTTTACTTGAATATGAAATAATTCTATTAAGTGAGTGGCTTGGCTTGGTCATTGCAACAGAAATTCCCTCCTCTGTCTCTAAAACAAGGAACATTCCCCTGCAGATTTTCAATTTTCAAAGTAATAGAACTTGTGAAGAAAACATTATAGATTCAATTAAATAGTATTCAGAAAAAATCTCCCTGTTGTATTCAAGAATAATGACAGGGAAGCATATGTTTATAGAAGATAAGGTGGTGGCTCAGGCTGTTGCACAGCCAGTCAGTGGAAGCAATGGGTCCAGCCTCTTGTTAAGCCCAGTGCCACTGGATATTTTTTAGTTTCCTTTGCCTTCCCCTGCTTTCTCATGCTATCAAGGTCACAGTTGCCAGTAGTAATGTTTCCTGCAATCTGTCCCCCTTTGCAGCTTTGTCTAAATGCATTTAAAAGAATTGCCGACATTTCAAGGTCACAGAAGCACAGTGAGTCTCATGTTTAGTAGGAGTTTTGAGTGGCACGGTGCTGCTAAGCTGTTTCAAGCAGTCTGAAAATGTTTTTCATTCTCAGACTGACCTGGCAGATACCTGCATTAGTAAACTGCCTTCCAAAATCAAAGGCTTGTGAAGAGGTATATTTAAGGTAACTATTAAACCTTCATGCTTCTTACAGTTACGAACTAGTCACTGGGTATGATGAACTCAGTTTATCTTTTACCTGTTCCCACTCAATAGAAGCTTTTGTAAGCTGTTATAATAGAACAAAATGCAAGCCAGTCAGCATTTGAGATGTCCAACCCAGAAAGAGACCTCTACATTCAAGTACCTTCTAATGTATGATTCAACATCAACACAAATATTTTATTTACGAACTGTGCCAAGACTGCAAATAAAAGCCATGCTACTTTTGGTGTCACTGAAGTAGTATAAACATCAAAGCCTTTTTGCTTTGCTCACTGGAAGCAAACTTGAACACATACTGTATAAAATAAAATATGCATGCCTTGTATAAAATATGCAGATTTAACAGGTTAATTAGAAAGAGAAATATTAAATTTTCCCCACAATGTTATGATAATTGAACTATGTGTTCATTCTCTGAAATAATTTGCTATGAATTTACAGCAAAATCTCAATGGTTCTGTATTATTAGGTGAAGGCTCTTCCTTTAATGCATTAATGGCAACTACAGAAAATGGATTGAAGGGAAAATAGCAGTAAAGTTGTTACAATTTTAATGACCATTAATTTCCATTTGAAATGAACTTGTTTTTTAAGACTAAGTCCAGTTGTCGAGGCTTCCAGATTGATGTCCTTGACCGTGACAGTTTTGCAAACTTGAAACCTTCAGTCACTGTTTGCATCTCTCTCCTAGTTTCAGTTCAAAATTGATGTTATGATGTTCACACTGATGGACACACATCACATGGCACAGGGCATACATTATTGCATTCTATTTATCTATCTGCATTTTAGGAGGCCAAAGCTTTGTTTACCTCTGCCACTACAGTGTCATGAGCACTGACAGCACTGAGAGAAATTAAAGAAATCTGGTTCCTTGCTGTATTTCAAAGACCCAAGTATCTTGTTTCCAGGGCAGAAAAAGAACTGAACCCTAAATGAACTCTTGATTTTTGTTTTCACCCTATAGATTTGGGTGACAAGACACCCTGTAGATTAGATAGATAGAAGACACATATTTAGATTAGACAACCAAGACACTTTTTAAGATGAAAGTTTGAATGAGATTAAAAAGAAATTATAACTGTTGTGGGGTGCTTTTCAAGAAACCTAAATGCTTGGATACCAGAACCACCCAAGTCCTTATATAGCTAAAAGTCATTTTATCCATATTTTAGTTTTATTTACCTATGGCTTTCTTTTTTTCCTGTCTCATTCTTATCATAGACTTTAAGCGAAAAATACTGCTAAAATATAACTGCAAATTTGGCCATTATGTGTTTTGTCTACTGTAAGGTTGTCTGATTAAAAAATTCTAATATTTTAAACATAAAACTTAAACCAACATTATTTTACAGAACTTCTTTTGGACTGTACATTGTAAACTGGCTAAATATTTTCTTCTGGGGTATTTTTTATAGTAAATGAATAAGAGAGTATCCTCTTTTATCATCAAAGGGAATAAATTAATATTGGTAAGATAAGAAACTTTCATGTATTCTGATGCATCTCTGGCCTGGAGATACCTGGGACTCAGGAGACTTAGACAGCATCTGGACTAGCAGAACTCAGATTTCATCCTAGAATCTGTCAGATAACAAGCAAAAAGATAGAAATGTGGATATGCATCAACCAGAAGGGTTGTGTTAAATTAAAGAGGACCTGAGAGATCCAGCAATAATACCCAGTTGCTGCAGTGAAGGGACATTTTAAGTACCTAAGTGAAGAAATGTTGACAGAACTAGATAGCCTTCACCAGAGAATTCTAAGGCAGTCAAATATGAAAAATAAGTTACTATTAACTGATTACTTATCTCTCTTTTCAACCCAGATTCTAGAAGTATAGAAGCTGGGAAAAGTGACAACACTTATTAAAGGGTAACAGCAAGAGTCTGAGAATAAATCTGATTTCTGAAGCAAGTTAATAAAAATCTGATCAAGTGTACAAGTAATTTATGCAAGAAAATAAAGCATCTATGTGGTTCTTGTAGAGGGCTCACAGCTGTTCATAGCAGTCAGTAAACATACGGATAAAGTGCGGGCCAGCTGATATATCTGAATTTCAAAAAAAAGCTTAGACTGATTTCCCTATCACAGGTTCTTAAAGAAATTGAGCTGACAAGGAATAAAAATGGCAGCTAGTACCTTTATATGAATGAATGATGTTCCCCCACCTTGTGAATGTTGTGTCCATTTTGATACAATCAACTCATCTCAGAAAGATGTATTAGAAGTAGAAAAGGCTTATGGAAAGTGTGATAAAGTGGATCAAGACTTCTGTATGAGAAGAGATTAAAAACAGAAAAGACTCCTCATCTTGCTCTTGGAGGAGGAAGGATGTGATCTGGTTTTGCAGTCATAAATGGTAAGGAAAATGTGCATAGGAAATGACTATTCAGTGTTTCTCACAAGCCAAGCATTATTAGCACGTGTAAATGGAATGTGAGTATATTCAAATGCAAAACTCTGCTGCAGATGAGAAGAGTGTAGCTGCCTTCAGAGAGCAGTTATGTCACTTAGCAGGAGAAAAGTCCATCTACACTATTAAATACAAATAGAGTGGACAAACTGGTTCAGGGTGGTCACTTTATTGCACAGTGCAGGAATTCAGGGGAGTTTATCACTGGATGCATCACCCTGTCCTTGCTGTGTTCATACATTTTTTTTCCTGAGAATCTGCTCTGCTCTTAGAGACCAGATGCTTGTTTTTATATTGGTACATGAATGTGAAAGTTGGAAAAAAAGTTACAAAAGGGACAGTAACAAACAGAAGGGAAAGGTATCAGTGAACCATGGGAATCAGATGCTTGATGAAGCAAGGAAGAAAGATACAGATGGGTAGAAAGCGAGATTGTGGCAGAAAATGAAGTGAAAAACTGGAAGTGGATAATTTGCAAAAAGGGGAAAGATTAAATATACACAAAGGAAAGTGGGGGCTTCAAAGAATGGTGAATGAATATATGATAATGGAAATGGGAGAAAACCCTATATATCTGAATAGTGGAGATTCATAGTAGTGGGGAAAAGGTTTCATTACTTTTTAATAACATGCAGTGTCTTTGCGGGTGACCTGGGTATGGTAGCACATTATGCATGCCTTAATAAGAGACTATGACACTTTGGTGATTGCTTTCTCATGTGCTCAGGGGCCTAATCTCCAGTCAGGGCTATTCGTTTATATTCAGGGGACTCCACTTGTAGCATGAAGTCAATCAAACAGCTGTGTTTCTGCACAACTAGAGACACTTCTAAAGTTCAGGTTCTGCCAAATTTAATAAGATAGTGTCAAATGTATTCAGATCAAAGCTGCTTACTTTTAATCTTTCTGTTCCTAGATTTAATGTGAGTCTCAGGACACAGTAGCTCATCTGAAAACAAAAATTCCATCTATGTCTTTTCATTGCATAAATCCTTACAAAATTATCTGTAATAAAACTTTGAATGTTAAATTTGAGAAGGACCTTTATTCTAAAATTCTTATTAATTCCTACATCACTTGCTATTCGCATTACCAAAGTGCATAAGGGAGAAGTTCTTATCACCATATAAAGTTCTTCACAATTTAGTGTCAATTGTAATCAGAAGTCAACATAAGCTTTCCAACTTAGAGGAGAAAGAAGCAAGTTCTCATGTGGTAAACAGATATTCCTCTGCTAAAGGTAATGTACTAGGCCAATTAACTCTAACCAAAGGTGCGATGTCAGTATACTTTTCCTTTTTACAGATCAGTAATTTGCCTTGATAGTGCACTCTTTATGCAAATATGTAAACATGATTGATTACTACAAATAATTTTAAAAAGAGCTTGAAAGACAAATTTTCAGCAGAATGTCTAAAGCAGACAAGAGATATGAAAATTGTTTCCAAGAACACAGAGTTCCATAAATTAGGGTAATAATACACTAATAATTATACACCAAATATGCTAGAGATGCATTTGTGACCTAGTGTGCAAATGCCCTTGAATGCAACTATGCACACACCTTGCCAGTAAAATTTGCCAGTGCTTATGCAGAAAATGCCAGAACAGAAAGATGACAGGTTATGGAAAAAGGAAGTTGAGCTAAAAACTTTTGAAAGGCTAGAAGTTTTGCTTTGGTCTTAACAATGCCCATGTTTGCTAACAGATATCAGAAGTTTCAAGACTTGCCTGTGTAAGGAAACAGGCACAGATTCAATATTCATTCAATGGTTTCTGCAGAGTCCAGTCAGCAGACATCCCACAATGATGTCTGCCAACACCATCCTGTTAAATATATTGAAATAAAACAACCCAGATAAAGCAGTGCATATTATTTGTCCTGAGGGTAATATTACAATTTTTATTTGTGTAATTATTTTAATCAACTGTTCATGTTGTGACTTTTCTTCCCTCCCCTGGACCTAATCATTAAACAATATTTTAAATGACATTTTTAAATATAAGGTATTAGAATTCAATACTAGTGTCAAGTCAGAAGTCTGAATGCTTTACAACCTTTTCTATATAATTTTACAATAGTTGCAGTGTAGACTCCTGAGGGAAGGAACTCAGTAAAAAGAGCAGCCTAGAAATGTGGCTAACAGATTGGTTGTGCATGTTGACATTCTTTACACACTCAAGTTAATGGGCAAAAGTACACAATTTCCTGCAGGAAAGGACAGCAGAGTCAGTGCCAGTGTCAAATTCCCAGTGTTAATTAGGAAAAAAACATCTGCACTTATTTGGAAATAGAAGTATTCAAACTTAATTATGGAAATTTATTTAAAATTAGACTTTTTGCATATTTTACCATGTTTTGCTCTATCAAAGAACTGCTAGTAGAATGCCAGAGAAGAAAGGGGATATAACTGGTTGTTTTTGCAATCTAGCATCATCAGCAAAAATGTTAGGCATGTTTTCCTAGGTATTATGAGTTGCCAAGACACGGCTCCAAAGCTACAATGTTAAAATTCACCTTTAAAACCTCCCCCATGCTCTGCAAATTTTGCTAAAAATATTAAAGTTCACAGAAGCATACATTTTAGCCTTTTTGATCTACATACTGTGATTCTGAATGGCAGGAAAAATTTAAGCCATTAAAAGGTATATTTTTGTTGAATATTCCTTGCATTTTCAAATTTTATATCTGAGACATGGATTAGAAGTGTAAGGTTGAAAAGTTAGTGTCTTCTGTTTCCCTCAATCCATCAAGTAGCTAAACCAATGCATTCTGGGAAATTTTTTCTACATACACCTTCCTATCACAAGCACCCTAAGCCTGACTTTTAAACACTGGGAAAATTAAAGAAAAGCCTCTGAATATTTGTAACCACAGGAAAAGAATTGAAAAGTTCATGTGACAGCACCAAAAGTCTAATCCTGCAGGAGCCACTGTTGTATTTGAAATTTCCTATGCATCCAGGTTAAAGGATCCTACTCACAGACCTTGAGCCTCTCCAGAAATATCTGCCACTCCACTTAGCTGAGCATGCTAAATGAGCAGGTCAAGGGGAGTCACTCAAGAATTTAAAACCTCTGGGAGCACTGCCCTTCCTTGTGTCAGATTCAGTCTTGCTGTGGCAATTCAGTGCTTTACAAGAGGGTGAAAATATATCAAAAGACTATCGATACATCAAGAATTAAAAAAACCAAACCAAATCAAAATTAAACCAAATAAACAAATAAAAAAACCACCAAATATGCCCTTGCATGTTACCAACAGAAGCCCTGAATCGCTGTATTAGTAAAATAGAAGTATGGTACAAACATGATGAACATACAGCAATCCTCCTTTTCAATTCTACTTAGAAATATCAAATATTTACACACCAAATCTCATATTGAAACCTTGATTTATTACTTGAAAATCATACTAAGCTGCCATATGATTTCTTCCATTCATTTACCAAACAACATTTTAAAACACTATAAATCCCTTTCCGCTATTATCTGACTTGCTAAGTCCAAAGTCCAATCTTTCCCCTTGAAAGATTGAGAAATATCATCTCTTTCTAAATTACTGGAAATAGAGAATGGAAGGGAGAAGAGACCCAATAAATATGTGCAAATGTATATTGGGTGTACATCTGTGGCACTGAATTTAAAATCAGCCCTTGTCAAAAAAGGAATATGAGTAATATTTTGGGTGGCAGTATTGCCATAGAAATCTGTATTCAATAGTTTGATTGAAAACTTTCAAGGTAAACATCACCTATAGCTTCTTCTTCCATGCAAGTACTTGTGAAGGCAGTAGAGCTGGAAAAAATGTAGGGAACATCTCTGCTCATTTTTCTCTAAAAGCTGATGCTTGTATTCTATAACTACAATTCTGATTTCACTATTGCATGAAAAGGCAATATTATAGTAAATTTGATCATTTTGAGGTTTTGCTGTAGTTACATATGTTTGTCAGAACACATGGTTAAAATTACATTACTAAATTGGGGTAGTTGGTTTACGTAAGTTTGTAGTTTTTAAATAATTGTATTGTTTTATAGGGTTTTTCTTCTCTTGTGCAGTAGCTATCCTAATGTGTTTTCTGCTCTCTGTGGAAAATGTAGCTCTAACTCTCCAGCCAAGTGTTCCTCATGTTGTGTGTACCAGAATATTTGTGAGTTAAGTGACAGAATTGAATGGTGTGACTTCTTACCTCATGATAACGTGAGTCAAGAATGTAGTGATGTAGGGAAAAAGCAGGTTCTGCTTATAAATCAGTGGTAGCTTTGATAGCTCTGGTGGGTTTACAGATGAGCAGGTTGTACCTCTCCATCCATATCACTGTGTTTATTGTTCTCATAATCAAATTTGATCTTTATTTGGGATCATTGCTATCCAGTATTTTGCCTATAATGCCTTATTTGATGGACTTCAATGTCTATCAAAATTATATAGGAAGCTGCTTTTTATGATTACCAATCAGATCAATTCAGTGCAATCTAGTTGACATGACTTATAAAAATGCATCCTGACAAAGCTCTCTTCTCTTTCCTGAAGACTGACACTGCCATAATTCTGTACATATTTTCAGCATTTTCCAGTTATGAGCACCTGTCTTCATTCTAAAATGGATATTTGAAAGATCTTTGACAATAAATGAACTTTTTGAGTGCAGTTTCCCCATACTATGTGAAGATCTATGCATGTGTGCATGTCTGGTAAGGAAGCTTTCAGTTTTTACAAAGCTCTGAGTGACTGTGAATCACAGAAGCCTTCACTGTCTTCATGGTTTAAGTGGAAGTACTTCAATTAATTCTAAGGTAAACTTAATTTTCCAAAAGATGTTAACTTCTCTTTAAATATAAGGTAAGTTGACTCTTTTGGAAGGTTCATATGTCTGTTCTCTGGATAACTGGAGGCAAAGTCATTTAAACATTATGATCTGATCATTCTAAACTGGATACCAGGTCAAGAAATTTCTGACTTTCTGTTCCTATAAGTGCTATCAATTATTGCCTTTCTCTGCCCTTGTTGTCTTAAAGAAACGCCTCTGGTAACATTTCTTCACTGTGCTAGAGAATGTTAAGCTTGGATTTCAGTGTTAAACACTAAGGGTTGGTGTTTAACAGATTTCTTTCTGGAGATGCATTTTGCTCAGATGTACTGCACAATCAAACTTAGAGAATCACCATCTTCTAATGATTGCTGTACACACAATTGAATGATTCTAGCAATATCCTGCTTTATCTCACTTTGTCTCTCCTCTTTACTGCTGTCATGTATGTATGTGAAGTCAAATGGAATGCATGTATTCCCACAGGTGTCTCCCAGATTAGACCTGGACTTAATTTGGTTCCTTTCTTTTGCGAATATTCCAGTGAACATCAAAATTTACCAAAATATTTCTGCTTACTGAATATGCCCCACACATTCTTACTGAAAAATCACACCTTTGAGAGTGTTGACTTCTGCAGATTGCCAGCATGGAAATTAAATATACCACGTGTGGACATACAGAAATAGGACCTGGCTATGACTGATACTGTATAGAAGCACATTGATTTCTAGTGGTGAGAAAATGAAGAATGAAATGCAAATAATGTGTTTCTGTGTGTAGCAGCATTATATGGTTGTTGTCATTTCATATCTGATCTCTGACTACAATAAGAGAAAGCTTCTTTTTATTTCTCGGGAATACAGGAAATGTATTATATTTCCAGTTTTTCACTTGCATTTCAATTTCTTCTTACAAAATATTTAAGTAAAAAGGCAAAATAGAGGCAAGAAAAAATTTAGAATTCAGGTTATGTGATCTGAAAGAGCCTAGAAGTTACATGTGTAGTCATTTGCCACCTGTCTGGGTAATTTATCTAAGTATTGTATGAGTCATTATGTTCAAGGCTAGTTTTCAATCACACGTGCTACAAGGACTTCACTACTTAGCACATTCTCAACACAGAAAAAAAATTGCTGATAATAAAGTTAGAAAGGATGTAGCAACAGGTCTCCTCTGCTCTGTTGCCTTTCTATTTAAAGCAAGGTATTGTATTTTCAAGATAATGCTACCAGCAAGATAAGAGAGATATTTTGAGAGAATAATTCTTTTTTATTGAACTTCTGTATACATGCACTGACATGATTTCTTTAAAAAGGAATTATGGACCTAAACTACAAATGTAAAAAAATATAAAACTCCTTGTTTTATTTTTTTTGAACTGACATCTATAATTTTTAGGCACATGTAACCCTGCATGAAGTCAGCAATGTAGTTCAGATTATCTAAGCATCTTTATTAGTTTACCAAGAGGAGCTAAGTGACATTTTTGTTTCCCCTTTTGCTTGTTTGGTTGCATATACTTGCTGTTCTGGTCACTTTAGACACAAAATTCAGAAGGCTGGTCTTTCACTTTTAGCAAATTCAGATAACCCAAGCCATAATCAGAGAAAATCCTTGTGATTATCTATCTCTTTTCTAAACCAAGTGAATCTTTAAGTGTTATTTCACTAAATACAAAATGATGAATTAGATGGGTGTGCACAGTCAGTGAACAAGTTAGCAATACTTAATATCCTTGCAAAACTCCTGGTTTCCTCTCAGCTGTATTTTGTTTTAGTATAAGAGCTTTCTGAAATGTTTTGGTTCCTCCTCTCTTCCGTAGACATTAATTTGCTGGCTTATCCAATTCCAGCATCCCCATAATAACCTTTATGATTTCTTTTTTTCTTTCCCTTATCTCCTCTGCAAAAACTCCTTTTGTTCCAAATCACAACAAAATCACCCTGGTGTAACACAGTATAACTCTCCTGTAACTCCTGTGCCCTACCTTTGAGCAGAGTTCATCTAGAGTCAAATCCCTCATCTTTTTCAGAGCTTCCCCAAAATTCCTATATTTCATAGACAAGAGCAAAAAATATAATCTACAGTTCTTGCATCTCCTTCTTCAATTTCCACAAAGATCTACCAAAGCAATACTGTGAGGTGTCACTCTAACAACCAGCAAGAAACACAATAGGAAGGGAATGGACAATAGGGCAATTGACATTATAATCGATTTTCCTATTCTTTCCCAGGAAACAATAAAGAGTGTTTGTACATAAATAACTGGAACTTAATGCCATACATCCACCTCTGGGCTTTCTGCATAGTTAAACACATCTGTTTCAATAATTTGTGTTGTTGGAAAGAAGCTATCAATAGCAATAGGGAAAAAGAGAATACCCAAAAGAGTTCAAATTCAAGAAGGAAACAACACACCAGGCAGAAGCAGAGATTGGCTACCCAAGAGGAATATAGAATCTTTGCCCATAGTTCATAGCTGAAACTGGGAAAGCAAAGCAAAGGTGGAGTTGAAGCTCCAAAGGTATAGAGAAGGATCTAGTCTTTTCTTGGAGGAACATGATAAGAAAATAAAAGGTAACAGGCACTGATTAAATACAAGGACACATTTATCAGCTATGGAGTGATCTAATATACATACAGTTTGTCCACAGAAGTTCTGAGATCTCCATCCTCACAGACAGTGAACTGCACACACCCCTAAGCAACATGCCCTAATTTGGTGTTTCCTGAAGAGCAATTTGAATCACCTAAAATGAAATTGGTTTGTAATTTTATAATTTTATTTTTCATAAATTACTGTAATTTTGGTCTTTATTTTCATGTTCTCTGAGGTCTCACTGAAGAAGCCAGTGTCCATAACAATGGAAGGTAACTGCCTGATGCCTGCTAAAGACTTTAGGTGAACTCCAAGTGAAAATAAATATTTTCAATTTCATACATAATAACTTCTATGATTATTTTGAATATTTGAAAGTATAAATATTGCATTAATAGTTATACTCTTAAAACAAGAGCTTTAGGATTATAAATATTAATGTAATATTTATACAATACAAAACTCCCCAACAAAATCTTAAAAAGTTTTGATTTCTTTTATACTTGGGTAGCTGTAATATTCTTTGCATATCTTTCCTTGATTCACTGCTTCAGTCATTTTGGTAGGAGTCATTCAGCATTACCGTAGGAGGAAATCCATTGTGGAGGAAGTATATCAATAACATTATTTTCCCTGAGTACTTTAAAGTGTATATTTCCAAGAAAAGAAAAGAAAAAAGAATCTTTCTTTCAAGAAAATAACATAATTCCTTTGCATGTCAGTCAATCAATATCCTGCATCCTGAAGCACTTTCAAGAGAAGATTTAATAAGGCTAGGGCAATTTATCACAGTTAAGTCCTGTAAGTTGCTATTCAAAAAAACTCTCATTGACTTTATGTTGAGTCACTACTCCATGAGGCTTTGCTGCTATGCCTGCTGTGCTTTTGAACAGTCAGCCATGGTGTTTAAGAAATCTCCTTTGTGTCACTGGGCTTGATATTTCTCCTGGGAAGAAAAAAGAAGGATTATTTTGTGGTTTAAGCTTGATGTTTCATTCAATTTCTTTGAAAACAAATTGCCTGATGGTTTTTTCATCATTATTAAAAAAGACAAGAGATTGAAGTTAAATTAATTTTTGTATTATACAATCCACAAATTCTGTACTGTATACATTCCTTGTTTTGAGTGAGCAGACTTGTAATAGAGTAAAGATTGGATGAGCTGAGAAAAAAGAAATGCACCGTAACGCAACAGCTGGAAATTTTTCATTAATTTCCTAATTGTACAAGATTAAAGATCAGTTTCTAATTTTTCCCTTTTTTATTTTTTTTTCTTTTTTTAATTTTTTTTCCTTGAGAGAGAGAGAAATAGCAATTTAGAAAAAAATAGTTAAAGAAAATGTGACAGAATGTTAGTTCTTTCCAACATTCAAGTCCTAGGGGTAAGAGAGAAATAAACTCTTGTTTCTTTGCATAGCAAAATGTTCCCACTCCTAAAAGCTTTAAAGAATTATGGAGATAACAGAAAATTAATTTTATTGTTATTATTTTGTCCAGAGTTCATTCTGATTAATTTTATGGATTTCTTCCTAATATTAAGTTGAATATGCCCTACTATGTGAGTGGTTTCCATCTACAATACATTTAAGAGTTGATAACTTTTCACTTGAAATAGTTACAAATTATGTGGTACAGATAAATCAGTTCAAATTCAGAAAGGAAACAATGTATGTTTTTACATTGTAGGGTTTCTCTGATATTTTTCTTTACATTTGGAAAGACACAGTTTACTGTCTTTCAATCAAATTCTAATTCTAATCTAATTCTATATTTGCATTTCTAAATAGGAATAAGAAAGCTAAATATTTTTAGCTAATAATGAACACCTGAAAAGGAAACAAACAAGAAAAGCCAAAAACCAAAATTAAAAAAAATACACAAAAAACCAATACAAAAAAGACACAATCCCTCCCCCCAAAAATACCCCAAAACAAAAAACCCAGATATAAAGTTCTCTTCTACCATTGAGTTAAACCCTTTATTAAGTTAAACCAACCAGTCTGCCCAAATGTGCCTGTAATTTAAACAGTTTATAAATATCTCATAATACAAGCAAATGGCATAGCTAGTCTATTAAAAAGAGCAGTGACTAACAAACACTACTAATTGCTGTGTTTACATTTTAAGTGTCAGACTGATCAGGCAATTTTCTCTCTTTGCCTTTCTTTCCTCTTGTCTTCATCTAATACATATTAAAAAATGCCACTGATAAGAAAAAAAACATTTTCACACTTTTGATTCATATGTCTTTACAGTTATTATAAGTCTTTAAAGCTATTATTAACTGAAAATGTAGAAGAGCAAAAACTTGTTAATCAGTTCTGTAGTTTGTAATGCTAAGATTTTAAATTTAATGGCTATATCTATTGTACAAGATTCTAATAAGCATAAGGATAGACATTACATTTAATTAGGTGACATTTTATAGGAGTTTCATTAAGCACCATGTAACTTAATGTACTTAATTGCGCAAATTATATAATTTTATGTGGATATGTGTACAAAAATGTTATTAATCAAGGAAAATCTAAGCTTAGCCCAAAAAGAGTGAAAATTATTATGATAACTTAAAATATTCCCTTTTTTTAAAGTTTTTTTCAGTTTTCCCCTTAAGAATCAACAGTGTTCAATGCCACTTGGTATATTTAATGGACATCCTTAGTTTTGACTTATAGAGACCATCTATGGGGTCATATACCAAAGAGATGAATATGAAAGTACATAAATAGAATATAAATTGATTGATATTCTTAATGCAGCTTTGGGAGTCTGATAAATTAAATTTAAGTCTGTAAATTAAAGTGCTGTAAGATACTGTTAGCAGAAATGTCAGAGTAGACATTTAAGATGCAGTGAATATCAGAATTCACTTCAAATCTGATCACTTTTCCAGTGATCAGAATTTATTAACAACCAAGCTCCAAGCAATTCTTTGGAGTCAAAAGATTATTGTATTCTCTTGGTAAATCTCTGGAGAGGTTGGTACTGTCTGTAGTTAGGGCTGACGCTGGATAATAGGAGCTCAGTGAGAAAACTGGGAATACTGGAAAACGTTCAGTGGATGGCCTGAAACTAGAAATAGTGGCTAAGATACCTAAACCAAATCTCAATTCTAAACTGGTGCAGTTCACCTCAAAGTAGCATACTGTGGTCATACAAACTGTAGCTCAAAGGATTTGTCTTGGGTGGTTAGCTACTTATCACTAAATGCTTTTTTTTTGACACCTTTGCTAACTGTACTGAAATAATAATTGTTGATTAAAAAATAAATCTCATAAATACAAGTAAATCATGTTAATATGTTAGCTGAATTGGTTCAATGCCTTCTATACCACTACTTTCATTTGAAGTAAATTCATGCTAGTGATATTGTACTACTACTTTGCAGTACATAAAAATACCAAATAAGTTCATGTAGCAGCAACAAATAAGATTACACAATTAATGCCAAGTGTGCAATACTCACGCTCTACAGCTCTTAAAGGCACTAAATAGGGATAGAGTATTTTGTGCTGCTTCTGTGTGTCCCTGACTGTAATTATCTCTGGCAATATCTAGATTTTTTTTTCTTCATCAGGTATTTTTGGCATAAGTAAGTAAGAGTAACTTTGGAAAATATAGTGTACATTTCTTTTCTTTATTATACAATAGAAAGCCTATGATAGATGTATCATATAAGTAATGTAATGTACAAATTTTCTTTAATTTACTAATTATGTGTCTTTCTCTATTTTCTACAATATCCTTTAAAATGGTATGGAAATTGCAGTAAAATGTTAGATTGACTTAAATTAGCCAAGACTGGCAATAGTGATCATTCCTACTTCTTCTCTACAAGTCAGTAAATGATAATTGAAACTGGCTGCCATTACTCTTATTTGCACGTTATTTGAAGAATTATCTAAAAAGGAATATCAGGAATATCTTCTGAGTTTAGTCTAAAACAGACCTCTTGCTGCTTTCATATTTAAGGTTTTCAGCAATGCATGCACATTTTCATTAATGGATACTGGCATATAAAGGTAATAAAACCTTCATCTTAAAACAGCAGAATACATTTTTATTGTTTTTAATTTTTCAGATTATATAAAAAATGTTTTATTAATTTATTTAAATGTTACTCTGCTTCCTTAGAAACATTTAATGTTTCTAAGGAAACAGAGCTGGATTTGTACTAAGAGCATAAAGCTGTGCTTAAATGCCTCATAGTAAGCGAACTATTTCAAACAATATGGGCTGTTTTCCATTTGTCTTCCATTTAATGGTGTTATTTATATTAACTTTATTACTATCTCAGTGTCTTCATTTATTTTCTTCATTGCCATTTCTAAGTAAAGGATTAAATATTTGTCAAATTTTCTCTTTGAAGTTAGTTGTTTGTCTTTTTATTCTGCTTTTCCTGAGAACCCTTCATTTATTCTTTAGTGGCTGACTACTGTCAAACTCCATTGATACAGGCAGGAATTAGAGTGATTTGTGGAGAAAAATTAAAAAAAATCACAAGGGAAGTAGAACAGTGAGCCAAAATAAAGCTGGAAAATTATTTGTGCATTGAGTAGATAATACCTAATCTATTTCTGTTGTGATTTGAATAGGTATCAATTTTAACACCTATGTGCATTTTTGACACTATTTTACCTAACTCTTTACCTTTATGCCCCCCATTTTTAGATGCTACCATAATGTGATAGTAATATTTTGTCTTTCTTTTTTCTCAGTAGACAAGAATGTTTTGTGTTAGCTCTCAATTATCTGGGCAAATGTTTGCTTTCATCCAACCTACAGAAAACCAGAAAAACTTCAGAAACAATCATAAAGAGAGAAGTCATAAAATTTCTCACAGTCATGGAGCTGAGAGAGATAGGCTTATCTTCTCCATCTCTAAAATCATTAAAACTAGTCTCATGCAATAATTATATTTGTTCTCATCCACCACTGAGTGCTGGTTCATCTTATGTTTTGGTAACTGTTATATGCTTGTGTTTCTAAGGCCTATGGCTCTGAGAGAAGAAAAGTCTGCAGCAGATATTTTCAAATAGACTATTATCATAACTGGTTTCAACAGGTCTTTTTCCATTAAATATTTTTATGTAAGAACATTAATAGGTTGTTTCTTTTCTGAATCTAGAAGTATTCTGGATTATCAGAAAATATTTCTTTTCCATGTCAGTATTATTTGAACTACCGTATGAAGTTTTCCCACTTAAACTAACATCAATTTCAGATGTCTTGGGGTATTTATTAAGGCTGAAATAATTTTTCATGAATTAAAATCATGCCTGTGTTCTGCTAAATTATTTAAATTTTCTCCCAGTAACAATAAAGCACATGGATTTTTTTAACATGTAGTCCAGTTTCTATGAGATCTGGGAACAGATCTGTGCTTGGGTACAATCTTCCAGACAATCTTTTTATTTGAAAATGACATGATTTACATATTTTGCAGGAAACAGCTTTGAAAATAGGAGAACTACCATATTTATAACTACCTAAGGTTAATTATAAAAGAGTTCCTTTGGCACAGAAAAATAAAGGAAAAGGAGAGATATCAAACTTAAAGGTGAGATGTACTTCAGTGCCCACTGCAGTTCATTTTCAACTGAAGTGGTGCCATTACCATGCAACCTGGGTTACAAGCCTGCTATTTTCCAACAGTATTTGGAAGTCCCAAACATATCTGAATATGAATTCTGTGGCAAACCATTTGGAAAGTTGTCTCAAACCACTTTTTTTTGAGAAGTCCACTGATGTTCGCACTAAGGTCCACAGCAATCTGAGAGAAGCACAGAATCAACATAGCTGGTAAAAGAGAGAGTTATAATGTATTCTTACCCTTCATTGTTACTGTCAGCAATTTTCCTGTTTGCTACCAAAGACAGTATGCCTGGCTTTTGTTTATGCTTTTGTCAGTGCTTTCAAAATTCTATTCCTTTATTTTTTTCTGGGCTGTCATCCTAGGCATTTAATATCTTGTAAAATAGTATTTCTGCAAGCTGGGTTGTGGTTTGAAGATAGTCTGTTCACAGCTGGCTGCTCAGCTGTTATCATCTGAGTATCTTATGGACTTTTTCTTATCTTCCTGTTTCTTTCTTCAATGACTACTTATAAGCAGTACTGGTATAATTACATGTTCAGATAACCTCTTATTTCTCTGCATGACCTATATCCACAGCTTGGTCCAGGGTTATACCCTAGAATTTCTCTGGCACACAAATAAAGGAAGTCTGTAGTGCTGTTCTGGTATTCTTCATACCTGAAGTAGAGAGGTATTAGAAGCATCTTTTTAAAAATCTGTTTCGAGAACCTGCAAGGAAATACAGCTGGGAGTTAAGGAATGAAAAATATCAATACTTCTCCAGATCTGGCCCCAATTAATAAGCATAAAACTGGTGATAAAATAGTCTTAGAGAAGGAAGTATGGCTGAAGTGCAGGTTTCCAAGGGAGACAAAAAATCAGGAATCACACCACTGGTGCTGCCAATTCTTGTGAGATCAAGTTAAATTTTTTATCATACTACAAATGATATGTACAGAGAAGATTCTGGGAAGTCCACCAGAGACTTCATTAATGCTAGCTTGTTTTTACCAAGGGGCTCGTGTGTGCCCCAGGAGTGCTAGAAGCACATCATCTTCTTGTTCTAAACTCTAGCTTTAGTAAACTCTGTTTTTGTCTCTGTATAGTCATATTTGGGTTTCTTAGGTTAGTAGTTAAGATTTTTTGGGTTAGAGCACATTGCCTTATTGTCAACCTCTGTATTTCCATAAACAAAACAATGAGGGCAAAGTAAAGATTAATTTATTAGAAAATTAGCTATTTAAGAAGCTGGTGACTTTCTAACACACAGAGACAAATTGTAGTTCCTATTCTCATTTGTCTTCCTACATTCCACCAAGCTGAAAGATGCTAAAGTCATGTTTATTTTCATCTTTATTTTCATGATTATATGATTATCACAGCAGTTCTTACAGTTGCTAAATGTGGGATCCAAATGTCATTGCAAACTCCATCCTTAATCCTTATATTCCCTAATACAGAAAGACAGCTACGGTTTAAAAAAAATCTTTATAGAAATTGAAAAAAAAATGTTCTATTTTAATTCATGCTGTTTGTCCTGTCTGCAATTGTGTGGTTTATTTCCTACTCTTGGAGTAGGACTCTTCTAGTTTTCCAGAGTTACTGCCTGCATTACACTTGACACTTAAAGCTCCATTCTGATCTCACTGAAACAAGGATAACATACAGTGAATCTGGATTGGTAGGTGGATCAAGCTTTTCTTTCAGTGTCTTTTCCTATTTATTACACATATGAAACATCAGCTATATCTTCAATCTAAGTACACTGCTAGGCACTGAGTTTGGGGGTTGTTCTGTGGATCAGAATAACATCTTTTAACTCTGTTTGATTTATATAGAAAATTTTATTACTTGACCCTTCAATGAGACTGTGCTGCTATTTATCCTGACAGATAAAGAGCTTTGTTTCCTATCCCTCATTCTACATAGCAGGAGTCCTGGGCATGTACTTGAAAACCCTACCAATAAAAATCATGGTCAGACTTGAAATCAGTCAATTTTTTATTGATTATCCTCCAGCTACCCATGCAACTAGTTGAAGATAATATGGATTACTGGTTAGATATCGAAGATACTAGTTGCTATTTTTTAAATTAAGTGTATTTATTGTATTAAAGAAGTAAAACATCAAGTACCATCTGTATATAGTCATTGGCCCATCATTAACTTACAAATAATATAAAAGGGAGAAAAAAACAACCATATACCATAAAGAAAAACTGCCTTCTTGTTACAATAGAACTTGCATTACATTTCAAAGAAAATCTGAGTGCTTAATACAGGGGTACAAAATAATCTCTGATTATACATCCAGAATCTAGTATGACATTTCATTCTCAGATCAAATCTCAGAAACAACTATCGCATCAGGTGTTATGACTATAGATACATTCCTCTGTTATTATAACATGAATATGAATGTATTCTTCCTTCAACTTCCTTTTTTAGAATGCCTTTGGTAGAACCTTAGCTGATTCAAAAAGAGACATAATAGATCTTGACACTGGAAAAGAAATATGTTTTTTAACACTATAGGTGTTTTTTTGCATTTGTTATAGTTTATTTAATTTGTTTATTTAATTATATTGAAGTGACTTAACAAAAGAAATAGCATTAAATTCTAGCTTTTCTGATTTTTCTTGAAAGTTTGAACTAAAATCAGGAGCTGTATCTAGAATTTGGCTGTTCTGTGTTTAGTACATCAGAATGAAGTCCTGGAAACAATTTTTCTTGAACACTGGAAAATTCAGATATAATCCATGTCTGACCTTTGCAGTATAATCCCTCCCTTTGTGGTCTTTAAATATGAAAAATAAAATGGAAATGTACAGATTCTTTACACCAGAAATTACAGGATAATGGAGTCTACCTGACTAAGACTTGCGTTTGTAAGCATAAGCCTGAACACTGTTTTGGACTGTGCATTTTTAAAATGTACATAGTTTCTTGTCAACAAGAAGATCAATGAAGTGCTGTCCAAATTGTTCATCCATTACTTAGCCTTCCTAGTGTCAGCATTACTGTCAGATTTAGTTAGAGAACTTCATTTATTTAAAATTTCATTCACTGTGGGAAGATGAGGAAGTGAATCATGTCTCAATAATGGGAATCTGGAAGGGGAAGGCATTTTCATGTCTATTGAATTAAAACCACAAGGTACTAGGTCATTTTGAGGTTTGCATTTAAGGCAGAAGCTTTGCCCCAAATGATTCTGACCAGAATAATCTTAAATGTCCAGGTCTCACCAAAATTAATGGACATTAGACTGTATACCTGGTAGTTCAAAAACAACGTGGGTAAGGCTTATCTAGTAGCTTTTATTCTTTTTTATGGGAAACATATGGTTGAAAAAACCCATTCTTCCCTTCCCTGTGGAATGGGAATTATTTTCTGAAATTATCTCTTAGCATAACTACCTGTTAGAGCATAGCATGACTGAAATGCTTTGACACCCAGTCAGCCCCACAGATTTATTATGAAATGTGCTGTAGTAGTGCATAAAACTCCTGCCTCTTCCAGTTTCTTACATGACTAGAAACAGCAAAGGGAATAGCTGTTTCTAGTCAATAGACAGGCAAACAAAGACATTTACATGGGAAAATTATAGTCTTCATCCATTGATAGATACAGAAAAATTCAGAATCCTAAGCTGATTAACACTCAGGGTACACCACTCTCTTGGATAATAGAGAGAATCTTGATTTATGTGGTTAGGTGAGGAGCAGCTGCCACTTCCAGCCACTCCATCCCACAACTCCCTCCTGCTCTAGCCAGTAAACCCAAAGACATGGGGACTCCACCGAGGCTGAGGGACCCAGCTGCCACTCTTCTGTGCACAGGTTCAACCAGTAGCAAACTGCAGAATGTGTCAGAGAGCAATAATAGCTGTGCACTAATACAGTGCACACTTGGGATGCAGTGAAGCTGAGAATCTCGTATTGAAATACCTCTGGGGTTAGTTCTGGAATGGTCTCAAATTGTTGAATCTAATAATACATTTTTCACTTAGATATTTGGTTCATACTCTTTTTGATGTGAACAGTGAATTGTCGCTCTCAGTTTTGATCTTATTTTTCAATTACTGTTTGTAGGATGGTGGATAACCTTTCATTATAATCAGATGTATCTGTATAATTTCCTTGGCTTTGCAGGGTTTACCCAAGTATTACTGTTTACCCTGGTGATGATAACCTTGAATTTAATATTTAAACCAAAGGAATGGTGGAGGTGCTCTGAACCCAGAGGTGATATGCAGATTTCCAGCCCTGCTCTGGTACTGCACCAAAGATCTAAATGAAAATATGCTTTGTGTTATTTTGGGGATTCTTACCTGGGAGGGGTTCTAGGGTTCAGTGACAGTTCAAAAACACACAATTACACTGAAAGAGTAAGCTGTTTAAATATAACTGGGGAAAGAGCCTGGTAGGAACATGCAAATACTGTGTTTGCATCCACCAAACAATACAGAACCAGCTTGCACTTTTGTCTTTCTCTTCTGTTGTCTGTAAAGCTTCACATAAATCCCTTTAATCAGTCTCTAGAAAGAGCAACTTAAAGAAAGAAGGAGGCAGGTTTCTGAAAGCCCTGTTCTCTTTTCATCAGATAAGTCACTAGCCAGTGCCCTGCTGGAAAGACAATATAGATCATGTCACTACAGCTTGTTTTTTCTGCCTGTCCACAATAACAATTCCTACAGTCCATGATTAGCACTTTTTCTGTGGTTGGTTGGTTGGTTGGTTGGTTGGCTGGCTGGGGTTTTTTTTTGGGGGGTGGCATTTGAGCTGATGAGGGTATTATGCACTAGTTAGGATTTGGGGGATTCCCAAGGAGCTTTTCCTTTTCCATCAAATGTGTGTTAGTGTGATGTTGTTACGCGTGAGTCTCATAGCAGTTTGTGGCTTCCTGTAATTGTGTCATAATTCTAGTCCAGAGCTGATACAACCTCAAGGCAAGCACAGCGTCTTGAGATACCTGTCAGAACTAACTTTTAGCATTGGCCCAGCTTAATTACTATAGCACTCCTGATTAATTCTGTGCCACCACCAGTGAACTCTGCAGTGAATGCTTACTAAAGTGAGTCAGGGAAATTTAGAAGCTACCAAAAGCAAATTTAGCTCATGGGTGGGATCACTTTGGAAAATTTTAAAAAGTATTCACGATGCTATGAAATCTCTGGCAAAGCCTTTTAGTTAAAATGTATCTTAATTAGATTTTGGCAAAGACTCATGTGTAACTAGTTGTGGGGTTTTTTATTATAGGTGCTGTATTAGGCATCATCTGGCCTCAAGCACCTGCTGCTTGTTTTTCTACTTGTTGCCCTCTTTTTCAGCCAGTTCAACTATTTATGTGGCATGTGAAAAACTGTATCCAGGAACAAAATTTAAAATGAAGTTCATCACTTTTTTCTGTCACTGTTTGAATAATGTCTGTTTGATAATCTTCTATTCTCCTGTCTCCAAAAATGCTATTGAAGAGGCCATAAGGCTTTGGGGATTGGCAAAGTGGATAGAAAAGTGGGAGAAGGAATGGGAGCTGTAAAATCTGTCTTAGCCACCACAGCAAATGTGTATGCCATTTTACCCTTGTCATAAAAGTACTGCATAGCTGGCCATCTACCTAGCTGAAATCTTCAACACCTTTATGAATTTTTGAGGATTTTTACCTTCTTTGCCTTCTTTTCTTTTTTCTTTTCAATAAACTCTCCTCCCTCTTCCTTCCTGCTTCCATCTTAAATGAATTGTCTTTTTCTTATAAACCTTTCATTGCTGAAGGTTTATAAGTAGTGAATTAGTCTCTCCATCCACTGTCTTATCAAGGACATTTTTTCTCAAGTAAATTGACGTGTTCACTTCTGAAGGGCATTCAATCAAACAATGGCATGCAAACATGTTCTGTCTCCCTGCCTTAGCAAGACACTAAGTCATTCTCATCTTTTGTAAACTGCCTTCAAACACAAGAAAATGAATGTATTCAGAGCAAAAATGAAAATACTACAGAATGTCCTCAGATTCCTCAGAAGCGATCAAGGATGTTAGATTTTGGGACTATTTTCAAGTTTGCGTAAAGATTCCAGCACAAGTGTGAAGTATTCTTTGTCCATGAACAAAAAGACAAAGTGACAAAGACTGGAAACCTAGCTCCAGAGAAGGCTGAACTGGACATTCACTTCATGGCTGCATTTGTAGTCAGAAAAATCAGAGAAATTAGAATGGGAGTTCTAAAATATAGCAAGTAGATAAATCCTTTTCCTACTCCAAGAATATTTGTATGAGAAAGAAGGAATGAGAAGCAGCAGCAGAGAATACTGGAGGAAAGGATAGCAGAAAACTTCCATCCTTTAGACAAAAATCATCAGTTGTCTTGTATAAATTCTTTCAGGTAGTTGACAATTACCTAAATCAATAACATTGCAATGTAAATTAATAACTTTATAATATTTCCTTACCACATTGCCTTTGTTCTACCCTCATGTAGGAAAACCTATGTTTCTTTTCCTTTGAAAATATCCTGGCTTAAGTCATAATAGATGAGGTTAATAATGCTCTTTCTTTTGCTTCTCTGCAGGGTTTCCTGTGCAGATGAATGACTCAGATCACTCCCTATTTGAGCATTCTTTCCAAGGATGCATGCAGAGCATTCATGTGGATGATCAGCTGGTGGATTTGCATGCAGTGGAGCAAGGAGAGCTGGGAAGCTTTGCCAATGTCACCATTGACATGTGTGCCATTATTGACAGGTAAGTTGTGGAGAGATCTGATACACTGACACGTCCTTCATATTCTGAAAATATACAGTGATCCAGAAGAGGTGGTCCTGACACTGCCAGTGATCATGTCAAGGCTAGTGGGAACCAATGCTTAGGTGGTTGGATGGAGATGATGCCTTTAAACTGTAGACTGTGTAGGGTGCAGTAGAAAGCAACTCTCAAATCTCTCCACCCACCAGCAGAGGAGGAGGTGAAAAGTTCCTGTAAGTGAGGCTCAGGCTATATGTCAATAAGGTGGCTGCCTTGAATAGGGAAAAACTCCTTACACATTTTGTCTGTTTCTCAGACGATTGTTAGGAGACCTTTTTGCAACTAGAAGTTGTGTCTCCTGGCTTCAGCCCCTTGTGGCTTCTCTGTGTTCCTCAGAGAAGTAAAGCGGGTCTGCATGCTTGCACATCAGTGAATGTAATAAATGCTCAAACTTAATTAAAGTAGTGCTTACAGGATTTGGGTTTTTTTCCAGTCTGAGAAGAGTAATTGAGAATTAGGGCAGCCTTTTGCTTAGGCACTACCTTTTCAACCACTTACCTGTATTCATTTTTGTTGCTTATGATTAATGGTTTCTTTGTTGGTAAAAAAAAAAATACCAGGAAAGACAGAAAGAACAAGTAGCCCAACTCCTGAATGCAGGCAGCTTGGCTTATCATGAAAATTACCTTACATTAAAGCCATTGCAAGCCTGCTGCAAAGCTGAAAATGGCTTTTTCAAATAGTGCTCTGAAAGAAGCAAGGACTACTAGATCAGAGAACCATGGAATAATTCAGGTAATAGCCAACTACTGGTGCTCATGACGCCCTCTAAAAGCAGGGCCAACTTCAAAGCTACATCAGTTTCTCAGGACCAGTTGAGCTTTGTATATCTCCAAGGATAGATATTCTACTGGCTCAATGATTTTGGATAGCAACAACAAATATATGCATAGTTGTAGTAAAGAAATGCATTCTTTTAATTTCCTACTTTATTTTAAGAGCCTCTCAGACATAGATGCTACTGTGAAAAAACCAAAATATAACATACTGCTTTGGTCTTGCAAAATGCCTTCTCTTCCTGAAATGTAGACATCCATTTGCACTAAATGAGTTGTGGTAGGTTGGCCATGGCCAGCAGCCAAACTCTGCCCCTAAGTTTAGCTCTCTCCCTTGTCCTGAGAGATGGGGAGAAAAACACAAGAAAGGCAAAAATACTTGTGGATTAAGAAGACAATTTAATAAGAAAAGAAAAAGCTGCACATGAAAACAAAGAGAAAAGATAAATTTCCTCACTGCTTTGCATTGGCAAGCAAATGTCCAGCTGCTCCCTGGAAAGCAGAGCCTCACCTCAGCACATGTAGTGATTGTTTTGGAAGAGAAACTCCATAACACTAAACATACTCCTTCCCTCTTCCATCCCCTGAGGTTTTATTGCTGGGCACGCTGTTGTGCCATATTGAATTTCCCATGGGAAACTGCTTCCAAAGTCCCTGCTTCCACATGTTCATTTTGGCTCAGCAGCCTTGGGCAGCCTCTTACCCACCCCCTTCTCCTGGCCTTTAAGGGGAAGGGTGTGCAGGGAAGCTGTCCAGCAGCCAGAAGAGTGATCTGGAAGAGCTTTGGTTTTATTTTTTTATGGTTTTAGCTACAGCTGGGGAGCACAACACCTATGGACTGCTGGGAAAAAGGTTAATTTAGTGACTCCATGCCAGCCAGACCCAGTGTACCACTGCAGTAATCTCAGGGTTACAGGACATGCTTTGGGCTGTACCAGAGAGCTGCTCTGGCATGTCAGGCCACTTTATATTGATTCTCCTCATGAACTGTTGAAGGTTAAAGTCATAAGGAAACGAGCATATGACAAGTTGGTATTGTAGGGGAGAAGTTTGTTCTGTCTCCTCACACATATCTGAAATTAAAAAGGATTTCTGTGGTCAGTATTTGTCATGTTGACTTGGTTTTGTTTTTAATATTTAGTTTTGGAAATGCAAACTGACTTGAAAGAAAGGACATGAAGATACAGCTAATTAAGTCTCTGCTTTTCCTCCAGTGGATAAATTTAAGCTCATGTAACAATTTGTATTGATCTCAATGATTGAACCCATTTATGCCAGTTTCTATTAGAAAAAAATCCATTATTAGAGCAAAGTTAATCAGAATTAGGGTTTTGAAATATATTACAATGTAATTACAAGTAACTTACAGTGTAAGTTAATTAGTATCAAAGCTTTATGATACCCTTATGAAATACAAGACTTAAGGCTTCCTTTATGTTGAGCAGCTAATTTGAATGTTGAGTTCTTGTAGAAGTTACTATTTAGAAGCTATTTCTTTTTATTACACATAATATACATCCAAATATTGTATATAATGCCATGTGCCACATGAAAGTTCTATATAGTGGTGTTTTATGATTTGAAAATATTGTGCTTTCTATATTTTTGTGTATTATATATTAAGTTTATTACATATCTGTAAACACCTATATTCATAACGGAGTTTGGCAGAAATAACAGTGTTTTATCTATGCTTATGTATATATGTATTTATATTTTCTTCATATAAGAGAATATATTCTCAGTCTGCTTCTCTCTTCTACCACCTTGGGGGCTGATATCATGCTCATAAAAGCTAAAAGTGTATGGCTTACATTTATGCTTTTTAAGCACAGGAAGATTGTGTTGCAAGCAGAGTAGCAGTTGTATAGTCCCAGGAAATTAGAATAATATCCAAAGAAGTTTCTTAGGGTTGGCTTTGATTTTTTCAATGATTGAGATGTAATCAAGTTTGTTGTTTTCCCTTTAAATTTTATTTCTCATTAGTTTGCACTTTAGAACAAATCCTTTGGCTGAGAAGTAACAATGCCAAGCTTTAGATCTGACTGGATTTTCATGGTTCTCTTATTAACATCTGCAGATAAGAGTTTACAAGCACTTCTACAATATGACATTATATATAACATTTTTATGCGGCTTTCTTTTGAGGAATGCCAGTACCATGTGTGCTATATACCAACTCAATTTCTCTTCCTTTGAAAGGGGAAGATGCCGGTGGCTTGTCATAGTGGGATCCTCCTGCTTTTTTAAACTAGTTTGGATCTGAATAATAAAGGCTTCAGTCATCATCATCACCAACATGAAAATTGCTTTCATAGCCACACTTCAGTAAAGACCCCCACTGGGCAAAAAGATAAGCTGTCACATTGAATTATTCTTACTGCAGGCTTCTGCCATTTGGTTCAGGGAACAAAAGGTGAAGTTGGAAATGGTGGCACTTTTCATCCTTAGGCAGAGTGGTTAGTAAGGAGGGGAGAGTTTTCTCAGTGAGAAAATAACAAAAGTTACTGAGGGTTTGTTGAGTTTTTAGGCTGCACCTACCTGAGGGTAACTGCTTCCAAAGTCCCAGGTTCTGCTGAGCTAAACTATGGCCTGGTATGGAAAAGGTTTCTGCATTTTATTTCCAGCAGTTTTGAAAAATGTGAGAAGAATAGTGATGTTAGAGTATTCCACTTGTACTTGGGAAATACAAGTGTTGAACCAGTGTATTTTTATTTTGTCTTCCTCTCCTCACATGAGCATTTTTTTATTGCACAGATTGCAAGCTGAGATGTAATTTCAGGGGAATACCAAAGCTAAGGAACCTTCTCTTTTTACCAGTAGTTAAATAGTATAAATGCATATAATTTCATGCAGGTATGTATAATTATAGGCAGTTAAAATGCTACTCAGAAAAAAAAAATCATCCCTATTTCTGACTCTTAATTACCTATAATTACATTAGCAGTGGAAGTTGCATTGTTGTCACAGTGATCCACATGTTTCATTGCACAGGTCCCTTTTCACCTCCTTTACTTAACATTAACAACCTAACATGTTATAGTCCAGGTGGTACTGTTGTACTTTCAGATTTAAGCACAGGACACTGAACAAGAATTATTACCCACAACTAAGTTATCCCGGCAGTCTTGAAGAATTTCAAAGCTTTCCTGTCTTTACTATAGCTAGAATAATGGATTTTAATCACAAAATCACAATGATGGAATACTAAACTGATTTCACAATACAGTGTCAAATCTGCCATTGGAAATTATGCTGCATGTAAGCCAATTTTGATGAAAATTTCTGTGTTACATGTGAAAAAATGGAGGGGAAAATTAAAACTTTTCATGTGGCTGTTTCTGGTGTTTTATGAATGAGTAAACAGTGTGATTCTCTCTGTAACACAATGAGATGAATTAGATACCAGTTTTTGAGAATAATTTCACATTAAAGAATACTTTAAGTAATCAGATAGGTGCAGCAGAACATTTCTGGGTGATTATTACTTACCTGCTGTGGGGATACACTCTGTATGACAGCTTTAATCCCATACAGCCACATTCTGTCAACTGATTTTTTGATTTCTAATCAAAGTTTGAAATAATTCATCCAAATAACAGAACACAGCAAGCATATTGGTACATAAATATGGCCACACTGTAACTGGCAGCAAGAAAAAGTTTCTTTGGAGTTAAAAATCGTCATGTCAAATAGTATTAAAGTTCTTAGTTTCTGGATTTATACACAGGCTTAGGATCCTGCCCTTCCTTCCTGCCCTTTCCCTCTCTCTGCCAGTTCAGTGGTTAGACAGACAGTCAGACAGACATCATCCAGCAGTGCTCTGCATGAGGAACAGATGACACAACAATGTCCTGACTGGAAGCAAAATCTGCTTTGCAGTTCAGTTTTTCCAACTCAAATTCACAAAAAGGAAGTTATATAGGACTGGGGAAGGGCTGAAACTATCCCATGGCTTCAGCCTGCGGATATTCCTGACCATAATAATCTAACTCAGTCCAGAAAGGTGACTTTGTAGGCAGAGATTATGCCTCAGATGACAATGATTTTAATACTGTTTACTATGTCCATTATATCCATTATGTACCAGAGTACACAGTGACAACTGCCATGTTATTAACACAGATTAGTAGATAGCTAGGAGGTTAAAAATTCTACAGAGCTAACCACAAAATAGGAATAGTTGAATTACCTTTCTTTTTGAAGTCTATCTTAGTTTTTTGCAATATTTTTTGCTATGAAAAGATCTCCATTCTCAAAAAAAGGGATTGGGGAACATTGTAAAAATCAGTGAAAAGAAAGCATGAGAAGTATTAAAAATTGAATAAACTGGAATTTTCCATGTGTTAACAAACCTTGACCCTTGCACACAACTGGAAATATTTTAATAACTTGTAAAATTTAACAGTCTATGCAGTACTTTTCTATCATCAAGAACTTGGCTGGACCTTCCTGTCCAGCTGTCATTAATTAGAATGGGACTCCCCAAGACAACAACAGAAAGACAGAGTAACATTGTGATTAGATCATGGAGGTGTCAAAAAAAAAAAAAACCAACCCCTTTTAAATACTGTAATAGAGTAATCAGTAATTCTTTAAACAAGTTGGAATGGTTTGAAATGCAGATGGTTTGAATGCTATTTTATTGCCTTTGCCATGTTTTTGGGTTTTTTTCACTTTATCCTATATTCTAAAAGTTACAATAGTCAGTAACATCCTTATAACACTCTTTCAAGTAACTGTGTAGGTTGTACATCATTTTGTAGCTGGATGCCTGAACATTTTGAAATCTCAGAAAATCCTCAGTTGTTCTTTGTCTTGTATTTAGTCCTATTTAAGCTCAGCACAGAGAGGAAAAAAAGATCTTTCATTTCAACTCTAATGAATACTAATATCTTTGTTTATTATTATTCTTTAAAAATGTAAGCTACTGAAATAATTTTCTTGTGAAAGTTGATTATTTGTTCATGAAAAACACTTGTTCGTGCAACAGCAAGAGCTAACTCAGTAAATATTTAGGCATACTTCAGAGGAGGAGGAGTATGTAATGCAGAGCTCTGCATAACTTGACAGGTAATAGAGGTAGTCTCTGAGCTGCAGGATTATTTTTCTCCGTGGCCTGAAGGAAAGGTAACAGCACGGGGTTTGTTCTTGGGAGCAAAGTGGCAGAGAACGCGTCATTGTCACCCAGCAGCTGTGCCGAGTGCATGGTCACCAAGGGCAGGGACAGCATTCTGGGCCCCCTGGCACAGGGACGGCCTTGGGGCCAGCATCCCAAAGGTTCTCCTATGAAGATGCTGGGAGGAGGATGAGGCTGTTGCAAGTGGGATTGGGAATGGAGCACACCATCACCGTGTGGCACAGTGCCACCATCCTGCAACACCGCAGTCACAGTGCCCTGGAACAGGATAAAAGAGAACACCTTCCCATCTCCCACTGCTGTAGTTGGCCTGAAATCAGCTGGAATACATCAGAGAGAAGTTCCTGAGGAGCTGGTAGAATCACTTGAAACTGAGGGAGGGGAATGGAGGCAGGACAGCTCTTCTGGAGGCGCTCCACCGCAAAACCAGTTCACGGCAGAGTCCCTTCAAAGTTCATCTGAGGGATTGAAATCTTTTTCTAGTGGATAGCCATGGCAAATGGGTATGTACACAAAGGGAATGTACTTAAGGACTACTCCAGAACTCCCTGTCCTCATACTCCTTGTGGAGCCAGGGGCAGCAGTCATAAGAAAAGAGGTGCAGAGGTGTTGCAAAGGATCCCAGTGCTTGAAGCACACATTGGCACCCTGCCAGGTGCAGGAAGGATTCTTGCTCCCAAGGTGGATCAGGCCAAGGGCATTTGCTCATTCTTGGAAGACCCTGCCATGGACTCAGTTGGAGCAGAATAGAAGTCGGGCATCGCCTGGGAGGTATGCCCACTGTGTAGGATGAGGAAGCAGGTCTTGTATAGTTCAGGGAATAGCTGATTACAACCTTTGGGGTCAGGAAGGAATTTTCTGCTGGGGAAGACTGGCACTGGCCCTTGGCAGGTTTTTGCCGTCCTCTGCAGCATCAAGCATGTGCTGTTAAGGTTTTCTCTGGGCACTCTTGGCCAGGTTGCTGCCTACTGCTCATGACCCATGAAGATGGGCAGCCTCTTGTCCCCTGCAGCACCTTTCACCTTCCTCTGCAGCACTGAGCACAGCCCTTGGCCTCCTTTGGGCCATTCTGACCTGCTGCCTGCTGCCCTTGTGCCTCCCATCCAGTGGGAGGAAGCTTTCCAAACTTCCAGGGTGGGCCCAGGGGGGGCTCCCATGAGTTGCATCTTGTCCTTGGTGACATTGAGCACAGCCCTTGTCAGGGCTCCTCAGGGTCACTGGGGCTCTGTTCCTGCCTACTGCATTGCACCTCCAAGGCACCACTCATACCCTGGACCTTTCTGGCTGTCTTCCACTCCCTTCACCATCTTTGATGCCCTTCTTGGGATGCATTCAAGTACTTTAGCATAGTTTTTTTAAAAGGTGAGGCCACAGTTACAGGGGTTCCTGCCATCAAGCACCTGTTAATGTTTACTAATCTGGTAAGATTAGCAGGGAAAGGATTTGAAGAAAAGTTGATAATAGTGGCAAACTCTTAAAACGTTATTTAAATAATTTTGCAAGTTGTTTTGGCAAAACCTTTGCTTTTTTTGCTGTCTGCTACAACATGACTAATATGGGAACGGCTTAATCAAATGAAGTAATCTATAATTTATAAAAGTCGTGAGCAAAATCTTTGTGTGGAAATGAGTTTCTTGGTTTTTCTTACATGCATTAGTTTGCTCAGGGGACTTGATTGAATGTGCAGCTTGTATTACATTCATACATAATTATTATTTTATTCTCATTCTCCTGTGGGGAAGATGAGAGCACACTGAGCAAACATCCAGAAAGCTCTCTCTTGGACATGAAATTTATACTCTCCCACGATTAGATGCTAAATATTTACCTGATCCCATAATACAACTGTTGAAACTAGCTCCCTGGTTACTCAACTGGGTTCTGAAGTCAAACTGCTTTGATGACTGTGTCATGTTATTCATCACTTATTGCTCCTCATCAGTTCATAACTGAAAAAGTTAATATTTTATGCAGATTGCTTATTTTTTGTGATTAAGATATCTTCTCCTGGATGAACAGTGCTGCTATTCTTAATTAAACTGTCTCTACACATTCATTCTCCAAAATAAAGGAAACCAGGTTGTTGTCTCAATTTTAAAGTTTACAAAACATTTAACCAATGAAGAGAAGTTTCAGGAACTGTCTGTATTACTACTAATCTTTAAATAAGACTAAAATTGCATCATCCTCTCATTTGCATTTGTTAACTATTAATCTCTCAGATATGAATATCAGTATTTCCACTATTTTTTCCCATTAAAAGAAAGTGGATAATCATTATCCAAACAAGTAGACTGTCTGTCTACTACTGACTGTAATAAATTTGATTATATTCTATAACTAGTAGGGATGCTAATGTTTGATATGTATGACATAATGTTGTAATAAATAATAATGCCATATGCTCTAAATATTTTCCAGATACTAGAAACAAATTCTTGTAGGCATTTTCTTTCTGTACAGTACAATTAAAATTATAACCAGTTTTATGACTGCAGCTCTGAATTTGTCATCAGGTATCAAGCTATGAGTAAATTTAACTCATTCATTAGAAGTATGTGCATCTGGAGGACAGCCAGTCCTGTTGGATTGCTAGAATTTTTACTGGATATGTTGTGAAGAAGTTAAACCATAGAATAACCATTTCATAATCAGGCAATATCTTTCAGTAGTAATAATTTTGAACAAATGTCTTACTGAAATGTTGGGTCCATCTCTTGTTCATACAGGCAAGAAATAAAGTCTCCAAAATAAGTAGTTTATCTTGCACAAAACACTGCTACAAATAAGTATAACTCTTTCTGATGCAGCTTGACTTTTAGCAGAAATTCCTTTGCTATACAGTTCCTTCTGGATTTGCATTATTTCCTTTTTTTTTCAGAAATCATTATAATTTTAAAATGAGCATATTGAACTCATGCAGAATATTCACACTGGTGAGAGTTATAATAAAAAATAGAGTTATAAGTCTAATAGATTAGAAGTGGTCTTGTAGTAGTTACAGGTTGCTCTTTAAAACATGAAAAAAAAAAAGAGATTACTATGCCATCATTGGAAATCATTACTAATACTAATAATGTCTAGATATGTGCATTAGGTTTAATACTGACTCTGTATCTCTCCAGCTTCCTTTTCTGGAAGAAAAGGAAGTGCTTATTTCAGTATTTCTGCTGGTAGAGAGTGCTTGCTAGTGTTAGACTCTTTCAAAAAATGATTGTCTATGCATTGAGGAAGGTGTTATTTCCTGTTCAATACCATATTTCTCCCAGATACTGATTCCACAGATCTTTTGCAGAACAATACAGTGCCACCTAAAAGTAACAAATGTGATCAAATTCATTTCTGCTACTAGCACATTGGACAGAACAGGTTCACCTTATCTGTTTTAAGCTTTTCTTTAGCCAGCAATATTGAATTCCTGAGTATCCCAGTATTTCTCTTGTGTTTCTCATGACCTCTTCCTTTAAAGAAAATGCAGCTAGAGAAAGGTTAAGGCCTATATTCTTTACAGTATTTACATGTGCTAATGATCCCTAAGCTTTTTGGCAGCCTGTGTGACTGGCATGGAGGGACTTGAATTCTGCATAGCCTAAATAAGCAGACATGAGCATCAAAGAATGGGACTAACCACAGACAAAATACTGAGTAAGGTACTGAGATGAATGTAGGCAGAATTTTATGGCCTAGAAAAGTCTCAAATAAGAACATACCTGTATGTCATAGTGAGGGGAGAACTTAACACACAGCCCTTGTATTGCACTTCAGCAGTGACATGATTAGTTGGAGGATGCAGAAGGGTTTGACAGCAAAGAGAAGGAAGAGAGGTTTGGTTTTTCCCTTCCTTGTTATGTAAACTTTAGGTGGCAAGCAGCCAGATGGTGTTTTCCTGCATAAATTTCTCTGTAGGCACATAAGTGTTTTGGGGCCACATGGTGGTTGACCAGGAAGGCACATAAACATTGGGGCTGACCACAGATTTGAACTCTGCCTCTCCAGTTCCACATCAAACCTGTTTTCCAGTTAAATTGATCTTCCTTCCTGCATTATGTTGAATAGATTTAAAGCTAATTCACAAAAAGTTTATGATGCATTTTAGTATTTGTGAGTCTGCAGATTTCTGTTGTGCATCAAATTAAAAGCAGGTGGCAATTCTTGATGAGAAATTGAGTTAAAGCCTAACCAGATTTCTTCTAAGAAATTGGAAAGAACAAAAATCCTTGGAGGAATATGTGTCAGATGCTACTTGCTTAATCCTTGATATCTTCCTGGAAGGATAGTTTAAATGAACTAACTAATATAAGGTTTCAATAAACAGGTCTTCATTCATTCCCTGTAAATGTCACCAGTAGATTAGATTATATTAGCTGCTTTTAAAAAGGAGGGTGCAGAAAGGAAATGAATATTGAATAAAGATCTGGATTAAGAGAGATATTAAGAGAACTGGGTTTCACCAGAAGTAAAAAACTTAATCTGTGCAGTAACTGTGTTCTTTTTTTCTTGTTATTATTTTTTTTAAAAGATTAACAATAACATAAGGTGTAGCTTTACCTGAGAGATCCCAAAAGTAAAGTTATTTTTACAGGCCTGTTAATTTAGAGGAATGCTTAATGGTGTGATACTTCATTTATAACTTCAGAATAAATATGTTTTATATTTACCATTTCTAAGAATTTTTAGTGGTATATTTACCATTTCTAAGACTTTTTATCACCAAAAAAAGAGAAAAAGTCATAGCTATAACTTTTTTTCCAGAATTTTCTATCAAGTCTATACTTGTACATTTGCAACAAAATGTTTCCTGGCATGTAGGTCTTTCAATATCTGTTACGAAAAAATCTCAATTTTGAGGAATAAGATTACATTCCTTGGAGCTTTCTTATAAAACCGTAATGAAAATAAAACAATGGAAATATGCCTATTCCTACCCAAGCCATTCTGTAATGCTATTCTTTGGTTATTAGGCTATGGTTTTTGCTGTTTCATCAGAGCTCTAAAATTGTTAGTTAAGGTAACATTCTGACACACCAGTAAAATTGGCCATTCTGTTATTATGAGAGACTAATTCAGATGTTTTATGACAAATAAAGCTATATTAAATATTGTATATGATGAGAGATATAAACAAGAGACTTATTTATTAGAAGATTCTCAGTGAAGCCAAAGCCAGTTTGATTGCTTAGTACCTCTGAAATTGCCCCCATGTGCTTCTGTTTTCAAGGGAGTGTCCCCCATCTGTGGTGGGTCCCAGTTTGGTGATCAATATTCAGACAGGCAGCAGAAGAAGCACAGTAACATGCAAGGCTTCTCATGTGCTCCTTTCCATCTTAGTTGACTGTGGTAAGAGAAACAGATTTGTTTCTGTCTCAGAGAATATATCCAGACAGAAATGTCTGCCTGGTCAAGCTCTATTAATTGGTTGTCCTTTGTCAGTAGCCTGATTACTGCTTAGGGGAATGTAAAAGCCCTGCAGAAGCATCTTTCAGGCCAGCTTCAGCCACAGCCTGTAGGCTGGACTTAACATTGCTGAATTTAGGTACCCTAAACTAACTTGCACCCCAATTTTGCAAAATTTGGCATATTTATTCAAAACAATATGTAAATTACCCAAAAAGAAGCCAAAGAAACCTATGCAGCTGGTTTGTTATTAGGTTTAAGGCAGGTGAGGGAGATAAACTATCATGGTCTACTTTCTGATTTCTAGAAAAAGCATAGAAATAATGCCCATGCATTTTACATTGGCAGGGTTTTATTTCAGTGGAATACTCATTATACATTTTTCTTATTAGAAAAAATTCTGGTGAATAAGAAACTCAGTGTTCAATGCCAATTAGTGCAACACTTATCCCCTGGGGGAGTTGAAGAAGAGATTTTAATCCCATAGCATAAATAAGTGCTTAGATATGAAAAACATCATGTGTTTGTAATTGTACCTAGGATTCCAAAGCCTTTGCAGCTGCCTGTAAGGACCCTTGGATCAAGAATTTGAATCAAATTGACATAATATAACAATAGCAGACAGTTTCTCTAGGGGATTATAGATGTCAGACCTATGAAGATAATTTTGTGCCTTGGAAAAAATCTGATTCTTATTTCTTGAAAAAAAACCTGTTGCTTGTACATTTGTTACATTTATCTGTTGCCATGCATTCTGCTAGTAACATCTCTATTTTTCTGTCATTGTGATAAGTTTGATTGTTAAGACAGACTTGATACAGAGCAGCAGTTAATTTGACTTCAGCTTTCTATTTTGGCAAAAAAAAATAGTTACTCTATCAGCCAGAAGTTTTTTAATCCAAGCAGAAGCTTTCATCGGTCCTTCTTAACAATTTTTCATGTCACAACATTGCGATCATTGTGATTAATCTGTATGATCCTGTATGGATTTCATATAATCAGTGTTAGCTTTTGTAGATCATTGTTCAGAGATTGATTCAAACAAGTTTGTAGAAGGATTTATTTGGTTTATTTATATCTGCTCATCCTTATTTTCTCACAGATTTACATGGTCATTTCTAAGGCAACATTGTGAAATGTGATTCAGAAATATTGACTCAACTCTGATTGATAGATTAACTACTGCTTACTATCCTGTAATTGCAGGGGAAATGCTTTCAGATTTTTTGAGAAGAACTGGTGCATAATATGTAATATGATATAGTTTGATTTTCAAGGTTTAAATCATTAAATAGCCCATGAATTAAATGCATTATATGGAAAGCTATCATCTGAAGGGAAGATTTATTCCACATTGAAATACCATGCAAATTTTTCTTTACTTTGTTCATTTCAGACAGTTAATGAACAAGCAAACAAAGGAAATTAATCCTAAATAAATATAGAACAAGTCACCTGTGATGTGAGTCAAATAACAATGCTATCTTACTCTGAATGCTCATTTCACTCAGCCTCCCAGTTTTTAAGGGCTTCTAATTTTTTCACTTGAGGTTTGCTTACTGTGTAAGGATGTTACTGGTCCATCCTCCTGGATTTCTATTAAATTCTAGATTCCTTCCAGATCAAATTCCTAAAACTTAAGATACTGAAAAATTTTCTTTTATACATTACATTTCTACTATACATTATAAAGCTGATAGTGCTAGTCAATTTGTACACAAGCACAAGGAGAGTCTTTGATACACCTTAACTATTAAATTCCTATTCTTCAAAAGAAAGCTGGAAATTCACTGTCAGTTTTAGTGAAGGTAGCTGTTATTTTCACCTGTCTTTTCATTTTTCTAGTAAAAAGAAGAATACCAACCTACAGAGAATTCTGGGGGAAAGAAAAAACCCAACTCCTATAATGTTTCTTTTCACTTCAACATGAAAGGCAATATGTGCTCTTTTTCTCTTTTATATCAAGGGGTTGATCTGCCTTTTCAATAGCACGATTTCTGCACTTTTTATAGTACTGTACACCTTTGTTCTGACTGTTCCTCTGTGGTTGCTCAATAAACTCCAGACAGACACTAACTTGGTGCTATTACACAAACTGACCCAAAATCATTAACTCAACAAACAAAATTACTCCTTGCTCAGATTCAACACTGTTCATTGTAGAATTTACTGATGTTTCTTTCTCCTTAATTCTCTCTGAAGGTCTAGTTACCTTTTAAAATTATATTTTGTACGAATACTATGATAAGATCTCTTCTGCATGGTATGGTGCCTATTGTATTAAATTTACTCATCTGAAGCGTTGCTCAAGGGGCCAATAGTTATAATATCTGTTCTTTTAATAATATCTGATTCTTTGATTCAGGACCTTGTTACTGTTACAGTCAGCATACTGGCTTTCCTCTGGTGGTTTCTTATTTTCACTCAGGATCAATCATAGGATCAAAGGTTAACTACTCCAGCATTTAGTCAGATAACCCCCCTGACATTTATTTTGCATGTTTAGTATTGACAGCACTTACTTGGACTTGTCTTGCCAATTTTTCATACTTTTACCTTGGTGGTTGTCAGCATGTTTCAACTTCTTAATGTTTCACTGACCATATGAACATTAGTCAGAAAATGGCAGAAAATAAATGATGACTTTAACTCTGCTGCTGTAACTCACTCTCCTTCATCTGCTTACATAGTAGCGACCTTGTGTATCTTATTTATACAGTCTTACTTTTCCTGTTCTGAAAACCTTCATTTTATTGTTGTTGCCTCCTAGAAATGCCTTTATATCTGTCTTACTGACTCTATCTTCCTTTCAATTTTTGTAGAATATATTCTTCTCCATCTCTCTTAACTTAATGTTTTTCTCTCTGCTATTGTTTGTTATTTGACTGTGTAACTCTTATTTATCTCTGTGGTACATTTTATAATGCAGTTTGTATGAAATGTGCTCTGCAAAGTATAGCTGCATTGTATCATTTCATAAAAGTACACAGTGGTTTCAGTAGTTTTCTTTGAACAGTATAATTATGTTTTTAAAGAAGTAAAGTTCCTGATTTAAGCATATAATGCTAGTATTTGATGTTAGAAATGCGTTTGAACACACGGTATTTTGTCCTTGAAAAATACACTTTCTCCTTTTTTAATGCTGCCAGTCACTTTCATGTATTATTTACACCTAACAGATGTATACCTATGGGCTCATTTATTTTATCCTAACAAAGTACAAGCAGTCAAGGAAAATGCAGTTGCTAATCACTGCAATGTGAAATACTTTATGAAAAGTTTGTGCCTCTGTTGAAGTAGGTAATTTCTTCTCCTAGAATATGAGACAGAGAAAGAAAGAGAGATTAAGAGAGAGATAAAAAGAGAGAGATTAAGAGAGAAAGGAAAGAAAGAAAGGAAAGAAAGAAAGGAAAGAAAGAAAGGAAAGAAAGGAAAGAAAGGAAAGAAAGGAAAGAAAGGAAAGAAAGAAAGAAAGAAAGAAAGAAAGAAAGAAAGAAAGAAAGAAAGAAAGAAAGAAAGAAAGGAAGGGAAGGAAGTGGCAAGCGGAAGGAAGTGGCGGAAGGAAGGAAGTGGCGGAAGGAAGGAAGGAAGTGGCGGAAGGAAGGAAGTGGCGGAAGGAAGGAAGTGGCGGAAGTGGCGGAAGTGGCGGAAGTGGCAGAAGGAAGGAAGGAAGGAGTACAACTTTTAAAAGTGCAGTGTTTGCAGGCTTAAAAAGGCAGAATTGGAACCTGTAAGCATTGCTTTACACGAGGTTTGAAGGGCTTGAACAGTGCTTTATCTTGCCTTGGCAGAACTTCTACTTTTATTGCAAAGTGTACTGGTTTTGCTATAAAAAGTGACAGTGGGTTGTAGCTACAGAAATCTTAGGTCAGGATGAGCAGTAAATTGACTTAAAAATAGGAAACTAGATTTTTAAACCGGACAGACATATAAACCACATAGCTGTTTAAATGGTTTAAGTATAAGCTAAATCCTTGGGGCAGAGGGAAAGGAGTTGTACACAGAAAAAAAAAAAGGCTTTCTGCATTAATGAATCCTATATGATCAATAACTGTGCTCTTTTAAGTGAGGAAAAATGACCTAGATACCAAAGCCAAATGTTGCTCCTGGATCTCTACACAGCTCCTAGGCTTTTATAAGGGAACAAGTTGCTTTAGATTTGGTGAATGTCTAAAATTGTCTACTCTGTAAGTCCATGTTTTTTCTACTACTGTTTTAATTGGGTAGAGCATATGGACAAATTGTGAGTGCTGTATCAAAGAAAATACTTAGAGCTCCAGTGTTGATATTTGATGATAAGAAATTTGTTATTTTCTTTTTTTTTTTATGAAGGGAACCTTTAGATCAACTTCTCCCTCCTTTGGGAGTAATTGATTGATGGCAGGGCTACAAAGTGTTTTCTCTGTGTTGTTGAATGTGTTTCTAAATGCTAGCTGGTTATATGATCAGTGGTCATAGAGTATTCATTAGCCATTTTCAGCTCCTGTGGGAATGAATTCTAAATGTTTTAATTTTATGGTAATTATAGACAAATAGTAGGCTTGGATCAGAAAAGTTTTAGAAGGAAGCCCCTTTACCCAGAGAGAAAATGTAATGGCCAAATACACTATGAAATCAATTTTTTTTAAATGATATCATATTTTTGCCTTCAAAATGACTAGCAGGAATTGAAATAATGGAATAGTGATGTGTCAGAACTTCTACATAATTCATACTTGTCATGATTCTTGCCATGGGATTCTGGAAATACTGGATAAAAATATATGTTAATAGAAATACAGAAAAAAATTGTATCTAGGCTATGCATCTATATTTTTTTAAGGTCCCAGATACTCTACTGTATTATAAAATGGAAACACAAATATAAATGTCAGCTTGAGCTGGTTAATGTTAACTTTCAAAGTTTGCTTCTACCTTGGTTTCAGTAGACAGGGAAAAACAACATTTTGGCACATAATCATGACATAGTCCAGTCATCCTCTGGGTCATTATTTTCCTCATGTTCTGATTATTCAGGCCGTTTGCTCTAATTACTTTGAACTATAGTGGTGTAATTGATAAAGTAGCATAAAATTCTCCCTGCTAAAAGGTACTGATAATACCACTAAAAGGAAAAAAATTATGACAAAAGTCTGTCCTAGGGATGTACACAGGTATCTTCATGAGATTTTTGAATAAAACAAGAAAACTTGTAATAAGGGGAAAAATAACCTACCTGTCATTAGTAGCTTTTAGTGCATAGCATTTTGGCTTTTAGGGCAATTATTCTTTCTTGCAGGTTTTGAGAACTGTGAATGGCTAATTATCAGAGCAAGCACTGTGCTATCCAGCAGTGCATTAGAATATTCATGCTATAGTCCCTTCTCTCTGTGTTTCTAAGGTTTTCAACCTGTACTTTAGAAATCCTGAGCAGGGATACTATTAATTGAAGACTTTGTTTTTTGCTAAATTTTCCAATACATCTCTGGTTAGAATTGTAGGCAAATTAAATCACTCTGTGAGAATCAAAGAAAAGATTGCCATGGATTATAGTCAGAACAACCCAGTAAAACACTTAGCTGAAGCATCTTGCATTACAGAAAATAAATAATTTTACTACATGAATACTTCAAAAGTGGTACCATCTCCTATTTAGCTTTTCTCTTCTTGTTTTTCTTTTTTTTTAAGACAATTTTCATCTATTTATTTCAAGATATAGAAAGCTTCTACATCTTCAGATAATTGCTCCTTATTGGTTTTCTTCTGAGTTAAAAATATGGATCTTATTTCAATCCTGAATTTGTCTAGCTTCAATTTGGAGCTTTCAGTTCTCAGTACTAATTTTCTATCTAAAGGGAAAAAAAAGTCCTCAAAATTTTCTTCATTGTGCACACAAGAAGGTTCTGTGACTGAACAGGTGAATTTACTAAACTCATATAGTTCTTTCTTTTGGAATTCATCAATGTTATTTTTTCCAAAAGTAAACTTGTAGCCCAGACACATGATTTTTGCCATTACTAGTGACAGAAATCATGATAGATGCTTTGTGTTGGCCTGATACAGGGTCCCAGGGCACATCTGGGTTTGCCTTGGCCTGACCTTGGATAACAGTTTCCAGTGGCCACATGTGGAGTGGTGCCCACTCCGGATGGATTTCCTCTTGGTGAATTCCACAGATGAAGCCCCCATGTAGCAAACAGTAGCCCTTTGTATGACCTGCAGCTATGGATGGCTGTTGTGCAACTTTCAACCTTCAGGCTGGGAATACAGAAAACGGACTGTGGCTGGAAATGTATAAAAGTAGCCACAAGGGAATACAAACTTTATTTTTCATAGACTTTTTCTCTACTAATTAGACAATTTTAATTATTATTCTTTTAGTATTAGCTGGACTGACATGGAATTTTTGCCTCTACTTGCTATACATATTCTTTTTGCTCATGACAAGATTTTGAGTGTAGTAGACAGAACTAGGAGCAAGACTATAAGTAAAGGTCTCACTAATCCTCTATGCTTAAGCACATGGTTTTCTCTGTATAGTCTTCTGTTACGTACATGGGACTCACATTGCTTTCCTTACACAAAGTAACAGTTTTCAAGTCTAGACTTCTCTATTGCTGGATTCCACAGTATTGTCCTTTTATCTAAAGATTTTATTCCAAGAACTTGCATTCAAGTGTATGAGAATGTAAACTGACAATCTTCTCAGCTAATCGTTTTGGTGCTCTCGGATACAATTTACCTCGCCCTAAAAAGTTTGGAAGATCACTGCGATAGTTGCCACTTTGCATCCCTGAAGATGTTACTCAACAGAACATATTTTGTTATTGTTTTAGCATGAGTGATTCTATGTTGTATTTGCTGGGAAATGTCCCGATGAAGGCAGGTATGATGAATCTGACTCCATGTTCTCAGAAGGTTATTTTATTACTTTATAATAATATATTATATTAAAGAATACTATACTAACTATACTAAAGAATACAGAAAGGATTCTTACTGAATGCTAAAAAGCTAATAATAAAAACTCGTGACTCTTTCCAGAGTCTTGACACAGCTTGGCCCTGATTAGCCAATGAATCTAACAACTCACACCAGAATCCAATGAAACAATCCCCTGTGGGTAAACAATCTCCAAACACATTACAAAGGAGCAAAACACAGGAGAAGCAAATGAAGAATTATTTTCCTTTTCTCTGAGGCTTCTCAGCTTCCCAGGAGAAAAATCCTGGACAAAGGGATTTTTTCAGAGAATGTGAATGCCATGATTCTCCTTCTATGTAAGTAGTGAAGAATAATGATAATTCAATAATTCACATTTTTCTGTATTATAGTTTAGGTTTGCCCTTCTAGTATGGTGTCAGATGCTCAATAGCATTAAGATTTCATTTACCACTATATGTCTTCCTATGTTTGTAAAGAAAAGCTTGTTTGTTTGTTTATAATTGATGTCCTTAATTTCATATTAGTGCAGGTAATAAGTAACACAGCCTGTTCTCTCTCCCAGCAATTATGCAAGCATTCCTAGACTTCCCAGCACCATTTTACCGTGTTTCTGGGGAGTGTCCTGTGATGCAGGACGCAGACTCTCCTTTGCCTTTTACCTTAAATAATCTTGTAAATACTTGCTTGATACTTAGATGTGTTCATAATTTTCTTCCCAGTTTAGAATCAGGACTTTTTACACCACAGTGTGTATTTAGCCACGGTGGTAATATATTACCAGTTGGAACTGTAAAATCTGCTAGAAGCTCATGAAATTGTGCTATAATCACTCATACTTATGAAAAATCATCAGTTTCAGCCCAGGGACCCATTTATCTTTCAACCTGCTGTCTTATGTAGGCCTGCCTTAAGCAATGTGTTTCTGCTAGCAAGTTCTCATGTAGAATTCATAGGAACATTAAGGCTGTTTTACCAATGGCAGCTTTAGACCTCCAGCATATGTCTTACAGGTTGAAATACCACAAAATGACAGATTTTTTCCTACATATATATTATAGGTTTTGCAGCTTTGTATGGCACTACTTTTTCTGAAGCCTCAAGCAGTAGCTAAGCAAGATGCCTGTGGGTATTTTGAAACTGCCTGTGGGTAGATAATGACAATTTTAATATCTACGGAATTCTGCTGAAACAGAAAGCAAAGAAAATGTACAATGGGATTTGTCCATATGAGTTAAATCCATGGATGATCATTGCACTCTACATAACCTCAGAGCAGTGAAAACTATCAAAAATGTAGGTTACTACACATGTAATTTTTGCATGAAGTGATAATGTTCTTCCTTGCTCATAGTCCAAGGAAAAAAAGGCAAATAATGTGAAAACAATAGTACCTTCCAATTTAATCTGTAACACTTCTCAACTATGTGTAAGAATTTTGATGTTATTAGTGATAAGATGTATTACATTATTCACATGTAAAAGAGGAAGATGGAGGCCTAGAAAACTGGAAATTGCAGTAACAGAAAAGAATTATATTCCATAAACAAAGAACTGAGAATTAATAGATTGTTTTGTCTCAACAAAAAGGTATAGTCAAGGAAGCTGAGATATGCTCAGTGAAATTCTGTCCTTTTTAACTTTGCTGAACTCAGCAATGTTAGCCATTCTCAGCATGTTACCTATTTTTCTCTTAGTAATTCGGTGTAATTTTTTTTCTTTTTTTTTTTTTTTTTCTATGAGAACTACATCCTGGTATTTGAAGAGAAAATTGGATCTACAGTAGCATGTGTTATGCATAAAAAATTGTGATAAGATCCTTAACATTTTCTTACTAAATGTGTCCGTTTGAAGCAAAGTACATCCTTTAGAGGTTAGTGGATACAAAGCTATAGTTGTTAGCGCATTTGCTTATGAAGTTTTTTTTTTTCCCCCTCTGCTTAGGAGCCTTTGTCAGCTTGCAGTGATCCTCAACAGCATAGTTTCCAACATGGAAACATTTAGAAAAACCTGATGATTGTCTTTCAATACACAAGTGATGGGAAGAGTGTACATAACCACCACTGATAGATAATATACACTGGTATCACAGTAGTGGAATCACAGTTCTCTGTTCTGTGCATGACTAAATCTCCTTACCAGAAATACTGGTAATATGTGGTATTCCCAGCCAATCTTGTGATCTATAAAGACTCTCTGGGATCCAGTCATCCTCTGGACTGCTTTTCCTCTCAATCACCTCTTTCTTTGCCCTCAGATCTCCCCTTTTCTACAGATACCTTAATACTGACTAAATGCTTCCCAGCAAAATGCTGGGGTGGACAACAGGGCACACAGAGACCCAGTCTGGTTCAGCAGGGAAGCAGTGAAGTGTTCTGAAGGAGGCCTTTCAGCTGGCAACAGCCCTGGGCACTCCAAGATCATATCAGCACTTTTTGTACCTCCTAAAGCATCCAGCTATGACTCCCTGCCTCCTTGCTCAGGCTCCATTCACTGCTGGATTTAATCTCCAACCCATTCTGCAAGCAGAGCAGGTGGAACTGGGCAAGTTTCAGTTGAGAGCTGAAGGTCTCTATGGATCTTTTTTTGTATATGCAATGCTCTCCAGCACCAGTTTGCAGTTATCTCTGCAATGAGTCCAACAGGGGAAGACAGTGATCTCTGTGTCCATGTGTGTTGGAGCTATCAGTTGAAAAACAGAGGCTTAGGAATGTGGAAAACATTCTTGAAATCCAGCAGACCTTTTTTCCCTAAAGGCTTAGCAGTGTTTTCATTGGTCATGTGTTTGCGTGAATGTCACAAAAGATTTAAACAAAATTGCCATCATTTATAGAAGTTGTCTTTCCAGTGTTTCTTCGTGTGAATCACTACTTTCCCAGAATAAGGAATAAAGTTGTAATAATGATGCAATAATGTTCAGTTCAAACTGTTAACTTAAGAAAACACTTCCTTTAGGCAAAAGAATTTTTCTGTTACTAGATTGGTGCATATTTAGATTCTGATTTGTTGATTACTGTAAAAAGGTGTTCCTTCTGTTATGTGTTTTCACATTCAATCAAATTACTGTTGTTGATTTTGAGATTCCCAAAGACCTCATCATATTTTTCATATGGTCTCTGTATAATTACTCCCATCTTCCAATAATTCATATGAATTGCAGCATATCATGGTCTTTGCAATAGCATATTGTGTTATCCTAAATTTTGTGGATCCTAAATTTTATGAAAAAATTTGAAAATTCACATCCAGTCACTAGACAAGTGATGGTTTTTCAATTTAACCTACAAAACTAGTGTATTTGTAACTTATAGATTATGTGGTGTAGATATAGATAATATATTTGTAGCTTAACATATTTGTCATTTTCTCACTACTTGTTGCAGGTGGTACTAGCAGGGACAGATTCCTTCTATGTGTTGCATCACTTTTGTTGCCCAAGGAATTTGAGGAGTACTGTGATGTAAATGGCATCAGGTGTCAGAGTTGCTAGGGACTTGCACTGATTTGATAAAATACTGTGAGGGTAGGAAACAGGCAAGAAGGATGTCTGTAATTAATGAAAGATGAGTCAGAATGTATTTTTAGAGTAGACTTCAGTCTCTGTTATGTTTTCACCCCTTTTTTTTTTTTTTTAAATCTGATTTCTGCTTACTTGAGAATCTGGGGGAAAAAAAATCTATTGATACCCATACCTGAAAAGCTGGTTGGCAGAACTAAGTTGCTGAATTGTAATATTACAAAAAGCTTTAAAATCTTCCCCAAGAGAAAGACAATTAGTAGAACTAGCATCAATAACAGTAAAAGCAAGAATTAAAGCTCAAAATGAGGGTTACTACTTTGTTATGCAAATAAAAACTAAACTACCCCACCTGACGTTCAAAACAAGGTTGAATAACAATAATTAATTTCTGGTAGTATTTAACAGTTTGCAAATGTCAAGAGGAAAATTAAAAACCAATCTTGACTTCATCTGACAGGAGAGTGTATGGCTTCCATAGAAAATTTACAAAAGTTATGTGGTGATAACTGCATTATTTTGTACTTTACCCTTTGTGGTGCATTGCTTGAGTGGTTTATCATCCTTGCCCGTCACTTGCGGTTTCTATCGGCTTCATTTGTATTCATGGGAAAAGCTTGGGCAGGGGGTGGTAGACACCTTTTTCGTTTCCTTTTTTGATTTCTTTTGATTTGTTTTGTTTTAATCACCTGTTCACAGAGCAATTCTTCTTGTTTCTATCTGACACAGTAAAGAAAATACAGCCAAAGGCAAGGGCATCAACCACCCTTTTGAAGGTCTCAGGTAAACTATTATTTATATGACTTCAGGGAGCCTGCTTCATATTTTAAAGGGCAGAATAACCAAGCTGAGAAACATGCTTATGAAAATACATCATCCATTAACCTTATCAGCTTTCCTGACATGGGGCTGAAAAGGTTTACTGAAACCTAAGGAAGTGCTGTAGTAAAGCAGCGCTTTGTGATCCTAAGTCAAGATTTTTGGCCTATGTCATTTCACTTTGGGCGTATTTCCTCTTTGAAAAAAAAAAAGAGTCATAAAATGTTAAGATAACTATCTCAAATCATGTTATTTAGAATAGCCTTCAAGAGTCAAGGTAGCTTTTTCAAAAATTCTTGCAATTTTGTCAGCCTAAGTTTTTATGTGTATACAGTAAGCTTCCTTACTAATGGAATAGTATCTACTGTGGCTGAGGGTATCTTTCCATCATAAAAGTATTTGCTGTCAGAAGCACATAATTAAGGTTTTCCAATCTAATTGATTTTGTGATTCCTGAATCTTTCTTTGTGTCTTTTCTGAAGATAGTCATCAAAAGCATCCTTTGAGCAAAAAATTATTGTGAACAAAATACCACCTGGAAATGGAATTACAGCCTGATTTTTCTAAGGTAGCTTTACACACTCTTTTCACACTTACTACCTCCAATCCTATTTAGAGGCCAGGTTCTAGTGCCTTAGAAGTTAAACAATGTGTGCCCTGGTGATTACAAATAGATGCAGCATTTGCTAAAAGCAACCTGTAAAAGAATGGGTGGTTAACAACATTCTGAGGCTATTTGTTAGTCAAATCAAGCAGAAATAGTAACTCATTCCGTAATGTAGCCAGCTCATCTAATTAAATGTCTCTCAGCCCAACATCTGTCTTTATAATGATCTTGGTGCTTTTAGGCAATAACTGCATCCTGCTTTTATGTTTAAATTAATGCTGATAACCTGTGGATGACATTTATAATGTTGACTATAAAATATTCAGACTTCACCACCTTCATATTTACTGAAATAAAGGTATGCAATCCTCTAGCCATTCCTCCTCTATGATTTAAAAATTACACATGCCAAATCTGTAATGTACAATCTCTCCTGTTGTATCCAGCCTAATCTGTGTTCATACATGAGAAATATAGGATGTATATACTCTATTCCACTCAAATTATTGAAGTGGTAAAACCTACCTGATCTTGTGATGTACAGAACTTCCCATAATTTATTTCTAAATCTGATTAAAATGGTAGCTATTCTTTTTGTGATATGCCCTCAGGCTAGTATATATTGTCCATATAAAAGGCCTTTGATCACGTTTAAAAGTTTTAAAATGTTAAAACTTTTAAATGCAGAAGCCATTATTATCCCTGCTAATCCTGAGCTGGTTGGTACTCACTAGTTATTTTCAGCGACTGAAATTTCTGAGACCGCTTTAAATGAGAGGAGAAAATACAAATTTCTTATAAAGAGCTGACCTCTTTCATCATTTGTCAGACAGGTGGTTTATAGTAATAGAGTGTATTTTCCTTTTTAAAGTCATTCATTATAACATTTTTGCCAAAAGGTACTTGCAATTCCCTCTCCACATTTCCATTCTAATTTCTTTCCATTCTGGTCCAGTGAGATGTGTTTTCACACCAAATATGGTAATTTCTTTTAGATAACCAGATCTGCCAGCTAGTTTCCATAGACTTTTACAATCGTTTCTGTAGAACAATATGGCTAAGAAGGCAATTCAGAAACTGCTGCTCTAAATTGTCCTTGACTTATACTCTTCCTTGAAGATGGGGCGATTGAGAATTGTGTAAGAGACAACAAATGCTACAGGCTGAAGGATGTTACATATTATATTGGCACTGTTCTCTTCAAGGCCTTTAGTTCTTTATCAAATGTGAGGACGTAGAACTTTATTCTCAACCTCTTTGATATGGTAGCTATCTCCAACATAATGAACTCTAGTGGGTTGCTTTTCTTCTCTTCAGCCCTGTTATTCCTGTGACTAAACTGTCTCCTCCATCACTGTAGCAACACCTTCAGAGGGCTCTGTGCAGCTCTGCTCATTTTTTCACATTCCTGGGGTAAGAAGAACATACAGGGTCTCGTTCGATGTTCTTTTTCATGAGAAAAATCAAATGAGTGTGAAGAGAGGTGAAGCTAAGGCACAAATAATACAGTTTACTCTGTTTCCAAAGGGAAACTCTCACTGTACTTTTTAAAAAATGTGCCAAACACCAAACTGGGGTGTAGAACATATAAAGAATAAAGCAATTTTCACATGTTAAAACTAAGATGGCTGTTTTGTTAAGAACAGGAGATTCTGAAAATATTTTGGCACCATAAAAACTCAAGGAAATTTCTAGTAAATGTAAGTATTTAATGAACCATACTCAAACTCTAGTTCTATGGCTTTCTTTGAAGAGGGGAGTTGCTAATATAGTAATAGAGTTAATAATGAAATCTGGGTGTGAGAATGCTTTCCTGTTTTGAATCTGAATGCCAACATGAATGTAATTGCACAGTAAAAGATTTGCTGAGGAAGCCATCATCTCAATAACATATCTGCTTCTACCAGCTTAAGATGTAATTAAAACAAAATATATCTCCCAGACAGGGGTAAAAAATAACCAGCAACCTGTGTTTGCTGTTTTTGGATTGAACTAGCAATTAATTATATGTTTGACCAATGAAAAATGCCATATATTGTGACCTAAATTTTGTTACACTGAATTCTGGCCATTTTCTGAAAGGAATATGTTTCAAAGGTTATGCCAACCAACAGTATAGAAGAATGTAATAATAGGCTACAAGTGATAAAAGGAAACACATCAGCCACTATCATAGTGTGCTCTTTCTAAATGAAGTGAAAAGTTCTACTGAAACCAGTAGTCATAATGAGAGTGGAGCAGAAATGTGTGCACTGAATACAAGGAAGTCTAGCCCTTAGGAAAATGGAGTTCAACCCTTAAAAATGAGTGATTTTTTCCTATGCTCGAAATGCATCAGAAAGCTTACATAGCACAGTCAATGTATTGGTGGAGCAAGAGAACAAACAAATATCAGGGTTGAGTGCAGCCTCTCACCTCTTACTGGCCCTTGTGGTTTGGTTGCCTGTGCCAAGGGTCAGATTTTGGTGCAGATGTCCTGTCTTTGTACCAGAGGGCATTGTAATAAAGAATTATGAGAAGCTTCTTTGCTTTCATGCTTCTGTCTTTGAGCTACACTGTAGCTTGGTCAGTGTCTGGCAATGTGCCTCACTAATTCAAGCCCTGACCCACTGACTTCATCTTCTGGCTTGATCTGCTACCTGCCTTATTGCCAGATTGGCTGATGGTGCAGAGCAGCAGGTGGGCATGGCCAATCTTGCTTGGTATTGTGGGACTTATCAGTGAGATTCATGCCCTGCCTGCCTTGATTCACTTTAGCTTCCCAGGAACTCTTCCCTTACAGAGCAGCCCATTCTTCCTGTTCCCTGGCAATGGCTTTCTAAAAAGGGCACCATCAAAACCAGATGAGAACTGCATTGGTCCTCAAGTTTCATGGCATCCATCAGATGCCTAGGGGAAAATATTCAAGAACAGGATAATATTTTCTTGGTCGATTTTCCAAACATCAGTAGTTTAAGAAAGTCTTGACTGAGAGGGTGCAGTCATGTTTATCTTTCCTGTAGTTTTTCTACTCTGTTTTGAAGTCTCTTCTGCTTTATATTCCCCTGTCTTGACCTAAAACACAAAGGTAGTGATCTCTATAGTGGAAAAATACGAGGAAGGATTTCCTTTTGTTTTGGCCCTGTACCTCTGTACTGCAAGAACAATGCCTACTCATTCCTGCTGCCAGTTTACCACTCCATTAAAACCTGGTATTTTACCAGCCCTTAGCTGTCCTCTTCCAAGGCTGTGTTAGCCTCTTATTCTTTGAGATGAGACAGGAAGAAATACATGCTGTATTCAAATGTGGGGCAACATGCATATCTTTAGTGGCAATTGTTGCTTTCAAAATCTTTGATTCTTACTTCATCCTATCATAAGTCTTAGCATTCTTCTTGCCTTTTTTGTCTGCTTTTGAACACTGAGCTGTTACCTACAGGAAGTTTTCCAAGACAACCTTCTAAGCAAGTAACAGATTTGTTGCCCTTTATTGTGTAGTCGTAGCTGTGATTTTTTCAGAAGCTTTTTAGCACTTGAATAACTTCTCCCACTTACAAAACATGTTCTTCCATTCTATGCAAATTCTACTTATAATATTCCAGCAAATCCACTTGACAGCATGTTGAAATTAGTTCTATTGCAGAGAAATAGCAAATGGTTTGTGGGGTTTAATATTAAAGGAGAAGTGAGCCATTCAGGCATAAATCAGAGAAATCAATTAGAGCTAGGATTCATGTCATTTCAAACTTCAGGAGAACAATGACTTAGTCATTGCACTGAGAATGTGAATTTCATTGATAAGGAGGTTTCCTATGTTCCCAACAGAATTCCACAGTTTTTCCTTAAACACTTCCACTGTTTTTTCATAGGAAGACAATTTTTTGTTTGTTTCTCTCTAAGTTTCATCTCTTAGCTTCTGTATGTGTGCTGAAATCTGGGGAAGTCTGGGACTGTATTTTTTAGAGACAATATAAAAGTAATTGGTTTGTGTTATCCCTTGTTCATTTGGTCATTAAACAGGAGGATGACAGGAAACATCACAGAAAATATCTTTGACAAAATGATCCTGTCATCTAAAATGGAAGATACTTATTTACATTAGCACTGGCCTCAAAATTTTGCTATCAATTTTCAGGTAAGAGGCCAAGGTCTAGCTGATATATGGTATGAAACAACTTTCAAGCAACACTCTGAAGATTTGAATGAAAGAGCATAAAATTTATCTAGAGATAGTACCATCTGTTGTTCTGGTATTGGTTCCTGCAGTAATATCGAAATCTATTGGGATCTAATCATTATCCTTCCACCAAAGGAAAAGATAAATCCTTCATGATAAGAGAAATGGGGCATCCATAAGGGCTATATTGACTTCTGGCTAACTGGCTTCCTGAAGTTGGGGCCAGGCGAAGGATTCATGGGTGTATACTGAGAGCCTGCCTGCCCAGTTTCTCCCTGCAGAAAATCCCTTGCTGGTAGAGGTGACTTTTCACCACACCTGAGTCTATCTCAGGATCAATTGTTTGCCTCCTCTTCCTCCAACGCAGATAAGGGGGTACCAAGCCTATTGGTTTGGTTTTCCTTTTGCTTCCTTAATCTGTCCGATCTAATCAGCCTCCAGGAGAGAAGTTACTCGAGGTTATTCCTCTGTACAGGGTCTTTTATATGGTAGAGTTTTAAAATATCCATTAAAAAGCCCCACTACATAAACGTTTGCTTTAAGTTAAAAAAAAACAGTTTAATTTTCCCCACTAAGTAAGCACTTAGCATGATCTCACTTGCTTATGGTAATTAATTATAGGCATGGTACCTATTCAGCTCCTTGCTTCTTTAGAAAGGATATAAATTAATGAAAAGAAAAAAATCAAAAATCTACTGCAGTTACATATGATGGGCATTTAATGCAGAAACCTTTAGTACATTTTTACATTCTTCTAGCTCTGTGGCTAACCCTCAACCTTCCATTCCAACATCTTATCCTCTATCTAGCAAACATTGCAAAGGGGTCGTGGTAACTGAAAATGCTCATAGTGTGATGTGGATACTCTGATGATACTCATCTATCTCTGCTCACTATATTCTGTGTGGTGTGTTCTAATGTAAGTATCAATCTTTCTTCAAAGAAGCAGGTAGCCAAGTGATCTCTCTTTCTTCACTGAGGAGAGGAAAGAGGAGACCTGATTTTTTGTGTGTGAAGCTATCCTTATTGCTATGTACAAAAAAATGGCTCTGACTTACAGTGAGATAACCTGGTGAACTAGATTTATATATTGCTATTAAAAAGCTAACCATATCTGTAGTGTACCAAGATGTAAATGTAAAAAAAGGCAGGAGAAGGTAAAGGAGGAGGGAGGTGCAGGTGGCAAAAAAGGTTATTCTGGATCTACTAATTTCTCAAAGGTGAGTTTAACATTTCAGGCTTATACAAAAAGGTTGCCCCTTTTAGCTGCAGATTTTTCTATTTAAAATTCTATTGTTGGAATACAAATCAGGTTATATGGGAATGTTATATACTAGGAACTGAAAAGAAGAGAAAGCTCACCCTTTCAGTTGTGGTGGGGAAATGTTTGCACAGCCAGCCTCTGAAAAACACTGGGTACCTATATACAGGTTGCAGAACTTATTGCAGACTCCATCTGTGGTCAGAGTCTATAAGATGAGCTGGGTGCTTGCTGTCACAGCTGTTCATCACTGCTCTCTTCCTCCAAGCCCTGCCAGTGCACCATGCCTGCCATCTTGTTCCAGCATGCTGCCATGCTGAAGTGAATGTCATCGGACCACCTCAAAGTGCTGTATTGCAGTGGGATGTATGTCTCACACAAGGGAAGAATTACCCACTGGTTTGTTGCTTAAATGTGATGACAGAGGAGGCCCTGTTTAAAGTGCAGCATTGGCACACCTTAGACAACAGTGGGGAATGGAGCCTTTCTAAATGCTTGGTTTGAACACTTGCACCCAGGACACCTTCTTGGAGAGCCCCACAGCATGAGGCTACCAGAATGGCCAGTGGGCATCCTTTGGCTCCTAATCCTGTTCCTAGTTGTAAGATAGAAATAAAACCCATGCCTATGCATCATGTTACAGTCCTAAATTTCATTAGAACAGCATGTTTGGGAGTTGATGTGAGATGCTTTGACACCATCTACACTTCACGATTTTGTGGCAAGTGTTGTGCTGTAGGAAATTTCCAGAAGATGGCAGAAATTAAAATGTATTAGGATATAAGAATAACAAATTATGACAGCCCAAGAAGAGGTCAGAATGAGACACTGACATTTTAAAGCATATGTTCACATATTTTGAATGTTTCTTGTGAGTAATAAAACTGAGATACTTATCCCTGCTGGCTGCTAATGATCTTGATGTATTTTTTTCATGAGGATAGCATAATGAAGCTTTGTGTCCTAACTTCAGTAACTCTTACCTATCATTCTTATTTCCCCTTGTGCATTTTAGTCATCTGAAGCAGTTTTTGTATTTTTAGTTCTTTATCTGTAGTTTTCTTTGCAGGTAAAATTAATCATGCATCCTGGGCTTTACTATGCAGTCAAAACTTGACAGCACGTGCTACATCGTTTTCATTCAATTGAATCCCACTGAGAGCCTTGGTGCTAACTATGTGACCTCATGTTTCACCAAATGTGAGACCTTTCATAACCCTACCATACTCCTAATCTAGCAGGAATCCTGGCTGACATGAGACCCATACATTGCAAAAGGCTCAAAAATTTTGTTGGCATGGAAGCCCCTCACCTGAGTGTCTCCCAGTATTTAAAATTAAAGAAAAAACTTCCTTTTCAATGTGTAAGGAAAATAAGTACAGGTCTTAGCAAGTTTTAAAATCATATGTAGATTTATTTGTGGATATAAACAGCAAGGGCAAGTACCTAAACAGCAAAAGGAAGACTAGGGGAAATGCGGGCCCACTGCTAAAAGGGGCTGGAAAATGAGGGACAAGTAACATGGAACAGGCTGAGGTACTGACCAGCTTTTTGCCTTAGTCTTGGACAGTAAAACTGGGCTTCAGGAGCCTGAAGCCCCTTGGACCAGGGACATGGAACAAGCAAGGCTTACTCTTTGTGGAAGTAGACCAGGTTTAGGAAGCACTTCCAAGAGGATGGACGTACATAAGTCCATGGAGCCTGATGGGTTTGTACCCACAAATGCAGCAGAAATGGGCTGAAAGCTTTGCAAGGCGAGCATCAATCACCTTTGAAAAGTTGTGGTAACTGGGAGATGTTCCAGAAGACTAGAAAAGACATAATTCCCCTCCTATCTTCAAGAAAAACAAGGAAAAAAGATTGATGGGAATACAGGCTGGTGGGCCTCATCTCAGTGCCTGGGAAGGAACCATTTGTACATACAGGAAGAACACAAGGTTTACTGGGGGTAGTCAGCATGGGTTTATGAGGAGAAAGTCATGCATATTCAGCCTAAAGCCTCCTTACAATAAGGTAATTGGCTTGGTGGGCAAGGGGGTGAGGACATTAGATGTTCTTTACCTTACCTTCAAAAAAGCATTTCACAATTTCTCCCATGTCACCTTCACAGAGCAACTGAAAAAGTGCATTTGGTAAGTGCATAGTGAGGCAGGTTGAAAACCAGCTGAAGGGCTGGGCCCAGGTGTTGTGATTGGTGGCAAAAAGTCCAGTTGACATCACGTGGCTACTGAGACTTGATTGATAACCCAGGTATCAATAATGAAGCCAATACAGTATAATATTTTCCTTAATGACCTGGATGCTGGAACAAAGTGCACCCTGAGCAACTTTGCAGATGATACGTGACTGGGAGGAGTGGTGATACATGACATATCAGAATGTTCTATTGACATCAGGAGGAACACAAGAGGGCTGGAGAAAGGGGTTGGCAGGATCCTCATGAAGTTCAACAAAGATGAATGAAAAGTCCTGAACCTGGGGTGGACTATCTTATGCACCAGTACAAGCTGGAGGCTGACCAGCTAGAAATTAGCCTGGCAGAAAAGGTCCTGGTGGTGTTGATGCAAACCCAGCCAGCAATATCCTGGTGTGCAATAAGAAAAGTATTACCAGAAGGATGAGGGACATGATCCTGCCCTTCTTTTCAACCTTAGTGAAACCACGACTGGACTGATGTATCCATTTTTAGTTCCCAGTAGAAGTGACAGAGAAATGGCCATGTTGGAGAGAGTGCAGAAAAAGCACCACTAATGTAATTAAGGGACTGGAACATCTCTCCTGTGAGGGGTCTCTGAGAGAGTTGGGACTGTTTCAGAAGAGAAAGCTTGCAGAAGGTGGGATAAGAAACTTCTTTTAGAACAGAATTCTCTTTGTCTTTTTCTACATCACATATTCACTAACATTCTTTCTCCTTCTCTTGTGTGACAAACTTCCTTTTACTACGTCACAGATTTTTTTTTTAACTTAAACCCTATAAACCCTAATATTTTTTGATGATTTTATGACTTCAGAATTCTAGGAAACAGGTTCTTTCTGAGCTTCTGGTTTTGACTGCTTTTTGTAGCCCACTAGGAACCATGTACTCTTCTGTCTGTGAGGACTGTCATTATCTTGTAAACCACACTCAGTTTTGCACAGAAATTGGTAGCATTTTGTCCTTTTCCACTATAATTCAGAGACAGCTTATTTGTATAGCACTCCTATTTATAATATATTACTTAGAAATAATTTATCTTGGTAGCTGAGCAAATTGCAGTATAATTTCACTGCTCTTGCATAGACCTTTCCCTTGTTTATAACAGTGATTTCTGAGTTACAATCTCTCCAATATAAATAATGCATTAGTTCATAATTTAAATGTGACCTATCTTTGCAAGACTGGTGACTCACTATAAAAGATCTTTTTGAGTAGCTTCAAAACTTCAAGCAGATTTTGGTAGCTGATTTATCTCTTCTGATCTGTAACTTGTTGTGAAGGTTTAGCTTTTATACGTTTGACAGTGCTGTGAGGACCAAAACTGCTAAGAGTCCCTTAGTATGAAAAAAAATTGGCTCACCAGAGAATCAGACTAACCTGGGCTCTGCTAGAATATCATACTCTAAAATCAGGAGCCTAGCATTGTAGTTACAAGATAGGTTTTCTTTGGTGGAAAAGATGATTGACATAGTTCATTTCCACTACTGTAGTCCTGGTGGTGTTGATTCTTACAGTTTGTAAAGTATCAAGATTTAAACCCCATTGTCAACATAAACATCTAAAAACATAGAATCAAAGCCATTGCAGGGGTAAAGGAAAAGAGCTGCACATTTCTTAAACTGTATTTGTTATCAAATAACACCAGTAAGGTCATCCTAATTCTCTGCTGTCACTAAATAGGTATTTTTCACAGAGACCATACTGCACAAAGAGACGAGTGAAAGGAAGCTAAATCCACTGCATCCTGTTGATACCACTTAAGAGTTCTAAATGAGACAGTGATTCTATGTCTCCAGTAACATTTTCAGGTTTGAAGGAACGAACTTGCATTCACCTTTCCCCCAAGCTGACAATAGAAAAGAGGAAGAAGACCAATAAAAATGAGATAAATTTAGGATAAACCCTGATTTTTTGGAAGATATCTGGACCTTTATTTTTTTTAGCACAATGCAAATCTAGGGCATGTACTTAAGGGCTTTCAAATTACCTGCATAGAGGTATAAATTATATTATATATATATATATATTACCCCACAAGCCCTCATGAAGAACAAAAAGGCATTCTCTGGGCTACATTACATTTACTCTATACCAAACATTCACACTTCAAGTTTTAGCTGTACATCTATATATGAAATGGAAAAACAAAGAATGGTGTTTTCAAATAATGGCATTATTTCCAATTGCATTTACATTTTTCTTTATCAGACATACTTGAACTTGGTATTTATGCAATATCTGTATACAGATGGAATTTTGCCAAGGCCTAAATAATACAAAATTTCTTCTTACTGCATAGTTAAACATATTCTTCAGCATTTGTCTAGAAAAATGTCTCTTTGAATGAATCAAGTAGCACAGTCACAGTGTAATTCTCTATTGAGAGCATATGCAGTAGTATTCCACAGTAAAAGAAATACGCATCTAGCAATCTTGAATTTTCTCCCTTTTTGGATAATTTCCATTGCATTTTTAAAAACCTCACTTAAACATTAATAATTGTGCTTTACACACCATCAAGAAAAGTAGAATTATGTTTTCCAAGTTTTCTAGGCTTATTGGCAGTTTTAGTTTGGAGCTGTTGCCATTAAACAGTACTAGAGAACATTATATATATATATATAAATATATAATATTTATATAATATTTATATAATTATATAAATAAGACAGAACAATTATTCACTCTTCATAGAACCTGGAGAAACTCATCCAATGGTGCACAACAAGTTTAGATAGCTCCCATATCAGATCAGCTGTATATTTAAAGTATTAAGATGGAAACCACTACTCACAAGTAAACAGCTAAGACTTTTAAGGGTCTTTCCATTTTTAGGGGAAAAGTCTCAACATCTTCAGTTACTAGAATAAGCTAATTGGGAGTGTCACTAAAAGTATTTTGAGAATGTGATTATAATGTTTGGTAAGAGAAAGTCACACAGGCTACTACTTTCACATCTGGTTCACTTTCCATTGCTCCTTATTTTTTTGTTTTGAAGTATTAGAGAAATAGATATATTGAGTTATTAAATCCTAATTTATTGTATTTCTGAGCCAAAGCTTTAAATTTCTTACCCATTGGTGCTGAGCTCCATTAAACTACAACAAATTCTTCTTAACTGGGTTTACATAGCTTGGTCAAATCCCTGATTTCTAAGGTGAAGAGCCAAAAATCAGGATTTATGGAAGTCTAAGAATTAAGAACAGACTGTTTATCAGATCTTAATTCATCTGATGCTGTCTTAAATATAATTCATTTTATAATTTCATGTGGTAAAATGTAAAGAATGGCTGCACCACACCACTGTATGCAATCACTTTGTATAGCCTTTATTCCAGTGCTCCACATCTGAACACTGGAGAGAAAAAAAAATCTTTCCATGAAACAAAATGTACAATTTTTAGGAGGAAGAGAATAAGAATTATTTTTTCAAAGTTGGAACATTTCCTTTTACTTTGTTTCCTGAGTTATCTTTTAAAAAGAAAGAAAAACCACAAAAAAAAAAAACCACCCCAAAAAAATTTCTCTCTCTGTCTGTTTAGCTTTGCTTTGCAGAGCAGGATGCAGGTCCTTCTTTATCAAAAAACAGGATCCATGGATGCCTGCGAGGGAACCTGGCTCTTCTGGCAATGCTTTACAGGGTGGCTGTGGATTCCACATGAGGCTTCCAAAGCTTTACTGACTTATTCCTTTTGGAATAATTCACATAAACTCCAGTTTAAATTCTTCAGATCAGATTTGTAAATTCTGATTCAGAGGTTTTGCTTTATTTCATGATCCAGAAACACTTTCTCTACCTACAGCAGAGCATTAGTAAAGAGGCTACATCCCAAGCATTAGCATTGTAAGGGTTACTTGTTCCTTTACTGCAAGGATGTAAGTAAATTATACATATCTGAAAAGAGTATAACCTACATATGAAACCCTGTGGATGCAAACATTCAATGACATTATAAAACTTTGGGTTCCATAAAGGCTTTTATGATGTTATTCAGGATTCTTTTTCTGCCTAAAAATACTCATAGCAGTGAGAGGTAGAAAGAAGACATGTATATCTGAGGGTAAAGCAGACATAAAGTAACATACGAAGTTGGCTGGTATTGTAGGTAAAGTGGGGAAAAAAGAGTCATGTCCTTGCCTGTGGCTCCTGACCAGAGGTTACTGCAAGTGGGACTTTTTGTTACACCTCACTATATTTATTATTTTGTAAGTACAGGTCAGTGTAATCATGACTGAAATCTGGGATACCATTTCTCTGCATCAATCACTCGTACATTATCGGTTAAAGGCAGATCTTCCAGAAAAGAAGGAAGAGCTTCAAAGCTCATCATGTAGGCAATATTCAGTAAGAAAAGGCTTGACCAGAGAAAGGTGTTACTTCAGCATTTCTTTCCAATCTGTCATATAACAGGGAGATGAAGCAGTCAGAATTTTTTGCATGTTTTTACCATGCTAAAGTTAAGGGACAAGGACTAACTAAACAAAGCAAATTTTTAGAAGAAAAAATTGTATATCATATACCTGGCATTTCAAAATAGTTAAACAATGAAAAGATATATCATTTTTGCAGCAGTGGCCATGGTTGCATTCTTCTTTTGTACATATGGCACCACATCCCTTTGGATATAAGGTAAATTGAAGGCCTTAGCAGATTTCCATGAATCAGTCAAAATGGCTTGAGTTTAAAGAGAATAAGTATCAAAAAGAGAGACAATTAAATCTTTTTCAGTGCCAGTATGCAAGTGCAAGTCTCTTGACATGATGAGTTGATTATATTGTTTCATGCTTCCCAAAACAGTAATTTTATTGGCACTTGAGGTTACAGTAGTTCATCTTTTTCCTGTCCTTGGAGTCTGTGTTGTTTCCTTATTTTCTTATTTTAAGCAGCTCTCCAATTTCTGTTTTTCAAGTAGTTTGAAATATTTTCACCAACAGTGCTCACACTTGTGATTAAACGCTTTTTTTCTCATCTTTTTTCTTCTCCTTCACTTTTGTCTTCTATATACAGTGTCTCTCTGTATCTCCTTTTCATTTTCCAGTTAAAATTCCTTTCTTAACATTGATGCATCCAATGGTGCACAACAAGTTTAGATTGCTCCCATATCAGATCTGCTGAATTTCAGGCTAACTCTTATTCCCAGTTCAGCTGTCAGTGCAGCTATCAAAGCTGCAGAGGTTCTTTCAGTAGTTTTCTTGCATACTGCCCCACTCAATGGCTCCCAACCCATTTTTCCCTCAGGAAAATATTTGGAAGTATACTTTCAATTTGAAACAGAGCGTTGGAATGTATTATTACTTGGCTTGGTACAGTCCCATCCATATAGTATAGTTTACATCACATTTAAAAATGAAAAAAATATTTTAAACAGAAAAAGACACTCTTCATTTGGAGCATGTCAAATGATGTGTTTCAAGAACTTCAACGTGTTTTCCAACATTTTTCAAGTTGAGATATTAATCAAATCTGGCCCTTTCCTCTGAAGAATCTCTTTCAAGAAGTGTCAAAGATTTGATGACAAAATGTCTAGAAAGCAAAAGGAAAATATTGGGTAGGGATTTTTTTCCTTATTTTCCTCTTCTATTTAGAGAAAAACCTCTAAAACTATCTACCAGCCTGTCCTTACTCTCCTGGAATACTAAGTGCATGAACTACTTCAGAACCAATCCTGAAAGTATGCTACTATTTTTTTCCGTTCCGTCTTATGCTTTGTTTGCTGAATTTCTGGAGTAAAATTTCTAACAGAAATATAAACCCTTGAGAAATCAAAGCTTATAATAAACTGAAATACTGACAAACCCTGAACTATGGTTCCCAAATTGCAGTGCTTGAAATGCAGAAAAGCAGAATCAGGGCCCTTTAAAGTACTCCAAATTATAGTCTATCAATTGTTCTATAGGGCAATCACAAGCCTATTTTGGTAGAATAATAGAATCCCATCAATGAGCTATTTGTAACTAAAATTAGGCATACCAGGGTCATGTCATTTCATATTTTACAGTCAACCACATGTTATTAGGACTGTCGTATCCCCAGTTACATTTTCCATAAAAACAATTTTGCTCTAAACATGAATTGTTTTCTTGAAAGGAATTCCATTTTCAGAAGCTTGAAATTGCCATAATTCTTGGAAAAAGCATGTGTATATGTTTATGCATATTGAATGTAGGTGTGAGAACAGAAAAGCACCTGTGTGCGTGCACTTACACCTACTTATTACTTCAACAGGAAGCCTCCTGGCTCCAAAGCAGTATATTGCACAAGCTCAAGGTAATAAATGAATTGTTTATTACTTACAGTACATATCTCTTTTCAGCAAATTGGAAATGAATTGAATAATAGGTTGTGAGTAGAGCACTGTATTATTTATTATATTTATCACAGAGCTGTGACCGCACTGCAGCAGAGCTGCAAATTCATTGGCCCATCCTTGCTTTTCACGTCTTTAGACTACAACACTCATTATACTGCAATTTATAAAATGTTTTAGGACTTCTATAAAAAAATAAAATACTGATGTGCACTAAGAACAGAGATGAAAGACAGGGCAATAAGTCAGTTTAACCTATATGCTTCATGTTTTATACATGATATTTTAGCTGAGCATATTGCTGTTTCTGGTAGATGGCAGAATTGTCAGAGTACAGGAAGAAAAGCAGATTGTGTAGATTTTAGCATATGCTCAATGTTAATTTGGAGGAGAATAGAGCAGTGCAAAAAGATAACTCATTTCTGTGTTACTGTTTATTGCTATTGTTGCTCATGATGACTGCAGTGATAGGGAGGAGGAAATTCCATCGTGATAACATCCTATGCAAACATAAATTAAACTCTTTTTTCTGATCCAAAAATCTTTCAAAGTAAAAAGATGAGAAATGGGAATAGAGAAGGGGGGAAGGGTTATTAGTAAATATGCATATTACATTGCCTCTAACCAATGATGAAATATAATTAAGCTTTGTGACTCTATGGGTCAGCTCAGGGAGAGTGTTCCATGTGAAGTAAATAATGTGTGAATGCTGTCTACATCTGATTCATTCATGATTGATCCAAGTCAAATTTAAATTAATGACTCAGAGGACCTAGTCTATACGTCCTTGCTGATATTGAGCAAACTAGGAGTTGGCAAGGATGTACTGCAAGAAAAGCAGTACTGCAAGAAAAGCAGTACTGCAAGAAAAGCATGTTGACCTCAGCCCTTCCTCTGTAGTACAGTGGGATAACTAAAGGTGTTAGCTGTTTGGCTTTTTTTACTCTACCAATAAGGAAGATCTGGCTTTCTCTCAGAGACATGAGAAATTAGTGTCCTTGACTTAGATGTTCTACTAGGGACTTAATAATGAAACTGGCACTTATACCAGTCATTAATAAATGCCTCAGAAAAAGTTCACATTTGCTTCCATCTCACATTTGCTTTATTACATGGTGTGTTTTGCTTTACCACCAAGACTATGTTTTTGTTTTGAAGGGGAAAATCTTCCCTGCTCAGACAGAAAATGTTTTCTACAACACTTACAGAACAGACTCCTCTGGTTGCATGGTTACTAGAACAATCCACTGGAATTAACCATTTATCATCTGAATGGTAGTGCAAGATCCACGGTTTCTGTCAAAACATTCAGACTTGTCTTAACTTTACCATCAAATTGGTATTTGTAAGATAAATGGTTCCTAGGAGAAGCTTCCAGGTTGTCTCAATTGCAGTAAAGAAAGTGGCCAGATTCCTAATAGTAATGATAGCAAATAGTAAAATAATAATTATTATAATAATTTTAAAAGGTGGTTTACATGAATCAAATCAAGTTAGTTGTACCAGGCAAGTAAAAAGACCATTTGCTGTAGTGATTTTTTTTTAGGACTATCACAATTGTTTAGTATTTTTAAACAAAGTCATTAAGGCGTTGTGCACTTTTCAAGATCAGCATCATATTTGGTAGTACCAAATCATGTTTTACCTCAAGTTTCCTTTAAATCACAATGCCATAGCAACTGGGACACTGTCTTTCAATATGTTCAACTCAAAACCTACCAGTTACAAATAAAACTCCATCTCATCATGTCATAGTCAGATTAGTAAATTAGAATGCTGAGCCAAGACTGTACTTATATCAATAGTAGCTGATGGCATCTGATGGCTTCACGACCATCAAGGTGATTCATGTGCTCTACATTTGCCAAGCAAGACATATTTCATGGGTTGTGCTTTTTGCATATGATGCAGGAAAATTTAGTCACCTATTTGAAGATCAACATGAGATCATTTTTGTCCCTCATTAAGAGGCAGGCAATCAAAACAAGTAATGCAAAATGTAAGATCCTCTATGTTGTGCACCAAGGAGTGGAGAAGTGTCTTAGCCAAAGGCTATGACAGCCCATATCCAGGTTTGATTGACAGAGAAGAGACTTTGAATACAAAATCATCCGTCAGTATTATACTCATCTTTATTACTGAGTAATTCTTTACGTTATGGGAAAAAACATAAAGATTTCTAATTACCAGTTTCTTTAGTCCCCAAAATATAAATTTAGGCATAATCTCATTTAAAACACAGCTCTATAAATTCTTTATTTGCATGGTGATTCAATGCATGATCAGTTGTGTCTATTAGCAGAGAATATTGTAGTCACTGTTCTGTATTACATGGGCTGTTCACTGGTCCACATGCTCTGCTAGTTATGATCTTCTAAAAAATAAGAGCAACTTTCTTCAAATGTCTAACTTGGATTATAAAGTTGACATCATAAAATCTCAGTAGCTGCATTTAATTAAAGCCGAAAAAAAGAATAAATAATAAAAATAACAAGATCCCAAAGAATCTATTTCATGGTTTGTTCTCAAGCCCAGCCAATATGTTCTACTTTACCTATTTGAAATAGCAAAAGAGAAGTGACTAGATGAATACAAAACTAATCCAGTCAGATTTTGTACAGGGCAATACTTGGAAAGGTTTAAAAATTTCTCCAGAGACTTAGTAATTAAAACCCATGAGATTCTTCTGGAGTCTCAGTGCTTAACTCATATTCTCATACCCCCAAGAGATCTGAGCTGTGCCCACATGGCACAGTTAGGTTAGTGAATAACTGCCACTCCTGTGTGTTCTTTCAAGTAATAAACTCAAACACATCAGCCCAAAAATAATTGTTATACAGAGCAGCTTTCGTCTGTTCTAGAAAGCCTTAACCTGGTTAACGACTAGGGAAAGGTCTTCAGAAGGTAGTGGAAAAGGTTAAAAACAAACCCTTAGGAGATGAATAATATTTCATAGCTGGACTTTTATAAAAGTTTATTCTTCCTTTTTTCAACTCATTTAACTGGCTTAAGATAGATGCAAATGTTCTTATTTACACCAGCTGAAGATCTAAGTCTCAGTTTTCTGACTGAAGCATTGTGCAACAGATTGTCGTTTTTATCTAGCCTGATTAGTTCATTTTATGAATTTCTGGCTTTATCATCTACCTCTGTAAGATTGTCACAGCAGACTCTAATTTGCAGCTTTTGGACTATATGCAGCCTATGGGCCATTTACACTCACTTTATCCTGATGTTCCCAACTCCCTCCCTGCCCCGCTCCAGAGAAGATAGACAGCATGTGAGTAAGTGCTGCCAAATGCACAATTTCCTCCAGCTTCAACTCCACACAGAGCTGGCCTCCTGTGGTCATGATACAATTGGTAGGAACTGACAGAAAGGATTCCAGAGCTGTGAAATTCCCTCTTGTTAACAGCTGTTGTAGATTCATCCTCCCCTGCTTTGCTTCACTAGAAGTGGCAACAGTTGGAGTTGGACAAAAGTAGTTTTCCAGCCATCAAGACACCGTAGAGCCTAGCTTATGCATAATATACAGGTACAGAAATTTGTCTATGACAAATGTAGAAAAATGGCTTATCCAGCTCCTGCAATTGCTAAAGTGCAACCATCATGATTTAATTCTAAGGAACTAATTCATGAAGTGCCCTGAAAATTAAGAACAGTAGAAAAGAAAGAAGACATTAGTCTCTACATTGTCGTGTGCAAAATAAAAACTGAATAAATCCAAGAGGATCATTTAATCCATATGAGTTAACTGTGGTACTTTATCTATTAAGTTCTCCATTAATCATTCTAATGCAAACAATTTAGCATGGAACCTTACAGATCTGAAGACAACACCAAAAAAACCGTTTGACAGCCTTTACTGGGAATATGGCATAAAGGGACTTTTCTTAATCAAATGTCACTGCATATTTTAAAATTTATTTTTCCTTTGGAAATCACAATCTTTAAAACTGCCAAGCATTTCTTTTTGATCTTGTGACAGAACAAATTTGATAATGTCCACCAAAGAAACATAAAGGCCTAGTATTGCTGTAAGCGACAAAGAAAGGATAGGTACTTCTTGTTTCAAGTTTATTTACTTCTGCCATTGTTGATTATATGCATGTGTGCACAATTAGCTTAGAAGTCAGCAGCAAATTAAACTAGTTTGGGAATTATTGTGAATCTAAGTTAATTTTACAGTCTCATCCATCTGCCCTTTGTGTTGCCTTGCGTAGGAGTTCCAAATCCTATTGCTGAAAATCTCAAGGTCAATTTAAGCACTTGTTACCTTGTAAGAAATAAGAAAAAATCTTACAGGCAGATCAGCTGGGTTTACTTTCATTTGTTATACTGTGAAAAACATGGACTCTCTATGGAATGGTTAATTTTAACCTAATATTGATACAGTAGGACTCTGCAATAGCACTGCGTCCTTAATTGGGTTATCTTATTTTCAGTATGCCTTTACCATGATGAGTGCAATACCTCCTATTGCATTAAAGAGCAACATCACTGCAAACAGATATATATGTTTAGAATGTTTTTGTCATTTGGTTACCAGTTTACAGATTGTCTTTTAAATAAAAAACAGATCTTCCATAGTTCAAGATACCAGCTGAAAGCATTTTTTGCTCCTACAAATAATTTTCCTTATATGTTAATTTATAGATGTAATCTTTCATGGTCTTCTTGAGCAGTCAGGTAATCCTGCAGAGTAAAAAACTTCTAAATTTTCATGATGTTTTAGTACTCTTTTTGTGGGTGTGAAAAAAGGTAGATGGTGACAGAACAACATGCTCAAAAGGACACCAGCCTGCATTTTGGAGGGCCTTTGCAAAAAATGGTGATAAAAAATATGGATCTAAAGGCTATGTTTGGAGGCATTAAAAAGGGCAACTAGTGGACAAATACTGGAAAACCACTCAAAACAAACTGATAGTGGTTAGTTCTGACTCAGAAAAGGACAAAAAAGCAGAACAGAAGCAATTTGGCAGAGAAACGAGAGGTGAGGTATGAGCATGAGGAAGATTAGATAGGGATTTGATGATGAGAAGGAAAAGATTGAATTTCATGTTAAGCATAATTCATCCTGGGTTATTTTCCTTTGCAAAAAGCCTTTAACATTTTGTTCTGCTCAACAGAAATTCTCATGCTGTCATTATCACTGTAGCATTTGAGTTCTTTTCACTACAGCTGCAGGCAGTACATGTCAAGTATTTTGTGGGGGGTGTGTGTTCCTTTTGACCTCTCAGGTGGAGGAGCAGTTACACAAGTGAAAGTTTTGTTTTAGTGATTTCTTGGCTTGATTGTTTTAAATGTGTATATAAAGAACATTGGTTTAGGTTGTATCTAAACACAGGCTGTATTTTGCACTTATGTGTGAAAGGGAAGCTGGAAGGGTAAAGGCAGGGAAATTAAGGAAAGGTCTGTGTTTTACAGGGAGAGCATTTTGAGATTTTTGATGGTTCTTCAGTACAGAGGAACTTTATTTAACAGTCTGCATGTGGCCATGTAGATATTTGCCTTTCTGTACGAAAGAACTTTATATCTTCTTGCTCAAATTATATCTAAACTTAAAAATTGGACTCAAATACACTTTGGGCACAATATATCTAGGCAAGCTAGTTAATGTTTTAAATAACACTGTCCTGAGGGATATGGTCCTCTAAAAAGACTGAGGCAGTGACCTGTTGACTTACAGAGGATAAATGGCACATTTACAATATTAAGAAAACATAATTACATAATGAGAAAAGAGAGATTGAAATAAATGCTTTCTGTTTCTTATGGAATATGAAAATATCCAGATTAGAAAGGTGTCTGGAGAGATCTCAGCTCCTGCCTTCAGGCAGACCCAAGCATGTTGTAGTGTGTTTTTATATTTCGTAATACTTTGAAGTAGTTTTGTTTTGTATCCCCATGTTTTTCCCAAATGGTTTATCCCAGACTGTACCCCCCTCCCTTTACCTGTGTAATTCCTCTCCCAGGATGAGATCATCCCCAAACCCCCACCCTGGCTCTCTGTCAATCACTCAGCATCCCACCCCTCCATCCAGAAGTTTCGGTCCAAGTCGTCGAGTGATCAGCCAGAGGCTAGGAGTCAGCCCCCCAAGCCCTGCCCCATACGCTGTCCTATATGTCTGTCCCCCAGCATCCATCCCTTAGGGTCACTCATTGGTTGGTAAAATGTTATCTGCTTTTGGTTTCCACCTCCCTTTAAATGTGACCTTGGCACATCTCCCGGGGCTCTCAGCAGGAGGGCCCCTGAGGTGCAGGAGCTCCTTTGGGACTCCTAATAAAACCTTGGATTAACCCCTGCTAAGAGTCGGCCCTTTATCTTCTACCGATGTCTCTGGTGTCTCTTCTGCTGCAAAGGCGCCCAGCCCAGGTGCCCTCAGTACCCTCGGGGCACAGAGAGTGTCTCCCCCCAGCCCAGGTGCCCTCAGCACCCTCAGGGCACACACAGAGAGTGTCTCCCCCCAGCCCAGGTGCCCTCAGTACCCTCGGGGCACACACAGACAGTGTCTCCCCCCAGCCCAGGTGCCCTCAGTACCCTCGGGGCACAGAGAGTGTCTCCCTGCCAGCCCAGGTGCCCTCAGTACCCTCGGGGCACACACAGAGAGTGTCTCCCTGCTGTCAGCCCAGGTGCCCTCAGCACCCTCGGGGCACACACAGACAGTGTCTCCCTGCCAGCCCAGGTGCCCTCAGTACCCTCGGGGCACACACAGAGAGTGTCTCCCTGCCAGCCCAGGTGCCCTCAGTACCCTCGGGGCACACACAGAGAGTGTCTCCCTGTCAGCCCAGGTGCCCTCAGTACCCTCGGGGCACACACAGACAGTGTCTCCCTGCCAGCCCAGGTGCCCTCAGCACCCTCGGGGCACACACAGACAGTGTCTCCCTGCCAGCCCAGGTGCCCTCAGTACCCTCGGGGCACACACAGAGAGTGTCTCCCCGCCAGCCCAGGTGCCCTCAGCACCCTCGGGGCACACACAGACAGTGTCTCCCCGCCAGCCCAGGTGCCCTCAGCACCCTCGGGGCACACACAGACAGTGTCTCCCCCCCAGCCCAGGTGCCCTCAGCACCCTCGGGGCACACACAGACAGTGTCTCCCCCCAGCCCAGGTGCCCTCAGCACCCTCGGGGCACACACAGACAGTGTCTCCCTGCCAGCCCAGGTGCCCTCAGCACCCTCGGGGCACACACAGACAGTGTCTCCCTGCCAGCCCAGGTGCCCTCAGTACCCTCGGGGCACACACAGACAGTGTCTCCCTGCCAGCCCAGGTGCCCTCAGTACCCTCGGGGCACACACAGACAGTGTCTCCCTGCCAGCCCAGGTGCCCTCAGCACCCTCGGGGCACACACAGACAGTGTCTCCCTGCCAGCCCAGGTGCCCTCAGCACCCTCGGGGCACACACAGAGAGTGTCTCCCCCCAGCCCAGGTGCCCTCAGTACCCTCGGGGCACACACAGAGAGTGTCTCCCCCCAGCCCAGGTGCCCTCAGTACCCTCGGGGCACACACAGACAGTGTCTCCCCCCAGCCCAGGTGTCCTCAGTACCCTCGGGGCACAGAGAGTGTCTCCCTGCCAGCCCAGGTGCCCTCAGTACCCTCGGGGCACACACAGAGAGTGTCTCCCTGCTGTCAGCCCAGGTGCCCTCAGCACCCTTGGGGCACACACAGAGAGTGTCTCCCTGCCAGCCCAGGTGCCCTCAGTACCCTCGGGGCACACACAGAGAGTGTCTCCCTGCTGTCAGCCCAGGTGCCCTCAGCACCCTCGGGGCACACACAGACAGTGTCTCCCTGCCAGCCCAGGTGCCCTCAGCACCCTCGGGGCACACACAGACAGTGTCTCCCCCCAGCCCAGGTGCCCTCAGCACCCTCGGGGCACACACAGACAGTGTCTCCCTGCCAGCCCAGGTGCCCTCAGTACCCTCGGGGCACACACAGAGAGTGTCTCCCCGCCAGCCCAGGTGCCCTCAGCACCCTCGGGGCACACACAGACAGTGTCTCCCCCCCAGCCCAGGTGCCCTCAGCACCCTCGGGGCACACACAGACAGTGTCTCCCTGCCAGCCCAGGTGCCCTCAGTACCCTCGGGGCACACACAGACAGTGTCTCCCTGCTGTCAGCCCAGGTGCCCTCAGCACCCTCGGGGCACACACAGACAGTGTCTCCCTGCTGTCAGCCCAGGTGCCCTCAGCACCCTCGGGGCACACACAGACAGTGTCTCCCTGCCAGCCCAGGTGCCCTCAGTACCCTCGGGGCACACACAGACAGTGTCTCCCCGCTGTCGGCCGTGTCGGGGCTGCCCCCCGGTGTCTGCCGACTTGGGACTGGCCCAGGGTTCCTGAGAGGCTCGCAGAGAGACAGAGACACAAGCATACTTAAGTGATTCCTGATGTATGTTGAGTTGCTTTTGAAAATACTTTCTACCACTAATGAACGTCATTGCATCTTTGCCCTTCCCCTGTGAACATTTCTAACAGTTTGTAACTTTTCTGTTTTCAAGAACTTTTGTGCAGTCAGCCATTGCTCATTTCTGCTGAATAGGCTGTGAGGATTTCTACATGGGTCTGATATCACTCTCCTTCTTATACTAATGTTATGAGATACCTTTTCTTTGTCTTCTTTTTTTTCTTGCTGTCAATAGTATGTTAGGCTCATTTAGGATCACATGTGGAACAAATCAAACATAAAACCACAAAAAACCTCCAAATAAACAAAAACAAAACAAAAAACTGAAACAAACAAACTCAACAAACCATACCAAACAAAACCAACCAAATAACAGCAGAAAAACCCCTGAACAAATTTTTAAAAAAGCTTGTGATTTTGTATTATGAGATGACAGAGTTAATCTGATGTAATTAACAAATAGAGAAATCCAGATCACTAGACACCTATTAATCTGCCTTTAGTAGTTTTATTATGTTTTTGAGGAAAACAAGGAGTTATCCTGACGTAAATGCAAGGTAGAATAGAATGCAGCAGATGTCCATCAACAGTAGGTTGTTCAGGATTAATATGATCTCCTTCTCTGGTAAAGCACAGTACTTTTTGTCTCAGACAGGAGAAAAGTAATAGATCTATTTTGCCAGATGTCAATAAAATATTTGATATATTGTAATGATGGAAATTATTAGCTAAACCAGGAAAGATGGGGTTTGAGAGAAGAATTGCAAAGTTGTGAACTGTCAAATGGAATTGCCTTTCAATTTATACTGATGGGCTAATGGCTGGCTGGGAGATGGGAGTTGCTCAGAGATCAGTGCCAGAGAAAATCCTATTTAATGCTTCAACCTTGGCTCAAAATTAGGAATATCTTGATGAAACATGCTGATGATCCAGATTCAGTCCAGAAAAAGAACCTGAATGATTTGAATGACACAATGGAATTTACAGCACACAGTAATGCTGTTAAAAACAGTAGCAAGATTTTCTGTATGCAGTGGAAGTCATTGGTTGGAAGTGATGAAAAGAAGCAGGATGGGAATTTAGTAAAGGTCTTTATCATGTTGAGTAATCCCAGGATGACTTTAAGCCACTGTTCTTTAGTAGTCAGCAAAATGCTATATATTAAGTTAAATAATTTCTGTAAAGATATCCAAAAGTTCTGATCAACTCTGAAATCACAAAACACTGGTAAGATCTCCTTTAGAACACTCAACAGAATGCAAGTGCAAACAGGAGCAGAGCTACAAGGAAGAACTGTGGAAAATATATTTTCCAACAGGAGGCTTCATCTCACAAAACTACAGACTAAAAGAAGTTATTATTGCTTCCTGCAAAGTCTTGAGATGTAAATCAGAAAGGAAAACAAACACTAATAAACAAATAAACAAATCAAAGTTTCCAAATAAAATACCAAACTAAACAGCATCTGTAAACTCTCTATGGATAAATTTTGGGGTGGAAATTAAAAGACAGCGTATCATACTTGAAGGGATGAAGCTCTAGACCTGCCATAGAGCAAGAAAGTTCTCAAAATGGAGTCTGCAACATTTTGCAAGTTCTTGAAATATGGATATCCACAATAGGAGGAGACACGCTTGATAATGAGGAACTTACTTGCAGTTCTGTTTTGTGATGGTTTTTAACTTCAGAGCCTGGTTTAGGAGGGAAGTGCTGTTTTGAAGGTTTGTTTTGTTTTATGGATTTTTTTATGTAATGAAGCCTTATTCCTGAAGGAGAAGAAAGAACTGAGTTGCTTAGAAACATAGTCTTTTAATACAAATAATCTGCAAATCATGCATGCATTGAATTTTTTTGAGGTTTTAAGTGTATAAATTTTGAGTGTCTACTAAAAGATGAGCATACGGTAGTAATGATTGTATCTGCTCAAAATACAAATTTCATGGCAAGATGTTTGTATATTGAAAATTTTAGATTGGTCTCTATAGAAAGAAATGTGTTTGAAAAATAATGGTGTTTACAGTGATAAATGTTATTCTTCATATTGTTTACTGAATTCAAACAGCTTTTTTGGGGGTTTTGGGTTTTTTTGTAATTTCTACATTCTGGATATCTAGCACTTCCTGTAAACTCTATTATAGTAGGTAGGGTTTGTCCAAAATGTGGACAGATGAGCACGAGATTATGTTACAGAAGTTTGCTAATGGACTGAATAGAAAATAAATCTTATCATTCTATCTAATAAAGTAAACTAACAGAAAAGAAGGTGAAGGGAGAATGTCAGGAAATGATCGTATGCTCTGTTTTAAACTTCAGTGTGCACTAATATAAAATATTGTTTACTCTATTTAACTAAATGCATCATCTTTAGAACAGCAAAAATCAGATTAAAAAAGAAATTTTGCAAATGCAGATCCAACCATCTACTGGAAGCCATTACACTAATCCAACCATCATACTGGAAGCATAAAATTAACATCATGGAGTTTGCTGAATATCTCTGTTTTTATGACTTAATACGCTCCATTAAATGATATAGATAAATATCTAGTTTTCATCTTTCTGAAGATTAAGTCATTTGCCTCAGTTATATAGTCAGTAATGCAGTCTCTTTACTAGTTATGTTGCAATAAAAGTAAGTTATACTGCACTAAAATGTGAAACTAGTTGTGAGCATTACGTATGAGAGTTCATATAAATATCTGGTAAAATTCACAAAGAAAAATGTTTGGTTTGGTCTTTGGAAAATTACTTTTCAAGTCATGCATTTTCAAATGTAAATGAAGAAGAAAATACATAAAAAGAAGTTATTTTGAAAACCTGGGAAAAATACAAAACCATAAACAGATTTAGGAACTTTTGTAGTTATTTACAGCCTTGAATAAAAGTTACTTTTATAAGATTATTTTTGAAATGTCATTGCTCTTTGCTTTCCCTACTCTTGTACCCAGGAGCTATGGATTCATGTAAATTGTTAATTGTTTGTCTGTTTAGAAATGTGCTATTATATGCTCTTGTTTTTCTTCTTCGGTGTTGAGAACACAACTGGATAGAGTGGTAATCAGCTCTATCTATTCATTTAGCCTGCCACACTTATAAAACTAAATGAATTCATTTAAACCATGCTGAAGACAATTTATTGAACAGTGATAATTGCCTCAGGTCTTTCCACTGTATTTTGCCATGAAAAGAAGATCTTTAAATGCTTTGTTTCTTACTTTAGAAGGGCGTTTCTTTCAGCACTATTTTTAACCATGCCAGTATTTTCTGATCTAAAGGCTGATATAGGACATAAGACATCTATATTCTGTATATTTTGAGGTACATTTACTGGCATGCACAAAACAAAAAATCATTTCTAAAAGAGAGTACACAATATTCAATTCTCAAATGCATATTGTAACACAAATTATTCCTGGTTGTTGAGCCATGAATGCCAATGCTGTTTACTGAAAATTGAGGAAATAAGAGACTGTAAGCTTATTGAGGAATGACCCAGATCCTTTCAGTTTCAATAAGTTTCTACATAGGAAAACAAAGCTTTCCTTGGGTGTTGTTTATGAGAGTATCATTGACTGTCACAGGAATACGATGAACTTCAGATTCATCTTAGAGATAAGAACACTTATTTTTTAATGCATTACTGAAAAGATCCTTTTTGTCTAATAGTGTGTCTCTTAATTTTAGTTTTAAATTTCATAATAGAAAAATATAGATTTGGCCAAAAAAAACATAAAAGGAAAACTCCTTTGTTTCTTGATCAAAAAGGCAGAGCCCGTACTGAGTCTGATTATAACTAATTTAATAAGGAAAAAAACATTCTTTGAAATGCTATTTCAAAGCCCTTTCAAGGAAAAGAAGTTTAATAGTTTCAGAGGTGAAAGAAAATGGTAATGCCCATTTTTAACTATATTTGATAGAAAAGAACCTGGCCAAACTTAAATCTCTGAAGTCACATTTAGATAATACTCCAAACAATAAATATATGTTTAGCTATAAATTTGGAGTTTTGCTGTTCCACTTTTTCAGTCCTTCCACTCTCCAGCAACAGTGTAGCAGGACGGAAGAAAAGCAGGCATGTGGGAGAAAGATGAACAACTCTTGCCACAAACCCCTGTGACGAGAAAAAATTACACAACTATTATAACAAAGCCTATAGTTAGTTTTAATAATGCAGCTTTACTAATTTCCTTCCATCCTAGCCAGCGGGCAACCTGTCTCCCTTTTGTCCCATTGCTGGCAACAGAAAGATGAAGAGCAAGCCAGTGGCATTTTGTTTTTAATGTCCAGTCAGCTGAGGGACTGGGCTCCTTGAGGCGTGACACCACCTGCACAGCAGGAGGAGGTGTCACATGTGATGTTCTTTTTGTTTTGAAAGCTGAGTACCAGTCATATGTTACTTAGAACCCCGATTTATGATGATGAATCTATTCCACCTTTAACGTGCTTTTTTTACTGTCTGTACAAAGGCTTCAGCAAAGCCTTCAGGAATCTTTTATGCAGTTGTGTGTTCAGATATAAATTCTGTTAATACACCTAAAATAGCAAGGATTAATTACTAGACAAGGACATGATACACTGCTTGTGCAACTCAATGTCACTATAGGACACAAAATAACAAGACACACACACACTGCTCTCAAGGCAAAAAAAGGGGAAGTTTATTTTCTGACTCCAACATTTATAGATTTCCAAAAGTGACAGTGGATTGGAGGGTGAAAGTGACACCTCTCCAATGACACTGGACAAACCAACAGTCCATCAAATTTCCCCTACTCCATAAAGGAATGCAAAACAATAAGTTATTTACTGAAAGCGTGTGAGAAAGTTCGTTACAAGAATGTTAACATCAGAAGGCTTAGAAAATCTTAAAAAATCAGGGTGACAGCTCAAAATTTTGCTTTGTATAAATCTTGATGCTTATTTTGGTTTCTCTTTCTGTCTTTGCATCTCGTCCTGACAGGTGTGTGCCCAATCACTGTGAACACGATGGTAAATGCACCCAGACGTGGGACAGCTTCAAGTGCACTTGCGACGGAACTAATTACAGTGGTGCCACTTGTCATAACTGTAAGCTACCCTGCAGTTTCAAAATTTCAATGGAGTAGGGAAGTCTCTCATGTCTTTTGGTTGAGATTTAAAAAAAGCATTCTTCCTTTCTTGTTGTTAAAGCTCCTCAAGTTTCTTTTGAAAGAAAAATGTTGGCTTAATCAGCTTCTGCTTTCCCTGCACCATGATGTGTTTACAGAGCACTGTACTGTGCCATGCTACCCACCAAAGCAGTTCAACAGCAGCTGGATGTACTGAGCAAACACATTCTAAGCAGTTGCATATGAGATACAGCTTCTAATGGAAACTGAATCTGCCCTGAACTGTTGGGGAGAGCTGCTGACTGCTGCTTGAGATGCTGGTTTATGTTGCTAATCACAAAGGGTGTTTACACACTGATTATCAGCCAGCTTAAAATATTTTTTTTGCTCTATGGTTATGAGTTTCTGAAATAAGAATATTATCTATGAGCTCCACATGCCCTACACTATAAAAGCACAGAAAGAAGAAAGGTGCTGTTGCCCTTTTATAGATCCTGAACAATGCATGTTGAGCCAGTGGCATGCATCTTCTGTTCCTCCCCTCATTTGCTAAAAATGAGGGATTTTGATCAGCAAAAATACCTAGGACATAGAGAAAATATATCCAGTCCTTACTTTTGTTCACTTCTTCCTTTTGCCAACAATCTCCTAATATTGAGACAAGAGAAAAAATTCTTCTGAACAGGCAATCAGTTGAAATTGAAGCCAGGATTTATAAAGATACAAGTTTATATTACTTTACTGTTTACCTTAAATACAGCTATGTATAATTTTACAAAGATAATTGCAGAATTTTTTTCAGTTATAACCAAAAACCCCAAACCAATGAGAAAATTTTGGACCATATTCTGGATAAAAGATAATTGCAGAATTTTTTTCAGTTTTAACCAAAAACCCCAAACCAATGAGAAAATTTTGGACCATGTTCTGGATAAAACAAAAACCTAACTTATGGTTAAAGACTATATAAATATAAGGGAGAATATACTTTATGTACTAGCTACTAATACATTGAGTGGCAAAGTTCTCTGTGATCTGGCTATTGAAACTCTAAAACTGTAAGAGTTAAATAGCAAATTAATTTTGATTAAAGAGAAATATTTAAGGTATTTAGGAGAGATTGCATGGCAGCCCTTTTTCCACCAAGAAGGAATGTGCACAGTGATGGCATGGTTGCATCAAATTTTAGGAAAGACAAGTATTTATGCCTGTCTGTGCTCCTTTGTGGTGTGCAGACCAGCTTTTATAACATAGCTGAATATAGTTAAGCTTTCCTCTCGATTTCCAAAGAGAAGTAGCAAGGACAAATGGATGCCATCACTTTTCTGAAATCACATTTATTACAAAGGGAAGAAATTATAATCCAAGGGGATGTGACTTTTTCTTAATAAGATTTTCACCTGCCTTTTATGGATAAAACAGTGCAATAAGGCAAGTAAAAGGCATTGCTGAACTGCAGTACCAAAACAGGGATTTGGAGTATATTGTCCTGTCTTTATGGAATGGATAAAGTGGATGGGATTACATGCACTCTCCAGGTCATTTGGAGACACATTGTTCAAGAACTTTTACTTTCCTAGTTCAGGCAAAGTTTCTGACTTCGTGGTGTAAGCTTTATTTTTTTGTTTAAAGAACATAATTTTTTGTTTTTACCATGTGCTGCTATACTTTAGAAGTCTTTCTTACAAAACAAGGTTGAGCAGAAAGTTATTCACTTGACAGATATCCTGTCAGAATGTGTGAAGTCCTATGCCTTTCTAGAGTATTGAAGTTAATGGCACAAAAATGAGCAAAAATAAAAAATTCCAGCATCAAGATACAGACTGAGACAACCTTAACTCTTCCTTTATTGAGCAGGCAATAGCTGTCAGTTTTTACAGGAGCATGTTCCAGATACAGCTGCAAATAATGAGGGGATTTGTTGGAACTTGCCAGAGGTTGCAGTCACGCTGCCTGAGGTCTGGGACCTCAGGTCTGCTGCACTGATGCTGACCATACTGTCCTTTCCTACTTGTGCAGTGTGTGTGTGTTTGTATATTCAGACAAACTTAGTGTGCTGCCTTTTGCTTTTGAATTCTAAAGTTTGTGGTAGTAACAGGATGAAAGATATGCTGGGGAAGGAGGGAAGTTGGAATGATAACTGTTGTGTGGTATAAAAATAGCTGGAAGGGATTTTAAACAGCATTGCAGATCTCATGAAAAATATAGCAGATGTGATTCCATGGAGCTGGAAAGTGTTTAAGTGCAGATAGAACTTTTCCAGTACCATTTTACTTAAAGATAATATTATTTTACCAAGCAAACTGTATTATATGCCACAGTAAAATATGTTTTTATTTTCTCAATGGATGTTTTTGTGGGGAGTATAACAGCATTTCTCAAAGAGGTTGGAGACAAGACTATGTTAGTGGGGATTGTAACTGTATTTGATGATTTTTAATCAGTTTGAGTTATGCTAAACTAAAAGGAACAACATAATTCTGTGTTACTGAAGGGGTTTTTGCAGTGAATTGATTTTGCTTTGGTCAGGTAATTCAACACTTTCCTGAGCTCTTGACCTGAAACAAGGCAAAGCTTTGCAGCCTTGACTGGATTTCAGATTGCAGTTTTAGGTTCCTTTGAAGTTGAAACTCAAAGAAAAACTCAAGGGATGAACTCCTTGAAGTGAAACAGACAAAAAGGTTTGCATGAAAACCTTATGAATCGAAATGACTTTGTTTCACACAGATCGGGCCATAAAATATCGTATTATAGTGAAAACAACTGTTAGTCTAGAGATACGGAGAAGTATGTATTCTGGGACTGAAACCTAGGGGGGACTATAAACCAGAAATAAATAGCTAGAAAAAGAAAAGTTCCAAATAAATAAATCTGAAGTAAAAGCTTTAGTTCTCCAACTGTGTAAATCAATTACACTTGTTTCCTATTTTAATATCATGAAATAATTTCCTTTTTGAAATATGACACTGTTACAGGAAGGTTCCTCACCTCTCAGAGAAACACTAAGCTCTGTGTCCATTATCTTCTTATTTCTCAGCAGCTTAAGCTGCCATTCAGAGGAAATGATAATTTGTTTCTTCCATCTACAGCTGGATCCCTTGAGCCCAATGGCAAATTAACCAAAAGTACTGGAAAGTTTTATTTCTCTTTGCATATTAAATACCCTAGGAATCTAGCAGATTTCCTTCAGCTAAGGGCTATTCATGCTCAACAAAATGCTGTAGCCTGGCAAATATCAGACTAGAGCATTGATTTTACCATTAGGCAAGGCTGAAAGATAAATGAATGTATTTATTAAAAAACATGATTTACAGTGATGCAACATTTACAAAATTATTTAAAAATTAATTGAATTATAATTAACTGCAAGTATCATCCTTGCTAACTTTATCGTATTATCTATATTTTAAGCCCTGACTAATTTACTTTTGCAACCTACCAAAGGCTGGCCCATTCATGTGGAGTTCTTAGAGCAATACTTTTCTAGAGTTTATTAGTAAATGGCTCCTGAAACCTTTGCAATCAGGAGCTCATTTTCCTGATTACGTCTTATTCTTATTCTAATATTCTTCCTGCTGTTTACAGCTTCTTTAAAACAGAATCGTATCATTTTAAAAACTGTTTATTGCGATAACTAATGATCATTCAAGCTTCCTTTTCTGAGATTTTTTTTGTAATATAGGTCAAAGCAAGTTTTCTCTAGAATGAGCATTTCAGATAAACATAAGGAAGGACCTACATTACCATCATGGTAAAGTCCGTATCTACCTTTCACTTCTTGCATAAAATTCATTTGATTTAGGAAAAGGCCAGGAGCACCTTATTTGATTATATTTGCCTTCTCCTGATGATTTTCATTAACAAAAATGTTGAATTTGCACTTAAAAGATTAATCTTAATGTTTATAGAATCATAGAATTGTTTGGGTTGGAAGAGACTTTGAAGATCCTCTAGTTCCAACCCCTGTACGAAGGACAAGGCCACTTTTCACTAGACCAAGTATCTCAGAGCCCCTTCCAGGCTGGTCCTGAACACCTCCAGGAATGGGACATCCACAGATTCTCTGGGAAATCTGTTCCAGTACCTCACAACCCTCACAGTAAAGAATTTCTTCCTAATATCCAGTGTAAACCTGCCCTCTTTCAATTTAAAATCATTCTCTCTTTTCTTGATAGTACATGCTTTTGTAAGAAGTCCCTCTCCAGCTCCCTTGAAGGCTCCTTTGGGGACCGGAAGTTGCTATAAGATCTCTTCAGAGCATTCTCTTATGAAAGACATGTTCTTCCTGATCAAATTCTTTTTCTTTAATTTCACCTTCAAACACAGTCCTTGCTCTTGCAGCTGTACAGATTCCTTTAGAAATACCAGACAGGAAAAGGTTTTCTTAAAAACCTTCAGTTAGTCCATAGGAGGGACTGGCATCCAGATCACATCTGCTGACTGTTAGTTCTGTGAGACAGTAGGAGCAATACAAACTTACCTGCTCCTGCCCCTAGAAGAAGCACTAATTGCATCAGAATATACAAAGAATGCAACTCTGCTGAGAAAGAACACATGGGATTTTTACATTTTTAGATTGGTGGTTTGCTGTAAGTTTTTCCAGAAAGAATATTGGAAAAAATGTAGTGATTCTTAGTTTCCCTATAAGGGAACTTGACCTCTGAATTCTCTGTCTTCCCCCAGCTTGTTGGGAATAAATGCTATCCTATATTTTGGAACCCAATTCAAAGTTAATGATGAATAAAACTTCTCTTGAAATGATAAGTACATTAAATGTCACTGGAATCTAATGGGCATTGATATTTTTCCAAGCAATATTGACTACCTCCCTAAAGCAAAATATTGCTTTAATAATGAGTTTAATATTTCCTAGAACCATACTTTGAGTAAGAATGAGTAAGAAACGTTGTAGAAGCTGTGATAATTCTCATTGCTGGCTATTGCCAAAAGTAATAGTCATCAACACAAATTTAATCTGCATAGGCTCTGATCTTCAGCAAGACTTCCATCAGATAGTTTGTAATATCTGATTTTCCTGTATTTCTGTAAACAGGAAAGAAACGAGAACACTGGGCTTTATACATTCAGAGTCTAGATAGGAAAGAAGGTCATGGCAGGGGTGTTCTCCTGTCAGCAATTTGGGAAATAGTGAAAAAATAAGTACATAATTTGTCAAAACAATGCTCTGAAATTTACTTCAGGGAAAAGAAAAACAATGAACTCCATAATTTTTCTAGTCATCTCAAACAAGAAGAGCATGGGTTTCCATTTCACTGAAGGCTAGAGGAATTATGAGAATAACATTGTTATCTTTGTGATAGCAAACTGATTTACTAGAGAAATCAGATACTTTGCACTTTCATAATCATATTAAAACCTTATTTTACCAGGAAAAATTCAATAAATGCCTCCACAATCAGCAACTGTGATGCATAAGATATTCTTGTGAAAGGATGTTCTAATCCAAAGATAGGAAGAATGTTGCTTTTTAATACACTTGAAGTAGAAGATACAACCTAATCAGAAATGCCCTATATTTTGAGAAGACTTGGCATAAAACCATCTCCTGTTCAGTTGTCCTGTGGGCATTTATGTGCAGGGCTGTTATGAACTATCACCTTGACATTTCTGAATCTTCGCCAGTGAAGCTTGATGTTTAAGTCACTTAGTTTAGCAACATTTTGCATAAACAAATCATGGATTTGTTTATGGATTCCAGAATTGGCCCTTCTGCAGGATGCAGAACAATAATATATGCTACAGATTTGTGGACATGCAAGTATCTGATTTTAGTGAGATTTAGCACAAGTCCAGCACCTATAAGACTGAACAGATTGCACAAGCCTGAATGATTTCCCAGTAGCAAATGAAGAATTTCCATTAGTAAACTTGTAGAAAGCATAAAGCAGAACAAAAACATACAAAACACACATATGAACATATCATATGAAACAGCAACAGAATGTTCTGGGTTGAGTTTCTGCAGTGGAAAGCTGACATTTAAGGCATGCAATGGGACTCCACAATGCTGATTAGACTTGTTCATGGCAGATAGATTGCTTGAATTATGTGAAAGGAAGAAGGAAAAATAATACCGGGAAGCCAAACGGCTTACTTTTAGAAACATGAAAGAGGAGCTTTCAGTAGGGCAAAATCTGAATTGCTCCCACTGCCCCCCTCATGTGTTGGGCATAATTTGCCTCCTTTGGACTGAGGAAGGACAGCACGTCTGGGATGCACTAATGGGATTGTGGGGCTTTGTAGGGAGGTGAACTATGAACTTACTCTGAGGAAAGGGAGGTTGGAGAAATGATAAGAATTATTTTGACAGCGCTGCTTGGTTTGAGGAGACTGGGGTTGAGGAAGTATCTCTGAAATTAACACTGGGCACAGTGATGAGAAAAGGGTTATCAGCTCTTCTAGCATTTATATTAAAGACCAATTTGTACTAGAAGCTGTAACAATGAGATGCTGTTCCTCACCCTACCACCTCTTCCTCTTGTGAGCTGTTGTTTGGGTGTCCCTGATGAAGCCTATGTTTTTTTTAATTGCTTCTTTGAGTCCCTGATTTGAGACTTACTTGAGACCAGAGTCTAAGTAAAGTAGTTTCCAGGAGGTGAATAATTCCATGTTCAAACTCAGCAGTATGGATGCATGAGCAATGCTGGTCTTGGAGAAATAGGAGATAAAAAATAAGATAAAATTTCTGAAATCTCTAGAGTAGTTTGTTTTCTTCTTCTCTCATCCTGAGAAAGTACTTTCAACTACTGGCTGTTCTCTGCCAGTTATGTTGCTACCACTTTATTTTCTCCTCTTCTTGCACACTCTGTATCTGAAGTAATCAAATGTTCAAATTTCATACATGGTCTGCAAAGCCTTATTTCTCAGATGTTTGTTTCCTTTGACAATAGAGATTCTCAAAGCCTGTTTATAAGGACTTTTGTTTACAGTGGTTTATTACAAGGATCGTATAATCAATATGCCACCTTTCTAAGGAGGCTCATCTTTTTTTAAATAATGCTTTTCAAAGAAATTGTCATCATAATTTATAATTGTCCTTGTGAATTCATATTTTTTTATTATGTGTTTTCAAAGGATTTAGCATAATGCATGTCTTTTCAAATGTAGAAGACTCTATTAAATTACCTCTTTTTATTAAAATCTGGTTTTAAAACAAGACTGAAGTTGTTGGTTTAGTCTTCTTTAGTAATTTTTCACATGTAACATATAAGCCCAAAATTGTTACATCTTTTTACCTATTCCTGCAAAACTGAAAAAGACAAGCTTTTTACTCTGTTAATTTTTTGTTTGTTTGTTTCGAGACATTGCAGTTTTCTTGTTTTGAACCCCAATATTTGTTTAGAACTCAGATTGTTCTTAGTGTCAGTGTTATAAACTATAGTTTTTCAGCTACTAATTTATTATCAGCTGAGCTGAGAGTTGCTCTGCACCAGGTGTTTATGAAATGCAGAATGTGTAATAAATTGGTAGCAACTTGCATTTTTACTGTAAGTAAATGAATGTGGTCTGTGTTCAGGCCAGAAAGGGCTGCAGTTCCAATATGTGCAATAGCACCAGGAGTATTTGGTGAAGGTAAAGTGGAGAAAATTAATATTAGGATGCGAAGCAGAATATGAATAATCAACCAGCAGTAATTATGCTGAAATTAAAATATTAGCTGCAAATAACTCTACTGGATGAAGTTTGAGAGAGACTATAAGGGCTGAAACTGGACTTCAGGTTTCAGCTGTTTGTATAGCTGAGTGTTTATATATGGCTATGCATTAAAATCAAGTATTATGAGTTTTGAAACTAAATTTCTACCAGGTGGGGTCAAGTGGAGGAACAGTATGAGGTCAGGGTCCAACTCAGAGCATTTTCTTAATTCATTTGTAGCTAACTCTTGTAAAACTACCTAAGTAACATTCTTGAATTGCAGCCTGCTTTTGGGAAAATTTGGGTATTAGCTGAGTTTTTTGCAGGCTACTGTAACCGTTCTCTATTTTTGTTCACAATGCACAAGCAAATATTGTTTCCAAGGGACAGTTAAAAGAGAACATGTAATTAACAATAGATAACTTTAAAGCAGCTCATTTATACCATAAAATCAAAGCCAGAATTAATTCATAGCCAGAAAAGAACTCTGCAAATAAAGACTTCAAAATTAATTAGCTTTTTCTTAAACTTTTCCATTAAGACAATCTAACATATTGCATACTTCACTGTTAATGCTTTTTTTGCAATTAAAGTTTTTTAAGGTGCTGATATTAAAATCCCCTTGACAGCCATTAGACAGAAAAGAACATGTTTTGAAGTCATTCTAATCCTATTTTTTCAGATGTGAGAGAATGAAATTAATGCAAATATCAACTGTTAAATATGTACCATAGTCAAAGCAATGAGAATTTCTTCACATATGCATGCAGACATATTTTTATCTGAAATTGTTCTTTTAAAAGTTTTTTAACAATTCAAAATAGAGGAACATAATGGGAATAATTAGGCTTGCTATTAAAAGACACTATGCACCAATGAATGAGCAGTGGATATGCATTATCCACAGTTTGTAGCATTTCTATGTACATCACCTAGTGCAGAAAAATTTGATAAGTTCTATCTTTACAATGAATTTTCCAATGTGTTGAGGACTGTATGATCAATCTCATAGGACTGTGGATTGAAGAAAAAAAAGTGATTAAAAGGAATGAAACTCTGAGATACTTCTTGTGCATCCTACACCATATTTCGTCTTAATAACTAATATAACAACGTTTATAAGAGTAATTGTATGGCTTCTGCAATAAATAAACATAAATAATTATTATTGTCAAGTCTCTTATGATACTTCTATGTGAATGATATGTGTTCCAGATGGTGAGGGTTCTGATTAAGTTTGGTTCTTGTTTATGGACACTACCTTTCTTGACCATTATAATATTTCTTTCACTATTCTGCAGCATGAATTTATTGCACCTGTAAATGTCTTCCTTAGGAATCAAATGTCTACATTAACACTTTTCATTCAAGGGTAAGAACTGTAATGCTTCTTTGTAATTTTAGTCTGGAGGGGTTTTGAGTTTTATTCTCCTTCCCAGTGTGCTGTAGTTTAAATGGGAGAGAAAGTCTTAGGACCAAAATCTGTTGGCAAAAGTAGATGCTAGGTATCAATCTTGGTCCATAACTATCACTTTAAAATTCCACCTTAGGTAGGACAGCCAATAGTTCTCTTGTCTGGACAAGTCTCTTAGCAGAAGTAATGATAGGTTACTGGAATTCTGTGGAGGGATAGAATGTAAGAAAATATAGTGCACAAGGTAATCTCACCCCTGAGCAGTTGCAGCTGCACTAATTATCAAAGATTAGAAACAGGCCTGCCCTTAATAGGCCACAGCTGTGTCTAGTAAGTATGAGTGCTATAAAAGAGTGGTTTAGCTGGGTGAGAAGTGGCCTGGAGTTTGTTGGTTGTGCTGTGAAGAGGAAGGAGTCAGTGCTGTGAGGAGATGGTCATGAGAAATCACCAAGAAGGTATGGGAGCTTTGTAATAAGATGGTAACAGAATTCTTGAAATATTTTTCTGAAGCCAGAGGAATAATCTATGTTTACATAACGTTACAAAAACATAGAAGTCACTATTGTTTCATAAATGGAAATATAGTCTGCTAATATTAGCAAAGTTACTGAAATGTGTGGACTTTGTTTGTTGGGCTTTGTTTCTCAGTAGAAGCCTTTAGTACTTACACATACTTAACTATAGATCTACCAGTATTAAGTTTATTTTACTGGAAGCATAGTCTTTTTTTAACTTTCATCTTGCAAATTTTTCAGCTCATGTATCCCTATGTAGCTTTTACACCAGCTCATTCTTCCTATCCCTATTCCCTAATGGCCTAACCACTTGGGTATAAAACTTTAAATTTACTTGTGTCTGTGGTTGCTGTATTTTACATGATATGTTTTCAGTATACTTTGAGGTTCAGAAGGAGCTAATAGATGTTCTAAAACAGAGAGGAAAACACAATGTGTTGTTTGCAACTACATTTTTTTTTATTTTTATTTTTTACATCTACTTCAGAGCACTATAAATATTACTGCATTTCTCAGATTCATGCTCAGGCTAACTGAGCTATGTCTTTCTGAAATTCTTAACTACTCCTCTCCATACCCTCTTCTGTCTCCCCCCTTTTAAGGTTTCTCAATTTCTTTGTGCTTTCCTATCAACCTCAACAGTTTGTTTCCCTCTTTCATCATTCTTTCTCTAATCATTGCTCTGATTATTTTCCTCCTCAGTCTGTCTTCACAGCCATGTACTCACACACGTGTGCACGCAGGAGTGCCATGCCCAGGGAAGATTTGGAAAGGAATTTAACAAGAAAGCAGAATAGACTGTGCTGATCAGATGCAGGATGCAACCAGGCAAGCATACTTACCACACCACTATTTGTACTTACCCCTCTTTTTATTCTGGACCTTTTTCCCTCTCCAAAATGTGTAGCCCTCTGCTTTTTCCTGCCTTTAGTTCCATCCCTAAACACCCTGTAAGTCTTGTGTAATCCTGAGCTATGTTTTCCATGCATCCCATGATGCATGGCAGAAACTCTTGGTCACCTCCCAAGGCAGAAACTCCCTTGGTCTGAAAGGTTGTGGGGGGAGCTGCTATCAGTGGCTCATGGTGATCGGCTCCATGCTCACACACTGCAGCTGAGGCTGTGCTGTGACAGCCCCAGACAGGATTTTTGTTACTTGTGTGCATCCTTGATTTGAGTCAGATGGGCTTGAATGGTTTGATGGCTCCTGTGGTGGGCCTGGGAGCATCCTGGCAGGGTGTTATTCTGGCTTCTGCTCTGCCATTTGTTCTCTGAACTCCTCTGTAGGTGTGCAGATGGGTATTTTTTTCTCAGAACCTGACACTTTCGCTGTATTCTCATCCCCTCAGTAAATAGTCTAAATTAATACTCTAGTGCTGCAATTGAAACAGATACTGACAAAGTAGAGCATGTGCCAACCAGGGCAGCCCCCAAGGTACCCATCTAACATCTTACTAATCTCACAGCTCATCCATTATGTGAAAAAGATGTAAAAGTGATTTCTAGGAAGTTGCCAGGACACAGTCATTCCCATTTGAAAGCATCGAAGGGAAAGAATGAAAAAAGGGGGATGTGGAGCAGATGTTTCTTCTGATATTTTTATTTTTATGTCAGTTAAAAATATTGAATTCTGTTGGCACTGGAGGTTGCTTAATGATTAATGGAAATGACAAACATGATGCATTCCCTCTAAATTGGTGTCATGTGGATAGAGGACATTTTGATTGAGATAATGTAAATGCTGATGTGAGGATTTGTTTCCACAATGTTATAGTTATTTTTTGTTCATTGAAATAGATGCTTAGGTCCTCTGGAAAACCCACTATTTGGTTAGGTATCTGTCAGTCTGTGTGCATAGCAGTGGTTTTGTAAGCAAGCTACTGTTCCGTGGCTTAGTGTTTGGGTTTTCTCAAACATAAGCTTTTAATTTGAGATTTTTAAGAAATTTTATTTAACCAGTTGTTGGTTTGTTTCAGATTTTTTCCCAATAACTTGTAGTTTCCCTCATGTATATCTTGTATTCGGTAAATACAACCAAGAAAGGTACCATAATTTCCTTCACAGGATTGCTGGTTATAAGAAGGTTGGATGCAAAAACATTTAGGGATCTGGGGTGGGGAAAAGGAAGAAAAGGGACAGGAAATGGTGACACTTGCAACTGTTGAGGCTGGTAAAAATAAAACTGGATTACAGTCCTATAAATGAGCCTGCAGGTAATGGATTTTGGGAACACGAGTATTTGTGAACAAACAAAAACTGACACTACAGTCTCTTTGAAAGCTGGGTGATGAAAGCTCCATGTTCATCTGAGCATTATTTAACGTTGATTAGGATGTTCAGGTCTGAAGAGAGATCAAATGCTCTGATATCCATGGCAGGAAAGAACCAGTATATACTTAGTGAGGGAGAATACTTTGGTTTATTCTGGGTCTTTGCCATTTGTAGCCACCTACAGATAGCTTGTGCTAAAATAAGGTTCCGGATAATCTGTATCTTTGACCTGACTTTACTGGAGTTATCACCCCTGCTTTGGCCCTGCTATAATTTGCTGAGGTTTTCACTTCTCTATCTCTGTTCACTGTAGAGAGTAACCAAGGATTTGTATTACACAGATGAAAAATTGTAAAGCTGAGGTTTGGCCCTTGTCTCTTCCCCTTTCCATTACCCTCACAATACAAAGTAAATGAGAACTGGAGCAGAACTCATACTTTTTCTTTAAGGGTATGGTTTTTTCAAAATTTCTTTTTATACCCACCTTGAAGTTTTTTGCATGGAAGAGAGGGTTAGGAGGAAGAAAGGAACAAGAATGTATTGGCAGTGTTCCTGTTACCTCCCAGCTGGAGAAGACTCAATCGAGCTCCAGGCAGCTCTGAAGCTTTCTGTGGCTGGGCCCAATGTAAGATCAACATGGTAAATATCTGAGTATAGTGAATATCTGAGTTTCTCTGACATCCTTCCCTCTCAGATGCACGGCCCAGGAATGAAGTACAGCTACACAAATGTGCAACACTATCCAGATTTAAAATGAAACTGTGCCGTTTCTATCCTGAACAGTGCTTTGTTCAGTCCCAAAAGCCATGCTTGGTTTTTATTTTTGGGTTGTGTTTTGTTGGTTTTTTTTTGATTGGCTGGGTTTTTTGTGTTTGTGTATCCTTGGATGACTTCATTCACAAAAGTACCTTGTTAAAAATTGGTGTCTAATTATACTTTCTTGTAATGTCTGTAGGCTGACACGGTTACAAAGATGCTAATTGTCTAATCTATGGCTTGTAATTTAAAATCACTGCTAAATTTGTTTAAAAATCCATTTTGGTTCAGCCATTTGTATTTAAATTAATTTCTCTCTTCCTCCCCTCTCCCAGCCCACAGGAAAGAACAAAGATGAGAGAGAAACAGAAGCACCTCTCATTTTGCCATTAATGTGTTGGCTTTTTCTGTATTTGTAGCCAATTCCTGGGTTGAGCTACTGTGTAGTGGCTCAAATTGCAGTTTTCACCCCTATAGCAGTAATTTTCCCTATTATCCCAGTGGCAAATAATCTTGTGCTCTTTCTCACTCTGATGGCAAAGCCTCTATTTTGTTCCCTTTTTTACCACAATGGTAATTGTCATGTTTATCACTGACATAACTGAGCCTAGAGTAAACTTCACACAAAATCTGCAAGTTTCCACATATCTTATTTTAATTTTTACTGCTTTTAATTTCATTTCTGTTTCTATGGGGCATATTTGGATATTGTGCTAGTGGTGAGAACACTTTATGTGTTCATTAGGTCACAGCTGAAGGCAGAGGGAGCGTGTGAGGAAGATACAGAAGCTTTTAGAAAGCTGAAGCTTAGATCAATGGCGGTGTGAGGAAGGTTTATGCTCAGTCACGAAGGAGCTTTGCTTTTGGAGTTTTAGTGGCATGAGAGCCAGTGCAGCCATGGACAGAAATGAACACTAATCCAGATAAAAAACACTAAAATTGCCTCTGTTGGTTTACCTTCCCTCTTAAATGATAAAAAAAAAGCCAAAAAAAGAAAACTGTGCTATCTATATAATATTTTTTATTTCTAGGATTCATGTGTATATAATACTATATGTACACTATTCTGTAAATATGCAAAATATAAGAATGTTTTTCCTTTGGGAAGCTATTGTAGGGATTTTGAGTTGCAAAGCTACTGAGCATTGGGAAGGATTATGCTTGGGGGGATTAAACAATTGTAGAAGCAATGGTTGAGGAAAACTGCTGACTTGTGTTTCATTTTTTTAATTCAGTTTTGTAGAAGTGATGGTTATTGATGGCTGATTTGCCTTGGAGTTCATTGCTTAAGATTCTGTGAATAAATAAAACCTCATTTAGGCTTGAATTAACAGAAGTAAAAATTATAGAATATGCAAATTAATCTGGCTGTGCTGGCTGTTTTCCATTTTCATGTGCTAAGCTTCATGAAAAAAATGGAGAATCCAGAGAAGAGAGAAAATAATATAGAACCCAGAAAATGCAACCAGTGATGAAAATGAACAAACTTGGCCATTTTAATGTAGAGAAAAGATTTGTGTCTGCAAATAGACAAAAGATGGTTGCAAGGAGGAGTGCAGTAACTTATTCTCAAAATTCACTGTGAATAAAAAGAGAAATGATAAGTTTAAGTTGCAGCAGAACAGCCCCACAGTGTAGAGAGTTGAACAAATGCTGAAGGGATGGTGCACGTCTAGGCTACCTTGATGTGTCAAGGAATTCACATCATTTTAAACCAGACTGTGTCAGGAATGATACATGGATGTAATTGAAATTTTTTTGGGCGGTGGGTTAGATTATCTTTGAGGTTCACCACAGCCATGTGATTCTGTTGTTGTACTAATTATGACCACAAAATGATTCTGTTTTTTATCTCAGCACTTACTTCTTCAAATATAGTTTGAGAAATTGAACTACCCTTTCCAGGAATAATCTTGTAGAATGATGGAGTATTTATTTAATGGGATTGTTGGGGGTAACAGAATTGAAGTCTTGGGCTTTAGGTTAACTTTGTATATGAACTGTCTTGAGTAAAATAGTTGTGTGGTGTGGAAAAGACTTTTCCTAATATCATGTGATGACAGTGAAAGCATGAAGCTTTGGGTTCTTAGAATTCATGTTCTTGCCTTAGCAAGCTGTGAGAGTAAACCAAGGGCCCCTAAAATGATGGTAATCCAGAAAAAATAAATCCCAGTTTCACTGGGAAGGTATTGAAAGATGCCACGGGTTGTTTTGTTTGTACTTCTGGGACTGCAGTAGCTCAGTTCAGCTTCTGGCTGAGAAGGCAACCTAGTCATGGATGAAAAATAGTGTTTGCTCTGAGTTTTGCTACAACTGAAAAATCAGTGGCTAAAGCATGGGCCATGTCATACACATCTGCAATTTGGTAGACTTGTTCATGATACCTTCTAATTTTCTCCAAGTCTCTTATATACAGTGAAACTTAGCAATTGCCTAATGACACTTATTTGTCATGAAAATTGCATTTTTTTGCTGAGTGCTGTTCATGTATAGCAACATTTCTTTAAGAACAGAGTAAATTAGTTTTCTTGCAGATGCAACATGAGCACACAAATTGTAAGTATTACACTCAGGGCTTTAGAGGTTTTAGTTTATTCAAATTTTCAGTTATGCATGAAGTCAAGAAAGGCAGGTTTTCTGTTTCCCACTGTCTTTAATAATGAGGTGATATTGCAAGGGCATGTCACATTTTGACTTCTTTCTTAATCCTTGTTTTTTAACCTGGAAAGTCATTTGATTGTAACTGAATGAACTGTAACTGCATCTAGAGTAGTTGTATTTCTTCCGAAAGAAATTTCTGGAGTTCCCTTAGGCATCACAGTAGATCCATTTAAGATGTAAAAATTAATTTTTTTATGTCCACACCATATTTAGGATGTGCATAAAGCTGCAGCTCATTGAGAAGCTAAGTTTCCCTCCTGCACATGAACTTCACTGCAGTTGCTGATGCATCCAGGTGTAGTTTCCAAGTGCTCACAAACTGGGCACAAAAATCCAGTATTGCAGCCAGCTGGGTGTGCTTGCCTATTCCTACTGCTCTGGCCTGTCCAGGTAAGCTTGCTGTGAGCAGCCACAGCTGCTTCCTGCACTGTGAGGGCCAGCAGCCTTGAAGGTCTTACGGCTTTGTCCTGCTAGAGCCATATATTTTGCTGAAAGTGCTGCTTCCTGTGCTTTTCCTCATCAAGGTAACCTAATTTTACAGTGGCATTCTAGCTGCATATCTATCTGATATTTAGTGTGTGGCTTGTGGTGACACACCTTCTGGTCATGCAGAACTTGCTCTCTCTAACAGTCCATCATAAATTTAATGTGAGGAACTACTGTTGGGTTTGCGAGACAAATTTTTATTCTAGTTAGGATTTTGTCTTTGTATCACTGTCACCTTTTATTTGGAGGACAGTGTTATTTTACCAAATATTTTCAAGATACTTTTTAGCCAAGAAAGACTTTTTAAAGGGGTCTTTGGCAGTATGCAGAAAGCAAACCAGGTGTTTCATTACCTTTTCTTTTTTTGCATTAATATTATTGTGTAATAAGTAGAAATGACAAGAAAAGAATCCTAAAACAGAGGTCTTGGTTACCTTAGAACCTTCTCTGTGCAGGATGAGATTGTTTTAGGTATTTTTAATGTTTTGGAACTCTTTTTTTCAGATGAATGTGCATACATACACTTAAAATGATAAATAAAAGTGTATTCAAATAACTCAAATATATACATATCTCGTATGTATTGTAGATACATATGCTCTTCTATATCAGAGTGGTGATGGGTTCTTCCTTAGCTTTCATTTCCTCCTTCTGTCACTGTTTGACTAAGAGGTTTTCTGGATGCGGGTAGTGGGTGATTGTCCTTGGGTTTTGATTTGTGATTAATTTTTTACTTCAGCTGAAGGGGTTGTGAGCTTCTGTAAACTGGCAGCCTAAAAAGGTGGAGAGGGCAAAGCCAGGAATGTTCAGCAGAAGTTTGAACCACGTTTTCTTTTCCAATAGCAAATGAACAGGGGCACTCCTAATATTTGAGAACCTGGTAAATACTACATCAGAAAAGATTTCATCTCATAGTCATATCTGAAAAGATGACTTCTCACAGTGTAAGATATAAAAGTCAATAGTTGTTCACACTTATTTTTGTCTGACTTTAACAGTACATGTGCTTATTTTTAGTTAACTATAACTGGAGAAAGAATTTTTAAATTTATTTTACTTTTCCTGTTCTTAGACATTATAATGTTGATTTCCAAACCACAGAGTTTTTATATCCAGACTTGAATAAACTGCCAGACATAAGGCCTGGTGCCTATCATTGCAGACATTGTCCTACAGAATAGCAAGAACATTGAAGTAGTGTTCCATCATGTTGACTCTTTGTGGAGCTTTTTAAAAACTTGTTAATATACTTGAGGTAGTACAGCAACCCAGCAGCTATGTGTCACAATACAGAAGGATATTTTTCTTTCATATACATCTTGTTTTGACTGTGATGAAATATCTAGTTCTTTTAACTTACCTTAAAGGAATTGTAAGACATAATTTCTCCAAGACATAGAATTGCCATGTGTAAAGGGTGGGTATAGGTTTAATGTAGATGAGCACAGAGAGAAAATTCTGCTGACAGAGCAGGAACTTACAGTGTAAATGTATTGATATATAAAAATTTATTTTTTAACACTTTCCATTTCCCAGTTGTCTTCTGAATATATGTTGTAATAAGACAACAAATCTTATTTTATTCTTTTAAAATTCAGGTATTACATTTCAGTGTGCAGCTATTTTTTTGGGTAACCTTGGAGTTTTTTTCCCCCTGCATTGCATGTTTGTGCTTTTAGGGCTCAAGAGTTGAAACCAGTTTGAGTTAAATAAACCCAAGCACCTCACAGTCTATTTAGCTTTTAGTATTTTTCCAAGAATTTGAAAGTGCTGGAGAGACATAGCTGGACTTTGTGGATCTGATGCATTTGCCTGTTTTTGTCACTTTTGCTGTAATTTAATTCCATCCATTTTTCTGTATCTATACCTTTGCTACGTTCCTGTAAAGCTGAGATTTACTCCTATATTAGCAGGTGTTTAAAGGAATGTATTCCCTGCAGCAACCACATTCACTGTCAGAAACAAAACATATTGCAACACATTCATTGAGCCACATACTGCAGACTGTCATGCCAGGTAATCTATTTATAATAAGCTTTGCACTTATAAAAGGAGGCTGTTTGTCAGCCCTAAAATTAAAGCTGGCTTTTCCCAGAGTGATGGAAAAACTGTAGTTCACCAAGGTGCTAATGAAATTTTATGGGAACATCATATAGGGCCACAGAGTTTCTAAATCCTTTTTGTTATTCAGCTGTTCTGCTTTTTGGAGATAGCCAGCAGCTGTGCCACCTGTGCAGGATGACTATCCCTTGATTTTTACAGCAGTCAGAAAGTAAAACAGGAGTGAGAACATCTGCTTCCCTCTATCACTTAAGAGCCGCTGAAATCTAGGAGGTGTCGATTCTTTCCAACTTCTGACTAACATTCTCGAGCTGGAAAAAACTATTCTGTAAACTCTTCTTTGAACTATTTTCTTTTCCTCCTCTAATGTTTAAAATAGAGGGTCCTGAAAATGCAGAAATGAGTGTTGACTTCCCCATCCATCACCACATTCTCTTTGGTGTCTAGAACCCATGAAGAAAGGCAGGAATGAAAATGCTCTTAAAGTCTGTGCAGCTACAGGGTTTGTTGTTAGTATTTGTTTCACTCTAGGCTGTTCTCCCTTAGCCTAGTTACCTAATCAAGCTTTTCTAAGAAAATATATTTTTCCCCTCAAGCCCATGCTCATTCAAATCCACTGTTGCAAATGTTAGCTTTGTTAATGGTGAACTTCAAAATGCATTCATGGTTGCATTTGTTAGCTAATTTAAATGGCTGGGTTTTCTGTCTGGACCAAGAAGCTTAGAGAAGCTTGATGCTTCACACAGAAAGCAGAAAGATACAGAGTTGTTTTTTGTTTTTGGTTTTTTTTTTTAAATTATGCTTATGATTTTAAAACTTCATGTTGGAACACGGAAAGCCCTTTCAAATTTTATCATGAAATGGATTTGGTGGTCTCAGTTTGATCTTATTATTCAGGAGATTAAACTTTAAAAAGGCTATTGCGTTTTCTGGTGCTCTTCTCTTTCTAGTTGTGATTCTTTTTGTTCATACTGTTTTCCTCATTCTAAGAGCTTCTATCACTGTTCTGACCAGGTTGTCACCTCTTGCAGCTTGTAGACAATTTTTGATGCAATGTGAAAGCATGTAAAGAGTGAAGAAGCTGTTTGTAGGGAGAGGTTTTTTTCCCTATTCTCCTCAGAAAGAATGGAAGTGACCTTTGAGAAACCCTAACAAACTGACAGCTGGATTTATTATGCTAGAAATAGCTTTTCTGGACATCAGGGTGCATGTGAGTTTTTACATTCAGCTTGGAATATTTTGAGGTTTAATGCTATTCTGAAGTCCCTTAAGACTACATATGTTGTGTATTTGGACCAGGTACCAAGAAAGCAAATATATGTTTTTGGCATTTCACTTCTACTGGCTTGAAAAGCAAAAATCTGTTACCCTTGTGTCCTCAGTTCTCCCACTTTTTTGTTTGTTTATTTTTTCTTTCCTATCTTCCAGATGGAATCAGCACTACAAAGCCCTTCCCTCTCTCCCTCTACCTCCTCTGTATGTGGATATATGCAACCATTTCTCCTAATTTGCATGTGAACACTGTAAACTTTATATCCAAATCTTGCATTTTTCTTCCTTGTCTTTTCTTAGCTCAGTTAGGTCTTTTGCTTTTTTATTGTCACCTTTAGCAGTTTTCTCATTAAAGCAGTTTTGATTCTGCCATGGTCTCTTCCTTGTATACTCTGTGTTCATTTTCTTCTCTGTTTTAGCATGCTTGGGTGACTTCTAAAACAGCATTCCTTTAATGTTCATCCTTTCATCTACTCTAGGTTTTCTTTGAGTTTCCTAATTTCTATTTTCACCTGCTCTCTGCCTTACACACTACTGATCTTTTTGTGTAACATTTACAAAAGCAAGCAGTGGCTGATAAAATGATCCTGCGCTGTCTTCCTTTCTATGTCATCATCCACTTCAACATCTTGGTATCATGTCTTACTTTCCTCTGCCTCAGAGTTGCCTTCTGCCTGATAGCTTGCTGCTATTGTTCTTTTCCTTATTCTTTTTTCTTTTCAAGTGGCTACCCTTTGCCATTCAAAGTCAACAATATCTCTTTCTGTCATCAATTGTCTTCATACATTGGAACGTAACTGCTGTTTCCTATTGCACCTTTAATTACTGGTTATTTTGTCAGTATGTGAAATTCACTTGTCCCTTCACTTTGTTCCGATGTGCCCGTGAAGTGATTTTTGTTATTGCTCACTGCACTGGTGCCTACCTTTACATTTTTATTGATCCCCATTTTCAAGATCTTTATGCATCTACCTAAATGGCCTCAAGTTGTGCCAGAGGGGTTCAGAGTCACAGAAAGGGTTGTAAAGCATTGGAACATACTGCCAGGGAAGTGGTGAAGTCATCATCCTTAGAACTCTTCAACAAAGCCTGTAGATTCAGCACTTTGAGGACATGGTTTAGTAGTGAACATGGTGGTGGTGATAGGGTTGATGGCTGGACAAGATGATCTTAAAGGTCTTTTCCAACCTTAATTTTAGGACTCTATGCATATGCATAACACCTCCCAGAAAACTATCCCACATTCATAAAACATTTCACAAGTTGAATTTGTTTAAAATATCCCATTCTTTTGCCTTCATTTGAAGAACATCTTAATCTTTATTAATGTTCAATATAACATTGAAGTTTAACAAAGCTGACTTTTTAAAAAACAGTCTTTTCTGTGCTATAAAACTAATACCTACATACCACTTTCTATTTCTACCATTCTAGAACAGAAATAAGGGTGTTGTATCTAAACCCCTGATTTTCTATTAAAAAAAAGTTGACTTCCATATAACACACTTTAATGTTGTTTTCTGACTTGTAGCAGTATCTCTACAAAAATTAGCCTGTGTTCTCAAAGGCAGCAAACTTGGATAAAAATGTCATATGGCCTTACATAAAGGTCTGGTTACTACAGAGACAAAGCTCCCCTGATTTTCTGAAAGAGTTTAGAAAATGAAAACACAAAAACTTCATTAAGATCACAAACAATATTTCTTATCTTCTTGACTTGACATGGAGTGTATCCATTAAAATTTGCCTGTTGGTATCACAACAATTATACATTGATGGAGTTAGTATTTTATGACATTTTTTAGATAGTGTGTAGAAAGTGAGGGAAACAATTCTGAACAAAATAGGTTATGAATTCCTTATGAATTCTGCATGAAGTGCCTGAAAACAGACACAGAGTCTCCTTGATAATGGAAGAATATGTTGACCTTTGTTTGTGGAGAAAGGGGAAATGGCTTGTAATGTCTTAAAATTTAATTAAAGTGTCATCTACTTGTATAAAATTTACTTTATATCCTCTAATGAGAACATAAAACTTTCCAGAAAAGTCCTACTCTTGTAGCATCACAAGAAAACTGTAGACTGTAGATAGATAACAGCATTTAGCCTTGCATTCATGCCACATCAACATTTGTTTTTTGGTTTTTTTTTGACTCCACTTCCCTTCCCATGTCTTGATATTTGGTTAGAGGCCTTTAAATGTGCATGTGTGATCAGTCACTCATCAATCATAAGAGCCCAGCAAAACAGCTCATCCTTATGGACGTTTGAAATAAAGCCAGTCCTAGCGAAGAGATTGCTTGCAAGAATTGCCAACAAATTAGATGAATTTTTAGAGTGGATATGAAGTCTGGTTAAACAAACATTTCATTTCTTTTAGCAGCTGATTGATTGATTCCAAACAAAAAAGCTGTGCCATCTGGTCCTGAAAAACAAAGCAGCATTACGCATTCATTTTTAAAGAATTGTATAGGAAAATATCTCTGTAATTCAACTTTTTATGCATATATACACACACAACAATTTCTATAAATTATCAGGGTTTTTATCCTTTGCATAATAGTATTTCTTCATATTTAATGCACATAACTTTGTAAACCTATACATTTGTAAGAAAATATGTGAATTACCCAAAAAAGTTCTATCTACAATGCTTTTTTATTATGTCTGAGCTATTCATCATACATTTTGACAAACAATTTATTACTTGAAGTAGAAAGCAGTATTCAAAGAAAAACTGGAACAAACCTGTCTGCTATATCAATTCAAGTTATTCCAGCAAATACTGTGACATTGCTGGACCAGAGAATTAGTTCTGTATATATGTAATAGAGTAACTGCAGAGCTGTGTAGAGACAGATATTGCAGGTAGGGAGAAATTTCACAATTTTGAAACTCAGTGTTATTCTGATTTGTAATAAAACATGAACAATTAAAAAATTTACAGAGAGAAAACTCATAAGCTCTTTTAGTATCTCTTGGAAAAAAGCTTAAAGGTAAAAGTACGTTGTATCAATAGAAGTAATTGAATCTTAAATAAGAATATAAACAAAGTTATGAACTATATTGTTAAAAATGGTTTAAATATACTCCTGAACAAGTATTATTTTTCCTCTCTTTCTCTCCAAGTTACTAGAATTGTCTTCCTATTCTTACTTTTCCTCACATTACACAAGCACAAATTATGTCCTGCAAGCTTTTAATCACTTCTGTAATTTTGGAAAGATGCTTTATTTTCTGTGAACCTCAATGATATTGCTTTAATGTCAGAGGTACAATCCTTTGTATATAAACAGGATCCATTAATTTTCCTAAGATTTTTTCCCCTAAGTTAAAACTATTCCTATTGCTCTGTTTTATTTCTTTTCAGCTATTTATGAACTCTCTTGTGAAGCATACAAACACTTGGGCAAAACTTCAAATTACTACTGGATAGATCCAGATGGCAGTGGGGCACTGGGACCTTTGAAAGTTTACTGCAACATGACAGGTAACTGCATTGTATTTACTAATTAAGTTGGTTGAAGGGGGGGGGGGTTGGTTTTTTGGGTCTTTTAAAATGTAGTTAGGAGAGAGAGGCCTTTCATATTTCTTGTTAAAAGAAAAATAATTGCTAAGAACTTTTCATCAGGGATCATCAAATCTGAAGTCACTATTCAGGATAGACTGAGCAAGGCAGCAGCTACTCCATTTAATAAGCTTTTTGAATTGCACCTATTAGGCTTAATGGGTCTTTGTATCCTCAGTGTTGCATCATTAAAAAAAATTTAAAAATACACACAGAAAAATTTGATGAATATGGCCATTTACCAAAGCTGTTGTATATCAGCCTAGTGGAGTTCAGTAGTATCTGTTGTTCACGGGGTGTCGCAGAAGGCAGCTTACCACCACAGGTAGGGAATAAAAATTAATTACTGAAGAAGCAAAACGTTTAAGTTTTCTTAATTGTCTGGTTTGACTTTTAAACTGTTTTTCTAACACCAGTTAAAATCTGAAGATAATATTTATATAACTACATTAATTTGATTTTGTTGCATGTATTGTCTTATGCTTTTAGGACTAGTATGTATTCTCACCAAAAGTATCTCATCTTAGTTATTTGTGTTGCCATGATGAGGCAGGAAAATATGATCATGAAAAACAGGACAATTTTTTGCACTGAGAATATATTATTTCTTCGGTTAATGCATAGCAGTTGTCTCAGGACTTTTTCTGATATGAAATATTGGATAGCTGATAAAACAAACATGTGCTCTGGCTTTCCCCAAATGTCTGCCTAAAAAGTTAGAATTTCTTTATATTTGCATTGGAAATCTGGTGTATGTCTGAGTCCTCAGGCTCCATCATCAGCAACATGAAGGTGAAGACACTGCCCCATAGGTTGAAACACTGTCTCTGACTTTTTAGATATAACAGGTGCTAAAGCTCTCACATGCTTCTGGAGGCAGAAATCTGGACATATCTGGGGATGGGGGTGTATCCAACTGGAGTGGGAGGGATGGGGAGGGAAGCATGACACATGAAGCAAGCTACAAATCAGGTTGGGGCAGACAGCCTGTTGGAGAACAGAATACCACTGTTCCACGTTGTTATTAATGTCTGCTTTTGTATAATAAATGCATACCTAGAAAGGAGCATGATCTAAGATCTGGAAGTGCTGTCAATCCCATTTGGACTGGAGAGACAGGCCAACCCATCTGTCCCAAGACACAGGTGTAAAGGCACTCTCTCAGATCCTGAGCCATGTAGAGCATTTTAAGTCGTAACTCGAGCGCCTTGGACAGCATCAGTAACTAATCAGGCAGGCACTGCAGGAAACAAGGCCAAGAATGCTGTCATTTAAGTGATTTCTGCTATTCAGAACTGCTGTGTTCAGTACTAGCTATAGCTTTTGGGTACTCTTCAAGGGTAGATTTGTAAATTAAAAATATACTGCCCTAGTGGGGTTAGGCACAGAAAAGTACACTCATCCAGTACTGCAGCATTGCTCGTTCATGTTAAATATAAAAATAAAACAGAAAGTCCTAGCAGCTTCTTCAACCCCCGGAAAAAAAGAAAAAAAAGAGAAGTAAAATAAATAATTTCATTTTACTTACGTTTCTCATCTACAGAACAATTTCAGAATACATAAATGTGACCTTTTCCTAACCAGTGCAAGGAGATCATGAACGTTAGGATACATGATTTAATTCACTTGGCTATGAAGCATTCTGTGGAAAAATGCAGTTTTCTGTTTAACTGGATCACTCTCATCAGCAGCTCTTTGCTACAAGAAAAAGGCAATTTGCACTAATATCCATATAAACATTGCAGTTTTGAAAAAAAAAAAAAAAACAAAACCTAAAACAACTATTTCTTTGTTACAATGCAAATGACTGCAAGAGATATGTGAAAATTGATGGGAAGTAATTTTAATCTGTGCTTCTAAAACTGATTGTTGTTCCCAGCAGAGTAAAGCTCATCACCTCTGTACATACTGTGTAGTGCCTATACATGGCAGATGCCACAGTTTTTGTTTTCTTTTGATTAGTGGTCATCTGAGACACTAAGACTGGAGGGCCAAGAGCTACAATTTTAGCACAACTTCCTAAATCTTTTTCTGAGTCTATATAGGGTATTATCAGCAGCACACATACTTAGTGTAGGGAAGGAGATTATATGAGTACTTTGCTTCATCAGTAACACAGTTCTACAGAACTCTGTAGCAATGATACCTATCTTGTCATATAACAGAAAGCACTAAAGCATGTGAGAATCAGAGCAGGATTTTCAAAACCAATTAGTATCCAGCTTGTGCAGGTATATGGTATTGCTAGAGCTACAGTTGAAAAAGAACTTAAACTAATTGAATTACAATTAAATATTTTTTGTGAACATAAAGCTAAGTAACCTACAAATTTAGCTATACTGATTGGTACGTGGAGTATACTACATGAATAAAATTAATATGGCAAGATAGCGATATTTTGTTTTGATAGAGATTTTTAACTATATTTTCCTCTCTAGTCTGAGAGTCAAATCTAAATGTTCCTATTCTTCCACAATGTAAAACAAACATCTCTATATTAAATTACTACGCAAGATACTAATGCACATTTTAAATTCACCTTCTTTCATTCAGATGAAACTAGAAAGTAGAGAACATCTTAATGACTAAAAATGTGAAGTGCAACTTTCTTGTTCCATTCCTTGACAAAGCAAGTCCACCAAGTTGGCAAAGTGAATATCAATCGTTGTGAAGCAAGGTGGTTTAACAGCTATGTACTACTTTCACAATTACTGTAGTACAGTTTTACTAGAGCAAAATGTTGGATAATAAGTGTCACTCTCACTTGACTGTAAACTTTCTAGGGCAAGGACAATATCCTGAAAAGCCACTGAAATTGTTTGTTGTGGAATTGTCTTTAGCCCTTTAATATACTATATCACTAATATGGGGACACAAAATTCATAATTTCATTATTATATCAGCATTTCACTTACAGAGTCTATAGTCAGAAAGCATTAGAGTACCCAAATGTGACAAACAATATTAAAAAGAAAAAAGAGAGAAAATTGTGGTGCAGAAGACAGCTGTCTGGGCATATTTCTGGGCATAATCCATATCCAAATTTAGTGTGTCTTAATTTAGTAAACTGACGAGTGTCATGACAAGACCCCCCCCTTCACAGATGTTGCTGTGGTAACTAAAAATTGTTCTGTTTTCTAAGATGTGCTGGTAATTCAATGGTGCAAAGTTAGAAATATGTAATTGCATGTGCTTCCCACAGCAGTTTGTGGTCTCTACAAATAACCCTATTTTCAAAGAAATCCCCAAGCTTCTCCTTCCAAGTCTCTTGTCCTTTTCTTTTCCAAAATAAAGGCTGTACTCAGAGCTGTGTTCTGATAGTGAAGAGGAACCAAGCACTTATATTTTATGTCCTCATAGTGAAATGAGGATGTCTGAGATATTACATTCCAACTATTTCTGATGCAATAAAATAGCTTTTTAAAATGTAGGGCATTGCTGTTCATGTTATGCAGTTTTCCAAAAAAAATAGTTGTCTGTAGTAACTATGTAAATTTTAGGAAGCTTTTTTTCCTTTGCCTTTCTTTTTTCTGTTTTTGAAAAACAGTATTGGAAATGCTTTAGAGGTAGAAAGTTGGAATTTTTCAAATTAAATCACTTTTGGAAAAAGTATTCCTTGATGCTGTGTTTTGGCACAATGTTTAACCATTAGACTGCTTTTCAGTTTAGCCTCTTTTGTGGCTAAGTTCAACAGGGAACTCTTTCAAAGTTCTTTCAAAACTCTTTCTCTCATCTTACCTTCTTTTAGAGGCAGGTCCACAAGGCAAAGTTAGACTCTGTATTCAAACTGGTTTTTCCAAAGTTGGAGGGTTGCTCTCTCAGTACCCAGTCTGACCTTTCCTGTTTTCTCCTTAATTATCATTAGAGCAGCAGCTGTAGTGGAAAGAATTGCTCTTTTAAGGTATTTGTTAGAATATCTTAATATCCTAATTATTTTTGTGCAAAGTTTGAGTATATTGCAGCTTCATTCCATGTGCTGTATAATATTGCTGAATCTCTAGGCCTGTTTCCTTTTCCTCTGACAGATTAGTTTTAGTCCCATTGAAAAAGACACAAGAAAGAAATTGGTTACTTCCCATTTTTCATGTTTCTCTTTTTATCTGTTTGTTATGAGGAGGATGGAGAAAAAAATGTCAGTTGAGTAAGATTGTTAAGATCTTACTTTGTGTATTTGTCCTGCAAGAATTTTTAGAGTGAGGAATAAGTAGAGGAACAATGCAGAGGGAAGATAAGGGCCAAGTTACTTATCCTAATGGCTGTAAGAGATGTCTGCAGGAGAGGCAGATCTGCTCTCCTGTAGTTGCTTGAGGCTTTAAGCTGAGGAGAGGAAAATCATAGCCTGCTGTTTCTAGTGGTTCATCACTTAGACTACTGATGCAAAGTAGAACAGAAAGGTTTCATAATGTATTTCACCAGAAGATATGTCAGTTAATTCTTTCTATTGGTCCTGAAGTCTTTATGCCTCCACGATGCAGCTTTTATCTCATTTCAGGATCCAAATAGCTACAAGCATAATGGCTCCATTTGAGTGGTACTTAGCCTATCTCCTTTCTCCTACAATTCATTTGCCTCAAGCTGCTCATCTTCAAACAGTTTGAGAAATCATTATGAGTATTCATAGCCTGCCTCATTAAGGTCAAATGTACGAGGTGACTTCTCTATGCACTCTCCTCCTTCCCTTCTCTCTCTTCATTTTTTCCTTAACAGAAGTGGCACATGTGATAATTACTAGAATGACTTTGTGAGCAGACATTAAACAACCACAACTGTTGTATCCTGTGACTTTTCTCTCTTCTCTCTGTAAATAGCGGGTCAATGGAGTGTTTTATACTATGAAATATGTAGAAACATAGTACCCTATGAACATAAGTGTGCCATCACTACATCCAAAATAAAAGTGCCCTAGAAGCAGTAAAGGTTTGATTCTATTGCTCATATCCATATAATCAGTTCTCTCATATGAGAATTCTTACCTGAGAACTGCATTGCTGAACTTCCAAGGTACCAGAACTTTTATTCATGCATATATATATATATATATATAAAACAAAATGTTGAGCAATTTAAATCAATAAAGTAAAGATTTAGGGAAGAAGTTAATATTTTTTAGTAGTTAATCAGAATAGAAGGAATTGATACATATTTAAAATGAGTAAACAAAATTTTGTTATTGGGCAATGCTAAGTTGTTTAGGGACAATTGTAGAGACCTTACTAGTGTAATCTCATTGCAGAAAGCTTTCTGCAATAATATTTCAGTCCCTTGCCTAAAATAGAGGAAGAAAAATAGCTTCATTGTCTCAATTCTTACATATGAAATGAAGATTTTATTTCTAACAGCATCTCATACACTTTTCTTTCCATTGTAGAGGGGTTTTGGGAGGCTTTTTTAATAGTCTGTCAGTCATTTTTTCAAGTTAAAATTACATTTGAGAGGTAAAAAGAGGAACAAATATTTGAAATGAATTGGGGCTGTTGTTGCAGGGTGTCCAAGCTTGTTTGCTTGCAGATGAAACAAGAGCAGAAACAAACATAGCAAAAAAAAAAAAAAGGGAAAAGCATCAATACATTTAGGAATTTAGGACACTGTTTTTCATTGTTTTGGCTTATCAAGCTAGACTCTCTGTAAAAAAGGAAAAGAGAAAAAGTCCTGAGAAAGAAGAAAATAATCATTGAAGCATCAAGGCATCATGTCTAGAGGAGCAACTCTGATGGCAGACTTTACTCCTAAGGTGAGTTCATCTTCCAAGCATCAGAGTAAAATAATAGACCCATGAGAAACCTGGAAACAGAGCAGACTATGTTTACGTTTCTGCCTGCCAAGTTGGCTGAAGCATCCTGCATCTCAGCTTTAGTTCATTGATTATATTTTTCATCTGCTCTTATTTACATGGCCTGTCCTTTTTATTCTAGGTTTCATGGGTACATATTTTCATTTTTAATCAGCTTTTCTTGTTGTTGTTATTTTTAATTTATGTCATGTTTGGCTGTCTTACTCGTTGTGGTACTTTTAATGTATCTCAACAAATTTGGCTAGTGTATTTTCCCCCTTGCTGTGGAACACAGTACTGACTTGCTACAAAAGTGATCATGGTTGTTTTTCCATCTGGACACAACTTTTTTACTCAGCCTCAATCAGTTGACAGACTGTAATTATTAGCTTTACCTGGACTCATCTTGATCAGAGGCAGCTTGCTGTCTGGGGTCCTTGTGAAATAAATCAGGATGTTTTTCTGTTTGGTGTGTTGGGTGTGCCTCAGGTTATCACTAAAAAGTGATGTTGTTAGGCACCCTTGGGCTTGGAATTTATTTGAGTCTGACTGGTTAAAGCCACTGTCTAGATGGCAAGGAATGAGTGAGAGCAGTCTGTTGCTGTGTTCTGTGACAGCATGTCAAGTTTATCATGTTGTCAGGCTTTTAAAGATGGAAGAGTAAAGGACTGCATTGAAGAGTAAAAGCCTGGCATTAAGGGTCATGGGATTGTGAGGGCTGTTTTTACTTACCTTTTATAATGTTCACGACTTAAACATACACTGCCATAGAAACAGCCTCCACTCAGACATGAAGGTTCTAATAATTTCAGGGCTCTTCATAATATAAAATCATCAAATTTGGTAGGGGGGAGGAAAGGTTGTGAATCAATACTTGGTGACTTCATTAAGCAAAAATGGGTAATAATGAAAATGGGATGTCAGGACTTTAGGGTTTGAGTAAATCATGTTAAATTCACATAATCCTAAATAATGTTGGAATATCTCTATATATTTTCTGCAGTCACCTTTGCATGTGTAGAAAGTGAAAAGCTACCCCAGTTTGCAACTGCAGAGAAAATATCTAAACCATATAGCAAAAAATATCATGTGAAGTCTGCCTTCAGGACAAAGTTCTTGATTTGCTCTGGTTCAGAAGAGAACAAGCTTTATCATTGACACTCAAGGTGGCTTCTTAAATCACCAAGTAATGGAAACATTTCTGGCTGTCTGACTACATTCCTGTGATTCTTCCTCTTTTTTTCTGCCCCACTTCAAACTCTGAGGCATCATATAAGAATATACATGAATAAATGCATGTCATGTCATCATCTTAATGCATTTCAGATGCTCATAGTTGGAGCAAACATTCATATATCAGGCATAAGATGACTAAATGTGTATTTACCTTAAAGCATGAGAAAAAATTGGCTTTTGAGAGTGACACAGAAGACTTAGTTGAAAATAAAGGAGAGTCTTTGTTTTGCTGAATTATTTGGTCTAGGAGAAGCAAGAAATCCTCCTATCATCTGCAATCAGAAAATATTTCTCATTTGTTGGAAACCAAGCTCTCAGAAATTAGAATACAACAATCCTTTTTAGAATTCTGTGCATTGCAGGACCCCACAAGCCTATATTTCAAGAAATACATCCATAACTGGGGGAGCAGAAAAAAGGGATGGTTGGAAATAAAATGATGAGCAGTACTATCTACCTCAAACTGTTACTGTGAATGTTAGAAGCAAATATTTAACTCTGGATTCACTCCCACACACTTGTTCCCTACTGGGGATGTAAGGAACTTAGCACAAGCTGCTTCAGGCCAGTGATATGCTTCAGTTCTCCCTAGAAAATTGCTCCTGTAGAGAATATTATTGAAAGGCCAAACAAAACTTGTGTTTTCTGTGGAACTTTTATTACTGATTTTGGTCAGAAAATTAAGGTCAAGTAAAGGCTAGACAGTTAAATTGCCCCTGAAATAGTGGGAGTTGGTGGTGGTGTTTTGCAAACTTTGATTGTGATGATAATAT